>NC_136057.1:421468140-422150640 GCF_964261635.1 Lissotriton helveticus
GTAGGGTCGTTCTGGGGGCTGGTCTGGATCTGCAAATGGAGGTGTTCGGTGGTGGATGGGGAGTCGCTCCTGCTGGAGGTGGAGAGTTGGAGGGAGCTCGGCGGTTGGGGCGGTCCTTCCTCTGGATCTTGTATTCATCGGGGATGGCAGTGGCGATGTCGGAGGCGGTGGAGGCTTTGGTCCAGGTTTCCGTGTAGAAGGCGACATCTGGCAACAGGTTGTCGTGTCCTCGTTGTGGGCACCACACAGGACAATGATCCACAGGACACAGGTTGGTACAATTACGTTTCTTTATTGGTTTCCTAGTTGCAGCTGGTCGTACCCACGTCCGTTCCCTTGGTCGCCCTAGTCTGGTCTGTCCTCTTCCTGTCCCCCTGACCGGATGTCGTGTCTGGTGACCTGGTCACCTCCCTCATGACCCACAGGGTCCTAGTGTCCTGTCTTCGGTCCCTGCTTGTAAGGTCGCTACATCTCCCCCTTTGTTGTCATTTCCGCCCCTTCAGTCCTTGACTGCATTTGCTTGCTGTGGTGATGACACAAGAGGAAAGAGAGAGAGAGAGAGAGAGAGAGAGAGAGAGAGAGAGAGAGAGAGAGAGAGAGAGAGAGAGAGAGAGAGAGAGAGAGAGAGAGAGAGAGAGAGAGAGAGAGAGAGAGAGAGAGATGTTTGGTCCGTCTTGTCGACCCTTCTCCCCAGTCTCTGCTTCCTACTTTTTCCTACATATTTCCTTTGTTTCCTTGCTCTCTTTCTTTGATTGTCCATTTCTGCCATCAGCTTTGTTCCTGCTTTTCTGTTGTCCTCCGTCTGCTCTCAGTGCGCCAACCGCTCTTTTTCTTCGTCGTTGCTCTCCCCTTTTTGCCTTGTTTCTGTTCTTCCATGGTCCTCCTTCTGCTCCCTTTTTGTTAGTCTCTCGTCGTCTTGATCGTTGTTCTCGGCCCTCTGTTTTGCTTCACGTGCCTTTCTTTCTACCGCCGCCCTTTGTTGTATTTGTTCCTTTAATCACTCTTTTTTGTTCTCTTCCTCTTTCTTTGTTCCCTGAGTCTTCTCTTTGCTTGTTCTCAGCAGGTCTATTATTTTTGGTATATATCATCGTTATAAGGCCCATCGTTTTCGCTGTGCTGTTGCTCATCAGGCATGGCACTGGGACATCGCCTTGTAGAACATGAATGTCTTCTCTTTTTATTGCGTCCTTGTATCTCAGTTCCTCTGTGAATTTTTCCCAGTTTGTTATTTCTTTCCTTGCCCCCCAGGTAAAAACCTTTACCTGGGACGCTCTCAGGGCCGGCTTTACTTCCATTCCCTCGTATTACGATATACACATGACATTGCATGTTGCACCACTGTCCATTATAAAGTCTGTTTCATGCGCTCCTACTCTTATCTTTGCTTGGTCCATCTTTCTTCTGGTGCTTCTGTCTGCTGGCTGTGCTGTCTCTCCTGCTTCTTCTTCCTTGCTCCGCTTGATGCGTACCTCCGACATGTGGTATAATCTTTCCACTTTCACTTCTTCCTCTTCTTCGCCTGACCCTCGTGATGAACTTCTCCTGTCATTGTCGATGTACCTGATATGTCTTGCTGTCGATTCCTGTTGTCTTCCTGTTCTCCCCTTGTCGTCTCCCCTGAATTGTGCGCCTTGGCACATACTGGCGTAGTGATTTCTTCCACCACATCTTCTGCATGTCTGGCCAAATGCTGAGCATGGACCTCGGTGTGGAAATTCCATTCCGCACTTGTAGCATGTTCCTTCAGGTCGTCTCCTCTCTTTTTGTTCCCTCCGGTCATTCTTCCATCGGTCTGTGCGATATCTGTTTGTCGTAAAGTGTGCGTTTTCGACTTCAACGCTTTTCCCTCTTTCCATTTCTTTGGCATGTTCCGTTGCTCTCGCCTCTGCTCTTGCTAGGGACAGGATGTTCTCCAATGAGGTCGGTTCCTTTAGTATTCTTGCTCTGAATCCGGTGTCGCGACAGCCCTCTATGATCCGTAGTCTGATTGCTTGCTCGTTATCAAATTTGTCAAACTCACAATGTGTTACCAACTTTCTCAGCCTTGTTGCGAAGTCGTCTAGTGTTTCGCCGACTTGTTGACAGGCAATGGTAAAAGTATATCGTTCAAAATCAATGTTGCGCTGTGGGTCGAATTTGGCTGTTAGACATTTCTTTAGTTGGTCATATGTTTTTGTTTCCTCGGTAGACAGTGTCACCAGGAGTTCTTCAACGTCATCCCCTGCTAGGTTCAACAGTAATCCTCGTTTCTTTCCATCTGCTACATCGGTATCATCTACATATCTTTCAAACCGTCTGATCCATTTCTCCCACCTTATTCCTGTTTGTGGCTCCGACAAGTTGAAAGGTAGTGGTGTCCTGTATTGCGCGCTGGGCTTTGGATCTGCCATTCTTTCTTTCTTCCTTTTATTTGTACTCTTTCTTTTCTTTCCTTTTTCTTCTTCTTCTTCTGTTCTTTATTTTATTTTCTTGGCTTCCCTTGTCTTTTCTGCCTTTTCTTTATTTGGCCTCTTCTGGGCTTTCTTCGTCCTTTTTCCTTGTGTCGTTTCTTCTGTCTTTTCTTTATTTGGCCTCTTCTGGGCTTTCTTGGTCCTTTTTCCTTGTGTTATTTCTTCTGTCTTTTTTCTTTTATTTCTTTATGTCTCCTTGTTTTATTTCTTTGTCTTCTCCTTTTCTTAGTTTCTTTCTTTCCTTTCTTTCCTTTTTCTTCTTATATATCTATATCCATAGTATTCTGGCACTTATTTCTGCCTTTATTTTCACTTTCAGTGTCCTTTATTCATGTGTGCGCTTTCTTTCGTCTCTTTTTCACCTTTATTTCCTTTATTTTCTCTTATTTTCTATTTTTCGCGCTGTGCCTGCCTCTTTAAAATGGCCGCCGCCGTTTCCTTCAATTTGATTGGCTCCTGCGCCTGCTCTTAAGATGGCCGCCGGTGTTCTCGCGAGGCTTCGCGTCCAATCAACGCGATGCCTGACTCCAAAATGGCCGCCGTCTTTTTCTTCGCGATGATTGGTTCTCACGCCTGATTTTAAAATGGCCGCCGAGACTCTCGCGAGAGATCGCGCCAATTCCCTTTTACTTCGCGCTTTCTGCTACACAGCGCTTACCGGAGTCAGCAGTGTTCGTCTCCACATCAGTCGGGGTGGGCTCCCGCGTTGAAGGCACTTTCCTCTTCTTTCCTCACGACGCGATCAAGGGTGGGCTCCTGAATCGAAATCTCGAATGGGCACACGTCGATCCCTCCTTGTCGCCAGTTGTCGTGTCCTCGTTGTGGGCACCACACAGGACAATGATCCACAGGACACAGGTTGGTACAATTACGTTTCTTTATTGGTTTCCTAGTTGCAGCTGGTCGTACCCACGTCCGTTCCCTTGGTCGCCCTAGTCTGGTCTGTCCTCTTCCTGTCCCCTGACCGGATGTCGTGTCTGGTGACCTGGTCACCTCCCTCATGACCCACAGGGTCCTAGTGTCCTGTCTTCGGTCCCTGCTTGTCAGGTCGCTATGTCGAGGAGGTCCCAGATCTCTATAGCATGTCTGTGCATGGAGCGCACGTTGAGGAGGATGCACCTCAGGGCTTCAGGGGTTGGGATCCTCAAATGCCGATCATGGCTGGTCTTCTCCTGTGTTGTCTGTCTCTTCATTTGATTTTTTCCACATCTGTGCTTGTAGGTGTCCAGTCAAGAACTTCCGGGATGACATCTCGGGAGTTCAGTTAAATAGTAACGTTACAGGGTGCACCCCATAGTTGAATGTGTTGAATGTGGGGTCTGTCGATAGGCTTGGAGGAACTGGTGAAGGCAGATTTCGGCATCCTGGCGTTGGTCTACTCCAATTGGGAGGGCTTGGTTCAGTGTCCTCATGAACCTCTCTACCTCCCTGTTGGCTTGCATCCGTTGGGGGATAATTTTCCAGTGGCAGATCGTGTGTCACAACAAAAAGTCCTGGAATTCCTGACCCTAGAAGGGGGGTCCATTATCAGACTTCACCTCCTGGGGCAGACCTAGCAAGACAAAGGTCTTCTCCAGCGCAGATTGGACATGGGCGAACACGATGCAGGGTACCAGTTCCAAGACTAGGAACTTGCAGTACGAGTCCATGAACACCAAGGTGTTGCGTCCATCGGAGAAAATTCCAAAGTCTATGCTGACCTTTGACAAAGGTGTGAAACTGGGCTTTTCTGTCAGTACCGGTGCAGCGATCAGGTCTTTGCCTGTTATGGTGCAGGGGTGACACTTCAGGAGTTCCTCATTGACCAGATAGTCCATGCCCGGAACCGTACCTTGGCTCTCAGCGGCCCCTGGGTGTTCTTGATGGGCGAGGGTGACCATTAGAGGCACCTGGAGATGGTGATATCCTATCCTCGCAGTGCCACTCATGGTTAGTTCATTTTGTACCATCCAGAGCTGTTCTGCTCCTCCGAGGTCCTTGACTTGCATCCCTAAAGGAAGCGATGCCAATGCCTCCGGGCCAGGACTTCCTTCACCTTCACAAGTTTGTTGTCCCTATCAGTGGCATCTCATATGTCTTATCAGGTGATGTCAATGGGGAAGGCATTCTCTGTGATAATTTTTATGAAACATTCAGTGCGCTCTTCTTCTTGGGCCTGTTTGCTCGATGTGCTTTGCATCGAAAGACATGATAGGAAACCGGCACAGTTGTTGGTGCCCAGTTGATAGACAAGTTGGAAGTAATAGGCCTGTAGCTGTATGGCTGAGCTCTCTATCTGCGGAGAGGCGAGTAAGGATAATCAGGTGAACAATGGTCTGAACGATTTATGCTCTGTCACACCCGGAACTTGTGACCACACGGGTAGAGGTGGAAATGTTGGCAAGCGCACCTGATGGCGAGGGCCACTGATTCCAGTGGGTGATAACGCCCGACTAGAATAGGCCACTGGCATGCATTCACCTCTGACATCTTCCTGTAAGAGAACGGCTCAGGGTCCTACCATGCTGGCATCGACTACCAGCTCAGGCCTGCGTTGAGGGTGAAATTAGGCCATGGTGGCTTGAGCCAACAATGCTCCCTTTAAGCTGGGAAATTAGTTTTCTTTCTTGGATCCCCATTGCCACGGTATGCCCGCTTTCGTGAGCTGTCGCAGAGGCTCCGCTTGAGTGGTCAGGTTTGGTATGAATCTTCCACAGTATGTTGCCAATCCCAGAAAACTGCGGACCTCTTTTGGGCTTTGTGATATATCGGTGAACTGTGGATCGCCTCTGTTTTCCTCGGGTCAACCTTGAGACCATCTCGGGAGAAGACATATCTGAAGAAATCGATTGAGTTCTGGTAAAAAGAACATTTGTTTTTGGTGTAAGGTAATGCCACTCTCTGCCAAGCACTGGAGGGCAGCCCGCAGTCCGACGTGGTGTTCTTCCTGGCTTTGGGAGTAGATGAGGATATCATTACTCAGATTTATTACAGCTATCAGCCATGAGAGTGGTTCTTTGATGGTATTCTGAAACACCTCTGCCCCATAGGAGATGCCGAAGCTCAGCCGTGTGTACTGCATGGAAAATGTTGTGATGTATTGACTTTCTAGTGTTAACTCCAACTGATGGTACCCTGAATTTAGGTCTCACTTTGAGAACTATTGGGCTCCATTCAGGTCTGTGATAATATAATCCATGGTAGGTGTACTGTGTCTTTCTCTCTGAATGGCTTGGTTCAGCAATCTCATATTGACGCATAGTCATATGGAGCCAGACTAGTTAGGTTTAGGTGCATTAACAAGAGGGGATACCCATGGAGTGGGACCTGAAACTTTTTCAATGACCCATTATCTTTCCAGTTCCTGTAATTCCTTCTCCACAAGTGGTCTGAGGTGGAAAGGGACTCTTCGGTGTCAAAGCACGGTGGGTTTTATGAACTTGTCGATATACAGAGTGACTTGGTGATATTTGCATTTCCCCAGTCCCTGGAATAGCTGTGTCTTTGTTATTATCGTCTACGTGAGAATCGTGGATCTGTTTTGTGAAAAGAAACAGTTCTAAGTCCTCGGCATGTGGTACCCCAGTTCAGTACCTTTTTGGCTCTTGGTGACATGGACCTTGGTTTTCATGGTCCGATAAGAGCTGGTGACGTCGACTTTGATGGTGCCCTGTAAGGAAAGCAGTTCAGTGTCTCCATACATGTAGATTTTCGCTTCGTTAAAAGTGAGAGTTGGGTGAGGCACTGGCTTTTCATATTGTACTGAGTCAATCACACTTACTGATGCTCCAGTGTCTATCAAGGCTAACACAGCATAAGCAACAAGTGTATCGGCACCATCAGTTTCTTTTGTGCAGTGGAAATAGTGGTTTAATTATCCTTGCCACAACCTCAACTGAGATGCTGTAGTGTCAGGGTTGGCCAGCTGGTTGAAAGGGGGCAGAGGAGTGACGGAGGCATATGTATAGGGCGCTGGGAGCGCTGGGGCTTGTGGTGGTATTGGGTCTTCTAATTGATGCACTGTATTATGTATGATTATTTCTTTCTTTCTTCGTGCAGTCTAGCCAGGCAAATATCACTCTCTCCCTGGATGAGGCTGACAGTCTATTGCTGTGTGCCCACAATAGTTGATTTGGCAATGCCACAGTACCTTGAGCAGAAGGGACACAAATGCTGCAGAGCCTCAAAGCGTGCTGTCTCTTCAGCATACAGCCGCCCACGGTGTAGCGCAGCCTAAACAGAGAGCTGGCTGAGACCATGTGATGGGCCACTGTACATCCCAGAACATAGGCAGACGCACCGGGTGAACAATGCGGGTGGGCTGGAGGAGCCGATAGACTTCCGGCTAGCAGGAGGCAGCAGCCACAGTGAGCAGGCGGGTCCAGCGATGGCATAGGAGGTAGGGGCTGTATCATCAGTGTGGTCAGCAGCACCAGGCCACGAACGGATGTTGGGGAAAGAGCAATGGCAGCTTCAGGCGAGAGGCGAGGGGTCGCTCCCCCACAACGCCAGTGTGATGAGGCCCGTCGTGTATAGTAGGCCAGGCCTCACTGAGGAGTAGTGTGGCTCACTGGTTAGAGGCGGCAGGCCTGAGAGCAGAAGTCAGCCTGGGACCAGGGTTCAATTCCCGACGCGGCAGGGTCGTGGACCTTGGTCAGCGGACTCGATAATTCTCGCTTCGGTGCTTACTCTAATCAGGGGTTCCACTCGGCAACTCTGGGCATTAGCTTGCCTAATCTCCACAACGGCCCCACCAATTCCGGGGATACCTGGCTCCACCTTGGGGACTCCCAGCAAGGGACCATCCCACAGGGAAAGCCAGGACGGGTTCCCCAGAGTTATACAGCACCGGGACGCCCCGTTGCTGGGGCAGCTGTGCGCTTTACAAGTATACTACATTTACATTTACATTTACTGAGTCACAGGAATGACTGACGACACACACACTCTACAGTCGATTTGTCTGCAAAGGCCACAAGCGACCTTACGCCCATTTATTTATACCCTCAGGCAGAGCCGGGCCCGAGGGTTGAAGACACATTTAAACTTAAGGACACGATGGCTTTCTACACGCCCTATCTGTGTCCGATTTAACACCACAGCTTGTTGATCTAACCACCATCCCTGGATCTCACTGGAAACGTAGTGTGCCTCCTCCACCCTGCCCCACCTGCCAGCTTCCCTGCTTTGTGGCTTCAGGCCACACACACAAAGGTCTGTTTTCCCTTGGGAGGGATCATGCCAAGACAGCCACCACATCCCCTTCTAATGACCTCTGTGCCAGTGGGGCTCTTTCTCTGCCTCCTACAGTGTTATGTGACCCACCCCACCACCTTCTCATGTCTCTCTCCATAGCCCCCCTCCAACTTCTTGCCTTATTTCTCCCAATGTCTATCTGTAGACCTAAAACCAAAACCCCAACCTCCACAGGAAACACCGGCCGTAACCTACTAACAAAAGGACCCCCCTCTTAAAAATGACCCTGGCACGTTGATGGGGAGCCCTCCCCTCAAAGCTGACTCCAAAAACCCCCATTGTGGATATTAAGAACAGGGATGTGATTCAGTGAAGAGCTGTGAAAAGCATAATACAACATGTAAGAGGCACCCCAAGTTGTTTATAATGCCCCTCGGATTAGTAAGGGGCTCATTAGGATGGCAGACGGAGGCACATCCGCCTTGCTGTCGGTTGCGGAAAATTTCATTTTCCGCACTCAGCAGCGGTCCTTGCGCCCGCCATATTATGATGGGCAAACATAGCCTTTTTTCTGTCCACTGCGGAGTTACATGAACCGCCATTCTTTCCCCTGTTGTTTGAGTTTGCAAGGCAAGCAAGATGGTGCCTTGAAGGGAGCTTAGGAGACGAGCTCCACAGGCTTGGGATCAAAATTCAGATATATCCCAATGTAGCCTCATTTAGCTAAGTAAGCAACGAGTATAAGCGAAACCGGATTGAAACTGTTTGTATAGCAATCCAAATTAAGGAGCGACTCACCTTCGGCATCGAGCATCGCTGAACTGTATGATACACACGTCTGAGGCGGAAATCAGAGGGGGCCCGAAGCAGAAGAAAATCCGATGAAAACATTGATGTCCAGATCCGAACCTCAGGTGCCCTGTATAGGTGCCTGGCGGGGGGCAGTTGAGAGACGTGGTGAAGGGCTGATCCAGGAGCCCCTGCCTTACAACGGAGCCTTGGCGTACCCGCATCGGCTGTGAACAGCGGCGTGATGAGGAGAGGCGGAGGGAAGACCCAGGACCCCCTTACCCGACAACAGAGCCTCGGCGTCCCCGCATCGGCTGCGTGGTGAAGAGGACAGTGGCGTGATGATGAGAGGCAGGAGGCAGACCCAGAAGCCCCCTGCCCAGCAACGGAGCATCAGCGTCCCAGCGTGGTCAGCGGCAAGGTGAAGAGAGGCGGAGGGTATACCCAGGAGCCTCCTGCCCGACAACGGCCGAGGACAGCTGCGAAGCATGGCGAAGCTATATTCTGGGAGCCTCTAACTCGCGGACAAGCCAGGGAACTGAATTGAGTGACCTCGGCATTCTAGTAAATCTGGGAAAGAGTTGTGGCGGAGCAGCCCTGCGAGCCCCAGGCATCGGAAAAGGCGGGGAGAAGCGGAGCAGACCGGTGGCATTGATAGGAGCACACCGCCTCCAAAGGGGGACCGGGGAACCAGTGAAGGTGCGACCGCCACGGAGTGAAAGCATTAACTGTTAATTAATTAATTAGCTGCCTTGGTGGGTCTATACTTTGGAGTGTAATGGAGTAAAAGACAACAGAGACAGGACTTGATTACCTGGAAATCAGCAGAGGTCCTCATTGGTTGCTCTAAGGGAGAGAAGTGAACAGAGGACTACACCAGAGAGTAGACGATATAGAAATAAACAGAGGACTTCAGAGAAATACAAATAAACAAAGGACTATAACACTCTGATTCGATCTCACTAACAGAGACATCATTTCAGGTAATACTACTGGTAGCCATCTTGGAAGGGGCAAAATACTGAAGAAAAAAAAAAACTTGGCCTGTAACTATGTTAGGACAACACTTAAAACCGGAGGGAACGAACTCATACGCTATAATTTACCCACCCTCTATCTCTAAAAATGCCTCCAAAGCATTTAAACACAACCTGCTCACTTATACTTCACCCCTCCTTTAACTTAAAAAATGGCGCGTTTATTAACGACTTTATCTTCTTTTCGTTTAAAACGGCCAAATGGAGAAGCGCAATAAATAACCTACTGAAAATACAGGTAACTAAAAACATTCCCTATGGAACAAAGTTGATCACTACCCCTTCTAGAAATTGTAGGGCCACATTAAATATCACATGTTATAAAAATGGCACGTTTCTAATTCAAGCGGCCAATAAAGATTTAGAACGCTTTGACAAAATGTTTTCTACACTCAAAAACTACATCCTCAACAGCCCCTCTACAAAAAGAACCCATCCTAACATTAATGCCCAAGCTAACACAGTGCCACCTGGGAAGATACCGACTATAGTTGAAATTGACAGGGAATCTGAATCTAATCGACCTACCCAAATTAGTGTGAATGACTGCAGCAACACTAGGGAGGTAACTCAAACTCTACATCAGGAAATCAGGAATTCACAGACTAATGCTAATGACAGCACCTTCGCACTAATCAGCAGAAATGCCTATACGGAACTTCAATTATTACGTCAGGGTGGCAACTTGAGTAATAAGGACTCTGAATCTCATCAGACAGACCTTGCTTTGGAGTTTAAAGTCATCTCTCCCAATGCAGTACAACGCCTTCGTCATGATTCTAATAGAGAAACAGACAGAGACAAAAACTCACAACTAACAATTGTTCCACCGTCTCTCGACTCTAACACCCATCCTACCCTTAACACCGATATCGACCCACTCGCAGGTACCGGCAGCAAGAGGGAAATTACTCAAGCAGATCAAGATTAAGTAAACCAGAATGGAGCATTGGGAAACCTCAAAGGGAGGCATGGAACTATCCCTAAGCATAATGTAACTTGCTCAGACCATAATAGGATAACCAAAGCGAAACTTACCAGTGAGTCTCACAATCAACAACCCTCTAGAACACCCTATAGTCCAGACTTGATAAGGTCCAGAACCCCTCAAATTAATAGTGATATCATAGACCTCAGATCACAATCATGCAAACCTACAAAGCCATGCTCGCGCCATTAAAGATATGAAAAACCTGTTATGCTTATCTGAAAAATGGCTTGCAAAAATGGAGGCTCTTCAATCTACCTCCCCTGAAAAGCACTTTAAATACTGTTCCACCCCGATGGCTCTTGCGAATAGAATTTACCATCCTAGAGAACAACTCAACTATCTGTCTGTCAGCGAGATCCTCTCCATTGTGTCCACATATGAACCCATGTCTACCTCTCAAACTAAGTTAGAAGAAAACAAAAATATTCAAACGATCATAACGAACGCTTGTAGAATATCTCAGACAAACATTAGAAGGATCAATACCAACAATCTTACGAAAGTCTCATTAACGCCTCTAGAATCTTTGTCACCAATGAGCACTGAGCAGAAACATATTCGTTGCGCTCTACTCAACTGTCGCTCAGCGAATAAACATGCGGCAGACATAGCCGACCTCATACTCAACCATGAAATGGATGTAATCATTCTAACGGAAACATGGCTCTCTGATTCTTCGTCGCCCTGCCTTGACCTCCTTGTCCCCCCGAACTACCAGATTATGAGACAGGACAGAAATATCAGGAAAGGCGGAGGCATCGCTTGTGTACATAGATATGACATTTCCATCACAAAAATACAGGCTGATCCCTTAGAGTCCTGTGAATATCTAGGCATGTCTTTAAGATCAGCAGATAACCTGTACTGCAAACTCCACGCACTATACCACCTCCCGGGTACTAAGACCAAATTCATCAACCAGTTGATAGAAATCATTACTTCTAACGCGAATCTACAAACAAACAATATTTTTTTAGGAGACTTTAACATTCATTGGGAAGATCAGGATGACAATTAAATCACCCTGTTGAAAAATTGCTTCGATGGCCAATCTTTAATCCAAGGATGCCATCTCCCCACCCACAATAAAGGATCCATATTAGATTGGATCATAACTAAAGAAAAAGCTATTGAAAACATTGTAATCACATCGTGCGACTGGTCGGACCACCACATAATTACCTTTGAAATTCCCTTCAGAAAATCTAAATCGTCCACACAAGCTACTAAGCCCAAAAAGTGGATCAGGGATACTAGAGGAATTAATATGGTAAACTTAGCCGCACGCTGCGAAACTGATCTGCAGCCACCCAAGAGCATGGTTGGCGTCAACGACCTCGCGCTGCATTATAACAAAACTATGTCTAGCATTATGGAGAACATAGCCCCACTAAAACTGAAAAGGTTCTCGGAGAAAGACAAAAATCCATGGTTCAATGGTGCCCTTAATGAAGAAAGAAAGGCAATGAGACTAGCAGAACGTAAATGGCGACAACACCCTTCTTCACCTCATCTAACCTTACTGAGACAATCCAGGAAAGCATATAACAAAAGCGTCATTAAATCTAAAAAAGAATTCTTCAGGAAAGAATTGGATAGCGCAATAAATAGACCTAGGAAACGCTTCGATCTTCTTAAAGAACAATCAAACAAGGCGGCCAAAATGGCTCCCGTCATTTCTAAAACTAACTTAAATAGCGAAGATTTCTCGGTCTTCTTCTCAGACAAAGCTAACTCACTGGAGAAGGAACTCAAAAAAGCAGCAGATGAAATAGAAATGGAGAAGGGCCTGGGAGATAAGGTGCTGGAGGTACTGGAAACAGCCAAACCCAAAAACAATGCCAGTTGGTCAGATTTTATACAGGTCAGTGAACTAGACATATCAAAGATCACGGTGACCTCGAAACCAAACAATCACTATAACGATCCCCTACCGGCGAAATGCTGGTCCTCCATAAATCATATGCTAATCCCGTATTGGATTAAGGTCATCAATGCTTCACTTTCACAAGGTCAAATACCGACCTGCTTAAAAACAGGACAAGTCATCCCGCTACTAAAAAAACCGACTGAGAACCCCTCAGATCCGAACAAATTCAGAACGGTAACCAACATTCTCATGTTGGCCAAAATTCTGGAAAAATGTGTCCAACAACAACTGAGCACACACATCTCTGATTTCAAGCTGCTAAACGATTGCCAATCCGGCTTCCGCCCAAACCACAGCACGGAAACTGCAATTCTACACATAGTTGATGACGCCTTACTGGCTCTTGACCAGAACGAAACATGCCTCTTAATCTTGCTAGACCTATCGTCAGCCTTCGACACAGTAAACCATGCCTATATACTTGATCGACTGAAAAATAGGATGGGCTTTAAGGGTACAGTGCTAACCTGGTTTAGCTCCTTTCTGGAAAATAGATCGCAGAAAAACATTGTTAACCAAACCCTTTCAAGCGCAGCCAACAATAATATAGGAGTTCCGCAAGGCTCAACGCTATCTCCGGCACTTTTCAATCTGTATGTAGAACCTCTTACGGAAATACTACAAAAAGACAACATTGCTTTCCATATGTATGCTGATGACACTCAGCTGTACATCAAGGTCGCTTCGTCGGATGACATAAAAACAATGAATCTAGCTTTAACGAGAACCCTACTATGGCTAACTAAGAACCACCTAAAGCTAAACCTGAATTCCTACTGATCACTCCACAGAAATGTACGATTACGATTGCGGAGTGGTCCAACCTCATCACTGCTCTAAATTGCACTCCGAAGATTGTTGATTAAGCCAGATCCTTGGGTATCATTCTGGACAAAAACCTTAACATGTCAGCACATATCAACGCAATGGCAAAAAACGCCAGGTTCCACTTAAGCTACTTAAAAAAGCTAAAACCTGTTATAAATAAAGCAGACCTCAAAACAGCAGTTCAGGCATTGGTCATCTCAAGGATTGAATATGGTTGCACAACCTTAGCAGGGCTCCCTAAGATCTCTACAGCCCCATTGAAAGCTTGTCTTAATGCAGCCACAAGACCTATAGCGGGTTCCAAAAAATTCGACCATATTTCTCCGCACTTGAAAGCTCTCAACTGGCTTCCGTTCGAAGCACGAATCCAGTTCAAACTGGCATGCATCACCCATAAAGCAATACACAACAAATCTCCAGTCTATCTCGCCCGGAAACTCACGCTGTCGGGAGGGTCGCGCTCCTCCAGGAGCAAAGCTGATATACTACTGAAACCTGCACGTTTCCGTAAGAAAAAACCTATGACAGAGCATTCTCAGGGGCAGCACCGAGAATTTGGAACGCCCTGCCCCGGACATAAGAAGAATTCCTTCCATCATAACATTCAAAAAGGAAGCAAAACTGTTTTATATGAAGAAATTTCTTCCCTAATACCTTACAGCTGATCTATATATATGTCATGCTCACTGTTGTTCGAATGCTCACACAAGCCCATCACTGTTAATTACTGGACCTGTATAGTCAGGTGTTGTCTTTACGTTAATTACTGGACCTTTATATTCATGTTTTTGTTTTATTACGTTAATTACTGGACCTGTATATCCATGTTCTGTCTTATTGTGTTGTACAGTGCTAGAGGCTTTATGATAGGTCATCTGTTGAACATTACTTAGATGACTAGGCCTTTCGTAATTGTAAATGTCATTAACGAGTAATGGATCTGATTATGTATGGATCGAGATGTTTTAAGGCCCTGTAAAGCGCTCTGATACCCTGTACAGGGTCATGTTCGCGCTATAGAAAACACCAAAAATAAATAAATAATAAATAATAACATTTCCGTCCACAACTGCGGCGGAGGAAGCCAAGAGACACCGCTTTGCGGAATGACATCCCGTCTGCCATACAAATCACTATGCCACAAACAGCCCATCACACGGCAGCGGAGAATCCACCCACCGGAGATGGCGACAGCGGAGAGCAAAACCCGATTCCCGGTCCCATCCACCCGGTCCTGACCGATATGGATCCAGCTCTTCCGCTGCTGTACCTCATCCACTACCAGCAAATAATACACCGTTGTGGACAACGTCGCAGGTACGCAAATACACAACTCGGCATACAACCACAACAAACAACTCCTGTGCTGACATACGGTTCCTGTCCACATCAGACACTCTGGTGGGGACAAGAACATATCCCTAAGTGTACCCACACATGTCCTACCGGTTAGAAACCCACCCCTCCTCATCCGGGTCACCCATCAACCACGAAATTACTGCAATGTCCCGGGAAAGTCACTGCAGTGGTGAAGAACCTGCGCACAATGTATTAGGCAGGGCCTGCGCCAGGCATGGGCAGTTCGGCCAGATTCACAGGGCTTCACCTGCACCCTTCCTACACTTTGCATCACATACCCATTTGGGCACATGCTGTGTGCTCCTCCTGTGCCCCCTGCAAAATTTATCAGCCAGGTGTAGCCAGACCTTGCACCTCACACATCAAAAGACAAGGGAGATTGACTGGGAAGGTGTGGGTAAAGAGGAACACCCTGCACAGAAGCTATGGGGCTGGACAACCCTCCTCCTCACACCTACCTTATAATCATGTGAAGCAAACTGAGTATAACTACAAAATGAACACTCACACTGCATATGAACATCCACTGAACTGTTCACACTGCATTTTAAGTCACTCAGAAACACCCCACACTGACACCCAGCCACATACTCATACCATAGCAGCAATGGAGGACAATAAATGGGCCAGCCAAAAGTGAAGTGGACAGTGCTGGAAAACCACGGACAAGCCACATAGCATGTGTACATCACATGCAAGAGAAGGAACATATCACACCGCCCTTAGGCCATCAAATCAGACATGGGTGGCCAGTGAGTGAAATTAACCCAAAGTGACCTCTGTGCAACAACTTAGGGATACATCAAGGCAAGCCATGCATAGGCACCGGAATGATAGGAAGTGTCTGAAGTCATACAGTGACCAGCCACACATCTATGTCAACTTCCTTGACATGTGTATGTCATCAGCACAACACACATGGCTCATTGTCACACTCCCTGACTGTTAAACACAAGTAGGACCTTCACTTATACCCCTCCCCTACACAACTCACACCTGCAACAAACAGCACCTGTGAGAAACACACATAATGGTGTAAATTATGTCTTGTGAGTTCATTGACAACCAATCACACTCCCTGTGGTGCATCCACAAATATCAGACTCACAGTCAGGGATGCCTCAACCAATGCTAACACAAAAACAATAGCCGAACACAAAGCTCACTAACAACATCCACAGAAGTCCAACAAGCCCAGACATATGCAGCCAAACAGTGGATAGGCAATCTGACCCTAGACAGAACAGGAATACAGAACATTATCACTCTGGACCAATGCACCGACGCCATACCCCAACACAAACAAGAATTGCATCATAAAAAGCCAATCATGAACCCTAACTGTGATCAATGGGACAGATCATCTAACACAGAGACACCACTCCAGTCATCAAGTGAAAATGGTGTCACAGTGTACCACAAGCATGCACATGCACAATCCTGACAAGTGACACGTCAAAAATAGGACAAACCACAATTGTGCACTCAAAACAAGCTCAAGAACAAGAATCCACCTTGATGCATTTGACAGACACACAAGTAATGTACAGTACACATGCAACACACATATGAATATATCACAATGTACAAACTACTCACACACAATGTCATGCAAATGGAATATCACATACACATAGCATCTGTCAGTAGAAACAGCCAACACAGGCCAAATACTGCATACATCTACAACAAAAATACAACAGATGCACATACCAATCCATCACATAGCAAACTCAGCTGGACATCAGGGGGATGCACACCAGGCGATTACAAGGCAGCATACACTGACAGCACTGCATGCACACCAAGCAGTGTGTCCACACCAACCAAACCAGTAGCAGTAACTGAGTGCCACACCATGACCTCCCACAACATAAATCATCACAGCACACAGATAACATGACACTCAGGAAGGGTAGCAGTACCTCAGCAAACACACATACAGCTTACCCATCACTCACAGATGCACAACTTGTTAGTGCTGTCCTGGAGAGTGATTTTATATCAGTTGGAGTTAGCTTTGGCAATGATTAGGGCAGATGTGGCAGAGCCAGGTCTCAGTAAGGAAGATGAGGTAGGGTGTGAGGGTGGCGATTAGGCCCCATAATTCATTGGAATGCTTGCATAGTGAGCTTGTGATGAGAAGGGTGCATACAAGTTGGTGTTTCTGTTCAGGTGTTATCTGTGGTGTCTTTGGGGTGGGGCTGGTGGATGGGCTGGTGTTTATGCAGTGGCAGGTGAAGTGGCAGTGGATGCAGGTGAAAGGTCTTACCATGGAGCTTGGGTCAGCGCGGTGACAGTGTTTACTGCGACAAACGGGGTCGAGGGTGTATGACTCAGTGATGGTGTATCTTCAGGGGCGGTAGGGCCAGGGGTTGTGGTGCTGGGCACAGTACAGGCAAAGACAGGTACAGACGGCTGAGGTGTGGTTGCGCTGTGGCCTGCATTAAGCAGGTCCTGGTTTGGGTGGGGCTTCTGTTGGCAGGAAGATCAGTGAGGGGGAAATATCCAACGAGAAAACCCGGGCAGCTGCATTGTCACTGGATCAGTCTGGAACAAGCAGGAATTGGAGGCCACAGGCAAGTGGGGAGCTAAGTGTCCAAAAGGAATAGAGAAAATAAGTAAATAACCATGCTGATTGACATGTTTTCAGAACAGCTGGACATAGATGTGGTACTGAAATCGGGCAATGCGGTAATGTTGGGCTTTCTGGATAGGGTATTTCTGAGGGAGCTACACCTTTTTCTTTAATGAATGATAATAGTGTACAGTATAAATACAGATAAAATGAAGGATTTTGTTTAAAGAAAATGTTATATAGTAAGTAATCTTGTCAATTTGAGCAGAACCTCATTACTGGCAACAACATGGTAACATGCAAATCAAGAGAAAGTATGAAGCACATTATAATCATTTCATATCTGAATAATCAGAGAAGTGAGGGGGACAAGTATGTATGACTGAATTCTATCTTTTTATGTAGGTATGAAAGGGAGCCAAACCCAAAAGCTGCAGCCTGATGCTTACTGTTGCCATTGGTTTCTGCGTAGCACATAGGTGCATGAATTTTGATCACCACTGTTCCAAATTCAGAACACCAGGAGTCTTTCATTCCTGGGCAATCGGTGACGTAGGAGAGACGGTATCGAATTTCCTCAGTTGCATCTCTCAATAGAACACCCAAAGTTTTGAATGGTAACTCATAATCAGTAATATTAGATATGGATCAGGACCGCCTTTCAAAATATTTTAATCTGCCTTTAAGATAACCAGCTTTCATAGTAAGTGCCTGTGTCCTTTCTAGCATGTGTCACACCCACCAATCATGGTGACTCATGATACAATCTTTCTTGGGTAGTGTGACCAACATATAGAGCTCTTTACCCCCATAAACTACGCCCCAATACATATCATTGCCAATCTTCAAAACAGAACTGAAAGCCCTCCTACAAAGTCATTTTGGTCAGTTGTCTCCTTAGCCAACATCCCCCAAGATAATTTACCATCCCCAAGACTGACTGCACTACCTTTGTCTCACCTATTATAACCTTGCTGCTACTACCTGATAATCTGTACATTCCTCCCTTTGTAACAATCAAAATGAGAAAATACTCCTCTGGTCGACCTGACACTTTATGCCTTTTATAATGATTGTAACTAGCAACTGTTTATAACTTTGTATCTCTCGTAATAAAACCTGTTATACTAAAAAGTGTTCTAACACCTTTGGGTAATGTCCACGTTATATAAAAATAAATGAATAAATAAATGGCTTTTAGCCTTACTTGTGTCAAAACCCTCAGCATTACTTCGTAGGAAGTTTCTTAATATTGGGTGCAGATTGAAGATTTAGCCACCTTTTCCAAATATTAAATCAAGAACTATCAAGGCTATCCATCTGCAGATTCTCAACTCATCCCTTTATGTGTTTATTTCATTGAGTGCTATGGTCCACTTATAGTACCTTTTACAGAAGAGATAAGGTCAAAGTTTAACCCATTCACAAAAAAGGTCTTCTGTTCTCTGGGTTTCTCTTCCTGCTACCTGTTTCATATCTTCCTGGTGTGCCCAGTTTAAGACTGCAAAAACAATGTGGTTATGGATGGAATGATTGAATTAATGTTAGCCACTGTCAATCCCTTGGGCCACATCCCAATCCATTGTTTATAACCCACCATGCCACCTCAGTTTGGACCCAGTCATATGCAAATCAGTCTTGACCCTGTTCCTCATGGGAACAGTCCAGCCTGATATGCCAGGCCATGTCCTCCCTGAACCTGAACACAAGCAACCCAGGATCGGTTTTGCCATTGGGTAAACTCTTCAGCCAGGTATTGCTTGGTTCCAGTTGGGCAGTGAGCCCAGGACCCACGTCTAGGCATACCCGGTGCACTTAGAGCGCCAAATGCAAAAACAACAAGGTGATGGATGGAAAGCATGAATTCATCTCATCTCCTGCCAATCGCCTGGCTGCATCCCAATCCATCGTATTTCACCCACCATGCTACCTGAGTTTGGACCCAGCCATATGCAAATCTTTCTTGACCCTGTTCCTCATGAGAAAAGTCCAGGCCTAATTGCAAGGCCAAGCCCTCCCTATACTGGAACACAAGCAACCCAGTACCAGTTTTGCCCTTGTTATGGACTCTTTAGCCAGGTATAGCTTGGTGCCAGTGGCACTGTGAGCCTGGGACTCACGTCTTGGCATACCGGGCACACTTAGGGCGTCAAATGCAAAAACAACAAGAGTGCAATACTTGAATAAATCTCAGCCAAAGTCAATTACTCAGGCCGCATCCCAATCCATCATTTCCCCACACTATGCCACCTCAGTTTGGACACAGCCATATGCATATCAGTCTAACAGTACTAAGCTGAAAGGCATCTGCATGTTAAAGAAATAAAGTTTATTTTAAAGCAACTTTATCACACAGCTCTTGCACACACTTTTACAGCCAAGCCTGCTCCTTGGCACAGTTCTGGCTCAAATCTACCTTTTAATATGTTAGCTTGCTCATCTCCGCCTAGTCTGCAGCAAGTGACTTGACGCTGATCCGATTGACACTGACAGGCCGCAACGATTAAGTAATTAGTGATTGCTCCGCCCAATACACCCCTCCTGAAGATATACCCCTGAACCCAACCCCTCATACCAATCACTCTCCCATTTCTATCAGTGCAGGATTTTCAAAAGTAAAGCGGGGGTTCTAAATAGTATCACAGTCTAATTAGTCTTTAACTGTGCCAAAGAATGCAACTGTACAGGGTATAGTTTTATATTTCAGTCTGTGGGCATTGCAAGCCAGTAGGAGCATTTCTTGAAGCACTATTATATTGGTTCCTTTGATGTATTTCAGGAGTGCTTTCTTCCTAACAGCTGATTTTAGTCCCTTGTGTATTTGGTGTCACAATTTTAAGATTACAAATTGGGGACGGAGATCTGTGGTAGCCAACAGTTCTTCAAAGGACAGCTGGTGCCAGGCTAGCACTGAGCTAGATGCCCAGGGTTGCTGCAATAAACTTTGTTACTCAAGAACATTTCTTTACACTTTTCTTCAGTACAGTACACTCAAATCCTTATAAAGGCTTGAAGACTGTCTCTACGTAATTATTAAAGGTCTATTCATCCTTATTCATTCAACAGATTCAATTTATTTTGGGTGTTGTTTTGTTATTTTAGATGGCAACAAAGATAATAAGCTGCAGAATGTCAGGCTTGTTTCAAAGCTACATTAATTCTTGCTTCCGATGGAGACCCATCAAATGGTATAGGTTATGGTTGGCACCTTAACCTAATTCAAAATGTCAAAACATGTATGTTCATGAAAACAATCAGTTTACAGAAGATATCAGTAGGTAAGAGAAAGATTCCTTGTATTTTGTTGCTGCGAAGAGGGAGTTGCCAGCCAGCAGGCAACTGCCTCTAGCTCATCTGTCAACACTCTTGCATCTGAGAATGATGGCTCAAATTTCCCTAGAGAATGTCAAAACAGCATTCTCTCACAACCAAGATATAACACATCACATGTCCCTCCTTAAAGGAATCATAACAATGGAAATAATAATAAGTATATATATCATGAAAAGAAAAATAAACTCCATCCTCCTACCACATAACCTAGTCACCTTACCACTTAAGGGCACACCTGGTCCTACTCTGGCTTGGAACAATATGGTCAAGAATTCTTGCATTCTTTCACTTAATGTCACAATTATGATTCACTACGCCCAATAAACAATCTGATATTTTCAACACTTGTTTTAGAATTTCAATCAATCAATCAATCAATCATATCATTTGTAAAGCCCACTACTCACCCGTGAGGGTCTCAAGGCGCTGGATTGGGGAATGCTGCTACTGCTCGAAAAGCCAGGTCTTGAGGAGTTTTCTGAAGATCAGCAGGTCTTGGGTCTGCCGTAGGTGGATGGGGAGGGTGTTCCAGGTCTTGACAGCAAGGTGAGAGAACGATCTGCCGCCGGAGGTTACTCTTCGGAAGCGGGGGACTGTGGCGAGGGTCTGGTCGGCGGAGTGGAGCTGGCGGGTGGGGGTGTAGAAGCTGAGTCGTCTGTTGAGGTATGTTGGTCCGGTGTTGTGGAGTGCCTTGTGTGCGTGGGTGAGGAGCTTGAAGGTTATTCTCTTGTTGATCGGGAGCCAGTGCAGGTCTCTCAGGTGGGGTGTGATGTGGCTGCGGCGAGAGATTTCGAGGATCAGGCATGCACAGGATGTGTTGGAGCCGTCTCAGTAGTTTGGCCGAGGCGCCTGCCTAGAGGGTGTTTCCGTAGTCCAACCTGCTGCTGACGAGGGCCTGGGTGACCGTTCTTTTCGTTTCAGTGGGAATCTACTTGTAGATCCTGTGGAGCATGCGAAGGGTGTTTAAGCAGGAGGAGGAGATGGCGTTGACCTGTTTAGTCATGGAGATGGCGGAGTCGAGAATGGCCCCTAGGTTGCGTGCGTGGTCGGTGGGTGTTGGAGCGGTTCCCAGTGTGGCCGGCCACCAGGAGTCATCCCAGGCCAAAGGGGTGTATCCGAGGATGAGGACCTCCGTCTTGTCTGAGTTCAGCTTCAGTCGGCTGTTTCTCATCCATTCAGCGATGACCGTCATTCCTTTGTGAAGGTTGGTTTTGGAGGTGTAGGGGTCCTTGGTGAGGGAGAGGATCAGCTGGGTGTCATCCACGTAGGAGATGATGTTGAGGTCGTGCCGACAGGCGAGGTGGGCGAGCGTGGCCAAGTAGATGTTAAACACAGTTGGGCTGAGGGATGAGCCCTGGGGTACGCCGCAGATGATCGCGGTGGCTTCGGAGCGGAAGGGGGAAGGCGGACGCTCTTTGTTCTGCCGGAGAGGAAGGAGGTGGTCCAGTCCAGGGCCTTCTCTTGGATTCCGGCGTTGTGGAGGCGTGTTATTAGTGTGTGGTGGCAGACTGTGTCGAAGGCGGCTGACAGGTCCAGGAGGATGAGGGCCGCCGTTTCTCCGTAGTCCAGCAGGGACTTGATGTCATCGGTGGCGGCGATGAGGGCAGTCTCGGTGCTGTAGTTGCTGCGGAACGCGGACTGGGAAGGGTCCAGGATGTTGTTCTCTTCGAGGTAGCGGGTCAGTTGTTCATTGACGATCTTCTCGATGACCTTTGCCGGGAACGGGAGCAGGGAGATGGGCCGGAAGTTCTTGAGGACCTTAGGGTCTGCCTTGGGTTTCTTGAGTAAGCAGTTGATCTCGGCGTGCTTCCAGCTCTCCGGGAAGGTTGCTGTCTTGAAGGAGGTGTTGATGACTTTCCCTAGTTGGCTTGCAATGGATGTGCTGGCTTTGTTGAAGATGTGGTGTGGGCATGGGTCTGACAGAGATCCAGAGGGGATGGTGATCATGATCTTGATTGTGTCGTCGTCGTTGATGTTGGTCCAGGAGAGCAGGCGATTGGTGCGGATGGTGGTCGTGGGGGCAGAGGTCTTAGTGGTTGTTGTGGAGGTCGTGGCGTTGAAGCTGTCGTGGATTTCTGCAATCTTGCGGTGGAAGAAGGTGGCCAGCGAGTCGCATAGGTCTTGCGAGGGTGGGCCGTCGTTGGTGTTGGAGCTGGGGTTGGAGAGTTCCTTCAAGATGTTGATTAGCTCTTTGCTCATGTGCACGTTGTTGTCTAGGTGGTCATTGAAGGAGGCTCATTTGGCGGATCTGATGACGTGATGGTGTCTGTGGGCGGTGTTCTTGTGGGCTGCGTGGCTGTCAGGTGTTCATTCACGGAGCCAGATCTTCTCCAACTTTCGGCAGGCTTGCTTGGAGGCCCGGAGGTCTTCAGTGAACCAGCTGGCTTTCTTGTTGGTGCGACTGTTGGAGGGTTTCTTGATCGGGCAAGAGTGTTGGCGCAGTCGTTGATCCACTGTCTGAGGTTGCGGGCGGCGGTGTCGGGGTCGGTGGGGTCGGCGGATGGGCTCTGGGTGAGGGTGGTGGTTAGCTGGTCTTCGGTGACTTTGCTCCAGCAGCGGCGAGACATCTGTTGGGTGTGGTGGTACATGGTGGGTTTCTTGAAGGTGAAGTGGATGCAGCGATGGTCGGTCGAGTGGAGTTCGTGGTGTGGTTGAAGGAGACGTGGGGGTTTGCTGAGAAGATGGGGTTAAGCGTGTGACCGGGAGAGTGGGTGGGTGTTGTGACGAGTTGTCTGAGTCCGAGGTTGGCTAGGTTGTCGATCAGGGTGATGGAGTTGGTGTCGTTGTTGTTCTTGAGGTGGAAGTTCAGGTCCCCGAGGAGGATGTAGTCTGTGGAGACGAGGGCGTGTGTGCTGACTAAGTCGGCGATGGATTCGCTTAACTGTGGGCAGGGTCCGGGGGGTATGTAGATGAGAGTTCCTCTGAGGGTGGTGTTTGGGTCAGTGTGGACCTGGAAGAGCAGGTGTTCAGCGTTGCTGATGGGTGTCGTCGGTGTTGGCCGAGACACTGAAAGTGTTCCTGTGGACGATGGCGATTCCTCCTCCTGCTCCGTTGGTGCGGTCCCTGCGAGTGATCTTGTAGCCTTCCGGGACGGCTATGGCTTTGTCAGGTGCCGAGGCGGGGTTCAGCCAGGTCACCGTCAGGAAGGCGACGTCTGGGGAGGTTGAGTCGAGTAGGCCCCAGATTTCAACGGTGTGTTTGCGGGCGGAGCGGGTGTTGAGAAGAATGCATCTGAGGTGGTTGAGGTTCTTTCCTGGTCGGCAGCATGGTGGGACGGATGCTTGTGAAGCTGCAGTTCTGGCAGGTGAACGCTCCGTGGGTGTGCTTCGGGGCGGCCAGGAAGCAGGTGTGTGATCGTCCGGTGTTGAGTGCGTGGAGGGTTCTGGCATCATTGCTGTATCGGTCGTTGTAGTGTTCGCGGGGTACAGGGGTCCTGGCGCTGGGCACCAGGACCATACATTTTCATCACTCAACAGCACCAATTATGGATTTACCTTTTTCAGTTGTAGAGGTTTAGAAAACCTCGCTAACCCTTTGTTTTCTTTCTAACCCTTCTTTAGGATGTCTATTTACGACCCCTAAGATTCATCACTACTCATCCTTTCACTTTCATACCTTTTGAAAACACTCTAGGTTTCCTTTCTCTCATGACATCTCAAGATATTTTACCAATCACGCTGTTGGGTGTAGTGGAATATGCCCACATCAATTTTCTCACTGTCCTGCTCCAATGCCCCCCGTGATATAACACAAATTGTAATCCTTCCTGAAGAGTTTTGTTCCACCTCTTGACAAGACGGATACTCTGGTGATAATACACAGATGATCTTATTGGCTCAACTCCATTCATATTTAAAACCTCCTTCATGGCTTGAGATACAAATTGTACTTTGTTGTCTGTCACTCTAGTTTCTGGCTTTCCCTCTCTTTCCCACAACGGCTCGAGAATCTTGACCCCATCTTGAGTGGTCACCTGATCCTTCAATTTATCCTCTGGCCACCTTGAAGAATAATCAACAACAATGGCATATCTGGAGAACTCATACAATATATGGACCAAAAATGTCTAGACCAACCTTTATCCACAGGGCATCCATTTTCTCACTATCTACCAGTGAATATTCCACCGTCTTTTGCAATTTATCACTCCAAGCTAATGGCATGAAGTCTCATATTGCTCTTGCCACATCATGTTCGAACCCAGGCCGCCAATACTTAGTTCTCACTCTACGCTTGATCACACTCATTCCAATGTGTTCTTCGTGAGCCAATTTCAAGATACATCTCCTCAAAACGTCTGGCACCACTACTAAATCTCCTCTTAACATTACATCACTATCCACTGACAGGTCTGCACTTACATTTCGAAAGGACTCAGCATCATGCAACGCTATTCTCTTAGTAGGGCAACCTTCTGACATATGTTTCTTGATTTCCTGAAAAGTTCCATCTTCCCTTACTGTCTGTATCCACTCTTTATGTGATATGCACCCTACAATACGCACCCTTACATTTTCCACAATTCACTTCTTCACCATCCCTACCTTTTATCTGAGTATCCGCTGGTAACTTCAACAGACAATCAGCCAAAACATTTTTCTTGCCTGAAACATATTCCATTCTATAACAAAATTCTAACATTTTTAGAACCTATCGTGAAATTCTAGAAGAAGCTTGACAGGTGTCTTTGGATGATTGTCAGTGCGAATCACAGTCAGTTCCTCATACAAACTTTCTAAAGTGATACATACCCCACTAACATACCAACGCCTCTTTCTCGATCGTGAAATATATCAGTTCTGCATTTCTCAACGCTCTCGAAGCATGGGCAATGGTGACTTTTTACCATCCCTGTCCTGCAGTAGCACTGTTCCCAACCCCACACCACTAGCATCAGTGCAAATAATACTCTGATCCCGTGTGTCAAAAGGTTTCAATGTTGGAGCAGATGCTATGCTGTTCTTCGGCTGTGCGTACTATACACCCTGTGCACCATTAAAACATAGCATTTGTTAGCATCAATTTGCACAGGTATTGCAAACATTTGAATAAACCCAGAATAATATTTTGCCAATCCTAAAAATGATCGCAGTTGATCCTTGTTATGCAGCGGTGGGGCATCTTCAATTACCTTCCCCAAATTTAAATTGGATTACAACACTTTCATCCAATCAATGCCCTAGATAATCAACACCTCTCACACCAATTTTGCACTTGTCCAACCTGTTTGTCAATCCACAGTGCTGCAATTTTTTTAACACACAACCCAAACCCCTATCTTGTTTTCCTCACTTTCACTGAACAGCAGTATATCATCCTGGAAGTATGCCACTTTCATTTCCTCCCTGAAGATCCGATGCATTGCCACCTGGAAAACATTGAAAGCTGATGCCAAACCAAATGGCATGTGTTTGAATCAGTAGGCTACTTTAGATTGATCACTGATGTAAGGGGTCTTCGTTCAGCACAATCTTGTACGCAAACCCTTTGAGCAAACCAACTGTTTTTTAAAAACACTGGGAAACCTTTCCATTTACATTTGCTTGTGTCCCTAATACCAGATCCAGGTGATTGGGATTGAATCTTATCAATAAGCTCCTTTGTTGCGGCCATCCCAGCAAACACGGTCCATCTTCCTGAATTAGTTTTAACACTCTGAACCGCCAGAAAACCCTCAAAATATCCCACCAATTCAATTGGCTTGCTGTAACCCTTCCTTAACTTGTGGCCACCCAGAATCATCAGTGCTCAGCATTTTCCTTTCCATACCTTTGGACAATCGCACTATAGACTATAGTTTCCTTTCTCTTATGACAACAAACATGCTGGCGGGTGTAGTGAGATATAATTAAGATATAGCAGTTCAAAAATGTGAGACAAGATGTTGTCTCTTGTAGACACATGTGACAGTGTTCCAGCATGGTTAATTTACACTATTGAGTTAAACACTTTGTCCAAATTTAATGGTAAAAACAGGCAAATTATGGCAGAGTATTACGTGTGTCCCAAGGGGAAAAGGAAACTATCAAAATTGTAGTTTTCTTATACCGCATTGTCAAACTTTATTTATCACAGTGGATATCATGCCTGCTAACAAAAATAATGGATCTTAGTTCATTTGGCCGCTTGACATGTTTCTTCCAGCGACATTAGTGCCTGATGTTCATTAGGAAGTTCAACATTATTGTAGGTACCTTACTATAAGTACACTTTCTTGCTGTTGAACTTGCAGCAAGAACACTCAAGCCCTCAATCAGTGTTAGGCAGTAACACCAATGTGGTGTTCTCAGACCCGGTGTCAGGCACTATTTAGGAGGCCACTGGTCAAGCAGGTGCTAATAGGCCTCATCTGTGGGATTGTTTGCCTCTGATGTCACAGGGTCTCTCCAAACTGTGCCAACTTTCAGTGATGGTGAAGGCGAGCAGCCATAGGCTTCTCAGGGAAGTAGTGTGGGGCTGCACAAATGCAGAACTGAACAATCACTCAGCCCACAATAACTAAATGGCCAACCCAGGGATTTACTTTGGTGAACAAAAAGTACTTTGATCCTCTCACTTAAAGCCTAATACTTTACAGCTCTTACACCAGTCACAATTCTTATACTGGCCCTTGTGCAACTCCACCTTCTACTTTGTCTCACCTCGCAACTTTCTTAAGTGTTTCCTGCCTTTTTGATTGGTATAGGTAGATCTCACCCCGCACCAGTATTTGAGCATGCCTTGGCTTAGTTGCAGATTCGCCAATTGAAGTGCCCAGTTCTCAAGCAAGTCTCTGCTGCTGTACAATCTCACCACAGTACGGGCAGCAGAGTTCGTTTTCTAGCTTCCGAAAGGGACCTACAACACATATCTTGCTTCACTTCTGCTGCTTGTGGCAAGAGACACACTAGCTGGCAAGGTTTGAGTAATTTGGTTAAAATGGTTAAGTGCGCATGCAAAATCACTGTTTTGATATTGCTCTCCTATAGAAGATATCCGTTTGACAGATTTTTACACAGAAATTGGAATAAAGCTAAAGCTAATATTAGAAGAGATCATTTTTGCAGCTAGAATTAGATTTGTTTTTGAGATTTTACAAAAAAAGATTAATCACATGTTTTATCCCCAAAAAAACGGATTGGCTGAAATAACAAAAGATTTACAAATCTTCAATTTGGTTATGAGACTGTGAATGATTCTGATTGGCCAACATAGATAAAAATCACTCTTACGGCCTCTA
Organism: Lissotriton helveticus; assembly: GCF_964261635.1. Classification (NCBI taxonomy): domain Eukaryota; kingdom Metazoa; phylum Chordata; class Amphibia; order Caudata; family Salamandridae; genus Lissotriton; species Lissotriton helveticus. Next base: position 421,495,830 of record NC_136057.1, read on the forward strand.
TAAATGCATTTATGAACTGCTGGACAGGTTTGAAAGCCCAGCTGTGGAAAAATATTGTTGAGCTCAGCCTAGTAATAGTGGCTACATTTCAGCCCAAGGGTACATGACGGCACAGCTAATGGGGGTGGATGTTGCCCTCGTCCAAAAAGACCCCTTGGCGGTACTTTGTTCATGACTTGTGACTCATAAACCTGAATTTGCAAACTACAGGTCTTTTTGCATTTACATTATGACCACTTACATTGTGGGAACCGCAGGATAGTGTACTCATAAATTCTATTAATTAAGGTACTCGTGGGAATCTCCCCTATTTCCCTCCTATCGTGTAAGCGTTGTGTTCGCTGCCACAAGCATGGAGAACTCCACGCAAGTAGGTGTTTGTTTTTGGTGTTAAAGAGTGAGGCACAAAGATGAGTGGATAACAAATTGGGAGCATCTGCAAAATGGGAAAAGTAAAGGGAAAATAATTAGTAGTAAAAAGAGTGCCATAGAAATAAAACATAAAAGCACACCTACAAAAGGGTAAGCTCATTGCTTTTCAATACACTAAACTCACATTTATTTACAGTCCAAACAAGTTTGAATGTATTCCAGTCATGCCTTGAATTTACACACTTGGTACAGCAAGAGAGTAACATTAAAATCAATGGAGGCAAGGAATAACACTAACAGAACCTAGGAAAAAAGAAACATTTTTATAGTGAAATAAATAGAAAAAGATTTTGTTACAATATTTAAAAAAAATCTCTAACATTTGAATGTTTAAAACAAAAAAGTAAATACACAACAAACAGAAGCAGAAATAATAGATAACTCATATAGCTACAAGGCCAGTGCTTAATTTGAGCCGGTCGTTGCCTGTGGGTTCCACAGGTACTCACTTTTGGGAACTGGCACATATTTTTCTCCATTAGATATTTTACTGAGAGCAACAGATGGAAAAACACACAAAATGGAAAGACACAGAAAAAAGAATGATGAAAAACCGGTCACATAGGGAGAAAGCAGGAATTTGCAAGAGTGAGATAAAGGGGCAGGGAGGGTCTGGTAGTGGAATACAGAGTCATGAAGCGTATTCAAGAATTTGCAGACTTGGTATTCAGTGAGCGGCATTTAATTGTACTGGCCATGGGTTTCTGAGCAGAGCTTTGGGCACCAGCACTCATCATTTAACAAATTAAGCAATAGAAAAGCCTCTATTCACATTGAATACAACTATTAATACAAAGGAGTGGGTGAATCGCTAGTCATGATTCCATCACACCAAAAAGCAAGAGAAACCCAGTACACGATTAAGAAATGATACACAGCCTCCACACACAACCAAAAAATGTATTTGCTGTGTGTGACTGCCCTTTTTGAATTGTCTCTCATTTTTAGTAACATCCACCAGAAGAAGAGAGGAAATACCAGGCACAGAATCAACATAATTTGCATGTCCAGTGAAACAGTACTGGAAAATACCACTTCTCTCTTGATGTCAATCTGGCAGCCCTGTAGCCCGCTCCCAAGCCTTCCCTGTTCATATCAAAATACTAGCTAAACTCCACTTCCTGACCACTAAATGTTCCCAGAGGATCACAGTTGACATGGTGGGCATCTTGTTGGGACAGTACATCCTGAAACTTGCTCACTGTACTGAAATTTATCACCACAGGACTGTACAAGTACATCAGCAATCCATATCCACTGGTGGAAAGATACCAGGTGGCAAGGCAAATCAATGCCATTTCCCCTTTCCCCTGGTCTTAGATACCTTTGATTACACCCATGCAGCACTTTTGCCAGTTCACCAGAGACAACAGCATTTCCGCACCAGATATTTCTGGCATTGGCGAACTGTTTGGCATGGCATGGGCTGCTTCACTGATGTGCATGCTCCTGTCAATGGCAGATGGCAGTAGCGGGTCACAAAGGAAAGATCAGTGGGGCGGGCGGGGGGTGGAAGTCGACAGACGAAGGGATAAGTAATATTAAATAAATAAATAAATAAAACCTTTTACTTTGCGCTCACCGCATCGCTGCGAAATTAGAAGCACCAACAGATGAACGCCTGCCATTAGGAACTGGTATGGAAACTCTTAGTACTGGCTTTTGAGAGGGAGCTAACAACACACAGACTGTAGCTACAAGGCTACACAAATAGAAGAGGACATATGCAACAATATATAATGGGAAGACCACTGATTTTGGATATGGAAAAAATCACCTATAAAAAGGAAGTATAGTATATTTAAACACAACAAACATGATAAGAAGCAAACAATCGTACCTACACATCAACATTCGAACTAGGATACTTCACACAACTCTGCACCCATACTTACCTATATGTTACATTAAGAATGAAGAGAACAGACAAAAAATGCTATAAGTTATAAAAACAAACAGATTATTAGAAATTAATTACATTTTATCAACACTCTTGAATAGGTTAGAAATGTGTGCCATTTGAAATGCGGAATAGTGTGAACATACAAGTGAAGAACACAGAATAAACAGCTACATTGAAAAAAATAAACTGGCAATTGTAAAGGTAATATGCATCTGTGCAGGAATCAATCAATATTCATCAACATATTCCATAATATACCTACATGCATTATCCATCCTCACTTTTAATCTCCCTTGTACTGAGGGGAGATTACAAGTGTGCATGAATTAAGTACCCCCGATGTAAAGAAGTAGGAAAGACACCTAAAGCAAGTAGGATTACACAGGCACGTTTCACATTATACATGGTTCCCTTTTATTTTCTCAGTGTTCTATCGCTAGGAAATGTGGAACCACTAGAATGCCATGCAGAACTCCCAGGCATGTTGTCCCCTTCATGCTCTCTCTTTCACCTACCTTATATGCGTATGTGGAACAGAACCATGCGGTGAAACCTAATCAAATAATAATCAGGCAGAAGTGAAAATTAAATGTGTACATGGTAATCATAGTAGGTACCTAGTGGGTACAGTTTACATTAGAAACAGAAAAGTGTCCGAGGCTCATGTTAGGGTAGTCACACATTTTTCAGAAGATTTAATTCTAGGAGTGAATAACCCATATTTCAATTTGAAGAATTCACTTGCTGAAGGAGAGTGGTGGTTAAAGAAGCTCCGTTAGCTAATGGAGACTTTTCTAGTTGTTTAGTCAAACTCCAAAAGACTAGCACAGAAAGAAGAGAGTAAAAGACACAAGGAGCTTCAACCCACATAGTAATGAATAATCAAGTAATAACTCAGTCAAAAGAAGAATAGGAAAGGGACAGGAAGAGCTGATTAACAGGAGTACCTGGCATTGCAAGCCAAAGATAAAGAAGATCCAACGCAGATAGGCCCACATTTCTTCCTTAGGAGAATGTATTGTACAGAAAGTGGATGAGACCAGGCCAATGGCAAGGCCAATTACTAGTTCCCAAAATATTTAAAAGTTATTTTTACATATAGCCAATACCCACCTGGGTGAAGGACACTTCGGTAAAGAGAAGGCAAAAAAGGCCATATTGGAAAGGCTTTTTTGACCAGGGTTATTAGCACATGTAAAACAAAATGTTGCCCTAGAGAGCGAGATTTGTCAGAAAGTAAATTCCAGTGATGCTCAAAATACCCTCAGCAACCTATGCTAACTGTTGATTGTTAGACCTGTCAGCCTAAGGGTGGTCTGCCCCCAAACTTCTTGGCTGCTTACCTCCACTTTTTTCTGAGTCTCTAGGTTGGCCTTATAACTCTGAGCATTTTACCACTGCTGACTAGTGCTAAAGAGTACATGCTTCTCAATTAAACATGGTGACATTGGTCCATAACTGATTGGCGTATTTAGTTTACTTATAAGTCCTTTGTAAAGTGGCATACCATTTACCCAGGGCCTATAATATAAATGCTACTAGTGGACCAGGGGCACTGGTTGTGCTACCCACACAAGTAGCCTTTCAGACCTGTCTCAGGCCTGCCATTGCAAGGTCTGTGTGTGCAGTTTACTGCCACATCTGGGTCAGTACCAGAGTGTACAAGACTGCACCTTGGAGGACTCCTAAAAGGATGGTCAGGGTTCCCACCAGAAGGAGAGGGGAGATACAAAGACAGAGTTCCCTAAAGTCCCCCAAAACAATTTGCAGGGGAAAGGGTTGGATTCTTATCTCCAATCTTAACACCAGAAGACAAAGTACCCTGACAAGAGTCAGCAGCCCACGCCCATCAAGAGCTGAGCATGGACACTACAAGGGGTATCCCATGCGTACAAAAAGAAGCACCACCTCCCACCAAAGAAAAAAATCCAGGTGTGGCTAGTGTAGTGCTGGGGGAGGAGTATGTCCCAGGTAATGGGGAGGAAGTTAGTTGGGGAATCCTAGTGCCTCTGGATGGCAGAAAGATGGTTCCTAAGATCCATGTGCCCTAAAATACTACTAAATACAGGCAATATGTCACCATCAATGGGCAAGGTGTTGAGCCTTTGAGGGATACAGGTGCTAGCATGACTATGGTAGATGTCCCCAGAGCAGGGGATTCCCAGTGTATTCCACCAAGGTATGGTGGCTGACAACAGAGAAGGTCACTACCCAGTGGCCCTTGTTCCATTTGAGTGGGGGGGTTACAGGTCTTCTGAAAGTTGCTGTGAGCCCTGCCATGCCTGTGAACTGTTTGCTTGGTAGTGACCTTGAGCACACTCTGAAAAGGAAGTGGACCTCAAGGCTCATGTGGAAAGTTGGGGCTACCTCATTTGATCTGTGCAACTTGGTCTGCTTCAGGGAGTCAAATGTTTTTTTGGTATGCCTGTGTCCAAATCACATTTCTGGGCTGCTTCTTAGAAGTCAGCTATGTCAAAAGGGCAACAATGGTGTCATATCCCTTGATAAACCTCCTGTAGTATTCAGTAAGGCCTAAAAATGCTCTGACCTCAGTAAGGGTTTTGGGAGGCTGCCAGGCTATTATTGTCTCTGATTTGGCCTGGACGAGTTGCACCTTACCCCTGACCACCAGGTGTCCCAAGTACACCACAGACTCCTGCCCTATCTGGCAGCACTTAATGGCCTTGATTTTATTTATTTATTTATTTATAGAGCGCAACATTCGTCCATTAGGATATCACGGCGCTAATTAGTGAGCCTTTTTAAAAGTTTCAGAAGTGCAAAGCTTCTTCCGCACATGATCCTGCATTGGTAAGGTGTTGTCAATCAGGACGCCCACATTTTTTGCACATTGCTTGGGTGCTGGGGCATCTCCCAGGGGTTGGGGCCACCAGGTGGCCTCCCAGATTAGACTGGCTTTTCCAAAAAGCAGAATTTCTGATTTTTCCGCGTTTAATTTAAGGCAGTGGTTTGACATCCAATTGGCCATTTCTGAAAGGCAGTTGTTCAATTTCAATCTTGTGTCTTCATGATGTTCTTCAATGGCTATTAGCAATTGAGTGTCATCCACATAGGAGCAAATGCTGAAACCCCATTTCTTGCTGATATTTGCCAAAAATGAGACATAGGCGTTAAAAAGCGTGTGGCTCAGAGATGCTCCCTATGGGACACTGTAGTTGATGGTTCTTGGTTTGAACGAGAACGCGCCCATTTGTACATTTTGTGAACTATTAGTTAATAAAGAGCTAAACCATTGAAGAGCTTTTGCATAGATTCCGTTTCCATAAAGGGTTTCGAGAAGGAGTTTCTGTGAGACCGTGTTGAACACCAACGACAAGTCCAACAGGATCAAGGCAGCGGCCTTCCCTTGATCAAAAAGAGATATTATGTTATCCAGTACAGCTAGAGGGGTAGCCTCTGTACTGTTTGTGGCTCTAAAGCCTGTTTGTGAGGGTTCTAGCAATTCGTTAGACTCAAGATAGGTGGATAGTTGTCTATTGATCAGCTTCTCCATGACGTTAGAGAGATATGGGAGCTGAGAAATCGGACGGTAGTTTGCTGGATTGTGGACATCTGTTCCTCCTTTTTTGGCAGAGGGGTCACTATAGCCTTTTTCCATATTTCAGGTAATACCGCAGTGTCAAGAGACTAAATAGCTGGGTCACGTATGGACAAATTGAAGATATAATCTGTGCAAAGATGAAGTGAGGGCATGGATCAAGGGGGGACCCTGACTTAACCTCCTCCATAGCTTTTGCTACCTCTTCCTCTGTAAATGGAAGAAAGCTGCCCATGGAAGCTGATGCATCTGGGTGAGGGGTTTGATGTTCCCAGCTGGTTGTAGCTAGGGAGGTATTGGTACTGAAGCAGGAGTATATTTTACTGATTTTATCAGAAAACAACTTGCTGATCTTTTCGCAGCATTCGTCTGAGGGAGGCAGGGTTTGAAACATTCTAGCGGGTTTGCAAAGTTCCCTTACTATTTTGTACAACTTTTTTGCCAAATTGCTGCTTTCACCAATTCTCATTGCAAAATAAGTCCTCTTAGCCTTCTTAATGGCATTGGTGTAGTTTCTAAGTGCGTTCTTGTATCTTAGTCTATCAGTTTCCATGTTGGATAATCTCCAGTGATGCTCCATTTCTCTGCACTTTCTTTTCAGAGCCTTAAGATTGAGTGAGTACTACTTCTCAGATTGAGGTATTTTAGTTGCTTTGGGTTTGAGCTTAGGTGCACACAGATCCAGTGTGTTTGAGATCTCATTTTCGAGGCGGACTGCTCGAAAAGACGTCATCAGTGACTAACCTCCATACTCCATTTGCCCCTTGTAAGCGTTTCGGAGGCTTAGTTGAGTTAGCTGGAAGACTACGTGAGAATCATATGAGTGAATGGTCTGTCCAGGAGAGAGGTTTGATCTGCTGGATAGTAGTAGTTTCTATGTTAGAAAATAACAAATCCAGTGTATGCCCTGCCGTGTGGGTGGGACCTGTGACCCACTGCTTATTTAGTTTACTTATAATTCCTTTGTAAAGTGGCATACCATTTACCCAGGGCCTATAATATAAAGGCTACTAGTGGACCAGAAGCACTGGTTGTGCTACCCACACAAGTAGCCTTTCAGACCTGTCTCAGGCCTGCCATTGCAAGGTCTGTGTGTGCAGTTTAATGCCACATCTGGGTCAGTACCAGAGTGTACAAGACTGCACCTGGGGGGACTCCTAAAAGGATGGTCAGGGTTCCCACCAGAAGGAGAGGGGAGATACAAAGACAGAGTTCCCTAAAGTCCCCCAAAACAATTTGCAGGGGAAAGGGTTGGGTTCTTATCTCCAATCTTAACATCAGAAGACAAAGTACCCTGACAAGAGTCAGCAGCCCACGGCCATCAAGAGCTGAGCGTGGACACTACAAGGGGATCCCATGCGTACAAAAAGAAGCACCACCTCCCACCAAAGAAAATAATCCAGGGGTGGCTAGTGTAGTGCTGGGGGAGGAGTATGTCCCAGGTAATGGGGAGGAAGTTAGTTGGGGAATCCTAGTGCCTCTGGATGGCAGAAAGATGGTTCCTAAGATCCATGTGCCCTAAAATACTACTAAATACAGGTAATCTGTCACCATCAATGGGCAAGGTGTTGAGCCTTTGAGGGATACAGGTGCTAGCATGACTATGGTAGATGTCCCCAGAGCAGGGGATTCCCAGTGTATTCCACCAAGGTATGGTGGCTGACAACAGAGAAGGTCACTACCCAGTGGCCCTTGTTCCATTTGAGTGGGGGGTTACAGGTCTTCTGAAAGTTGCTGTGAGCCCTGCCATGCCTGTGAACTGTTTGCTTGGTAGTGACATTGAGCACACTCTGAAAAGGAAGTGGACCTCAAGGCTCATGTGGAGATGTTGGGGCTACCTCATTTGATCTGTGCAACTTGGTCTGCTTCAGGGAGTCAAATGTTTTTTGGTATGCCTGTGTCCAAATCACATTTCTGGGCTGCTTCTTAGAAGTCAGCTATGTCAAAAGGGCAACAATGGTGTCATATCCCTTGATAAACCTCCTGTAGTATCCAGTAAGGCCTAAAAATGCTCTGACCTCAGTAAGGGTTTTGGGAGGCTGCCAGGCTATTATTGTCTCTGATTTGGCCTGGACGAGTTGCACCTTATCCCTGTCCACCAGGTGTCCCAAGTACACCACAGACTCCTGCCCTATCTGGCAGCACTTAATGGCCTTGATTTTATTTATTTATTTATTTATAGAGCGCAACATTCGTCCATTAGGATATCACGGCGCTAATTAGTGAGCCTTTTTAAAAGTTTCAGAAGTGCAAAGCTTCTTCCGCACATTATCCTGCATTGGTAAGGTGTTGTCAATCAGGACGCCTAAATTTTTTGCACATTGCTTGAGTGCTGGGGTATCTACCAGGGTTTGGGGCCACGAGGTGGCGTCCCAGATTAGACTGGCTTTTCCAAAAAGCAGAATTTCTGATTTTTCTGCGTTTAATTTAAGGCAGAGGTTTGACATCCAATTGCCCATTTCTGAAAGGCAGTTGTTCAATTTCAATCTTGTGTCTTCATGATGTTCTTCAATGGCTATTAGCAATTGAGTGTCATCCACATAGGAGCAAATGCTGAAACCCCATTTCTTGCTGATATTTGCCAAAAATAAGACTAAGGCGTTAAAAAGCGTGTGGCTCAGAGATGCTACCTATGGGACACTGTAGTTGATGGTTCTTGGTTTGAACGAGAACGCGCCCATTTGTACATTTTGTGAACTATCTATACTAATATAATAAAGAGAGAGCCCAAACCTTTGAGGCGGGTAATCTCAGGAACCACAGCATCAATCACAACACCCAATACAGCGTTGGAAAGGGCAGTTGCAGCAGAAGGACATAGGCTATGCAGACGCCCACCATATACATTTAAAAGGTAAAAGAACCGTGCCAGCAAAGTAGTCCCTTGTGGGCGTGTCTGCGTTGTGCTGTGGGCGTGTGCTGGGGGCGTGACAAACGCTGGGGGCGTGTGGTACATTCCGCCCTTCATGCCATGTCTCATATAGTGTGCTAATCCCATCCTGCTCCGTTTAAATACCCCTGCACACCATAATCATAACCCACCCTTACTCCTTAAAATACCCCAACACCCTTAAACACTAACCCTTCTTAACCCTATAAATATACCCTGTACCCCAAAACCCAAACCTATCCCTAAACCCTAAAAATACCCCTGTATCACAAAACCCAAACCTACCCCTGAACCCTAAAAATACCCCTGTACCCCAAAGCCCAAACCTAGCCCTGAACCCTAAAAATACCACTGTAACCCAAAACCACCCCTGAACCCTAAAATACCCCTGTACCCCAAAACCCAAACCTAGCCCTGAACCCTTAAAATACCCCTGTACCTCAAAACCCAAACCTACCCCTGAACCCTACAAATACCCCTGTACCCCAAAACCCAAACCTAGCCCTGTACCCTAAAAATAACCCTGTACCCCAAAACTCAAACCTACCCCTAAACCCTAAAATACCCCTGTACCCCAAAACCCAAACCTAGCCCTGAACCCTAAAAATACCCCTGTACCCCAAAACCCAAACCTAGCCCTGAACCCTTAAAATACCCCTGTACCCCAAAACCCAAACCTACCCCTGAACCCTAAAAATACCCCTATACCCCAAAACCCAAACCTAGCCCTGAACCCTAAAAATATCCCTGTACCCCAAAACCCATACCTATCCCTAAAGCCTAAAACTACCCCTGTACCCCATAACCCAAAACTATATCTGAACCCTAAAACTACCCCTGTACCCCATAACCCAAAACTATATCTGAACCCTTAAAATACCCAAACACCCCAAAACATATACCTCAGTACCCCAAAACATATACCCCTATACCCATACTTACCGTATCCAACCATTAAAAAAAAACATGCTTTTACCATTCATGCATTTACAACGAATTTCGTTGTAAATGTATGAGTGGTAAAAGCATTTAAAATGTAATGCCATGCGTTAGAATGGCATTGCGGAGTCATGGTACTTTCGTAATGAAAGTATGCTGAGTGATGGTATGCAGAAAGAAAGTTGCGGAATAATGGGTGTTTACCCTCCCCTGGTAAGTACATTGGTGGCACGGCGGCCCACATCTCCAGCAACATACTCATATTTTTTCACCGCCCATTTGAAAAATGCACAGGTCTCTCTCATTGATGGCCAGCACCAACATACACTTTTAGACACACCTCCCGCCACAAGTTCTAGAATTGCGAACTTTGGAGCTGGGGAGCTACGTTCGAATCTCGGCATCAGCTCAACATCCTGTGATTCCAGGCAAATCGCTTTGTCTCCCCGTGCCTACCACAAATGAATGTGTTCTTCTGTAATGTAAATTGTGCTCATGCCATGTTGTCGAGTTCGCGCTATATAATATTGCAAGAAAAATAAAGTAGGGAAACTCGAGTTCACACACTACTGAACGCACACTCTTAAGTGCATCAGCAGTGCACTGTGAATCGGAGCGTTTCACAGGCCTGTCACAGATAAGAAATGTTATCAAAACAAAATCCTACAAAACAATATACTACTGGCCGGCGGCAATTCGTACCCGGACAACGTCGGGACGGGCTGCTAGTTTCTTAATAAAGAGCTAAACCATTGAAGAGCTTTTGCATAGATTCCGTTTCCATAAAGGGTTTCCAGCAGGAATTTCTGTGAGACCGTGTTGAACGCCACCGACAAGTCCAACAGGATCAAGGCAGTGGCCTTCCCCTGATCAATAAGAGATATTATGTTATCCAGTACGGCTAGGAGGGTAGCCTCTGTACTGTTTGTGGCTCTAAAGCCTGTTTGTGAGGGTTCTAGCAATTCGTTAGACTCAAGATAGGTGGATAGTTGTCTATTGATCAGCTTCTCCATGACGTTAGAGAGATATGGGAGCTGAGAAATCGGACGGTAGTGTGCTGGAATGTGGAAATCTGTTCCTCCTTTTTTTGGCAGAGGGGTCACTATAGCCTTTTTCCATATTTCAGGTAATACCGCAGTGTCAAGAGACTAAATAGCTACTAAACTAAATAGCTGGGTCACGTATGGACAAATTGTAGATATAATCTGGGCAAAGATGAAGTGAGGGCATGCATCAAGGGGGGACCCTGACTTAACCTCCTCCATAGGTTTTGCTACCTCTTCCTCTGTAAATGGAGGGAAGCTGATGCATCTGGGTGAGGGGTTTGATGTTCCCAGCTGGTTGTAGCTAGGGAGGTATTGGTACTGAAGCAGGAGTATATTTTACTGATTTTATCAGAAAACAACTTGCTGATCTTTTCGCAGCATTCGTCTGAGGGAGGCAGGGTTTGAAACATACTAGCGGGTTTGCAAAGTTCCCTTACAATTTTGCACAACTTTTTGCCAAATTGCCGCTTTCACCAATTCTCATTGCAAAATAAGTCCCCTTAGCCTTCTTAATGGCATTGGTGTAGTTTCTAAGTTCGTTCTTGTATCTTAGTCTATCAGTTTCCATGTTGGATAATCTCCAGTGATGCTCCATTTCTCTGCACTTTCTTTTCAGAGCCTTAAGATTGAGTGAGTACTACTTCTCAGATTGAGGTATTTTAGTTGCTTTGGGTTTGAGCTTAGGTGCACACAGATCCAGTGTGTTTGAGATCTCATTTTCGAGGCTGACTGCTCGAAAAGACGTCATCAGTGACTAACCTCCATACTCCATTTGCCCCTTGTAAGCGTTTCGGAGGCTTAGTTGAGTTAGCTGGAAGGCTAAGTGAGAATCATATGAGTGAATGGTCTGTCCAGGAGAGAGGTTTGATCTGCTGGATAGTAGTAGTTTCTCTGTTAGAAAATAACAAATCCAGTGTATGTCCTGCCGTGTGGGTGGGACCTGTGACCCACTGCTTAAGTTGGAGGATCTGCATATCCTCTTCCAAGTGCAAGGCTGTGGAGCAGTTTGCTTTCTCAAAATGGATAATAAAATCTCCTATAATTAAGTAATTTTTGTATTTCAGATATGTGGGGAATAATTGAGTCAATAGATTGGCAATGAATTCTGTTTGATGTCCAGATGAGTTATAAATCACAGCTCCACCAAATAAAATGTGGCCTTTTCTGGCTATCTGAAATGATAAAACTTTGTGCTCTCCTAATTGCGCTACTGCATCGTGGAGGCAAGCAAGGTGAGTTTTGAAGAGAATAGCTAGTCCCCCTCCTTGTTGTCCCTGCCTGTCTTTTCTCAGGATTTTATAATCGGTGGGTAGAGCAGTAGCGATGTCAGCAGAGTTCTGTTTGTCTAGCCAGGTTTCTGTTATAAAGACCATATCAGGATCTGATTCTTTTATGGCATTGCAGATGTCAATAGCGTGCTTGGGTACAGATCTGGTGTTAATGTAGATGCAGCTAAGCTTACACAAGTAGTTCCCTTCTCCATATGGCCGGTCTAGCTGTGCTAGGCTAGATCATTTGCAACCGAGGCAGGAGAATGAGCCCTCCGTATATCCAGGATAAGCTTTTATACAATATGTTATCCTTTGGTGCCTGTCTAGATAGGGCCAAGAGATCATCTCTCGAATAACGGGTTGTGGTGATAGGGGCTACCGTTACTGGTGCAGGGGTCCTGGCCCCTGGTCCCGTCTGGGCGCAGACGGGCTTGCCAGCGGCGCGCCTTCGGAACACCAGCGGTGCGCCCGCTGCGCGCGTCCACAGGCAAATCGGTCTATTATAGAGGAGTGGGCGGGAAAGTTCCTCCACCCCTTTCTCGACCGGAAGTGCTGCATGAGTGACCTCGCCGAATTCTGCCACTCCCTCCACACAACGGCATTCAGGGGGGATGAACCGGGGCGGGCACTGACAGGTTAAAGATAAACAGAAAACAATTTGTGCAAAATAAGCAGATGGCCTAGTGCAGCAATCACAGTTTAAAACAAAGTGTGTTTGTTTCTAAAACTAAGATCCGCAAGTGGTTCCAATATTCAATGTTAAAAACAAGGTCAAAATGTTAGAACAAGATTAAAATAGAAATTCGATACTGGCAATTAGCAGCGCTAAAGCGGTAGTGCCCCACCCTGCAGTCTTACTAGAGTGTCTCTGCGCAGACGCAAGCACATCAGTCATTTGTAGAAGTGCTGCGTGAGTGACCTAGCTGAATTCTGCCACGCCCTCCACACAACGGCACTCACCCGGGATGGACCAGGGCGGGCACTAACAGGTAACAGATAGAAAACAATTTATGCAAAATAAGCAGATGGCGCTAGTGCAGCAATTCCAGTTTAAAACAAAGGGTGTTTGTTTCTAAAACTAAGATCGGTAAGTGGTTCCAATATTCGATGTTAAAAATAATATTAAAATGTTAGAACAAGATTAAAAGTGAAATTCGATACTGGCAATTTGCAGCACTAAAGCGGTAGTGTGCACACCCTGCAGTCTTACCAGAGTGTCAGGCCTGCCTGTTGTAGAGCCTGCAGCACTTCCTGGAGGTGAAAGAGGTGGTCCTTCCAACTGCTACTGAAGACAGCTGTATCATCCAGATAGGCAGCTGAGAAGGCCTCTATACCATCAAGGACCTGGTTCACCAACCTCTGGAAGGTGGCAGGGGCATTTGTGAGTTCAAAGGGCATCAAACGAAATTGCTCGCGGCCCTCTGGATTGGAGAAGGCTGACCTCTCCTGGCACCTTCTGTTAGGGCGATCTGCCAGTACCCTGATGTAAGACGAACAATACTGAAGTACTTGGCAGCGCATTACTTGTCAAATAGCTCATCAGCTTGGGGGATGGAATGAGCATTTGTTTTTGTCACTGAGTTTAGACCTCTATAGTCCACACAGAACCTCAATTCAGGTGTGGTGCCCGGTGGGTCAGCTTTTGGTACCAGAACCACAGACCTGGACTAGGGGCTACTGGAGGGTTTTATCAACCCCAATTCCACCATCTTAGAGACTTCACTCTTAATGCTTGTCATCACCTTCTCCGAAAACCTGTAAGACTTATTCTTAACAGGGAGGATGTCCCCTGTATCCACATCATGGGTACACAGGTGGGTAGTCCCAGGAATTAGGGAGAACAGAGAGGAGTGCTGTCCCAATACTTGGTGGCAGTCTCTCTGCTGTTCAGGAGTTAGACTGGGGGAATGGATTACTCCCTACACAGACCTATCTTTCTCCTTGAAGTCTAAGAAGACAGGGAGAGGTTCTCACTACTCCTCCTCACCTCTATCTGTCACCACCAGCATGGTGATCTCAGACCACTCAAAGTGTGGTTTGAGGCGATTGATATGAAGCACTCAGTGGGGTTGCCTGGGGGTATTAAGGTCGACCAGGTAAATGGCCTTACTCTTCTTCTCAATCACCTCATAGGGTCCAGTATAAAGGTCCGGGGGGGGCCTGGGTTCCACAGGTTCCATAACCCACACTTTCTGCCCAGGGTACAACTCCAGAGTGGTAGAAGGTGGTCATACCACTCTTTCATTGCAGCCTGACTGGCTTCCAAGTTGTCAGAAGCTTGTTTCCACAACTTAGCCAGTTGGCATTTGAAGGCCAGAATGTAGCTTACTACATCTTGGGCACTCTTCCTGGGAGCTCTCTTCCACCCCTCCTGCACCAAAGTCAGAGGTCCTCCAACAAGGTGCCAGTACAGAAGCTCAAAGGGGCTGAAGCCTACTCCCTCCTGTGATACCTCCCTGTAGGCAAACAACAGTAATGGCAAGAGTATGCCCCACATATTCCTCAGGACCTTGGCTAGGCCCCTAATCATGCCCTCCAGGGTCTTGTTGAATCAACAAGTCGATTTGTTTGTAGATGGTAGGGGTGGAGAACTTGTAAGTCACCCCACATTCCTACCATACTGACTGCATGTATGCAGAAATGAGGATTATGCCCCTGTCAGACACAACTTCCTTGTGGAAACCTACTTGGGGAAACAATCCCCATCAGGGTATTTGCCACTGCAGGTGCAGTCATGGTCCTCAGAGGGATGGCCTCTGACTATCTAGTGGCATGATGGCCTCTGACTATCTAGTGGCATGATGCAGTCTGGGGATCCACAAACCTAACAGTGTCAATGACCATCCGCTCAAAGGGTGTGCCAATGACAGGTAAGGGATTAAGTGGGTATTTTAGCCTCTGCCCTGTCTTCCTACTGGCCGGCAGGTCACACAAGTCTTGCAGAATGCATGTGAAGAATCCATGATCCTAGGCCAATAAAAGTAAGGGGCAAGCCTTGCAAAGGTATTGACTTGGCCCAGGTGTCCTGCCAGGGGAATCTCTTAAGCCAGCTCCAGTAGGAAGGACATGTAGCATAGGGGGACCACCAGGGCCCTTGTTCTCCCATGTACACGTATGCTCACTGTAAAGGAGGTTGTCCTCCAGGTAAATGTGATAACTCCCAGATGCATCACCTGCTGCTTGGGTTTCAGTTTGCTTCCTCATGCCCTCTGGGGTTGGACACTCCCTTTGTGCCCTACATAACGCCTCCTTGATGGGTCCTCCTCTACATGCCATCCAGAACCCATCTGTCTTTCTCCTTTTTAGCAGCTGTCTGGGTCATTGCTCTAGGTTCCAGCCCCTTTTGACTCTCATCCTGGTTGTACTCAGGGCCCCTAACTGCTCCAATGACTTTTTCGCTCAGACAGATGCCTCAGACAATGGCATAGGGGTAGTGTTATCACAGCTAATGACGAGGGCTTAGATCAATCTGTAGCCTTCATCTCCAGGAGGTTACTCCCTAGGGAATGAAGATGAAGTGCTATAGAGAGAGAAGCTTTTGCTGTGGTATGGGCACTAAAGAAGTTGAGACCATATCTGTTTAATACTCACTACCTGATTCAGACTGACGAATCCCCTCAGATGGCTCATGCAAATGAGCGGTAAGAATCTAAAATTGTTGAGGTTGTCCATTACCCTACTGGGCATGGACTTAAGGGTGCAACACAGACCAGGGGGTAGACTATGCCAATGCTGATGGTCTGCCCAGGTTCTACCGCCTTATTGATGAGAACTCTCTAGAGGCTTGGTAGTTCTCCCCACTTTCAGCTTGGGGGATACATCTTAGACCTGTCATCCTTAGGGTGGTCAGCTCAAAAACATTTTGCCTACTTAGCTCAACTTTTTGCTGCATTTTTTTTTACCTTAGGACTCTGAGCCCTTTACCACTGTTAACCAGTGATAAAGTGCATATGCTTCTCCCCTAAACATAGTGACATTGGTGTATACCTGGTTGGCATATTTAGTTGACTTATAAGTCCTTTGTAAAGTGCCATACCATACACATAGGGCCTGTAATCTAAATGCTACTAATGGGCCCTCATCAATGCTTGTGCCGCCCACAAGTAGCATTTCAAACCTGTCTGGAGCCTGCCATTGCAAGGCCTATGCTTGCAGTTTACTGCCACGTTGACTTCACATTTACAACTACTTGCCAAGCCTTAAACTCCATTTTATTACACCTAAGCCCCCCCTAATGTAGGCCCTATGGATCCCCAAGAACAGAGTGCTGTGTAAGTAAAAGATAGGACATGTACTTTTTAGTTTTACATGTCCTGGAAGTGACCAACAGATACATTTGTTTTTCACTACTGTGAGGCCTACTCCTCTCATAGGCTAACATTGGAAATGTCTTAAAACACATTTAAGCTGCAAATTCTGATTAGAAAGGAGTAGCTACATCATGTTTCCTATCTTTGGAATGGTAATGATATGTCCTCTTAACTGGTAAAGTTGGATTTAACATTACTATTTTAGAAAAGCCATGTTTAGAAAGTATACATTTCTCTGCTCTTACTGTTCTGTACGTCTTGCAGCCTTTCTTTAATACGCGTCTGGGGTAGGTTACAGCTACACCTTGTGTATTCCCTCTAGACAACCACAGACACAGGAAGAGTGGTTGGGACGGAGAAGTCATCTGCATTCATCTACTTTCTGATAGCTCTTCCTCGGCAGGAGGAGAGAGGGGGAGCTAATACTCACACGTGAATAGGCAGTGTCCTGTCTCCCACACAAAGGGCTGATTACTGCACCTTCTGCCCCATCCACCCCCACAGATAGCCTAACAGACAAGACTGGGATGACAGGGGACTTTTGCACTTCAAGGGCCGCGACCCGACCGCCACCAGCACCAGGAACCCTGCATCTACGGCCTTCCACCGCTACGACTCCGCCGCCCTCCTCGCACTCAATCCCAGGAGACTCAGAGACTGCCAACAGATCCACTGCCAGTTCTCCTGCCTCCACTGCCGTCAGACCTTCACCTCCGCCCCGGTAACACCGACGTCTGCACCAACGACACCCTAAGATGGATCCTCCTCAAAGTGCGCTCCGTACACAAACACGCCACGGAAATCTGGAACCTTACCGACTCCCTCTCGCCTGACTTTTCCTTCTTCACAGAAACATGGACCAACGCCTCCCGCAGCCCTGACATCAACAACGCAATCCCGGAAGGGTACAAGATCCAGAGGAAGGACCGGCCAAACCACCCAGGAGGAGGCCTCGCCATCGCCCACAAGAACACCCTCTGCCTCACCACCTCCAGCGAAACCTTCCTCGCCAACAAACACCAGCATTTCCAGACCCAGACCAGCCCCAACACCACACTCAGAGGGACCCTCGTCTACCGACCACCCGACCCCCAGACGCCGTTTGCCACCACCATCACAGATTTCATCGTGCACCACGCCATTGCCTCTATGAACTATGTACTCACTGGAGACCTGAAAATCCAGCTCGACAATCCAGACAACCACTACACCAACACCCTCCACCACAACCTCGCCGACATCGGACTTAAACTCGTCACCAAACCAACCCACACCCTCGACCCCATCTTTGCTGCAGGAAACAACGTCCACTTCAGCCACACAACTCAAATGCCATGGACCGACCACCACTGTGTGCATTTCACAGTCAACAAACCCAAGGCACCCAAATCTGCCCTACGCCCACCACGAAGGAACTGGAGCAAGGTTACCGACGAGCAACTCCACTCCACCCTCACCCGAGATGACCGCACCTGGGCATCAGACACAAACAGCGCAGCCAGAGAACTCCACCCCTGGATCTACAACTGCGCAGACGAGCTCGCTCGCTCCGCCACCCCGGCAAGCAGCGACCCAGCAAAGCCGCCTGGTTCACCACCAATCTCCAAAATAACAGGCGCACCTGCAGACACCTGTAAAAGAACTGGAGAAACACCAAACAGCCAAAAGCTACTCCACCTACAAGGACCCCTTGTCGGACTACCACAACCTAATCAGAACCACCAAGAGGAATTTCATCCACAACAAAATCCTCGCCAACTCTACCAACCCCAAGGAAGTCTTCAGTGTCATTCGGGAATACAACAACCGACATAGCGAGGCCACAGATATCGCCCTTTCCCAAGACCTCTGCGATAAACTTGGAACCTACTTCCACCTCAAAATCAAAAACCTCTACGATGACTTCATCGACCAGCCACCACAGCCGGACCCACCACCCCAGAGACACCATCTCCAACTGGACACCGATCACGACCGAATACACCGCCTCTAACATGAAAGGCATCCACTTAAGGGCCCCCACATCTACCACAGAGCCTCAGCCGCCATCACACCCAAACTACATTGCATCATCAACACCACCTTCAAAACAGGCACCTTCCCAGACGACTGGAAATGCACAGAAGTCAGGCCATTGCTCAAGAATCTGGCTCCTCACCTTCGCAGCCAAAGTTGCAGAGAAAACAGTCAACAGGGAACTGACACAATTCATCAAAGAGAACGCCATCCTCGACCCTTCCCAATTCAGATTCCGAAGCAACCACAGCACAGAGACCACCCTACTCACCGCCACAGATGACATCTGTACCCTCCTGGACCCGGGCCACTCCACAGCACTCATCCTGCTCGACCTATCAACGGTCTTCGACACCATCTCCCACCACACACTAGTCACCTGACTACACGACGCCGGCATGCTGGGAGCAGCCCTGGAATGGATCTGATTATTCCTCACCGGAAGAAGCCAAAGGATCAGACTGCCACCCTTCCTCTCCGATCCCACGAAGATCACTTGCGAAGTCCCACATGGGTCGTCTCTGAGCCCGACCCTTTTCAACATCGATATGACCCCCCTCGCTGGTATCGTCCGACAACACGGCCTCAACATTATATCCTACCCAGCTCATACTCTCTCTCACCAAAGACCCCACCACCACCAAACTCAGCTTCCAGAAAAGAATGCAAGACGTCGCAGTCTGGATGACCAACAGCTGCCTGAAACTCTACGCCGAGAAGACAGAAGTCCTCGTCCTTGGAAACACCCCCTCGACATGGGGCCACACCTGGTGGCCGACTACCCTTGGGAGCCCACCTACCCCCACAGACCACGGCAAGAACCTCGGCATATTACTCGACTCGTCACTCACCATGAGCCGACAGATCAACGCTGTCAACTCCAGCTGCTTCACCACACTCTGAATCCTCCAAAAGACCTTCAAATGGATCCCACATGAATTAAGAAAGGCGGTCACCCACGCACTCATCACCAGCAGACTGGTTTATGGAAACGCACTCTTTGCCGGCATAAACAAGTCCCTACTCCACAGACTCCAGACAATACAGAACGCCGCTGCCAGACTCGTCCTTGACATCCCCAAGCACAAACACATCAGCCAGCACCAACGAAAACTTCACTGGCTCCCCGTGGAGAAAAGTGTCACGTTCAAGATCCTCACCCACGCCTACAAATCCTACACAACAACAGGACAAAATACCTCAACAACAGAATCAACTTCCACCTACCCAAAAGAAACCTTCGATCTACCAACCTCGCACTGGCCAAAACCCCACACATCCACAGAGCCAGAGCAGGCAGAAGATCCTTCTCCCACATCGCAGCCAAGACCAGCCGGCAGACATCAGACACGCCCCTTCCCTGAACACCTTCAGGAAGACGCTCAAGACCTGGCTCTTTGGCTAATCAGTCCTGCTGACTCCCTCCCCAACTGCCCCCCCAGTGCCTTGAGACCCTCACGGGTGAGTAGCATGCTTACAATTCCCTGATTGATTGCTCTGAAGTCACCCCCACTTCAAAGGCACACCGGAGTATAAGTACTGGGGCTCTGGCCCTACCAAGACAGTACACTCCTGGGCACGTCAAGAACTCTGCCAGGAGTAAAAACTGCTTTTGCCTGACTGCTGCTATGAAGGAACTGCTTTCTGCTTTGCTGAGCTGCCCCGATTCCTTATGAACTCTTTACTGGTGAGGACAAGGACTGCACCCATCTCACTTGTACCTAGATTGACTCAAAGGGCTTGCTAGCTTGCCCCCTGTTCTGACATCTCAGGACCAGCAAAGACTTCCTGCAACTCTGGAACAGCACCAGGACTCTGACATTTGTAAGTCCAGTCTCGGGCACCTGAAAGGTGTTTCTGTTGGCCAGAACCATCAAAAGCGATGCAGTGACCACTTTGCGCTGATCAAAACCAATGCAGCAGCCATCGATTCAGATGCAGTGGCAATCCCAGGACATCCCTGCGTTGCTCGGTGATGATGCAGGACCTGACTGCGAGGTTCGACGATGACGCAGCGCCTGCATCATAAGGGGTTCGACTCGGGACCCGACTGCGAGGGTCAACAATGATGCATCTACCCGAAGCTTTCTCCATTCAAGGTGCTTTTTCAGCGGGATCTATTGTAGTCAGCCAGTCTTCCATCACGGTCAGCCTGAACTTTAAATTTACCCCAGTCCAGCGTGAGCTCAAGAAACCACTAAGCACTATTTGACTCTAAGCACTTATTTTTTATTTATTCTTTAGAAATGAATAACTCCCATTCTACTTATCGAATATTTGTTTTGGTCTTGTTTTACTCATAAAGTTATTCTCTATTATTCTAAACTTGTGTGTAGAATTTTGTGGTGTTTTCATTTTGTTACTGTGTGTATGTGTTGCACAAATACTTTACACATTGCCTCTTTAGATACGCCTGCCTGCTCTGTGCCAAGCTACCAGAGTGTGAGCACAGGTTAACTTATAGTGTGTATCTAGATTACCCAGACTCGGTATGTAGTCCCTACTTGTGTCAGGGTGCATACCTCTTCCAGCTAAAAACCCAATTTCAAATATGGGTCTACTGTTTCATAGATTAGGCATGGATACAGTGGAACCTCTAATTAGGTTTTCGCAAGGGTATCGATATATACTTGCAATCGTAAATGATGCCACTAGATATCCTGAGGCAAACGCTTGAAGAAAAAGATCACAACCTAAATTGCTAATGCTATGATTAGAGTATTTTCAAGGACTGGATTTCCTAAGAAAATTCTTACTGATCGAAGCACATCCTTTGGATCTATCTGATGGATTTCTGACTTCCTTACACTCATAAATCATATTGTCGCTTGGAAACTTTGCTAGATCCGTAGTTCTGAAAAATGTTTTCATCACTTCCATTCAAATAAAAGGCATGTTCTATTTCGAGGACTGACTATTTACTGGTGCTCCTTCCAGACTTTAATATGTCACACAAGCCTGAGTACTACCCATAGGGTTATCAGACCACTCCCCTATTAGAAGTGGTTCTGGACAGGGGTGTAGAAGGTTGGCGCAGGATATGAAGAATCAATGCATGGACCAGGTACTGGCACAATTAACGGCGAAGAAAGATCAATACTTTGAGGCTACCCAGGATCCATTGCATCCCCTCAGACATTATGGGAAACTTTCAAAGCCACTATCTAGGGTTAAGCGATGAGCTGTATGGAGTATAAAATGGACACCAAAAGGAGAATGTTCTACAAATTGAGTCTCTGCTTTTACTTGTATTTGACCATATTCTTCTAAGAGGCCAAAATCACAGCTATTCTCAAACTTGGTAGACCACCGGAATCCTGTACTTCCTATAGACAATTTGTCAATAAACATAGAGGTTGAAATAACAGCAAAAACCATCACAAATTGTCTTTGTTATTGGTTCCTTCTAACACCCTAACTGGAATGGTTTTAAACAGAATAGGTCTACAAGGCACAATATTCCCAGGTTCCATAATGTGAAGTCTCTGGCCACCACCTATGGCAGAGGTCTTCAAAATTTGTAGGTTGAGCCCCCCCAGCTGATTTTTTTTAGATGTTGGGCCCCCCCACCACCTGACAGAAATTTCTGGACTCGACCGCCACGCGCACATTCCGGGCATATTCAGCGAATAACATTCAATACAATAAGAGTGCTTAGTAAACTGCAGGTTTGTGAGTAGGTGGGTGTGGTGAAATGACAGAGGCTTATTACACAGCTCAATACACCACTTTCAAAGATAAAATTGAGGGCGCATGTTAGTGCAGAGTGGGACGAATGAATGTATGGTTAGTGGTGGGCTTACTGGAGTGAGATTGCAGATTGAACAGTGAGGGGGACAGGTGAGTGAAGTGTCATGAATGCAGGTTGAGTAGTGTGCTTGTGTGACTGCAGGCTGAGGTACAGGGTGAAAAGCGCAAGTGCATTGTGAGTGCAGAGTGATCACTGTGAGTGGAGGGTAAGTGGGTAAATGGTGTGAGAACATGGTGATCAGTGTGAGTGCAGGGTGAGCGGGTGAATGGTGTGAGTGCATAGTGATCAGTGTGAATGCATTGTGATCGCTGTGAGTGGAGGGTAAGTGGGTGAATGGCGTGAGTGCATCGAGGTCAGTGTGAGTGCTGGGTGAGAGTAAAAGTGAAGGGCGAGAATGAGGAGTGAGTGGTCTGAATGCAGGGTGCATTCCCAGACACTTGAAGTAACTCAGCATTTTATTGACGGCAGCGTAGGGTTTCAAATGTGTTAAACTATTGATATTATGGCAGTAACCAGGAATCAGGGTGGAGGAAATAAATAATGTGCTGATCCCTCAACAAACTTCCAGTCTTATGATTACGGTTGCCAGCTCATTATATTGATGTCACAGATGGTATAAAATTAAGCAGTCACCTAAAGCTGTATTTTCAGCACTTGTCTGTGCATACTTTGAACAGCAAATATAAATAGAAAGAACTTTTAATTGTTTTCTAGAGCTGGATGAATGATCCATGACTGATAATAAAAGAGAACAAAGATAGAAAAGGCACATTACAAATGAATCAACAAAAAGAAGGGGGACCGGGAGCTCGATAACATTACAAATGAATACATACTTCTTATTTATAATCATATTTAGCAATTTGAAAGTTATTTAAACACATGGCTGGCTGGCTGGCATTTTGCGTGCCTGCCTGTGTAATTTTAAAATAAACTTTCAGGGACGTTTTAAGGATTTTGGGGCCTGTGGGCCAAATGTATTTTTGGGGCCCCTGTTCGGACCAGCTTTGATTTTATGATCTAGTCTCAGCTCTTTCATGCCTTCTTTGGTCAAATACTAAATGTGTGTACATGTACATTGGATATTCAGGGACAGTGATGTGTGTTTTCAGTATGTAACACAACAGCAGTTCACTAATATTACTGTAAATAATGTGTCACCACTTTCTATTTCTCATATGTGAGGTCATGTATTGATCTAAAATAAACTTTTTATATGGAAGTCGCATGACGCATAAACACATTTTGTCTGCAAAATGTATGTAATAGACATTTACACATTAAAAATGAATGATTGAAAAACGATATTTACAACATTGTGTTTAAAAAGGATTTAAGGTCATGAGGGCAAGACTCTGTAGAATAGAGCTGGCTCTTTCAGTCCCCCCCCACCCAACCCCTTTATTTATTTATTTATTTATTTATGCGTTCTTATGTAGCGCAGACTTTACCCGAAGGGGTCAGAGCACTTTACAATAGGAACAGGACTGATACATGAGAACATTACCAGTGAACAAATTACAAAGGCAAACGCTAAATTACATGAGGCAAAAGTGCCAATCATGAGCAAACAAATGCAAGAGGTAGCAAACGGAGCATTATGTCCCTGGAAACTTGTCTCAGTTCTGGGAAGAGCTAACTCTCCCAGGAGGGGGTTAATTCACAGAGCTGACATGCTTCAGGTGCAGTGGGAGGCGAGGGGTCTCCTCTGCTAAAACCAAAAGCGTGTCCAACTGCAGCTGAAGCTGTCAGCTCTGTGATTAACCCCCTCCTGGGAGAGTTAACATAACAAAAGAACAGGCACCTTCTGCCCCATCGATCTCCCCTCCCTCCTCCCTCCACATACCGGAGTGCTTCAAGAAGACTTGCACGGACAGACGGATGACGCAGGGCACAAAGGTCAGATTGAAGTGGAGGGCGCGCCCCCCCTGGGAAGGTGTCTCGCCCCCCCAGGGGGGCGCGCCCCACAGATTGAAGGGCGCGCCCCACAGATTGAAGAACACTGACCTAAAGGCTCCTTTGGCAAAATGTATGATCGATTTCAAGAAGCTCTTTGACTCTTTCTGCAGAGAGCTCCTGTTTTTTATTCTTGCCAAGATTAACTTTGTCCCTTACTTTCTTCACTGTGCACAACTCTTCTATACACAACTCATAACCAAAGTCATGGAGACACGTGGGCGAGCGATTCAAGATGGCCGCCTGCCGGTGAGCTCTATCTACGTCGGCCCTTGCACTATGGTTTTTCTACATTTATTAGGCAGAATTTTGTTGAGGGGGAGTAATACTCTGGAAAGGGCGAGGCTTCGGCCTGGTCACTCCCATAGGCAGTTTTAGCTACTGCACCTCTCTTATTGAAGGATTTTCTTTATTATTAATTCTCTCCTGCATCTTTGTTTCTTTTTTTTTTGGCTGCTGAATGTCTATTTTAAGCAACATCAAGACCAAAGATATGCAGGCGCAACATAATAAAAGGAAACAAAATATTTCTCCTCCTCCTGTTAAATCTAAAGTGGTGGAATCTGCTGAACCTTCTCTGTCTTTACATTTTGAGAGAGACTTAGGCAATTCGCTCTTCCACGGATACTATTGCATCAGAACTTACGAAAAGATATGGCTAGTATGTCAATGAAAATGTCTGACAATGCAATTAAAATTCAAGACAATAAAGTCAAAATTGATTCTTTTTCGCCGTTTGTTGCTAAGATTTCTCCTATGTCTAACCTTCTTCTTGATTTGGAACATCGTAACAGGCAATATAACCTGCGTATTTTTAATTTATCTGAAGATGTAGGAGCTAATCATTACAGGGTATATATTTGGAGAACATAATACCTGGTCTTTTGCGTATAAGATTTCCTGAGAAATTCGAAATTGATAAAGCGCACAGGATTCCTTCTCATCATAATCCACAACTTACTAAACCACAACACATGATTTTTAAAGTCTTACATCACCATCATTTAATCTTGAAAAGGAAAGCGGTACAAGAGATTCCCTCATTAATGGTTAACAGCAATAAAAATGTATGCACCAGGATTTTGCTATAGTAACTGTTAAGACTCGCAAATAATTCACTAACATTCAGCCACGGTTACAAAGTCTTGGATTTAAATATGGTCCTTCAACAGTGTGAATCTGGAAGGACAGCTTTCCAAAATCCTTTTAACGACCTGAAGACCTGCAGATTTTTTTGATCAACTTTCCCAGCTTCCTATGGATACATATGAGACTGCTACTTGATTATTAATGCATTAGTTTTTCTGACTAACCTAATTGTTTAATTCCCTACAGGGCTCCAATTGTTCGGTCATGCTTGCAAAGCGTGTGTGCGTTTAAAGATTGTTATATATGATATGTGTTATCGTTATCTATGTTTTGTACGTATCTTTCTTTTCTTTTTCTCCTTACTGTCCGTTTCTAGAGCTACTTCTTTTCCTTTTTTGCTTCAAACTTTATTTCCTCTTCTTCTTTGTATTTTCCCTATCTCACTATGGCTAACCTTAATAATTTTAAACTTGTTTCATTGAATGTTAAGGGTCTAAGGAATCCTTTAAAATGTACAAACATTTTAGATTATTTAAGTAGTCATAAAACATATTTGCTTCATTCAAGAGACACATATTAAAGTTAAAGTTTTGGCTTTTATGAAGAAAAAGTGGGTTGATTCTAGTATTTTTTCTCCTGCTATGTGCAAAAAAAGGGTGTTGCTATCCTTTTCGCAAAAAGATTGCATTGTCAAATATTAAGTAAATCTTTAGACACAGAAGGTAGATATATTATAGCAAAAGTTAAAATACAGTTATGTTTTTAATTAATGTATATGGACCAATAGTTGATGACCCTCATTGTTGGTTTATTCTAAACACTGAGGTTCTCACATTGGGTAATGTTCCACTTATAGTTGGAGGAGATTTCAACATTGTACATGACCCTTTATTAGATAGATCATCTCACACTAAATTTCGTCCACCTAGTGCATTTTTTACTCTAAAATCTTTTTTTAAACAACTAACGGGCATATGCATCAACAATCGGTAATACATGTCGGTAATAGCGAAAAATAAGGAATCGCTATTAAGGACATGCAAACCGCGTTGCATCAAACTAATCAGTAAAAATTACCGAATCGGTAATAATCGCTATTAAATTGCGAAAGTACGACAGCGAGAGTAGCAAATACCGAGTTAGCTAATACCGATTCGGTATTAGTGAATCCGGTATTTGCGAATTCGGTAATAGCGAAAACGGGAAATTTACGCAACGCCTCAGAAGCAGGCCGATTGACATCACAACCAGGAAGTAGGACAGCCACGCTGCATTCAGTGTTCGGAGTAGCACAGAGGAGGAGGCAGAGCACAGGAGCTGAGGACCCTGACAGAACCAGTAGCAACCAGGACAAGGCAATCAGGACAAGATGGAGAAGGAGGTCCCCCAGCAGGGAAAGGACACACCCCGAAAGCGAAAACGCAAGTTGTATCCTACCCAGCTCATACTCTCCCTCACCAAAGACCCCACCACCACCAAACTCAGCTTCCAGAAAAGAATGCAAGACGTCGCAGTCTGGATGAGCAACAGCTGCCTGAAACTCTACGCCGAGAAGACAGAAGTCCTCGTCCTTGGAAACACCCCCTCGACATGGGGCCACACCTGGTGGCCGACTACCCTTGGGAGCCCACCTACCCCCACAGACCACGGCAAGAACCTCAGCATCGTACTCGACTCGTCACTCACCATGAGCCAACAGATCAACGCTGTCAACTCCAGCTGCTTCACCACACTCTGAATCCTCCAAAAGACCTTCAAATGGATCCCACATGAATTAAGAAAGGCGGTCACCCACGCACTCATCACCAGCAGACTGGACTATGGAAACGCACTCTTTGCCGGCATCAACAAGTCCCTACTCCACAGACTCCAGACAATACAGAACGCCGCTGCCAGACTCGTCCTTGACATCCCCAAGCACAAACACATCAGCCAGCACCAACGAAAACTTCACTGGCTCCCCGTGGAGAAAAGTGTCACGTTCAAGATCCTCACCCACGCCTACAAATCCTACACAACAACAGGACAAAATACCTCAACAACAGAATCAACTTCCACCTACCCAAAAGAAACCTTCGATCTACCAACCTCGCACTGGCCAAAACCTCACACATCCACAGAGCCAGAGCAGGCAGAAGATCCTTCTCCCACATCGCAGCCAAGACCAGCCGGCAGACATCAGACACGCCCCTTCCCTGAACACCTTCAGGAAGACGCTCAAGACCTGGCTCTTTGGCTAATCAGTCCTGCTGACTCCCTCCCCAACTGCCCCCCAGAGCCTTGAGGTGAGTAGCATGCTTACAATTCCCTGATTGATTGCTCTGAAGTCACCCCCACTTCAAAGGCACACCGGAGTATAAGTACTGGGGCTCTGGCCCTACCAAGACAGTACACTCCTGGGCACGTCAAGAACTCTGCCAGGAGTAAAAACTGCTTTTGCCTGACTGCTGCTATGAAGGAACTGCTTTCTGCTTTGCTGAGCTGCCCCGATTCCTTATGAACTCTTTACTGGTGAGGACAAGGACTGGACCCATCTCACTTGTACCTAGATTGACTCAAAGGGCTTGCTAGCTTGCCCCCTGTTCTGACATCTCAGGACCAGCAAAGACTTCCTGCAACTCTGGAACAGCACCAGGACTCTGACATTTGTAAGTCCAGTCTCGGGCACCTGAAAGGTGTTTCTGTTGGCGAGAACCATCAAAAGCGATGCAGTGACCACTTTGCGCTGATCAAAACCAATGCAGCAGCCATCGATTCAGATGCAGTGGCAATCCCAGGACATCCCTGCGTTGCTCGGTGATGATGCAGGACCTGACTGCGAGGTTCAACGATGACGCAGCGCCTGCATCATAAGGGGTTCGACTCGGGACCCGACTGCGAGGGTCAACAATGATGCATCTACCCGAAGCTTTCTCCATTCAAGGTGCTTTTTCAGCGGGATCTATTGTAGTCAGCCAGCCTTCCATCACGGTCAGCCTTAACTTTAAATGTACCCCAGTCCAGCGTGAGCTCAAGAAACCACTAAGCACTATTTGACTCTAAGCACTTATTTTTTATTTATTCTTTAGAAATGAATAACTCCCATTCTACTTATCGAATATTTGTTTTGGTATTGTTTTACTCATAAAGTTATTCTCTATTATTCTAAACTTGTGTGTAGAATTTTGTGGTGTTTTCATTTTGCTACTGTGTGTATGTGTTGCACAAATACTTTACACATTGCCTCTTTAGATATGCCTGCCTGCTCTGTGCCAAGCTACCAGAGGGTGAGCACAGGTTAACTTATAGTGTGTATCTAGATTACCCAGACTCAGTATGTAGTCCCTACTTGTGTCAGGGTGCATACCTCTTCCAGCTAGAAACCCAATTTCAAATATGGGTCTACTGTTTCATAGATTAGGCATGGATACAGTGGAACCTCTAATTAGGCTTTCGCAAGGGTATCGATATATACTTGCAATCGTAAATGATGCCACTAGATATCCTGAGGCAAACGCTTGAAGAAAAAGATCACAACCTAAATTGCTAATGCTATGATTAGAGTATTTTCAAGGACTGGATTTCCTAAGAAAATTCTTACTGATCGAAGCACATCCTTTGGATCTATCTGATGGATTTCTGACTTCCTTACACTCATAAATCATATTGTCGCTTGGAAACTTTGCTAGATCCGTAGTTCTGAAAAATGTTTTCATCACTTCCATTCAAATAAAAGGCATGTTCTATTTCGAGGACTGACTATTTACTGGTGCTCCTTCCAGACTTTTATATGTCACACAAGCCTGAGTACTACCCATAGGGTTATCAGACCACTCCCCTATTAGAAGTGGTTCTGGACAGGGGTGTAGAAGGTTGGCGCAGGATATGAAGAATCAATGCATGGACTACAGGTACTGGCACAATTAACGGCGAAGAAAGAACAATACTTTGAGGCTACCCAGGATCCATTGCATCCCCTCAGACATTATGGGAAACTTTCAAAGCCACTATCTAGGGTTAAGCGATGAGCTGTATGGAGTATAAAATGGACACCAAAAGGAGAATGTTCTACAAATTGAGTCTCTGCTTTTACTTGTATTTGACCATATTCTTCTAAGAGGCCAAAATCACAGCTATTCTCAAACTTGGTAGACCACCGGAATCCTGTACTTCCTATAGACAATTTGTCAATAAACATAGAGGTTGAAATAACAGCAAAAACCATCACAAACTGTCTTTGTTATTGGTTCCTTCTAACACCCTAACTGGAATGGTTTTAAACAGAATAGGTCTACAAGGCACAATATTCCCAGGTTCCATAATGTGAAGTCTCTGGCCACCACCTAAAGCAGAGGTCTTCAAACTTTTGTAGGTTGAGCCCCCCCAGCTGATTTTTTTAGATGTTGGGCCCCCCCACCACCTGACAGAAATTTCTGGACTCGACCGCCACGCGCACATTCCGGGCATATTCAGCGAATAACATTCAATACAATAAGAGTGCTTTGTAAACTGCAGGTTTTTGAGTAGGTGGGTGTGGTGAAATGACAGAGGCTTATTACACAGCTCAATACACCACTTTCAAAGATAAAATTGGGGGCGCATGTTAGTGCAGAGTAGGACGAATGAATGTATGGTTAGTGGTGGGCTTACTGGAGTGAGATTGCAGAATGAACAGTGAGGGGGACAGGTGAGTGAAGTGTCATGAATGCAGGTTGAGTAGTGTGCTTGTGTGACTGCAGGCTGAGGTACAGGGTGAAAAGCGCAAGTGCATTGTGAGTGCAGAGTGATCACTGTGAGTGGAGGGTAAGTGGGTAAATGGTGTGAGAACATGGTGATCAGTGTGAGTGCAGGGTGAGCGGGTGAATGGTGTGAGTGCATAGTGATCAGTGTGAATGCATTGTGATCGCTGTGAGTGGAGGGTAAGTGGGTGAATGGCGTGAGTGCATCGAGGTCAGTGTGAGTGCTGGGTGAGAGTAAAAGTGAAGGGCGAGAATGAGGAGTGAGTGGTCTGAATGCAGGGTGCATTCCCAGACACTTGAAGTAACTCAGCATTTTATTGACGGCAGCGTAGGGTTTCAAATGTGTTAAACTATTGATATTATGGCAGTAACCAGGAATCAGGGTGGAGGAAATAAATAATGTGCTGATCCCTCAACAAACTTCCAGTCTTATGATTACGGTTGCCAGCTCATTATTTTGATGTCACAGATGGTATAAAAATAAGCAGTCAACTAAAGCTGTATTTTCAGCACTTGTCTGTGCATACTTTGAACAGCAAATATAAATAGAAAGAACTTTTAATTGTTTTCTAGAGCTGCATGAATGATCCATGACTGATAATAAAAGGGAACAAAGATAGAAAAGGCACATTACAAATGAATCAACAAAAAGAAGGGGGACCGGGAGCTCGATAACATTACAAATGAATACATACTTCTTATTTATAATCATATTTAGCAATTTGAAAGTTATTTAAACACATGGCTGGCTAGCTGGCATTTTGCGTGCCTGCCTGTGTAATTTTAAAATAAACTTTCAGGGACGTTTTAAGGATTTTGGGGCCTGTGGGCCAAATGTATTTTTGGGGCCCCTGTTCGGACCAGCTTTGATTTTATGATCTAGTCTCAGCTCTTTCATGCCTTCTTTGGTCAAATACTAAATGTGTGTACATGTACATTGGATATTTAGGGACAGTGATGTGTGTTTTCAGTATGTAACACAACAGCAGTTCACTAATATTACTGTAAATAATGTGTCACCACTTTCTATTTCTCATATGTGAGGTCATGTATTGATCTAAAATAACCTTTTTATATGGAAGTCGCATGACGCATAAACACATTTTGTCTGCAAAATGTATGTAATAGACTTTTACACATTAAAAATGAATGATTGAAAAACGATATTTACAACATTGTGTTTAAAAAGGATTCAAGGTCATGAGGGCAAGACTCTGTAGAATAGAGCTGGCTCTTTCAGTCCCCCCCCCACCCAACCCCTTTATTTATTTATTTATTTATGCGTTTTTATATAGCGCAGACTTTACCCGAAGGGGTCAGAGCACTTTACAATAAGAACAGAACTGATACATGAGAACATTACCAGTGAACAAATTACAAACGCAAACGCTAAATTACATGAGGCAAAAGTGCCAATCATGAGCAAACAGATACAAGAGGTAGCAAACGGAGCATTATGTCCCTGGAAACTTTGTCTCAGTTCTGGGAAGAGCTAACTCTCCCAGGAGGGGGTTAATTCACAGAGCTGACATGCTTCAGGTGCAGTGGGAGGCGAGGGGTCTCCTCTGCTAAAACCAAAAGCGTGTCCAACTGCAGCTGAAGCTGTCAGCTCTGTGATTAACCCCCTCCTGGGAGAGTTAACATAACAAAAGAACGGGCACCTCCTGCCCCATCGATCTCCCCTCCCTCCTCCCTCCACATACCGGAGTGCTTCAAGAAGACTTGCACGGACAGACGGATGACGCAGGGCACAAAGGTCAGATTGAAGTGGAGAGCGCGCCCCCCCTGGGAAGGTGTCGCGCACCCCCAGGGGGGCGCGCCCCACAGATTGAAGAACACTGACCTAAAGGCTCCTTTGGCAAAATGTATAATCGACTTCAAGAAGCTCTTTGACTCTATCTGCAGAGAGCTCCTGTTTTTTATTCTTGCCAAGATTAACTTTGTCCCTTACTTTCTTCACTGTGCACAACTCTTCTATACACAACTCATAACCAAAGTCATGGAGACACGTGAGCGAGCGATTCAAGATGGCCGCCTGCCGGTGAGCTCTATCTACGTCGGCCCTTGCACTATGGTTTTTCTACATTTATTAGGCAGAATTTTGTTGAGGGGGAGTAATACTATGGAAAGGGCGAGGCTTCGGCCTGGTCACTCCCATAGGCAGTTTTAGCTGCTGCACCTCTCTTATTGAAGGATTTTCTTTATTATTAATTCTCTCCCGCATCTTTGTTTCTTTTTTTTTGGCTGCTGAATGTCTATTTTAAGCAACATGAAGACCAAAGATATGCAGGCGCAACATAATAAAAGGAAACAAAATATTTCTCCTCCTCCTGTTAAATCTAAAGTGGTGGAATCTGCTGAACCTTCTCTGTCTTTACATTTTGAAAGAGACTTAGGCAATTCGCTCTTCCACGGATACTATTGCATCAGAACTTACGAAAAGATATGGCTAGTATGTCAATGAAAATGTCTGACAATGCAATTAAAATTCAAGACAATAAAGTCAAAATTGATTCTTTTTCGCCGTTTGTTGCTAAGATTTCTCCTATGTCTAACCTTCTTCTTGATTTGGAACATCGTAACAGGCAATATAACCTGTGTATTTTTAATTTATCTGAAGATGTAGGAGCTAATGATTACAGGGTATATATTTGGAGAACATAATACCTGGTCTTTTGCGTATAAAATTTCCTGAGAAATTCGAAAGCGATAAAGCGCACAGGATTCCTTCTCATCATAATCCACAACTTACTAAACCGCAACACATGCTTTTTAAGTCTTACATCACCATCATTTAGTCTTGAAAAGGAAAGCGGCACAAGAGATTCCCTCATTAATGGTTAACAGCAATAAAAATGTATGCACCAGGATTTTGCTATAGTAACTGTTAAGACTCGCAAGTAATTCACTAACATTCAGCCACGGTTACGAAGTCTTGGATTTAAATATGGTCCTTCAACAGTGTGAATCTGGAAGGACAGCTTTCCAAAATCCTTTTAACGACCTGAAGACCTGCAGATTTTTTTGATCAACTTTCCCAGCTTCCTATGGATACACATGAGACTGCTACTTGATTATTAATGCATTAGTTTTTCTGGCTAACCTAATTGTTTAATTCCCTACAGGGCTCTAATTGTTCGGTCATGCTTGCAAAGCGTGTGTGCGTTTTAAGATTGTTATATATGTTATGTGTTATCGTTATCTATGTTTTGTACGTATCTTTCTTTTCTTTTTCTCCCTACTGTCCGTTTCTAGAGCTACTTCTTTTCCTTTTATGCTTCAAACTTTATTTCCTCTTCTTCTTTGTATTTTCCCTATCTCACTATGGCTAACCTTAATAATTTTAAACTTGTTTCATTGAATGTTAAGGGTCTAAGGAATCCTTTAAAATGTACAAACATTTTAGATTATTTAAGTAGTCATAAAACATATTTGCTTCATTCAAGAGACACATATTAAAGTTAAAGTTTTGGCTTTTATGAAGAAAAAGTGGGTTGATTCTATTATTTTTTCTCCTGCTATGTGCAAAAAAAATGGTGTTGCTATCCTTTTCGCAAAAAGATTGCATTGTCAAATATTAAGTAAATCTTTAGACACAGAAGGTAGATATATTATAGCAAAAGTTAAAATACAGTTATGTTTTTAATTAATGTATATGGACCAATAGTTGATGACCCTCATTGTTGGTTTATTCTAAACACTGAGGTTCTCACATTGGGTAATGTTCCACTTATAGTTGGAGGAGATTTCAACATTGTACATGACCCTTTATTAGATAGATCATCTCACACTAAATTTCGTCCACCTAGTACATTTTTTACTCTAAAATATTTTTGTTAAACAACTAACGGGCATATGCATCAACAATCGGTAATACATGTCGTTAATAGCGAAAAATAAGGAATCGCTATTAAGGACATGCAAACCGCGATGCATCAAACTAATCGGTACAAATTACAGAATCGGTAATAATCGCTATTAAATTGCGAAAGTACGACAGCGAGAGTAGCAAATACCGAGTTAGCTAATACCGATTCGGTATTAGTGAATCCGGTATTTGCGAATTCAGTAATAGCGAAAATGGGAAATTTACGCAACGCCTCAGAAGCAGGCCGATGACATCACAACCAGGAAGTAGGACAGCCACGCTGCATTCAGTGTTCGGAGTAGCACAGAGGAGGAGGCAGAGCACAGGAGCTGAGGACCCTGACAGAACCAGTAGCAACCAGGACAAGGCAAGCAGGACAAGATGGAGAAGGAGGTCCCCCAGCAGGGAAAGGACACACCCCGAAAGCGAAAACGCAATTTTTCTGATAAGGAGCTGGAAATCCTAATAGAGTGTGTGACCAGCAACAATGACCGACTGTTTGGGAAGTTGTCGCTGAAGGTGCCAGAGGCAGAAAAACAAAAGATGTGGCTGCGCATCAAGGACAAGGTAAATGCCTGCGGAGTCACCCACCGCAGCATCGATGACTTAAAAAAACGCTGGTATGACCTGCGTAGGAGGGCCAAGGAGAAGATAGCACAGAGGGTCAAGGATGCTGCTGGCACAGGAGGGGGCACATCCAATGTGACGCCTAACACAGCCCTGGAGGATCTAGTGGAGTCCACCATAGAACCGGAAGCTGTTGTGGGGGTCACACGTCTGGACACCTCTGGTGCTGCGGAAGGAGGACAAGGTAAGAAGCATGGCAGCGTAACAATGCAGCGTGTACTAAGTCCCTGCCCAATCCCCCATGCCAGACCCAGTGCACATGTAGCGTTGCCCTAAACACATACCCTCACCACTGTGTTGCACCATGGGAGTTGTAGTCAATACATGAATGGGTGCATGCCAGAGCCCAGAGATGAGTACAGCAGCAAAGGGCAAAATGTCAGTCAGAAAAAGTAATTTATTGTGAGATGCCACAGCTATTGTCACATACTATACCATGATAATAACTATGCACTGTTTCACACACAGATGCATCCCCCATCGATTCTGACGACAGTGCCCGCCTCGTCATCTCAGAGACGCCAGTGTTGTCAGATGCGGAGTGATCACAGGGAGCTGGAGCCATGTCCTCCCCTTCACCACCACGGCGGACAACACCTCCACCATCCCTGCGGTCCAAGACACCACCACCACCACCACCATCCTCGCGGTCCAAGACACCACCACCACCACCACCATCCTCGCGGTCCAAGACACCACCACCACCACCACCAGTGCGGGCCACTCCGCAGAGCCGCAGAGCAGACGTTCCCTCCCTGCCCGTGATGGAGTCGGATCACAGTTCAGCACACCCAAATGTTCCACGCCAGGCTGTCGTCACTCCAACCAGCCAAACTGCAGCACGACAGCGCATCAGGCAGAGGGCTGTGCCCCCGGGTCGGGCTGCTGCAAGACCAGTCGATCTGTCCGAAGGCTACGGAGTTGTGGAGACCCGGATGCTGCGTGTCCAGCGCCTGCAGGGGACACACATGGGTGCCATGAAACTCTCCATTACCAAACTTTGCAACAAACTAGGCAACATGACTGACGCTGTGCGTGAGCACACCACTGCCATAGCTGCCGGCAACAATGAAATCAAGCTTTGCCTGCAAGAACTGACACGTGCCGTAGTCGCAGGCCAACAGAGTGAGCGCCGGCGTCACAGGCAGATCATGCTGGCAGTGAATACAACTAACAAGGCCATTAATAAGCTGTGCAACAGCACGGCTGTGCTGTCCCGCAGGTCCGTGTCCCTGCAAGTGGACCTAGGTCATTATTGTGGGGATGTGGCAAAGGCCCTTGAGAGGGTGACCACTGCAGTGGAGCAACTGCAGCCTGGGTCAGCCAGTGTCAGCAGTCTGGGAGCGGAAGAGGGGAGTCAGGCAGCCTCCAGTGTCAGCAGCGTCTCCCTGTCGGAGACCAGCGGGAGGAGGCGCAGTGGCCGCAATGCAACTGCCACTGACTCCCATCGTGTAGAAGCCGAGGAGTCACAGGACAAGACACTGGGGGTACGCGGCAAACGGAAGTGAAAATGTGGCAAAGTCACACTGTCCTTGGTGACGTAACCATGGCCAGACTAAAGTGCCGCACGCATCACCCGTTCTGAGAAGGGACAATTATAGTTTGACTTTAACTGCAGCAGCAGCATGTTTGTGTTACGTATTTCTGCACCAGTCAGGTGTCCATGCCCATTAAACCCTTGCAAATCTGATCCTGTTGTCAAGTCACTCTCTTACCTGTCTCAGAAATGATTCCGTGTGATCGATGTCCGCCTCCTTTGCCCTTCAGCTGTGTTGGGCACATGCGCCTGTCGGTGTTGGGGGGGGTTGCTGTGCACGTAGTTCATCCTCTCCGTCCACCTCTATGGGTATCCCCCTGAGTGTGGCGATGTTGTGCAGGATGGCACACACAGCAATGATCTGGCAGCAGGTCACTGGGTTGTACTGCAAGGCACTGTGATGTATTCCTATAGGCTCTGTATTGATCCCCCTATTCCTGACCCTATTCTGGTTAACAAGTTAACTAGCAGCCATCCCATGAGGCAGAAAACCCCCATGATGCAGGAACCGTTATCTGATAAAGCCACACTACGGCACAGGAACGTGTTATCTGATTAGGTCATAACGCTTGCCATCTAATTAGACAAGCGATATTCCTCCAGCCCCTGATAAGGCATACGGAGTTCTCAAAACAAATCAAACCTATGTCAACCTGGGAAAAACCCTGCGGCCATTGTTTTGATTTCTTCGAGAACTTCAGCAAAAGAATGTGCTAACGACCAAGTCGTATGACATCCTTATTGACGTATCTATGTCCATCCTTACGTCAATCTCGGCACCTTAAAGGTATAAATATTACCGATATTGCCCTATGCAAACACACGCGGTGGTGACGAGATCGGAGCAGCCAGACTTGCCGAAGCCCAGAGCAGAGCAGACCCCGCTGGCGCAGCCCCGCCTTCTTGACGCGCTGAGAACGAGACGCTGCTTTCTCCTGCCGAGAAATCCAGCCCCGGCGCTTCCGGGTAGCCCTCGCAGGCAGCCTGGAATATCGAGACCAGAGACGAGAGATACCATCCCTCATCCATCCTAAATTCCAGGTACAGAACTGAATAACCCCTCACAGAGAATTCTTTAGTCAGTCACTTGGCAAAAACAAACTTAACTTAAACTGTAACTTTCCATTCCCGCCCACGTATTAGGCTTAGGTCAGGTCCACGGGGTAGGCGTAGTTAGAAACACCAGTTGAGTACGATTAGTCAAATGTATATATGTATGTATATATTTTATTCATTTTAAATCTTCATATGGCTTAGAAACCATATCAATGTTTTTACAGTATTATTTTATACTTCTGCTTTTAATGTATGCACTTTACTTAACCATAAGTATTGCAATAATATCGATCCATTTCTCTTGTATGAGAAAAGAGACTGATCAATAAATAACATCTTTTATTGAACACGCCCAGATGAGACTAAGAATGCACGTACTGACTGAGTAAAATAAATTGCCTTTTGTTCACACGACTCTGGAGATACACTCTTGATTAGGGGAGAGCAAAGTTGTCATATTCTATGGTTGTCAGAAACTAAATCCCTTCTTGTCTATCCAGGGAGGTTCAACTCCTCCTTGCCTATTCGAGAAAGTTTCTAGTGAACTCTGAGCTAGCTGGCAAACCCAAAACTTTAAGTCTAATATCGACAGTAGTAGACCTAGTTAACGTCTGGTCTAGGCCTATACTATTGAAGGTATTATTCCAATGCGCAGAGCCTATTGGGATAATAGGAACTACACTACATGGCGCCCAACGCGTTTGGAAGGGCGATAAAACTAACGTAAGACATTTAGAGTAACTCAGTCGTGCTTTCTCACTCAGACCCCTTTTTCCCATAATACTCCAAAGACGTCTGGAGTGGGTGAAAGGTCATATCCGCCAGACCTCGCAGGAGGGAACTCCTATGTATGGTTCTTGGTTTAGTCAACGTTGAAGGATACACTGTTCCAAAATATTGTGCATCTAATCTTTGTTTCCATAAGAAACCTGATCTGCAAACAAAAGAAATAAGCTTCCTGTCGGTACAATGTCAGACAGTGAAGGAGAAAGAGAGGCAGTTAGATTAGCAGCTGAAATAGCAGCAGCTGATACTGCGCTGCAAGAAGCAGACCCGGATATAATACTCATCCCGGTCATCAAAAGGAAATCTATAACCTTAAAACTTATAGAAAATGGACTGACACCTAGAGGTGGCACAGTCATATTCGTAATTGAGGCACACGAATATCGGCAGACAGAG
This sequence comes from Lissotriton helveticus, assembly GCF_964261635.1. Lineage (NCBI taxonomy): Eukaryota > Metazoa > Chordata > Amphibia > Caudata > Salamandridae > Lissotriton > Lissotriton helveticus. Next base: position 421,533,980 of record NC_136057.1, read on the forward strand.
GTATACTATTCATGGATACATTTTCCAGCAGCAAATGCTGTAACAAAGTACTTCCACTATTACAAAATAGAGGAACCTCCTGAAACGTACACTCCTTTCGAGGAGGTGGAAGTACCACTCAAATTTCAAGAGCACCTGCTCTTATTTGATGGCGCCCTAAAACATAATAATCACATCACCAGGCTCGGTCCTTTAGGTAGACCAGGAGCAACGTGGCCGGTCCTAGCCGGATACACACCACATCCAGACATCGACGGGATGTCTGCAGCAAACATGTTAACACAACTAAAACAATTAATAAAAATACATAGACAATTAGTCCAGTATGTGATGCGGACTTCAACAATTCAGCCAGCAATTAAAATTCCACAGCTGACCCCTCACCAGGGGAACACAAATAAAATTACACCACAGAACATACAATCCTGCCTAGGTAAAGTACCGGCTAAACGGGAACAAATACCATTCTGGCTAGCACAAAAAATCACCCAAATAGAGGTGGTGTTTCCAGACACCACCCCGTTAGAAAAACACAGGATTCTGACTATCTGTCTTCCAATGGGAATCGCACCACACATTGAGGACTGTGACACTTGGGGTACAGTCTTTGCTTCCATTTACACAAAAACGCATGGCTTTCCATCCATTTCGGTAATACATGATGTGCTAAAACAAATTCAAGACGAATATGGTCCAGAACCCGCTTTAACTCTTGGTATGAAATTACTGAAAGACTTCAAGCAGGTCTCGGCTATATTATTAGCCAACATCAAGGGAGAAGCAGCAAACGTGGCGATCCGCCAGAGGCTAAAAGAGACAGATATAGCAGACCAACCAGCTGAAATTGCCAGAATCATAGAAAAATCCTATGAGGAACTAGGTAGAGATAGTTTAGGTGGAATACCAGTAAAACCACAACTGATTGAAAGTCCTGAAAAAATATTTTTTAATAATAATTCATCATCACAGAAAAAGAGCTGGGATGGAAACAAACAATCCAATCCTAAAGAAAAGAAATTCCAGTCCAGAGGAAGGTCTCCTAGGCGAAGAGAAAAATCTCCGAACCAAAGACACAGGTCACCCCAAAGTGACCCCTCTGGGAAAAGATATAACCTTAGAAATAGGGATAATATAAAAAAGCCTGATAGATATCAAGACATTGATACACGTCCCTCTCAATCTTTTCAGACTTCCTCGCAGAAATCGGAAAGAAGAGGACGATCAGAACAAAGAGAAGAGCACGCCAAGTCCAAAGACAAGAAACCTGCTCAGCTAAAAAAGAAATTACAATTTCCAAAAAAGAAGGTAGCCAGCATTAAAATAGTTAACAATGCCGAGAATTCTGAGGACACAACTGAAAAACGGAGAATGGGCTCAGACAATGCTAGACAGCGCAGCAGAAGTGAGCATAGCTCGCAAAGTCCTGATGAATCATCTGGAGACAGTGGACACGAATGAATATCTTCAAGTGGAAACTGCAGACACCAGAGTTAGCAAACCTCACAAAATATATGAAATAACATTACGTATAGAAGGGGATAAGACTAGAAAAATCAGGGCACTATTTTGGGATAATCTCTCCAAGGGCTATGACATCCTTCTAGCTGAAAAAGACTGGCCACCAGAGTTTGTCAGGGAGTGCCCTCATGGCGAAGAAGTAATTATGCCTGCCTTCTCAAATCATATCCCAATTCATAAAAAATACACACTTGCTAGAAAGTGGGCAGTAGCTCAAGCTCCTGCTTTATATAAAAATCATGTAGGATGGGATGAGGACTCTCCTCCTCACAAAATCCAGTTAAAATCACAACCTACTGCACAGAGGCAGTACCCAATTAAGCAAGAAGCTAAAAAACAGGAAAAAGAAATACTAGATCAGCTAGAATACCAGGGGGTGATTGAAACTTGCACCTCACAAATGAACAACCCTTTGTTTCCGGTCTCCAAACCAGACAATTCATACCGTCTAGTTTTGGATTACCGACACCTTAACTCATGTTGCAAAACTTTTGCAGTGCAAAACTTGCATAGTGCTACACTAATGAATAACATAGTGCGCAAAAAATACAAAACAACATTAGACATCTCTAATGGATTCTTTTGTCAAAACATAGCACCAGAGAGCAGATATTTGTCTGCGTTCTCAATAAATGGCACTCAAAAACAATTCTGTCAGTTAGCCCAGGGGTACAAGAACAGCCCGGGAGTATTCTCAGCGAGAGTAACAGAATTACTACAAACATATGACGACGAAGCATTATCTTATGTCGACGACATATACTTAACAGATGATGACTTGGATACTCACTTGAAGAGAGTGAACACCATAATACTTGGGTTCGCAGCAGAGGGTTACAAATTCAACTTTAAAAAATCCAGAATTGCCCATCTGACAGTCCTGTTCTTAGGATATGAATTATCAAGTGAAGGCAAAAGCCTGGCAGACAATTTCCTAGAGAAATGTGCCGTAATCCAAGCACCTAGAACACTAAAAAACCTACAGTCAATTCTAGGCTTCCTAAATTTCGGAAGAACATACATTGCAAATTACGCAGAAAGGGTCAAACCCCTTTATGATCTAATAAAACCAGATTTTAAAAGAACCAATTGGACTCAAATACACACAGAAATTCTGAGATCCTTACAAACAGACATGTTAATTAAAACAAAATTAGAAACACGTGACAACACACGCAATCTTGTGATTCGAGTCATCCCAGGAAGATGCGGATTCACATACCTGACCTCTAATGAGGGAGAAAAGGTACCAATTGCATTCAAGTCACACTTGTACACTAAGGCTGAAATGAAATTTAGCCCAACGGAAAAAATTCTTACTGCAACACAGACAGCTATAGCAAAAGAACGAGCCCTGGCACAAGGTAAACGAATAATAATCGTGACACCGATACCAGCCCTAGAGGCTGTAACAAAAGCAAGCATTCCAAATGCTAAAGCGCTCCATCCGAGATGGATACAATGGGCTAATTCTCTTGCTGCAACAGACGTGGCATACGAATTTGATCCTAACTTAAAAACACAAGAATTTCTCCAATATGAATTTGAATGTCCTCCGCCGACCGAAATTCTGCCTCTAGAACATTACGGCTGTATAATATATACAGACGGATCAGCACAACCCGCAGTAGGGGGTAAACAAGCTTACAGTGCTGCGTGCGCGATCGTTAAAGGTCGCTGGCACGAGGGGAAATTTAAACCAGCTATCACTAAAACACAATCTTTAGGAGATTGTACAGCTCAGCGAGCTGAACTACTGGCGTTCAAGATGGCGCTTGAAAATACAGATCGAGAATTCCCCACACTCATAGTGTGCGATTCGTATTATTGCGTTCAATCTTACAATGAATACTTGCAGATCTGGCTTCAGAATGGTTTCAAGGATGCAAAAGGAGGCACAATCAAGCATAAAATGCTCTGGGAACAAGTAGTTATTTTACAAAAAGAACTACCAAAGACTCACGTGATACATACGCTGAGTCATCAACGTGATGGCGTTCACGTTGCAGGGAATTCATTGGCTGATGAGGCCGCGAAGGCAGCTGTGCAAACGGCTTCCGTAGCTGCCATCACCAGGTCAAAAACAAAAATAGACAGCGAAATATTACAGGCTGTCAGCGCTACAGAAAAGGATTCGATAGAAACACTCCCGAAAGGCTTTCCAGTAAAATACTCATACATAACTGATGCAAACAATGTTCCTTTTGCTCGAATCCCTGGAGTGGGGGATAGGGCAATTCCAAACATGGAACATAGGTTAGGACTGATAATAGCGGCACACGAAGGGCTTGCTTCTATACATGCTGGCGTCTCAGCCACAGTATCATTATTAAAACAGAGATACTGGTGGCCACAAATGAGAAGACAAACAAGAAACTATGTTTTAGAATGTGAAATATGTCAAAGAATGAAAGTATCAACGGTGAGACGTCCAGCGCAGACACCCCTTCTAATCTCAGATAAACCATTAGCCTGTGTTTACCTAGACCACTGTGGTCCCTTACAACGGGATGGTAACTATAAATATATCTTGGTTGCAGTGGACTCATGCACGAGATTCATATGGATGTGGCCCCAGCGAACGGCTGACGCCAGAACTGTTATAAAAGATTTGCGAGTCTTTATCGGCACATACGCAATTGGAATGCTGCATTGGGACCATGGTCCTGCCTTTAGCTCTAGAGCTTATAAGGAGGCCATGGTCAGCATGGGCGTTACATTGCGGTACTCTTGTCCATTTCACCCTGAGGGGAACGGAATTGTTGAAAGAAAAAACCGTGACATAAAGCAATCTATAACGGCAAAGGTATTAGGTTCGGGAGCTGGGTGGGTCAAACATCTAATAAGTGTCCAACGTAGTCTAAATAACCTGCCAAGAAATTCTCTGAAGGGATTCAGTCCGTACGAATTATTATTTGGAACTAGGATGTTAGTCTTAGACCTCGACAGTCAAACTTCAGTGGTGAAGGAAAAAAGCTTTGATATCAAAGATCGTTTGGCTATTTTGCAGGACTTAAATGAAACAAGAAAAGACCTGAGCAACATAAAGTTGAAACAACAGCCAACAACCACTGAAGAACCACCACCTGTCCCAGCAAGACCTGTCTGGATTCCAAAAGTCGGGGATCTAGTCAGAGAAAAGATCGCGGTAAAGAAGGAATTTGGGCCTTCTTACAGAAAAGCAGTTCCTGTCTTGTCTATCAACGGGACAAGATCAGTTGTACTACCGCCCCTTGCTGGTAAAAAGGAGAACCGAGTTGTATCAATCGACCTGGTAAAACCACAATCATGTGGCCGATAACAAATAGTAGGCCAAGTGGACTCCCCATAAGTAGCAGAACACCAAGGTTTGCTACTAGTACAGAGGTCCTAACAAAGAGGCTAATCACATTCGAAACGCCTACACAAGAACAACAAGGACTATGCAACAATGCAATGGAACTTAGACCTCTGAAAACCCAAATAAAAACATTTAGCAGAGACACACCAACCTATAATGAAGTAACAAACGACTATACAAGAAACAGTAATCCTGAAGCAATTGGAACAATTGACAGAACTGCATCCGGCTACTTCATAAACTTCGATGATTCCTCTGAAGGTTTCACTGAATCAAAAACACAGCCATCAACAAAAACCTTTAAAGATAAAGTTAAAGTACTTTTGAAACAACTGAAAGAAACATATCTGATTTCTCCATGGATTGAATTTTGGGTGGGTTTTGGTGCATTTATCCTCATACTTTGGCTCATCATGATACTAACATTGGGACGCTTCATTGAGGGAAAATATGCTAAAATGGACACAGCAAGTCAGAAAATCAACTTGATCCTCAAACCACACACATCTTCACACGTCGAGAAAAGAGAACTTTCTTCAGTCAACTTCACAGCCAATCCTATACCGGGTGGGGTAGCATGGGACAACGCTGACTACGAAATCTATGGTCCGGTTGAAATCCTGAAATATCCACACCAAATTAAGATCTCATTGAGTGACTTTGTAAAACCAAGCTCATTTGCTGATGATTGGGACTTCGAAAGTATAAATAATATGATGTCTGACCTAGTGATGTCTGCTAAATTTACCAAACATGATTATTTGCAGGGTTCAACTAATTATGATAGTACGTACTGTTATAACCACTATGGTAACCATTTTCTACATAGATCTGCACAACCTAGAAATGTTTTAAATTATAATCAATGGGAACATTGTGCAACCCCTCCAAAAGGAAGCTCAAGAACCTTTTATGACAAATATCCATATTTTTCAGGTTTTAACACAAGTAATGCTGAAACATTTTATTTCAAATTGTCAAATAAGACAGGGACAAAGAACATGATAACAAACACGAAATTGATATATTCAGACTCATTCTTTGAAAAAATGAATACTTTTGGTTTTGATTATTGGGACAAACATGTTGAAGTGAAAAGTGTTTGGGGTACAAAAGAATGGCAAGTACAGGGTATAGAATCTTTGTTTAGAGCCTGCATGATCCCAGAACAAATTATATTTTTAAATGACACTGTTCAACAAACTACCTGTCTTGGCCTAGCCAAAATCAAAGACTTAAATAAACCGTCTATTCCAAAACCAACAATGAACAGCAATAGCTCTACAGATGAAGAGATAGACGTAAATTATGTATTAAACCAAAACAGAACACATCCAGATTGGAAACAGTGGTTGATCTGGCCCACAGATACTAATAACTGTCAAGACAGATTCCTGAACAAAACACAGGGGTTCAAAATGACCAGGCCAGACCCTAGATATCCCCAAAGACATCACCCAGGGATAATAACCACCTACAGTGTGGGCAAATTATGCCTTCAATGGCTACAAACTTCCACACTGGCAGAAATTAAGCAACACCTAACTTTACTTACTGATGGTGCTGACTTGCGTGATTTCATTATGGGACCACACAAACAGCGTCAAAAACGTTTCATAGCAGCCTCTGTATATGCAGCATACAATGAGGCCTGGAAGGTTACTCAAATTGAGACAGCAGAAAGGATACGGGAAATTGACCGTATTAATTTGGAAAAATCACTTTCTGTAGTGGACAATGGGTTAATGACCCTGTCCTCCAGAATTTTTTCTTGGGACAGCATTGTGTCTTCAGCAATCGACATATTATCGCAAGACTTACTGTTATTACAACACGGTCAGTCACAATTGCGTTCTATTGTACAGCTTGGCTGGACGTTACAAAATCTGCGTTCAGGCTATGTGCCTTGGCGTTTAATCAACACAACGTCACTATTCTATATCTTTAACCTTACTGATAGACAAATCAGTATGGCACAGAAGGGGGCTGATTATACAATCCTGAGCATTGAGAAACTTGAGAGATTACCAGTGACAATGTCAGAACGACCTGTCAGTGAATGGATAATACATGGGATAATTAATATTCCAATATCAACCTTCAGGTTTCAATACTGCCAAAAATATATACAGGCTGGCATGTACGAAAAATTGGGGAAAGGGTACATTAAAACAACATGGAACTTGCCCTATTCACATGCATGTGTCAGTAATAAAGGACAGAAAGTGTTTCTTAGTGGCAATAATTGTGCGATGTCACTAAGCGGTACACTTCTGTGTAACGGAATTAGTTTGCATGGAGCCTGTGAAGGGAACTCAAATAACCTTTCATGTCACCAGCAAGGCGCACCTGCAACAGAGATAGAACCATTCTTTCAAAGACTCTATAATGGGAGTTACATTTTAATTGTAGATCACAGATGTTGTAGTCTTATGCCCGGGACTCCTTATCTCGTAACTACGACTGCGAAGGTCAAGTGCTGTGGACACTTATTGTTCCCCAGCTCCTTTCCAGACAGGGAGGCAAGGGCATGGCCCAACTTAAAAATTACTTCTATTCGAATAGATACTTTAAGCAGAATGAAAACAGTGCTTCTTCAGACGCCGACCAGGCTCACGTCATCAAAAGAAACGTATGATCTCCAAGTCGCAAGGACGACTGCAGAGATACATTCATTGTTATCAACTAATTCCCCCATACATTTCGCAGAAATCCTGAATGAAATCTTAAATATTTCTGATACCAGTGGAGTCTCAAAGGTATTTAAGACAGTATTTTCGATGGCATTAACACCATTCAAAGCCATACTGGGTATTTTTCCAGATTTCGTCCATTCGATTTTTGGCGGACTTCCCCTCATTTTAGGACTGATTGCAGGAATCCTATTCCTAGTCCTTATATTTCGTTATGGCAAACCGTGTCACAGACAAAACACCTGCGACAAGGGAAGAAACAATCCAAGCCATTGGATACCGGGACCGGATATCAAAAATTTCTGGGACTAACCCGGCTTAGAGACCTGAACATGACTTGGTTTCTATCATTTCGACCAATGTGGCAACGATGTGTTTTACCTGTATTAAGGTGCCTGCTATGCGGAGAAGAATGCGTGTTGGACACCTGTCTGACGCTACAATCGGATGCGCCAATGGATGCAGAAACATTGTTGAGTCCGATAAAGGCTCATGCTTTGTGCTGCCCTCAACGGCTACCAATCCTGATGACGGCATTCGTGGAAGCTTCACCATCACGATTAAGGGGTAGTGAAGTTCAAGATGAAAGCAGCATCGATCAGGTACGACCTTCTGTCAGCAATCCAAATCAAAACGCCAGTGGAGACAATCATGCGAACGAATGCATGGTTACACCTTTTTCCGAGTTAGTGGAACTCTCCCAGGAAGCTGTTGACAGCTTTTTCGAAAGCCTAAATGATATGATGTTCTCACCAGAGCAGAAATAGAGACTATTGAGCAAGCTCGCACACGGCGTTCCCTGAATTTGGCCTTCAACTTTAATAACAGAATACCATGAACAATTTTCCCTCCAGTTCACGGACAGCAATTTTTTCAGCAGCCCCAAAATATTTTTGCGTATTTTTCGGGACACTTATCTTCTGCTTAAAGTAAGAACTATTCTTAGAGAACTAATATTTCTAATGTTAGATAGCTTATAGACATTAGCTGCCCGCTGGTATGTTCATAATTATTTTATTCTGTGATGGAATGGTCTCGAACTTTTTTTCTGTATTAAGAGCCATTTCATGTGTAAATTTTCATATACCAAGTAGCAATAATGTATACATATGCGTGCTTACTTTAGCAATATTCTACAGCTTGAGTGCATACTATACATATGACTGCATTTTTCCGTATATTTGATAATTTCAAAATGCATTTATGTATTTTGGGGTGGTAAGGTATACACAATACTCTATAGTATGTTTTACTATGCATAGATTAGTAAATATGTCCATAGTTAGCGTGAAGTGGGTGTGATGTATTCCTATAGGTTCTGTATCGATCCCCCTATTCCTGACCCTATTCTGGTTAACAAGTTAACTAGCAGCCATCCCATGAGGCAGAAAACCCCCATGATGCAGGAACCGTTATCTGATAAAGCCACACTACGGCACAGGAACGTGTTATCTGATTAGGTCATAACGCTTGCCATCTAATTAGACAAGCGATATTCCTCCAGCCCCTGATAAGGCATACGGAGTTCTCAAAACAAATCAAACCTATGTCAACCTGGGAAAAACCCTGCGGCCATTGTTTTGATTTCTTCGAGAACTTCAGCAAAAGATGGTGCTAACGACCAAGTCGTATGACATCCTTATTGACGTATCTATGTCCATCCTTACGTCAATCTCGGCACCTTAAAGGTATACATATTACCGATATTGCCCTATGCAAACACACGCGGTGGTGACGAGATCGGAGCAGCCAGACTTGCCGAAGCCCAGAGCAGAGCAGACCCCGCTGGCGCAGCCCCGCCTTCTTGACGCGCTGAGAACGAGACGCTGCTTTCTCCTGCCGAGAAATCCAGCCCCGGCGCTTCCGGGTAGCCCTCGCAGGCAGCCTGGAATATCGAGACCAGAGATGAGAGATACCATCCCTCATCCATCCTAAATTCCAGGTACAGAACTGAATAACCCCTCACAGAGAATTCTTTAGTCAGTCACTTGGCAAAAACAAACTTAACTTAAACTGTAACTTTCTATTCCCGCCCACGTATTAGGCTTAGGTCAGGTCCACGGGGTAGGCGTAGTTAGAAACACCAGTTGAGAACGATTAGTCAAATGTATATATGTATGTATATATTTTATTCATTTTAAACCTTCATATGGCTTAGAAACCATATCAATGTTTTTACAGTATTATTTTATACTTCTGCTTTTAATGTATGCACTTTACTTAACCATAAGTATTGCAATAATATCGATCCATTTCTCTTGTATGAGAAAAGAGACTGATCAATAAATAACATCTTTTATTGAACACGCCCGTCTCTTCCTTTTCTCTACAATCTGATGAGACTAAGAATGCACGTACTGACTGAGTAAAATAAATTGCCTTTTGTTCACACGACTCTGGAGATACACTCTTGATTAGGGGAGAGCAAAGTTGTCATGTTCTATGGTTGTCAGAAACTAAATCCCTTCTTGTCTATCCAGGGAGGTTCAACTCCTCCTTGCCTATTCGAGAAAGTTTCTAGTGAACTCTGAGCTAGCTGGCAAACCCAAAACTTTAAGTCTAATATCGACAGTAGTAGACCTAGTTAACGTCTGGTCTAGGCCTATACTATTGAAGGTATTATTCCAATGCGCAGAGCCTATTGGGATAATAGGAACTACACTACAGCACCTCCAGTCTTGTGCAGTATTCGGAAGCGGCTCTTGAGGATGCCGAATGTACGCTCTACCACATTCCTTGTGCTGATGTGTGCTCTGTTGTAGCGCTGCTCTTGCGGTGTTGCTGGGTTGAGATAGGGAGTGAGGAGATATTCACGCAATGCGTATGCGCTGTCACCTGCAGGATGGGGAGAGAATGGTAATCAGCATGAATGAAAATATACATGTGGGGATGGAGTGGATGGAGAGTACGATGATGCATCTATATGTACCTAGTAGGTGTCCCTCTCCGAATTCACCGTTGATCAGGCGCCTGTGGAGGCCACAGTGACGGAATATGTAGGCGTCGTGTGTGCTCCCAGGGAATTGGGCTACAAGGTCCGTAATGATGTACTTGGCATTGCACACCACCTGCACATTGATAGAATGATATGACTTCCGGTTGCGGAATATGTATTCGGTGGCTGATGGAGGACAGATGGGGACATGCGTGCAGTCAACACACCCTATGACATGGGGGAATTGTGCCACCTGGTAGAATTCCCGTTTGGTGCGGGTCAGCTGCTGGGGGGGTTGTGGGGAAGGTGATGTGGCGATTTATTAATGTCAGCATGGCCTCTAGGAACCAGTGGAAGAAGCGTGATAAAGCACTTTGCGACACGCCTCCAGTCTCAGCTATTACCCCCTGGAAGCATCCAGACGCAAGCAGGTGCAGGCAGCATAGGACCTGCACATGGGCTGGTACGGCGTGGGCCCTACGGGTCTCGTGCTGCTAATGGTTCCAGGTCTGCTATTAGGTGCATTATCATGGCACGGTTGAGTCTATACTTGTCGTACACCTGTTCCTCGGTCTGCCCCAGCAAAGTGATGCGCACCCTGAAGATCCTGTCCTGTATCATCCTCCTGCGCTGGGCCTGGGCGTTGATCCTCCTCCTCCTAGCAAGCACGTAGAGGGCAGCCATTTTGGTTGACATGTGGGGTTTCCCAGGGCATTTATGAAGGGTTACTGATTGTCAGCACCTGCTGATGGTGTTAGAATTTTTTTTCTGTCCTTCAGTTAACTTTACCTCCTGATTGTGATTCCCCTTATTTTGTTCATGCTAAACAGCGATTTTAGGGATTTTCGGTATTAGCGACTTTTCATGCATACCATTGCGATTCGTTAATAGCGATTCGGTATTTCCGAAGTCAGCTTTGGGGTTCGGTAATTCCGATTATCTGTTTAGCGATTCGGTAATTTACCACGGGGGATTTTAGCGATTCTTTATTTTTTTCCGATTTATTGTTTGATGCATAGCATTTTCTGGTTTTGCGTTCGGTATCGGCCTGTTTTACCGATTCGGTGTTTTACCGGGAGGTATTTTCGTTGATGCATCTGCCAGACAGTTGGTGGATATTTGGCGATTGCATTATCCTACTGAAAAATCATTTTTTCGTTTTTTTCTCAAACCCTCATAATTTGTATTCAAGATTAGACTATTAATTTCTCAACAATTAATTAATTCAGTTGTTACCCCTAATATCTGTAATATCGATAGTTCAGATCATGCTTTGATCTCTATGGTATTGCAAGTTCACTCAAATTTTAAAGCTCAATCCAGATGGCGTATGAACTTTAACATTATTCTGAATGAATGAATATAATAAACCAAAAATTTTAAATGCACTTCAAGATTACTTTCAGCTTAACCCAGAAGGTTCTATGTCTATGGTGAATCGATGGGATGCTTTTAAAACTTACATTAGAGGGACTCCCATTTCTCTTATGGCGCATGAAAACAAAACTTTCAATTCCAAAATGAAAGATTTAGACAAACGAATAGCAAAATTCGGAAGACTTTTTATTACTTCTAATGATCCTCAATTTAAAATAAAATTAAAACAATTGTGTTATGAACTTAATTTTAAGTAAAAGAGCTGGTATACAATACAATGGAGGGAGGAGCCAAGCCAGCGACCGCGATGGCCGCCTAGGCTCCCGGCTCCGCGAACCTCCTCGCCCTGTGCCTACATCCTGGTCTCCATCCTGAGCTGGCGCTATGTATTCGTGAATGCGACGAGATGCTGTCGCTGGCGGTGTGCTTCCGTGGTCCCGGCGAGTTTTGGAGCCATAGTTCCTTCCCCCTGCAATCTGCGGCCTCCGTGGTCTAGGGACCGGGGAGCGGCGTGAGAGGAAGGCCGGCCATTACTGCTGCTACATCGGCCACTGGGGATTGGGAGGAGCTGACCGGTCGGCAATGGAAACCCAGCTGTGCTACTTTTCGACGGCCGTTGGCTAGCTCATCCTGTAGCCAATTTGATGTGTATACCGAGCGTTGTGTGCTTGTGGGGACCCCACCATATCTGAGTCCCTGGTACGTGCGAAGCTCGGACATTGCACGCGTCTTCCCGAAATTTGCGGGTGATTCCCGGTGAAGGGGTGAAGACTTTGCCGGTGCGCCTTGGCCCCAGTCTGTGCTGTGCTACTGGTGCTTCTTGTCCTTGCTCTACTACGTTTCAAGGGTGCACCATGGACCCCGGTGCTCCTCTGTGTGCTGCTCGGACTCGTCGCACTGCCGTGCTGGAGGGGACCGGATCAATTGGTCTGGAGAGTGACATCCTGATGTGCGGACCTCTGCCCTGCACTGAAGTTGCTGTATGGGGGGACGCAGCGGTTCAGACACTCGGGGCAGAGCCCTCGATCCGTGCTGTCCTCGTAGCTTTCGGCTCCCTCCGCAATACCTTGGAGGTAGGAGCCCAAGAACTGGGAAAGAAGCTGGACGCCATCTTGGTTGCACCGGGACTCGTGAACTTGGACTGTCCTCGCGTATATGCTGCTACACCCGTTTCTATATCCGAGCAGAGGGTTTTGGCTACATCAGAGACCGTGGCGACGCTGGAAGACCTGGCTTTTACGATAGCTATGCCTAGCTCAATCAGTTGTGCAAGTGATTTGTCAGGACTCAGGCCGGCCCTGCGGACGGAATATCGCTGCCGAACAGTGCCTTTGTCTACCCAGGCGCCATCTTTTTTACGGCTCGGTGGTGGGACTCGCTCTCCCTTGCTGGCTCGGCTACATCCTGACTGGAACTTGTTTGTTTGGATTGTACTAAGAGGATTTGATTTCCAGAATATGTGTCCGTATGGCTTTTGGCTGCTCCGGTCCCACGAAGAGAGAATTTTGCTTTGTTTATCTGGATTGTTAGTGGGCGCTATATTGACGAGTGCGGTGCTTGCTCAACGTACATGTGTCGGTAGGTGGGATAGAGCAGGTCAGGGGTGAATCTGTTTAGATGTCAAGGGATGGACGCTCGGCCAGTGATAGCGACGATTGCATTCTATTCTGTTGTCATAAAAGGCGCCAATGGCTACTGATGTTCCCCGGGTTTCACTTGAATCGGACCTGGGGACGTTTGTCTTGCATGGGGTGGGAGGGAGGCCGGGGGCTGATTCGAAGGTCCTCCTCCATCTTTTCCTATTTGTAGGGGTTTTAGTTGTTAGTGGGGCGACAGGCACGCTGTTTGGGGGGGGGGTAGGCCGTAGCCTTCTCAAGTGTGCGGGGTGGGGGCTCGGGGGATGTTCTTTATGTTTCTCCTTATTTCTATGGCCTCTTTTTTCTTTCTTTTCCTTTCGAATTTTTCTTAACTTCTTCTCTCTTTAAGGTATATAGTGGGTCACATTTTGTACGGGTAGGAGGTTTTTTTTTCCATATTGTACGCTTATATATGCCAATAGTATTTCTCGATTCTGTGAGAGGGAGGCGGGGTGGCGCTGAGGGAGTGTACGCTTGTTTATCCTGATTCATATCATTTTATGTCATCCCCTTTTGATTAACTGGCTCAAATTTGGATATCCTGCTCCATGGCGTACCTTACAAATGATTTCGTTCGATTGTTGGTTGTCTGATCCTTACTTCTATATCATAAAATGGAATCCTTTCGAATCCTGCTGTTTATTGGGCATGCTCACCGATAATATCATGTTCTGACTTTTTTGCAATGGTTCCGGAATGCAGGCACTTGAGTTTTGTCATAATTGACTTGAATTGCGCTGAATCTAACTAGCGGCCGGCCCGGTGGGTTGTAGGCCCATATCTGTATTCTTTTGGTGTAACAATAAAGGTTTTCCAAACAAAAAAAACAAAACAAAAAAAAAAGAGCTGGTATACAACGTTCTAACTCTAAAGCCAAATTTTGTTTTAATGCTAACCGATCTGGTCGACTATTTACGTTTAAAAAAAAGAAAAAAACTCGAATAAATTCAATTCATGGTTCCAATAGAAAAATTGCATTGTCACAAAAAAAATATTGTTAATTATTGTTTTTATTATAACTCTAATCTATATAATAAGCCTCAATTCGATGATCCTTCCCTGATTGATCATTTTTTAGTTACTTGTGGATTACATAAAGGTCCGCTGTTGACCAAAGATAAAATATATTTGCCTATTACTTAAGAAGAAATACAATTTGCTATTAAATCTCTTAAACAAAATAAATCCCAAGGTCCAGATAGAATTTCAGCAGAATTTTATAAAGAATTTGATTTGCAACTTATTCCTCATTTGTTTAAACTTACCTTTTTAGTGCTTCTTGTTCAACTTCTGGTTCTTTTTACTGAAGCTTTAATTGTAGTTCTTCCAAAATCTAACAAAGATCCAACACTTGAATCGAATTACCGCCCTATTTCCTTAATAAATCAGGATTGTAAACTATATGCTAAAATTCTTGCAACCGGACTGACCTCTGTATTGGATTCTCTTATTTATCCTGACCAATCTGGTTTCATGTAAAATAGATATTGTGTTAATAACACAAGAATGTTGTTGTATGCTACTGAGCAAGGATCTATTCTATTGTTACCGTACTTGCAGTGGATGCTGAAAAAGCTTTTGATAAAGTTCATTGACAATTTTTATTTCATACTTTAGCTGCCTTTAATTTTGGTGATCTGTTCATTTGTATTATATCTGCTCTATACTCTAGCCCTCCGCTTTCTTATTTATTAATGGTCAAATTTCAAATAAATATTTTCTTTTTAGAGGTACCAGACAAGGTTGTCCACTGTCCCCGCTATTATTTATTTGTGTTATCGAACCTTTACTTAATTCCATTAGAAAATATGATGATATCGCTGGTATTAGTATTAAAGAGGTCACCATTAAAACATTAGCATATGCAGATGATGTACTTTTGTATATTAGTAATCCTGAATCTTCACTTCCTCCTTTGTTAGATATTATCTCATCATATTCCTTAATTTCTGGTTATACGTTAAATACCAATAAAACTGAATTTTTCCCCTTAAATCCTCTTTGTGCCCCAAATATGTTACCCATAAAAGAAATAGTCTGGCAAAGAGATAACATCAAATACTTTGGTATTTTGTTCTCTTCATCTAAACCCCCCCCCCCCAATTACTTTAAATTGTGAGTCTATTATAAATCCTATTAATGATAAATTATCTAAATGGTTTCCACTTCACCTTTCGTGGTGCAGGGAAAATGGACTCAATAAAAATTACTATAGCTCCTAAAAAATTTTATTTTCTAGCTATGATTCCTAATCAATTTCCTATGAAATTTTATAAACCTATTTATTCGGCATCTTTCTAAGTTTCTTTGGAATAATAATTCACCTCGCATTAGAATAAAAAAACTGAAAATGGCAAAATGTAATGAAGGATTTGGTATGCCAGATTTCATAAAGCGTTTATCTTAAAACAAAGCTCTCCTTGGTTTAGTCACTCCCACCTTAATAATCCTCCTACATGGCTTCTTATAGAAAGAAATGTAATGGCTCTGTATACACTAGCTACTTTGTTAACCATGTCCAACAATTCAATGTTATTTAAGAAAGCTACTATTTTGAAATCTACCAAGTTAATTTTAAGTGATTTAGATTAACTTTTTTAATCAACTATTTTAATTACTGTAGAGGTGTCATTATTGTACAATCCATGACTAAAACTTTCTCGATTTGTCAAATTTTGGCATTCATGGATTAACGCAGGTATTTTTTACCTAAAAGATAATTACCATGATAATACTTGTATATAGTTTGATGTATTACAGGCAAAATCCCAGTTACCTTCTTCTGATTTCCTTAAATATGAACTTTTATGTAATTCTATACTAGACTCCTTTCCTAATAATATTCCTACCATTATAAAATCAGATTTAACAATTTATGCTCAAACGGTATCCTCCTCCTCTCATGCTGTCTCATTAATGTGTAAGAAGCAGAATATATTTCAAGGTAACAATATTGATACGATTTCATGATTTTGGAATGATGAACTTTCAATATCTTTTTTATATGATACATGTAAAACAATATGGTAAAACAATATGGTTGAACAATATTTCAGGAAAGTTACCAGCATCACTTTATAAAACAAATTCTTATATTCTGTTTAATTGCCTAACGACCACCTGAAAGTTATTTAAAGCTAAACTTCTTTTGAATTCGAATTGTTGGCATTGTAACTTGCATACAGGCTCGTTAAAACATATGCTTTTTGAGTGTACCATCATCTTAAAGTTTTGAAATGAAGTTTGGAATGTTATACAAAAAATACTTAATATCTGATGAACTTTCATTTAATTTGCTGATATGTAAATCTGTTGCTCTTTTTGGAGAATTATCTGATTTGGATTGTAAACTTTTTTTTTTTTTGGTGTCAGCAGCTCTAAAGTCTATTACAACCTGCTGGAAAGATGTGTCATTATTATCCTTTCATGCTTGGTGGTCTTGGATTATTTTCACTAGGAGAGGTGCCAATTTATCTTTGTCTGGTAATACTCATAATTGTGGCTCCTGTCATTCATTTTGGAAACCGATTGATCATTATGCATCTTCTTAGTTATACTCCCTTCCTATATATTGCAATATATTATATATTACACATGTTTAACTTGTAGTAGCTTTATTTGAAATTATTTTTACGATAGTAACTGCTCATTTCTTCCCTTTCCTTTTTATGATATGATTACTACATTCATACTACATTGTAGCGCCTTGTATTTAATTAATGTTATTTATTGATAAGTTTCTTTAAAGGTGCTTTATAACATGCTCTTTTTTTGTAATGTCATTGTTTATTATTATTATAAAATGTAATAAACTATTTTGAACACGATAACCAAAGTCACGTTAAATGGAACCCTATGAAGCTCATTTCCTATCATACTTTTTCCGCCTATTTTTACACTGGCCATAGAGCTCCTTGCCTCAATGTTTTGATAGATGCCCAAATACAGAGAAACCAGGGTGTGTGCAGGTAGAATGCCTTTTTATCTCCCACACAAAATGGCATGATCTGGGCCCCCTTCGCTCAGAGCCACAGGGCCCTGATTTCTAACCTCCAGTTGCATGAACTTATTCAGTGCACCAATACAAATTAGCAATTTAGTTGGGCTGCAATCCATACGCAACCCACCCTTCTAAACGCTATGCTAATTTTCAACTAAACAGTTCATAGTAGGCCTGAATGTGAATTTCTGAACATGGTTCACACAGCATACTAGTGTTTTTATTATCAAATAGGAAGTCAGCTATTTCTACCATAGCTTGTTTGGGGCTGGAAAATAAACAGCGACAAGCTGAAAGCTACTTTTCTCGCAGTCCCAGATATTGCTCCCAATGGAGGTTGCTTGGTGCTCGGCACTATCAGAGCATTGGTCTGATAGTCCTAGCACAAAGTCACTCTCATACATACAGGGCTTCTTGACAACAAAGCATTAACTTTACTGAGCAGTCATAGTGACAAATGGGTCATCTTGATTGTCATATTGGTTATAGGTAACCAGCATTAACAAAAACGTACATCTTAGACAGTGACCAGACATGATACAAACATTTCTATGCATGTCTTGAAAACTTAGCACTTTCTATGACATGAAAGAGGATGGAAATAGGCACAGAATAAAAATATTAGTGTCTGATGGGACCAAATGATTGAAATCGGGAACGACACCCAGATGATCAGCTAATGTGCACCTAAAATATTGAGAGAATGTGGGCAATTTTCAGGCCTTACAGTCAACAAATCCAAATCAGTGATACACCCAATTAAGATGGACATGGTGGAATTGAGTTTGACATCAGGCGTGGTGATGGAGATTTCATAACTAACTTCTTTATACGACTCATATCTATGTCATGGATCTTTTTTGGGGGCAAAGGCATCTCTAGGCTGGCGAAAAAAAAGTGTGTTAAATCACATTCTATATTCCATGAAGTCCTGGAATGAATGATGTATTTTTCTACTACAATACCTCACAGCTAACAGTCCTGATAGATGAGATTGATGGCAAGCAATCTGAGCTCATTTATGTAGTTGATTGGTGAGCCATGGCTGTTACAGAGCATACCTGCTGCATTTAGCATATAGCAGGTCTGTTTCACTCCACCTCTACCCTACTTCAGTAATCAGATTATGTAGGGAAACCACAAGAACCCTCATATGGCTGTGTGACACAGGTGATTCCACTATATTCAGGCACTGAGCTAGAACATAGCTAGCCCCTTTCAGCTTCAAAGAATGGTACACCATTGGTATTGTCACAATGGAAGACATGGTGACAAAAAATATTATCAATACATTGGCAGACATTCAGTCAGCATTTTGCCTAAACAAACAGAGTTCTTTAGCTCCGCCACATCCTATCCTCTCATTTAAAAAATCAAGACATGATACCTGATTTCAACCAGCTCAAAGTTAAGCCTGAGCACATGAACTTAGAAAATCATAAAATCTCTTCTCTTTATCACTTACTGGTGATTAACTCCTTGCTGCCTTAAGCACAGCATGGGAGGTTGATCTTGGTCCTTGAAAAATGAGGAGTGGTAGAATGCCTTGACAGCTCTTAGAAAACAGCAGCATTGATCCAATTTTGATTGACTAAATACAAATATTTCTACAGCATATACTGTACATGTAAAAACTTCTAAAACTTCCAGCGACGTTCCACCCGATTTGTCTGACCTATAGAGATTTAAAGGGTGATTTCATGCATACCACTTAGCAAAGCTGAGTGATATCGACTTTCTGGTAGAGGAGCTGCATGGGTGCTGTCACACATGCTGGGTGGCCCATGGTGCTCATGCCTATGATAGCTTTACTTAACAGTATGCTAGATGTAGATACAAATGGATACAGATGTACCCTCCTCACCATTTGGTATCATCATAGCTAAGATAGATGTCATGAGTAAGTGGCATGCTACTAATCCTCCTGACTTTGATGGCTTGACCAGCAGCATGAATCACGGCATGACTCTTGAGAGCTCAGTATACCAGTCTAAGAAATAACCACAAAAACATAATAAAAAATGGGGGTAGGGAGGATCGCCATTGAGAAGGAGCTGTGACCCCCTTGGCGACAGAAGACAAGTATGGGAGCACACCAAGATGGTCATGGGTTCCTTTGGGACAATGATACACCCACATACATGACACTAACATGCTGGAAGTGTCAAACATTTGCTCAAGGTCAGAATCATATAGACCTATGTATATTTGGAGTCACTGAAGTGCCTGTTAGACTTAATAGAATTACAATATTTCTCTGATCTGACAATGTGCTGTTGCACGATGCTGTCATGTAATATGTGGAAATGCCACTAAAGTTGTTTGCTACAAAGGTATTCTCTCTCTCGCTCTCTCTCTCTCAGCCTGTGCTCTCCTCAGTCTTCCTTTTTTGCCTTCAGTCAGAATGGGGTAACTGTCACTTATCTGATGGATACCTGTGTCAACCAGACAATGGTAGTGGAAAAGCTCCTTGGCAATGAACTTCAACTAGTGAAAGAACAGCTGGGTGGGACAGTTGCGCCGAGTGCCCCAATCCCTTAGATTTCTGGCAGTCCTGCCAACAGATAGAGGGTATGGAGGCCCAGACAAAGATTAAGGGGCAAACGATGGAGGTAATCCATTGCAGAGGACCATAGGCCAGGAGCTACCTGCTTTGAGAAGAGCCCGCCAAGGATAACCCTAGTGTGGCCATATCTGATCTGGAGATGTTGCCTGTGCTGTCACAGAGACAGATGACAGGCGACCTGCCCCAGGCATATCCTGCCTGATACTGTTAGAGTGTATCACCCTTGATGGAGGCTATGGGTCCCACCCGGAAGTCCTGGACTGCTGGCCACTTGTTCAGTTAAAGAGAATAGACCATGGGTTGGAAAGCCAGTCTCAAGATACCACCCCTGAGATGGCAAGAGTGAGAATGGAAGAAGGAAATCTACCACATCAGAGTGTAAACCTCCACTCTGAACAACCTAAGAAATCGGAAAGACCTCAGTAGCAAGGGGGAGGGGGCTCCTTGCCAGCCTGGGGCTAAAGGTGAGGCTTGCCCAATGCCCCAGACTGGAATCTCCACCTGGCAGTGGATGGCCAGGGGCCTGGCTCTTGACACTCAGAGCTGTCGGTGGCCTCTGTTGGTTGTTGTCCTTGTGTGCAGAGGTTGGGGACAGAAGTCTGACTTTTAGGAGAGAATGGACCATATCACCTTGTTGGCCATGGTGATACAATCTGAGATGCATCTGTGAGCAAGATAAAGTTAGAAGCTTCTCAGATGGGATCTACATATGAGGAGAAGGTCAGCCAGTGTAATGGCCCGGGAGCATGGTGAGAGATAGGAACAGTTAAGTTAAGAGGGGCGTCTAATAGACAAGTACCACTGCAAAATAGGCAATTGTTCATGGTATATTGCCTGAGCAGGGAAGTCCATCAAGGTATTGATTAGCCTACCGTAGCTTTTGGCTGGGGGTTAGCTGTGTTGGGAATTTGCCCCTTCTGCAGGGTCACAAAGGATTTTTTCTGGGCTTTTTTCCTGATCCGTATTTTTGCTAGCTATAGAACTCTGTGTGCACTTTACCCATGTTAACCAGTGTTAAAGTGCCCATGCTCCTCCTTTCAACATGTTGAAATTGGTATACACCAAATTGTCATATTTAACTTACCTTTAAGTCCCTAGTGCAGTCTTTCCCAAACTTTTTCAACCCGCTGCTCCCTTGACCTATTGGCAATTGGTCGCAGCTACCCTTGTTTTGCTTACATCTGCTTATTTAAGTTTTACATTTTCGTACAATACAATGGCAGAGCAAGAAAAGGATAGCATGGCATACATACAATGAAAACACCGTGGCATAAGATCGTAACAGTACAGAGCAATAATCACGTAGTACTAACTATACGGTTGAATCGTAGTGGTGAGTATGCACCAGTAAGTCATGAAATATGAGAAACTGTAGAGCCTGGTTCCAGAAAAGGTTATGTGATCAAGATGTATATACTTGCTCTAGTAATGTAATTCCTCTATGGCAACCCCTGCAATAAAAAATAAAGACGGCGGAGCGCCATTGGAGTCATAACTAACATCGGAAACAGTGGTATGAAATTAGATAAACATGGAACAATAAAGCCCCAAACTGAACATCATAATGGTCCCACAACTTAACAGCCCATCACCATTCACCCCACCTGCCGTCATCGACAGATGCTGTGCCGAATAGTCATCACCATGAAAAAGGGGGAAGTGTATTTGAGGGTTGCCATTATAAATGCAATAGGCACATCAGTCCACCACTGTTGTCTGTTCATTCAGTGCCTCTGACACTGTGCCAGGGCTACTGCCCGTCACGGAGGAATAATGAGACTGCAAATTGGATAAAATGGTATCCCAGTAAATAGCAATGGGTGATTTTATAAGTCCAAGTGTGTCTTCCCTGGGCAGGGCAACACATTCGGCTTGTGCCCAGTTGAGCATTGAATGTTCCCAGGCTGTGACCAGTGGAGGCTCTGGAGCTTTCCATCAACGGGTAATAAGATGCTGGGCTACTAGGAAGACCAGATCTAGGAAGCGGGAGGGGACCCCCAGTTTCTTACTCCTAAGAAACAATCCCAAGAGACATACCTCCCATTTATGCAGGTCACGGCATTAAGTGTAAGTAGACAACTGTGAGGTGATGCTGGTCCAGTGTGTATGAGCTTACATACACACTGGACCAGCATCACCTCACAGTTGTCTACTTATGTAGACAACTGTCCTCCCCCAGCTGGGGGAGGACAACGAATGTGCAGTAAATCAGCCTCTACATGGGGACAGCGTGGGCAAGCCACATTGTCCCTGTGATAAAACCTGTTGATGTTGGCAGGTGTGAGGTAATCCCTATGTACAATTTTGTGTGGAAACACTTGAATTGGGCTGTGCGTGGCATTTGTCGTGGGCTCTCCAATAAGGCAGCCCATTTCTTTTCAGTGCAAGGGCATGTTAAATCTGCCTCCCAGCAGTGACACAAAGGGAGGAGCTGGAGAGCAGTGTGGGAGCGGAGTGAATCAGCAAACCAGTGTATGAGGAAACTACATCGGAACCACTCTACCTCAATGTGCTCCGAGGGACGCACAGCACACTGGATCTTTTGATCACTTACGCTTTCTTGTTCCTCTTTTATGTGTTTTTCTACTCGCTGTAAAGCGCTCTGATACCTTCGGGTCTGGCTAGCGCTATATAAAACCTCTTAAATAAATAAATAAAATAAATGAGGTGTCTGTCCCCACCCATCCACGTGTAGGCATTGAATCGTGAGATGCATGGGCAGTTCAGTGGTCACATTGCCCCAGTGGTACCTCAGCATGGCATGTATTGTGCTATGAAGTAAGAATTGCACCTGAGGTAGCCCATCCTCTTTCATAAGCACCCCAAACAGTTGTCGATATGGGCCCCCCAAGTCTAGGCATACCCAGTTAAACCAAACACTGAGCGTACAATATCACATATTCGGTGATACGTAGGCACCTGCAAAAATAATGAAACATAACCCCCAGCAACAGCCAGTCCGGCACCCATGCTCATGTGCAAGGGTGAAATAGGTGCAGAATAGCAGGCAGGCTCCAGCTAGGGGAGGACATGGCTATGTCTGACAAATGTAACCCCACTAGCCAGTTAGCTATCTATCGGACTTGGGCAGCAAGGTAATATTGCTTGAAATGCGGGGCAGCTAGCTCCCTTTTGGCCGTGGGTGTGCAGAGCATCGCCAATGCCACCCTACACCTCTACTTGTTCCACATAAATTTGCAAGCCTGTTGCTCAAACACACAAAAGGCCATCTGTGCTCGTAATGATTTTATCGAACAAGCGACATTATCTTAAAAATATCAGTCCGAAACTGGTAAACCTGCGTCCCCAAGTATCTGAATGTGTGGTGCTGCCAGTCCAACTGCATCCCACCTAAAACAAAGCATTGATCAGGTACATACGGGAGAAAGGAGAATAGCAAGATTTTATCCAATTGACTCGCAATGTCGAAATGGTTGCAAAAGGGTACATTAATATCAAACAACAGAAGAGTGTATCCATAAAGGAAGAGTTCGTGGGAAGAGTCAACCTAGTTGCTGACATGCTTCATCATAGGGTTCCCACCAGAGGTACCAACTGCATCTCTGGTGTGCTACGACGCCTGATTACAGCGGAGCAGGTTGTTTTTTGTGTGAATTCAAAGAGTGTGAAAAGTGCAATGAATGAATTAAAACGTGCCGTTATTTTATCCAGAAAATTTTAATGCCGGAAAACAGGGCACTGAATAAAAACAAGTGAAGTGGATGTCCCTAACTGGTTTTAATTGACCAGTTACATCCTGAAGAATTAATGAACGTTTGGTCAACATGTTTCAGCTTCTTGACGTATTACTTGAAGCTTTCGTCAGGACCAGAAACACCACTGCGGTATAAGCACGCTAAGGCTTACCCTAACCTGTGGTGCAATCAACCAAACTAACTCACGGTTATGCAGCAGCCTTCAAGCATTTCTCAAAAGCCATGAGCGTCTGAAAAAACAAGAACAAAAAAGTAATTTTGCCAAAGCATTGGTTATACTTGTATACATGCATTCAGAAATCAGGGCGTGATCAATCCTAGGCCAGAGCAAATCATGAAACATCGGCCATAGCAATCCAAGCTATTTATTAATAGTGTAACAAGGTATTCCGGTTGACAACAAATTTTTACATGTCAATTTCCAACAAAAGGAAGGCTATATAATTGTATGCCCCCACAGGTTTTTACCAAATGGCAGGTATATTAGCCTGCAAAAAACAGCGTGAGTAGCACTGGCGGTAATAATATTCAAAGAACGTGACTACTCAACCAGCATCGTGAATGCTGGTTGATACGGAAGCCTATACACCAAAGTGAATATTTAGTTATTAAAATCATAGAGAACACAGGGCTTACGTTAAAATTGGAGTAATACCACTCCTTAGGTTCTGGTAGGTGGTGGGACTCTGAATCAAAATCTGTAGTGGAGGACAAACAAGATTGAGTTCTGAAAAGAACCTCCAAGCGTATGAGTCGCATACAGTGTCAGCTGACATAAAAACCAAAGAAAAAATAGTACTCATTTAGAAAGAATCAACCGCTAGCAGGATACCTATTTGGTCCCAACAGAAATACTCGAGGCGCCATTGCGGGAGAATATATAGTGAGTATTTTGCCGGGAAAAACGTTCTTGGCGTCCTGCTTTCTTTCCGCATCACATGACCTGCCAAGGTCACGTGAATCACGTAGATGGCACTGTGGAAGTGTAAGAGACCAACAACGGAGGCTAGAATGCTAACCTCACTTGTGATCTCAATCGCAAGAAACTTTATTTAAAACGGTCAGAAAAACATTTACCATTCGATAGCACATACTTAGGGGGCCCTTCATAATTTGATACCCTACTCATCAAAAGTTGAAACAACGATAAGGTATTCGTGGTACAACTGTCTAAAGGAATTACCATATGTACTACAAAATGGGGTTGGATTCCAGCGTATTAGTGTTAATCAACTAGTTGTGTAAAGTGCGCCAAGAAGGTAGTTTACATAATACTAAACTACTTGGTGGAATGACTATGATTCTATCCCACGGATACAAATCCGATCCTGCTATAGGAGCCCGGTTCATGTAATACTTTTCTGCGTATTATTGGTTACGTGTTAATATGATCTTGTACTACATATCAGTGTTCTTGTATGTCTCAGCTCACCCATTACACTAATTAAGTTCACAAGTAGAGTCAAAATCAGATATGCCCAGGGTTAATCATATTAGAGTAATCTACCTCTTGTTGTTAGTTTGTCATTACTGAGCCTCAGGGGATATTATCATTAAGCCCATGGATATGCGTGGACAATCGATAAATCCACCGCTGTTCTTTCTCAAACAACAAGTGCGATGATGTATTCCCAGGTTTTATTTGCTCAATGATGGTCCAACTCAAATCATTGGGAGTATGATTATGCTGCAAAAAAAGGTCAGTCAGCTTGGTAGTGTTTTTCTTGCAACGGATATTACTCCGATGCTCGCAAAATCGTTTTTTGATTTTGCGAGAGGTCGTGCCCACGTATCGTTAATCACAAGGGCATGTGATTAAGTAAACAACGTTCATTGTATTACAGTTAGTGTGTGAATGTTGCGTCCATGACTTGCTCGTCTCCAAATCTTGTGTTTTTGTACATTTAGTTAAATGGCAGACGCTACATGACCCTGTGATCCGAGGTAGACCCCAAGCGTTTAAAATAGAGGAGTCCTCATTAGCAGTTGCTTTCTTTGGTTGTGTGTGTACCAGTGCGTCCCTAATGCTTCTTGCTTTTCTGAAAGAAAATAGGGGTTTCTCCCATTTAATATTGTTGCTCTCACAAATTCGCCAGTGTTTTCTGATGGAATTAGACATGGCGTTTGATGCAACACTGTACGTGGTGACACAAGTGAGCGGAATCTCTTCAGTTTGTTTTTGCACATCGTCTAAGAGGGCCTCTCTTGGTTGATTTCTTGCTCTCTTACAACTCTTTTTCAAGATCCTCTTATTGCTCAATTTCTGAGTCAAGTCACTAGACTGTACACGAAAGTCCTCTACCTTACTGCAATTGCGTTGTATGCGCAAATATTGCTTGTACGGGAGATTCTCCCGTAAGGGTCTGGGGTGTAAGCTAGAGAAGGTTAGCAAGTTGTGATTAGCTGTAGGTTTGTAATAAGTTTTAGTGACAAGATGCCCTTCTGCCTTGGTTACCACCACATCAAGGAACACCATCTCATCCTTGTTGAAAGAGTTAGTGAATGTCAGATTGGGATCACAAGTATTGATCCAAGTAAAGAACTCCAAAAGAGTTTGTTCAGAGCCTTGCCAGAGGACGAAAACGTCATCTATATACCTCTTCCAAAAAATGATGTTAGAAGTATATGGGTTAGTTGTCGCCAGGATGTATTTACATTCAAAATCATAAACATACAGTCAGCCACACTAGGGGCAAAAGTACTGCCCATCGATGTACCCGTAGACTGGAGGTACAGAGCGCCCTTTTATTCAAAGAGATTTCTCTTGAGTGCTAAGGTGGCGCAATTGATAATTAACTGTTTAGGTGTAAAATCCCAGGTGGTAGCACCCAGTGCCTCGCCAAGGACATTGATGGTATCGTCCTGGGGAATACTGGTATACAAACTCTTTATATCTAGAGACACCAGGATGGTCAAATCAGTATCCACCCTTAAGTCTTGTAAAAGAGCCAGAAAACTCTTAGTGTCTTTTAAGTAGGTGAAAGTATTTTGGATGAGAGGTTTTAGGAAGAAGTCGCAATACTTAAACAAGGGTTCTAAAAGAGACCCTATGCCTGAAACTATCGGGCGTCCCTTAGGCTGTGTCTTATTCTTGTGGGTCTTTGGCAAGATATAAAAGTAAGGAATTATACCTTCTCCTTTAGTCAGAAAATCCGCCTCATGCTTGGTTATGTAGCCGTTCGATTCCGCATGGTCAACCAAACAGTAAATAGTACTTTTTAATTGGGGAGAGGGATCAGCGGTTAAGGGGGAGTAGTTACTATGGTCACTCAACAGGCACCTACACTCCAAAAGGGGACACACACAACAGTCATGACGCAATTGCTGCAACATTATCCCATTTTGAACTGGCAGCACCACACATTCAGATAATGTTGCTCGATCGATAACATCATTACAAATGGCATGACGCTATCTCATATGCACCTGGGCAATGTCTTTCAGAGCAGTAGGGACATCTCTTCTGGTATGGTCACGGGACGGTTTCAAGGATGGGTGGTATTATTTTCATAAGGATCATTTCTTCTAACCACATGCAACATTTACTGAGAAGTACAGTGCTGTAAAATAAGACAGATCCAAAAAAGGAAATAGTTTCAAATGCAGCAAGTTTATTTCTAAAATCAGCCTCGGGGAGATCGGCAGGAAAGCGGCCACTCACGATGCCAATCGGCATCTATCTCTTTGGCCATGTTGCAACCGTCGCAATGGACAAAACTGTGTAGGTGAAGCATACCATATGACAGCGCGTAAGCCCACAACATGATTGTGTGAGCAGCTTGAGGCAGAAAAGAATTGCCGAGCTGCCATGCACCACAACACACAGCCACAAAGACCTGTTTGGTACCTTCCCTTGGTAAGTTAAAAAAGATTTATAATTACATTTCTCTCATATGTTGGAGTTCCTTATGTGGAAGCTTAGTATTTATTTATTTATTTATAAACAGTTTTCTATAGCGCGAACTAGACCCTTGGGTATCAGAGCGCTTAACATCACGTGGCATAGGATAAAAACAGCAATTTAGTTAGATAAAATAGAAATGATACAAGACTGATACAAAAAATTTTCAAGACATGAATAATACTGTTGTGAGGTAGTAGTTGACTGATTTCTCTCCTCTCCTGGTTTGTCTCTTGCCTTCCGACTAGTGTCCTCGTATCGTGTGATATTTTCTATAAATGTCCTGATTTGTAATCTAACAGACTCCTACTGTAAAGTTACAAATGGCAAATTGCCTACTTATGGGAGGAATTTGCTCATGAGAAAGATCTTAGTTTCTTTCTTAAATGATGCAGTGTTCGCAATGTTTCTGATGTTCGCAGGGAGAGAATTCCATATTCTAGGGGCTGCACCCGAGAACGCTCTCTCATAGGTTTTATTCTTCCTGAAAATAGGTGGTCTCAGCAGCAGAAAGTTGGCACTCCAGGCAGGTCTGTTTCCTCCTGATATTTCTATTTTCTGGGCAAGATATATGGGTGTGTTGTGATGAATCGCTTTATGGGTGATACATGCCAATTTTAGCTGTATTCTAGCTTCGTAGGGTAGCCAGTTTAGAGCTTTCAAATGAGGGGATATGTGGTCAAAGTTACTCGATCCTGTGATGAGTCTTGCCGCTGCATTGAGGTATGCTTTTAGAGGAGCTATTGAAATTTTTGGAAGACCAGCTAGTGTTGTGCATCCATATTCAATTCTTGAGATAACCAGTGATTGCACAGTAAGTTTTATGTCATTCTCCGATAAAAATGACTTCATTTTTCTTAAGTAGTTCAGGTGGAAGCGTGCGTTTTTTGCCATTACTTTAATGTGGGTTTTCATATCAAGGTGTTCATCCAGTGTGATTCCGAGAGATTTCGCTGACTCAACTAGAGTCGGGGTGCAGTTTAGTGCTGTGATCCTTTTGGACCATTCCTTCGCTTCTGCTTGATTCTTTTGTGGTGCGATGAGTAGGAATTCAGTCTTATTTGCGTTTAGCTTTAGATGATTGCTAGTTAGCCATTTTAGCGCATTTTGAGGGCCTCATTCATAATGGTTGTGTCTTCCATTGATGCAATCTTGATGTACAGTTGCGTGCCGTCTGCGTACATATGGTAAGATATTTTCGAATTTCGCAGGATTTCTGTAAGGGGTTCGATATATAAGTTAAACAGTGAAGGGGATAGAGTCGATCCTTGGGGTACTCCAATTGAGTTTGGCAAAGAAGGAGAAAGAGATTGGTTTACTAGGAATCTCTGAGTTCTATTCTGTAAGAATGATTTGAACCAATCCAATACAGTGCCGGAGATTCCCATTCTGTCGTGAAGTCTGTTTAGAAGTTTTTCGTAGTTGACTGTATCAAACGCTGATGACAAGTCTAGGAGGATGAGTAGACAAGATTGGTTGTGATCTAAAGATTGAAGTGCATCATCGACTATGTGGAGGATTGCTGTTTCCGTGCTGTGGCCAGTTCTGAATCCCGATTGGCAATCATCCAGTAGAGAGAAGTTGTCGATGTGTCGGCTTAACTGATTTTGTACACATCTCTCTATTAATTTGGCAAGAAGAGGGATATTAGTCACTGGGCGATAGTTATTTGGATTTGCCGGGTCTGCTGTGGGTTTTTTGAGGATCGGGACTACTTGACCTGTCTTGAGGCAATCTGGGAGGACCCCCTGGGAAAGTGAGGCGTTTATAATTTCAGTCCATATTGGAATCATAATATGGCTGATTTCTTTCAGGCATTTTGATGGTAGAGGGTCGTTAAAGTGATTGTTTGGTTTAGTGGCAGTGAGCGTTTTAGTAATCTCAATGTGGTCTAAAAGTTTGAAGGTGTCCCAGTGTGCTTTGTTTTTTGTCGCATTATTCGCATAGTTCGTTGCAGATTGTGATGTAGGTGTATTGTAGTTGGGGTTATCTGCAGCGATCCTGAGTTCTTTTTCCAGATCGTTGGCTTTGTTATTGAAAAAGATTGAGAATTCTTCGCAACTTGGTTGTGTTTTAGTAACTTCTTGGGCAGATTTTGCCAGTTTATTAGATTGTGATTTTATAATCTCAAACAATTTCCGTGGTCTGTTTTTGGCATTGTCCAGTTCGGATCTGATGAATTCCTTTTTCGAATTGATGATCTTTTTGTTATATTCCTTTCTGATCTTTCTGAGTGGTTTCAGCTCGGGGGATGACGGGTGTTGTCTCCATTTTCTTTCTGCACGTCTCAGTTTTCGCCTATCTTCATTCAGCATTCCATTAAACCAAGGGTTTTTTCCGTGACTTTTTTAATTTGAGTGGTAAGGTGGAGTTGACTATTTGCGATATTGTGGACGTGTTGCCTGTATCCACAGACGTGTAGTGGTTCATTAGATCCGTCACATTCTGCGTGTTGTCAAGAGGGATTAGATCTCTTTTGCAGCTTTCCAATAGAAGATCTATATTCGAGTCTCTGGTTTCTCGTATCTCATATTCATCTTTTCATTTTGCTAGATTGTGAGGTTTTTATCTTCTCCTGTGATGATATTAGGAAGGTTATGGCGTGGTGATCTGACCAGTCGCATGGTTCTATTGAGAGGATTGAGATGTCATTACTCTTAGAGATAATCCAGTCTAAGGTTGCTCCTTTCTCATGAGTAGGTTGTAGGCAAGCTTGTGATAAATTTAGCTCAGTCAGAAAGTCTTTGAAGACGTTGACCTGTTTGTCGTTGTTGTCATCCCAGTGTAGATTAAAATCGCCTAGAAATATATTATTAATGTCATTGCTGGAGTTGGCAGTGATGATCTCCATTAGTTGGTCAATGAAATTCATGTTATTTCCTGGAGGGTGATATAAGGCATGTAGGTTGCAAATCTGTTTGTTAGTGTCATGCCTGCCTAGCCTCCGTGGAACCGAAGGAAGAACTACAGAGACCGATCCAAAATGGCCTCCTCGTACTGCACATGCGCGAGGGGTGCGAGCCGGAACTTAAGCTTGCTTCCCCGGGCGCTCAGCGCTTTGCGCTCTAGTTTCTTCTCTACTGAGTTGTCACTTCCGCTAGGCCCCTTCCGGTTACACTCCCCCGTCTCTTCGTGGACTCACGTCTTTGATCCCAGGCACGGCTTTCCTTTGCTGTGCACTTTGTTTATTTGTTTATTAGTTGCGTCCTGGCTCGGGTCACGGTATCACTATCATACCTATCGACCGGGCTTCCAAGCAGCTATTCCTGTATCTTAAAGGCCGCTCCCCAGATTCCTTTTGGTGAAGCTCATTCCCTTCCTGTTCACCTTCCGTCGAGAGCTGTCATTCAGTATATTCTCCTCAGAGGTAACACAGAAGGATTCTGCCGCATTTCCAGTAGACCCACGTGTCCTTTTTAACTTGGGTGCTACTTCTCATTTGTCCCCTCGCTTAGTGCCGGCTATCTTACCCCGGTGTCTCTGTCGTGTTCTTCGCCCTGTTTCTTGCGGACTCGTCATTGGGGCGGACTATGGTCCCGCCGAACGGCCGGTATTTGCAGATTCAGTGGTGAGGAGTGTTGCGGGGCATTGTGGGCTTTGTGGTCCGCCTGGCGATATTCCTTTTTTCCCCTTTAATGATCATATTATTTGTTCGTTCTCTGGACTTCCCGAATTCTGGCATTCATCACAATACAGGGACAAGAAGAACCGGTAAAGCGCTTATAGTGCACTATATTTACATCGTGTTCTTATGCTATATTCTATTGGTGTTTATGTATGTATTTCTTGCCCTCTAGGCAAATACTTCTGTGATCCTGATCTTTTTACCACACAAGACCTTTTTGCCCAGAGGTGTTTCTAGTTAGGTAAGAAGTATCCTCATATCGCTATATAGGTCCAGACCATTGTCATACCAGAGGTAATATCTCACATCCCTCAATTCTAGGCCATATTGGATATCCATAGTTTCACGGTCACATGTGGGTTTCCAGAAGATGTCCTATTTGCTTTCATTGACTTCCTCTTGTGCTCTCAGGTAAAGGTGGTTTCTGTATTGACATTGGGGACTTGTGGGATGACTATTGTTGTATTAACCCATTATTTCTTGTAGCTTCATCTTCCGAAAGAAGCAAGAAGAGAGCAGTGTCCGTAGAGTCCAGTGTTTTGTCTCCCCCTACTTTCCTTGTTTTGTTCCCTCCTTTCCCTCCATGGCACCCTTGTGTCCTAGTGTTTGATAGGCACGGGTGGTGCAGGGGGGAAGTGTTGGGGTTATCGTCGACTCCTGGCACTCCTGCGGAAACCACATCCAGATCCTTATAGTTAGCTGATCTTATGTGGAGCCCTAGGTATTCGCACGATTCGAGAGGGTCTGATTGAAAATGGCCAATTTCTACGTTTGATCTGTGGATACAGGCATTACCTCCTCCTGTCTTTTTTAGTCCGTCAAGTCTCATTATGTTATAGTGCGGGGGCACCAGCAAGTCTAAGACTGGGGACGAGGATTCAGAAAGCCATGTTTCGGTAAGGATTGTTACATTTATTTCCCGATTGATAATGATATCGGCTATGTCCGAAGCATGTTTCGCTGCCGATCGGCAGTTGAGCAATAGGCATTTTAATGATTTTTCTGTTCTATCTGTGATCCTGTTTGACGTGTCAGTGGTTAGTTGATTTGTTGTAAGTTGTTGAGATTGGGTTTTCTTCCATTTCTCGAGGATGTTCTGTTTGTGTCTATCGATACTCTTTTGATTTCCTGAACTCTGGTGGGGACCGATTGCTCGTACTCCCTGAGTAGTGCTAGTATCTCTAATTCCAACAAAGAATATTGATTCCTATTTGGTCTGTTTTGTCTGTCTGACAATGGCATCGCTCTCTTCTTGTTTTTGTCTTTGGTTGTATTTAATAGCTGTTTGATGTGTTCTACTTCCGTGTGAGTGTTTTCTGTAGTATCTCGAAGTCTTTCTATACCTTTCAAGGTGTTTGATAATTCCTGCGACATGATACTGATTTGTGTTTGAATCTCGAGAATTTTTCTCATGACCTTAGGTGACGTAATGTAATTATTCCTCCGTATGACTCGATCTTCATGTTTTCTGTTCCTGAGTTTCCGTGCAGACCCATGTCTCATTTTCTTCTTATTTCTCTCCTTTGGTCGGTTTTTTCCTTGGACCTTAATTGCTAAGTTGGACGTTCTGTCTAGGCTTGGCTATCCATTGTTGTCGACGATGTTTATATTTCGCGTTCTCTCATCTTCATTCCTGGCAAACGTACTTTCTGTTCCGCGTAAGGCTCCTGGTTGAATGTCCTGTTCCTGGAGGACTCTAGACGGAGTGCTGATTTGTTCAGGTACCTGTCGGTCTCTGGTTGGGGTACTAATTGTGGGGATAGTGTCGGATGAGACTGTGTTGTCTTCTGACGGACTCTGGAGTTGTAACGGCCTATTGACTCTTGATTGCGTGCCTTGATCAGGTTCCTGGCGGGCCCTAGTTGTGGTGCTTATTATATTGATGTAGTTGGGTGTGACAAGGTTGTCTTCTGTGTTTCTCCGGTGTATTTTTTTTTTTTTTTTTTTTTTAACTTTTATTTGATAGAAGTACATACACACAGCTCCTCGCCTACAACCCTGGGGCCGGCAGCAATCTAGGGCAATTACAGTGATGAAATCAAGAACAACATGCTATAGCGTCCCATCCGGTCTGTGCCCCAAGCCTGCAACCTCCCTGCACCCCGCCTCCCCATCACCCGAGAGTGTAGAGCGACGGTCGCCATGTTGCCATGCAGCGTGTGAAGGTGTGTGTATGTCTGCCACCCGAACTAGAATCTAAGTGAACTCCCAGTACCATCCCGCTCAACCCCTCCCCCTCCCCCGGACAGCTTATGCGCCTACCTCTACCACTACCCTGCCATGTAAAGTCGATGCATCCCTCTACTTAACTCGACACCTACCTCTTGCCTACTCTACCCATCGCCCATCTCCTCCCGCCAGACCCTTCGCACTAAGAACCCCCTGTGTCAGTGATCGCTATATGTCGTGTGCCCCTCTAGTGTCCCACCGGGTCCCGATGTGTCAACAGCCATCCCAATCTAGTTCTAGGGGATTGTACACCCGGTCCTCCTGGGCCTCTTCTCCTTCCTGCCTCTCCTCACTCTCCTCCTGAGCTGCATCCGCAGCATCTTTAGTGGATCTGTAAGTCAGGTACAGGTCCCAAAAAATTTTGGGTCTACTAACTGGAGGTTGTAGCTCACTATACAGCTGCGTCTGAGTGCAGCTGAACAGCATATCCCTGGCCCACCCACGTTTGGTCGGGAGGGGACCTCTCATCCAGCATTGCGCCACCACTCGCCGAGCCATCAGTAACCCCAGATCTGCCATGCGGCGTGCCACCGGGGGTAGGACCTTTGTGTGGCCCAGTAACGCCAGCGCCTGGTCCACCGGGAGTTCCAGCTCAAGTATCTGCCCTAATTCTAGAAATATGTCTTCCCAGAATTTGTTAATACCCGGGCAAGACCAAGCCAGATGCATAAAGTCAGCCACCTGTATGTGACAGCGCTCGCATTCAGACGTTTGTCTGAGCCCATATCTGTGTAAGCGTTCTGGGGTGTAGTACACCCTCTGCAGGAATTTAAAATGGATAATTCTATGCCTGGCGTTGAGCGACACCTTTCTAGTGTTTAGGCAGCAGTATTTCCACATTGCATCATCAATCGATGTGCCAAGGTCCCGTTGCCACGCCAAGCGGGCTTTCGAGATCGGGGGTCTCCCACTGTGCTGTCCCACCTTATAGAGCCGCGAAATCAAGTGTGTCAGCGATGGTGATTTTATGACGTAAGTCAGTTCTGGAAGATCAGGCGGTTCGGCCATGGCTGGTCCCAGCAGCTCGCGTAGCGCCGCGCGGACCCTGTGCAGGTGAAAGCGGTGCAGCAACGTCCCCGAGTTTCGGGAAGAAGCAACCTGTTCCCATGTAACGACCTTCCCGTCTCTGAACAGGTCTCCCAGCTTCAAAATGCCTAGGTGTTTAAGGGCGCGCGTGACCTCTTTCTCCCGTAACGGCGCCAGCCAGACGACCCATTCAATCGGGGCAAGTGGGGAATATAGGAGAGTACATCCCTGTCTCTTAGCCAACGAGTGCCATGCATGGTTAGTTGATGAGATCGAGTCCAGAAACCCCACCCGACGCGTGGCTGGCTCGAATACCGTAGCCGGTGGGGGAAGGGGGCCCGTGAATAGGGTCTCGAGCACCACATGTGGGATATTACGATCTCCATGTATCCATGTGTGTAAGTGGGTCGCCTGCGCGATCCTGTAGTACCTCTCCATATCCGGGGCACCCAGGCCACCTTGTTCACATGGTAACGTTAGGACTTGCCACTGGATCCGTGGCTGTGCACCTCCCCAAGCCAACCGCGTGAGAGTCTGAGTCAACATTTTAAAGAAGGCCCTAGAGAGTATCACCGGTATATTGTTGAACAAGAATAAAAACCTCGGAAGCACGATCATTTTTATTAAGGCGATGCGGCCAGCCAGGGACAACGGAAGTTTACACCATCTGTCCACATCCTCAGTTAATTTATGGTAGGCAACTCCATAGTTTTCCCTCACCAATATATCCGGGTCCGGATGTAGCTGTACTCCCAGGTATCTAACCGGGTCCTCAGACCACTGTAGAGGATAATCCATAACAAATTTCTTGGTCACCGGGGAAAGAGGGAATGCTACCGATTTCGTCCAGTTCACCTGTAAGCCAGACAACGCGCCAAATTGGACCACTTCCCTCAGTACTGGGGAAAGGTTGAGCTCCGGGTCTCTCACGTAGAGGAGCGTATCATCCGCGTACATAGACACGCAAATCTTGTAGGAGGGGAAAGTGATGCCTTCGTGGCTATGATATTCCCTCAGCGCACATGCGAGGGGTTCAGCTACCAGTGCATACAATAACGGGGAGAGGGGGCAGCCCTGTCTAGTGCCTCTGCAAATATTGAAGACGTCCGTGACTCTGTCCCCTATACGCAGCCTGGCCGTTGGTTTGTAGTATAAGGCGCCTATCATTTGTAGGAAGGGCTCGCCCAACCCCATCTTCCTGAGCACTCTCGACATAAAGGGCCACTCCACGGAGTCAAATGCCTTCTCCATATCGAGGAAGACCGCCAACGCTTTGTTCTCCGGTTTCACATGCTGCATCGTTCCTAGCACCGTGCGTATATTGTACGTGAGGTTCCTGGACGGAATAAATCCGGCCTGCTCCGGAGCCACCAGCTCCGGGGCGAGCAATGCAAGACGCGTCGCTAAAACTTTGACATAGAGCTTCGCGTCAACATTTATCAGGGACAGCGGCCTATATGAGCCACACTCCGTGGAGGGTTTCCCAGGCTTCAGAAGCGTCACTATGAGTGCTTCCCGCATTGTGGCTGGCATGCTGCCCTCCCTGCATATGTCATCAAATAGCGCAGAGAGGTAAGGCACCAGTTGGTCCTTGAAGGCTTTATAGAAGCCCACAGTGAGCCCATCAGCCCCCGGGGCACTACCAGATCGCATGCTCTCTAGCGCCTCCACTATTTCCTCCTTTTGAATGGGCATCATGAGGAATTCCCTCTGCGAGTCGGACAGCTGTGGCATTTTTATATAACTTAAGTAGTCGTCTATGGCCTCTTCCATTCCCACGATCGTGACTTATATAGAGAGGAGTAAAATTGCCTGAATTCCCCAAGTATCTGCCCCTCCTCAGTAAGGGTCTCCCCCGAACCCGACACCAGTTCTCCCACTGTCAATTGACGCCTCTCGCCTCGGACCATTCTGGCCAGAAGGGAGCCAGGTCTATCTCCTTCCCCATAAGTGCGAGCGGTGGCATATTTACCCATATGACGCACTTCCCTATCTGCTTCTTCGTTAAATTCCATCACCAGTAGTTTAATTTGCTCCGAGGCATCACCCTCCGGTTCCGCCCGCTGCCTCTCTTCCAGTTCAGAGAGCTGAGTCTCAAGGTGTTTGAGTCTCTGCCTAATCGCTTTCAGGACACCGGAGTGTTTGGCCATGGCAACCCCTCGAATGCATACCTTGAATGCCTCCCAAAGCGTTTGGACGCTGTCTACCGAGCCCACATTAGTCTAAAAAAAAACGTCAATTTCATTTGCCAGTTCACCCCGGAAAACTTCATCCAATAGGGAATATGGGGGAAAACGCCAGGTAAAGGGGGGGATTCTGTGTGCCAGCGTCTCCAGAATCAGGAGGAGGGGGGAGTGATCAGACAGGGTGCGTGGCAGTATCAGGCAGTCCCTTACATTATTGGAGAGGTGATGTGATGCTAACCAGTAGTCTATTCGGGTGTGGAGTGCATGATAAGCGGAGTAGTGTGTGTAGCCCCCTCTAGAATGGTGTCTACTGCGCCACACGTCAAGGAGATCCAACTGTACTAATTCAGTCCGGACCACCTCCGCAGCCGCCGACAGGGCCCGAGGGGGTCCCGCCGACCTGTCCAGATTTGGGTCTAACACTAAGTTGAAGTCCCCACCCCACAGCAGTTTAGAGTAGTCATATGATTTGCACCTCCGGGCCAACTCTGTGTAGAAATCTGGACAATCGTAGTTCGGACCGTATACATTGGTCACCAATAAGTCATGCCCTTTACCACGACACCTGCATATTACATAACGACCTTCTGTGTCCGCCTCGAGGAGCGTTAGTGTGAGTTTGGAGCGTGGATTGGCCCATGTGAGTGTCCCCCTTGCATGGGTAGTGAAGCCCGCCGCTACACTACAGCCCGCTACGCCCTTATGGGAGAACATCTTGCTAGTAAGGGGCAAATGAGTCTCCTGTAGGAGAGCGAGGTCTATGCGGTGTCTGCGTAGATAGCTAAGAACCTTACGTAGTTTTCTGAAGTCATTAAGACCCCTGACATTCCACGTCAGCACTCGCAGGTGCTCCGGGCCAGTTCCCTGTGGTGTACCAATAGCCTCAGCCATAGCCTTGCCGTGTGAAATAAGTAATGCAATAATGTCGTACCAGGCACAAGTGACCCGGGGGGACAAATTCGAATAGGCAGTGTAGTATGGCAATGGTGGCAGCGCGCGTAGCAGGATTAAACCAAATATCATGTAGATGCGCAACAGCAGTCAAAAAAAGGAACAACATGTACCCAAGCATAACCCCCAACATCCCTCCCTCCTCCCACAGCAGACCCTCCCCAACTCGGCCTGACATGTCCCCAGCCCACCCGACCCTCCCCAGCAACAAAATCAACAACCCCGTGTGCTTAGCGCTCAGGGGCGAAGGCAGCAAGGCAGCTCGAGCTCTGTGTACAACTCTCAATTCCGCCACCCAGCTTTCCCCCCCCCGCCCAGCGCCACCCAGAAATCATCAAAACATCAACCCGTAGTCCGTTTCAGTATTCCTCCCCGGCAACTTGTGGCTGCCCTCCCCCTCTCCCGCCACCCCAAATGTGTTAACCGCAGTCTGACTTCTGGCAAGCTAGCCAGGGGTGAACCGAGCCTGTATTGGGGAGAGTTCACAATTAACTGTCTGTACTATGGAACCCCAGCCCCACTTATCTGGCACCACATCTCTGCAGGGATCATCCACTAGCACAGCTCCTTCCCGACCTGAAGGGAAAAGACCACGTCCCGAGTCCATTGTTCTCCAGCCGTCGTGGCCCTGATTCAGTCCTGTTCATCCATTGGGCCTCCATCCGCCTCCTGTTGAACAAGTGGTAGGTCCCCTTTCCGCTCCCTCGCCCACGATTTCAAGGCCTTCTGTAACTCAGCAGGGTCAGTGAAAAAATGCGAGTGGCCCTGCCTATTCACTCTTAGCTTCGCAGGGTACAACATTGCATAATCAAGCCCCATGTCTCTGAGGCGTTTCTTATGGGGGGCGAAATGTTTTCTCGCCTCCTGCACCCTTGCTGTAAAATCCGGAAAAATGGAGATCGCAGAACCCTCGTAATGCAGGTCACCCTTGGCTCGAGCCAACCTAAGTGCCGTGTCTCTGTCCCGGTAGTTTAATAGTTTAGCGATTACTGGCCGGGGGGGGGAACCCCGGTTTAGGTTGTGGGCCCAGCGTGCGATGTGCTCTTTCTACGACGAACATCGCGGAGAACACTCCGTCACCTAAAAGGGTAGTAAGCAGTTTCTCTACGAAGAGTTCCATCTTCCCCGTCGATGTCGTCTCCGGAAGGCCGGTGATACGTAGGTTGCAGCGACGTGACCTGGCTTCCAAGTCCTCCGTCTTGTCCTGGAGTGTTTTGATGAGCGTCTCCGCCCGCCTTCTCGCCGTGTCCAACTCCGTCTGGCCTTCCTCCACCTCCGTGATCCGCCGCTCCGCCATGTCGTGGCGTTCCGAATGCTTGTCGAGGCGTTCCGCCATGCGGTCCATCCGGTAGGACATGGCGTCTATCTTGGTTCCCAGCGCCGCGAAATTCGATTGAATATTCTGCTCCATGGAGCGGAGCATAGACTTAATGTCGGTGTCATCCTCTCGTGCTTCAACCGCAAGTGGCTCTGCATCACGCGGCGCCGGGGGGCTTTGTACTGGCAGTCGCCTCTGTGAAAAAGGGAGCTTGCTCTGGGTCCTGTCGCCTTTCCCCATGCTTGGTGGTGTTGTGTGCTTGCTTCGCGCCACAGGTGGGAAAGCGCCAGTGACAAGAGGACTGTCCCTGCGCAAATGGGTTACACTTGGTTCTCAGCTGGCGCACTATGAGCACCACCTCAGCCTCCGGCTAGCGTGTGGGGGAGGGCCACTCTTCTCAACCAGGACTCAATGCGCTACCCGTCGCCGCAACTCCGGCCTCTACCGAACCAGGAGGTGGGGTTGGACTACCCCCCGATGAAGCAGCCGATCAGTCAATGGAGGGAGACACCGGAGACACCTCAGTCCCAACAGCCAGAACAAACTCCACGTCTCAGTAGATGCACCGTAGAGAGGGGGGGGGAGGCCACCCCTAACGCAGCCACCCGCCGCTCCCACACCCTCCTACCGTGAGCGCCACTCGATCCAGGCACTGGTGTTGCAGCCCTCCTCAGTGTCCGTCATGTTCGCGCCATAAAATGGCGGCCCTCTGCGCCCCGGTGAGCCGGGCTCTCCCTTCGCTGTGCGGGTGATCAGCGGTAGCAGGCAGCCGTCTCCGGACACTCAGGATGACGCCCTCCTCTTCCCGCCGCGTCCACTGCGGCCTGTGGTGGAAAAGGGGGGCCCGTCCGCGGATGGCGCTCACTCCGTGGCCGCACGTCCACTCACGCACACCGGCCAGGCGGATCACCTGAGACCGCGGTCTTGAGGCCTACTCGCCTCACCGGCAAGCAAGTGTCCAGCCATCGGACGCGCCCAAGTTGGCCCTCCGCGGTCAGTCCGGACCATTACCCGGGGTGCCGGCAGCAGGTTGGGTGCTGGGGGTTCCGGGAAAAGTGGGTCGATGTAGGATATTGCAGGATTATAGTGGCGGCGCCGGCGGAGCCCGGGAGCTAGGCGTCCATTCTCCGCGCTTGCTGGCCACGCCCCCCTGAAATCGTTTCTCCGGTGTATTAGTGGCTTCGTGGACTCTATGTTTCTTTTTAAGGATGCGAAAATGTTGTCGAATTTTTCCAGGTCGTTGTTTGATGCTTGGATCATCACTATCCCTGTCTTGAAGATAGTAATGCAGAGGTCCGCTCTCAGGTTGGAAGATGCTTTTGTCATATATTTTGTACCATGAGTCACCCAGTGTAATTTGCCGGAGAATGG
The DNA here is from genome assembly GCF_964261635.1 of Lissotriton helveticus. Classification (NCBI taxonomy): domain Eukaryota; kingdom Metazoa; phylum Chordata; class Amphibia; order Caudata; family Salamandridae; genus Lissotriton; species Lissotriton helveticus. The sequence goes on from NC_136057.1 coordinate 421,574,369, forward strand.
AAGGTTAGGTCTTCATACACAGAGGTGGGCAAGGCAAAGAATTCAAAGTCAGAGCCGAGCCAAGGACCTGGCTTGGCTGTAAGAGCCCATGCACGTTCCAAGCTATAAAAAACATTTTGCACGGAAATCGTGCAACCAAAATTATGTAAAATGTATTTTTCTTTAGCATGCGGATCACTTCATTTTAGTTATCAGATTATATCACTGCACCAAATGGTATATATTAGAAGTGATAGTTCCTAAACATGTAGCAAGAAACAGTCATGCCACCACCCCAAGTCCTGACAGCATCAGTGCACCAAGATCAAGTCAGTAGCTCCTCGCACCCAATATGTAGCTTCTGTTGTCATACATATATTAACATTGTAAACAATAAATTCAAATGCAAAAGAGTTTTCGGGTGGTGCACATCCTTAACTCAAGTATTTGAAGGTATTCTTTCATGTGATCATTTAAAAAAAGGAGGCACTGTGAAATAAATGAATTGCCTGTGATCACATAATTTGGTAAAGTGGGGAAGCCGGGATTAACCCCAGGATTCTTCCACTAGAATGGTATCTTTTTTCTGTTTCACTACCATGGTTAATGCTTTGTCTTTAATTATTGGTGCATAAGGTTACAGGTTGGATGGCAAGGAAAACCTAAATGATATAACGACTTGTTCGCCCATTAGGACCTCGATCTGATCCTGGGGTGCAACTAGACCCAAACTTCTTGGGGAGCTAAGACTCCCAGCCAGGGCTGGCTGAAGCATTGCTACGACAGTCATTTTTGGCGCTTGCCTCCCCCATATCGTCCTTCTCCATGAATTCCCTCACTACCAGACAGTGCACCTCATATCTCCATGGCCTCTTTCTGATATACATTTCATTTTTTTATTGTGCTAATCATAGTTTACTCACACTCAGTTCTGTGATCTGCATGGTACACGTTCTTTGGAACAGGGACATTAACTCTCTGTACTATTTTACGATGAGCCAACATTGCAACTAGATAAAATTCTGAACTCTCACTCATAGGAACATTAATCATCAGCGTCATCTTGATATTTTTATTGTTGCCTGAAAACTACCTGATGCTCAAGGAAGTTCATGAGCTTTTAACCCCAAAATTATTTTTAAATACAGTGCCCCCTGTAACGAATGTGCTATTTTTCTGATTAATGGCATGTAATGACCGTCGCCCATCACCATCTCAGTCTTATTTAGCATATTTTAGCATAATATAGTGATGTTTAAGCTGTGTCTGACTTTACCTTGTTTTATGGCAGTGCTGACTATTGCCTTTGACATGCTCTCTTGTCATCTTGCTTTGCAATTTATGTTATCAAATAACATAGTGATGTGTTGGCCTGCCTAGTAAGAATAAGCTACAAACTAGGGTTTGATTATGTCTCTTTCTGTTTCTGACTTTATCTTGCTTAATGGCAGAGCTTGCCTATTGGCTTAGGTATGATCTTATGCCATCTTGCATTCTAATTTTGCTCTTTTGCGGGAATAGTGGCATATGCTTAAGCAACTCCATTTTCTGAGCTGTAGCCATCTTCTGAGCCTTTCTAGGTGAGAAGCTATGTTATGCTTTTCACTTGTTTTCTGCACTTTGTATGCTGGTAGAAACCGGTTCTTGTCGGAGGAATGTGCTCACTCTGCCCCGGAGTTATAACAGATGCTTGGCCAGCAGAAGCTGTGGCCTTGGAGCAGGCTGGTGTGGAATCTGATGAGAAAGAGGGGGCGAGGCTCAGAGGAGCTTCGTCCTACATTTCCACTTGTATTAAAAGGAGGTGTCTGGGTTCTGCAAATTGGTAGTTCATCACAGTACAGACGTTTAGCTGTGACGGTGGAGCAGATAATTCTGATTCAGCTGGAGAAACGGACTTCCCTCTGGCAAAGTGGAAGCAGGATGTGTAGATACTTTGTGAGGTGTTCCACTAATTCTTAAATGCCTACTGTTCTTGCCTAACTATCTTCTTCTGTTTTCAGGTTCTATACATTTATATACATATAAGTTCTATATATGTTTTACTGATTTTGTTTAGCAATTGCTTAGGTGCTAATGTGAAGAAGGCCTATTGTGACTTAGTATACTTATTTTATCCTATCATTGTGTAATAAAAGAAACCCCAGAGTACATGATTATTTGTCTGTATTCCTTGGGATGGGAGGTCAAGGCCTTTCTTGTCCTAATGCTGTTGTACCGAAGGATGGTAAGTTTCCCTTCTTGCAGGTAATTGTAGAGGGAGAGTTGTTCCGCTCCCAACCAGGGAAGTGTATATTCTAATTCTTCCACCCGAAGCCTTGTTAGGAGAAGCATGCGTTGAATATATGTAGTCCTGTTTGCATTGTTATACCTCGTGGCACTTAATTTGTGTTGTGCGTTGTTTGTACCCTTGGGTACTTTGCTTGCGTTGTTGTTGCGCCTTGAGACCTTTCGGCATAGCTTTCCAAACTGTGTGGCGTGAAAAGTTACTGTGTCACGCTCCATGCGTAGGTGTGTCGCACAATCAGATTTATGAGGGCAGATTTATGAGGAGAATGAGCGGGAGGAATACGGCGGCGGCTAGTGGTGCAAGGGGCGCCATTTCACCCCAAATCGGCGGGGTCCGGACATGGAGGGAGCCGCGGCCTATAGCGTGGGCTCTGAACGGGCCGCCGTAATCTGCACTAATCTATCAGCGGCTCCCCGTAGGAGACTGAAGTTGGAGATGACCACCGGGGCCTGAGACTAGCCTCGCACTGCGGATTACGCTCTGGAGCATTCCCAGTGTTTTGCGTGCTCACTTCATAAGTTGTGTGAGCGGATTCGTATATGTTATTAATGTTCTGGAACTTGAAGGTAGCAATATCTGACCTTCGAGCAAAGAAGGAGAGGTTTTGTCTCAGTCCTAGAAGTTATCTTTATCCACCCTCAGCTGTGGACTGACCAGACCCACCACCTGGCGAAGCAGATGGGAAATGGCATACTTTATCTGGATGAATGACCAAGAGGTTAACACTACCACACTGATGAGCAGAAGTGTAAAGTTAGGGTGGAGACTTTCACTTGTTTGAATTAGGGTTTTTTTGTTGCGGGGGTCTGGAAGGGCAAGTTAAGATTGGCAATATGGGTGGATGGCCATGTGAACTACGGTAGTGACTGGAAGGGGTGCCACAACACAGAATCTGTTGCAGATACTGGGATCTAGAACTGTGTAAGTGTAAGCTACACCATGGGGACCTGAACAAAAAAGTTAAACTGAACCAAACTCTGTGCAGGCCGCCTGCCACATGCAGACCAGAGCTCACAGTGTTTTCAGGTTTTGAAATATTTTAAAAATATTTTCATGCAGACACATTAGAAAAAAATCTAGGCACAACTTCAGTACCAAAGGAAACATACTCTATGGGGGAAAAGGTTATAAAATGAACACATCGGAGGTCATAGATTTGTATTGATAGTGTTTGTATGATGTGCAGGGGACAAAATGACTTAAAGCCAAGCCGGAGACTGGTCACCAACCTTATAATCCTTGAGGTCCAAGTTCTGCAAGTCTGTCTCCATTTTGTACATGGTTTCATAGAACAGGCAGGTTCTGTGCCGTGCATCAGACTCTAGTTCTAGCCTGCTTCTACCACATGAGTATCACCAGAGCAGCCATATTTAGAACCAGCAGTTCAAATCTTGAGCACTGGAAGCCCGTCACAAACTACTCGACCACCAAGCATGGGGCTCTGCCCCAAACCAAATGTCTAACTACCCAGAAGCCAAGTGTTCCAGAATGTTCCAAGGCAGCAATGGCACAATTACAAGACTGGCACAAGAACGTTTTCTGCAAGGGTATCATGCACCATGTCCCACAAAGGCAATGAGAAGAGTTTGCAGAAGAAGCAACCTGACCCATTGAAGACCAGGGCGGTGAGCAAATGAACCCATCACATTAAACCACCAGGGAGTACTACAAAGATGGTGTGTACCCTAGGAAGCCAAAATGGTGCATGTAGGAATTCAGTTCAGCCTGGATGACTTGCAGAAAATACCCGAGTTCGTTAACCAAGATCTCGGGGCTGAAACATATGGAACTCGTGGAAGTGCGAAAAGTGCACGTTTAGCATTAAAGGTGACCCGATTAGTGCGTCCCATTTCGACGTGAACAAACTTCAGTGTCAGGGTACGTTGATAGTGTATCACACCCTAGTGATGGCTTTCAGTGGCGCAACTAGAGCCAACTTTCAGGGGGGGGGCTAAGAAAAAAATTCGGGGGTGGGGTCCTGAATCTTTAACCAACATGCAGAGTGGAGCTGCAGGGGCTCTTAGAAGGGGTGGAACAACAGCAAGGCCACATTAACATATACATGGTCTTTTAAAGACCTAAGAAGTACTCAGGTGCGGCTGTGTGTGTGCCCGGGATCTGTGTTTACAGACTGGTTCTAGTTGAAATTAATTTTGTGCACAGATTAGTTCTAGCTGAAGATAGTGTGCATAGACTGCAACTAGCTGAAGTTAATTGTATGCACAGACTGTAGCTAGCTGAAGTTAACTGTGTGCACAGACAAGCTCTAGCTGACGTTAACTGTGCACAGGCTGGTTCCAGCTGAAGGTAATTGTGTGCATATACTGGTTCTAGATTAAGTTAATTCTGTGCACAGATAGCAGCTAGCTGAAGTTAATTGATTGTACATACTGCAGCTAGCTGAAGGTAAGTGGGTGCACAGGCAGCAGCTACCTGACTTTAATTGTGTGCACAGATTGTAGCTAGCTGAAGTTAATTTTATGCACAGACTACAGCTAGCTAAAGTTAATTGTGTGCACAGATAACACCTAGCTGAAGTTAATTGATTGTACATACTGCAGCTAGCTGAAGGTAAGTGGGTGCACAGGCAGCAGATAGCTGACTTTAATTGTGTGCACAGATTGTAGCTAGCTGAAGTTAATTTTATGCACAGACTACAGCTAGCTAAAGTTAATTGTGTGCACAGGCTGCATCTACCTGGCGTTAATTGTCTGCACAGACTGCAGCTAGTTGGCGTTAATTGTGTGCTCAGGGCACAGCAGATACCGACTGGGTGCCCAAACTAGTCCTGTGATTAAAATCTAGGATTTGATGAGCATAATCTATAATGAAATCAACTGAAACACTATCACACTTACTACAGATAGATGCACTGAAGTACATTTTGTAGATTGATTGCTTCTTAAACTGATTTCGGATTTGTAAATACGCTATCTTGATTGAATGCCATTGAAACAAGCATTGGCAAACTCAGTAGGCTCGGCCTTGGCAAGCGCCTTGGGTGGTTCGGGCTCGCTCATTGCGCTCGCTCGCGTTACCGTGTCCCGAAATTTTATTTTCCAGAATGGTGTGTCACCAACATGAAAAGTTTGGAAAGCTGTGCCTTACGGTGATAAGCCGCGCTCTATAAAAACTTTTGACTTGACTTGACTTGCCAGTGGTATTGTTGATGATGCGTTGTTGTTGCTTGCGAGCTTCTCGGCAAAGGCCACTTTTTAGATAATGTTGTCATTCCTTTCTTGGGTAAGTATTGTGGAGTGTTGTCATATAGATACGCTTTGCCTAAAAGCTGTGTTAAGTTAGCATGAGCTTATTAAAAGTTTAAACGCCATTTTTCCTTTCTGCTGCTTCTGCACACGACACATAGCTGTTGTTTTAGCTTTGAGCCTAGTAGAGCGTTGTGATTCACACGAGAATAATATGTTATTACTCTGATATCAGCTTTGCTTCGTGAGCGGTGTCTGTACAGTTAGTGCTGAAACCTTCAAGGATATCTCGACACAGTGGTTGTTGTGAGGTCTGATCTTCGCACCTTCCTAGACATAACATAAATGCAGCTGCTGCCAAATTCTGGCTTTAGGCACGTTTTATATTGCTTTGCAAGGAGCATACATACACACTTGATGGTGCTTCGCATGCAGAGAGCTGGTGGAAGATGATGTGATCCCTTACCACTAGGATCTTGAGGTATGGGGCCGCCCTGCTAAAACCCAATGAGACCTTCTTAGATATAATATAATATACTAGATAGGGAGGGTGAGAATTAGGTGTTGGTTAACCCTATTCATTTCAGCATTTTAGCATGTTGTCACCTTTTGCATTCTATGGACTAGTAACTGTGCTGATTACTTTGCTTCTTATAATATGTCTGCTTGTATTATCTAAGATACTGCGCTTGAGAACCCTGCATTAGTAAATAAACATTTCAAATATGCATGTGTCCTCACTTACTCCATGTTCTGAATTGAAATGATTGTATAACGAAAGAGTGTTCATGTGTTTCACGTTACCTGAGGTGTACTAAGTCCATGTTCTGGTTTGTCTAAACATTGGGAGTTTGTAAGAACCAATGAGACACTGATTGCTAGTCTGGTAGGGGATTTTGGGTACTAAGGTGAGTTTTGGCACACCCTAATTCACTGAAGTTCCAAGTCTCTATGCACAGTTCTGTGTGAGAGCAGGATCCCTGCGACATGGCGCCCAACCGTTGGTGGTCTTATTACATGACACTTGAGTAGTACATCAATTCGATTCTTAACTCCTTCACTATTGTTTCCGGTTAACGGTGGTGTCGGACAAACCTACCTATTTTTTTGAATAGGTCTTTTCAAGCTTGAATCTTTCTAAACTGTTTCCTTGAATTACTACTCAGTTGTGCTACAAAGTTTGCTTTGTTCCTCTTTGCTTTCTGTGTCGTTATGGCCACGGTGAACATGCCGCAGCATAGTCGCATTGCAGTGCGCAATCATTTGCTGACTTATAATGTTCCCGTGGATGGCATGGCCGTGATAATGGTGGTGAGTGCAGAGGTGGCTTACCCTTACGAAATATTTTACTCGTGGGTGACCTTCCCAGCTGTGGACGGACCTTCAGGTGTGTTCCATACGTACACTCCCACTGCTGTGCCGAATGAATATACTCCGTATAGGGCACAGGAAGTACCTATTGATACTTGGCAGCACCGCGTTTGGTTTGATGGCGCCCTCCCCCACTCTTTGACAGCTCCGAGGTTAGGTCCTTTGTCCATTCCGGGCGCAAATTGGTCTGTTTTGGCTGGATTTACACCTCATCCTCAACACGGAGCATGTACCGTGGTTGAGTTAAGACGGCTAGATGTAGTCGCAATTAGCGTAATTAGGTCGTTAGTACAATACATAACCCGTAATCTCCCGGGCAGGGCCCCGGGTGGTGCGGCGCTTCCTGCAGGACATGGCGGCATGAAGCTCAGTCCCGTGATGGTCAATGCTGTGATGGGCGGGGCGTCCCCAGGATAAGGATGATTTTCCTTTCTGGCTTGCCGAGAAGTTTGACCAGCTGGAAGCAATATTTCCTAACACGACTCCTGGTGAAAAACACAGGATTCTGACAATTAGCTTACCTAAAGACTTGACCCCTGAAATCGGTGACTGTGAAACCTGGGGTAGAACATTTGCGGCAGTCTATGGGAGGTGTTACGGCACTCCGTCAATGACTGTCCTGCCTACGGTCCTTAAGCATGTTCAGGATGAGCACGGACCTGAGGCTGCGGTTGAATTGGGTATGCGCCTATGTGGCACCTTTGATGTGGTTTGCGATCTCATTCTTTCTAATGTCAAGGGAGAAGCCGTGAACTTTCAGGTAGCCAATGCGTTGCAGGCGTTTCCCGATGCCGAGAAACCCTGACAGTTAGCGAGGATTATTGTGGCGGCTTATAAAACCGTGGGCCGCAATACTAGGGGTCCCATGCCTTTTTCTACTAAAGAGAAAAACCAAACCCAAGGGCAGAAGTCGGAGACTGACGCCCAGCCAAAGACCAAGAAACAAAATTGGCCTAAAAAACAAAAACAGGGAAAGCAACAACAACAGAAACAGGAGTCTCGTCCTGCGTCTCCATTGCCTACGCCCACAGAACGTGTTTATGACTTGCGCGATCCCGCAAAGATAAAATCACCTGATCGATTTCAGGTTTCTGGTCAACGCTCTCCTCGTTCTTTTCAGGATTCATCGGCCTCAGCGACCGGTGGTGGAGGAGGCGGCAGGGGTCGGGTGGCCAGCAAGGACGCGACCAGCCCCGCCCGAAAGGCATTGCTGGCAAGCAGGACGGCTCAACACCGAAAAGACCCTAGTTTCAAAAGAAGAAGGTCGTCGCTTTAACAGCGAGATATGCCACAGATAGTGAGAACGCGGCTTCGGAATCTGACATGGCCTCTGACTTTGCTGGACAGCGCGGCGGAGATTACCATTGTGCGGGAGGCCCTGCGTCCACTACTGAAGGTGACAGTGACTGACCGTTATGTTGTAGTAGAAACAGCTCGTTTTTGGACACAAGGGAACCCAGTAGGGGACCTTCGGACCGTGGGTTACTTAACTTATTTTAAAGAACAGGGGTCCTAAGGATTCACAATATGACAAGAAGATAACAATATAGACTACAATCAGTGCTATATTCTGAAAAACGCCCAGCCGGACGTAAGTTTATTCATAGGATAACGTTGGAGTCGTGTTGGCCCAAGGAGAGGCCAAAAATAGTAGCAAGATAGGGTACAGTCCTGTACCTATCCCGAAAGGTTTAGAAGAGATAAACCAGGAAGAGGGAGATAGAACAAAGAAGAAGTTTTTCAGGCAAGCAAGAAGTTTTTGAGCCAGAAGGTGACTTGTAGTTACAGTAAGTGCAGTTACAACAAATTCACCCTGCAGTGTCAACAATTTCAAATAAACATATTAAGTAATATGCTACACTGCATATTGCGTCGACGTTTCGATCCCTAAGGGCTCATAATACAATGGGATCATCATCAGGACAATTTTTACAGTAAGTGCCTGCAATAAATGAAGCCTGTAAAGAAAAAGGGGGGGAGAAATAATGACAATTTTAAGGCCTAGGCCTACAACAAAGGAAAATTTCAAGAAAACTTAATAAACGACAGGGCACAATTATAAGTTAAAAGGCCATTTCATTACTTGAACTCGCCGGTTCTTAGGTGGTGTGATTGTGATTTTTCAAAAAAATTATTTACATGTGGAGAAGTGCTAAACAAGCGGCGCAGTGACATAGGTGTATATCATCGAAAATTGTGCTATATCCGTGGTGACATAGGGGATGCTTTTATTGCGTTGTATGTGCTCTGTGATGAAGTGACTCAGTGAGTGAAATAGTGCCTATGGGCAGTCACCTTTCCAATGGGGGCAAGAGTAAGTCTTTCCAGGAGCCGGAAATTGGGGATAAGGGGGTTCACGATGTAACTCCCTGCGCAGGGTACTGGGTGCAGCCAGGTAAAAAGTGATACCATTAGTCGTGCTGCCATGGTTGTGCAGTATCCAGGTCGGAATTGCACTGAGGGGTAAGGCTTACCTGGCGCTAGTACTAGTCGCCTTTGATTGGAATAATTCTTCTTACCGGAGGAAAGGAATTTCCACCCGGTTCGCAACATCAATTGCTGTGAGATATTAAAATGTTGCCGTTAGTCAAGAAGAAGAGCGCCTATTCCTTTCCACGCCCTCGGCTACAAGATACGTAGCTAGGTAAGCCTTCCACATGTAAATGCGGATATCTGTAGCACTCCTACCAGTATCAGAGCTGTGCCATTTACGGTTAAACTTAAAATCCCCAGCAACCACGAGGATCCATCAGAATGTGGAAAAGTAAATTTTGTCATGTTCTGTGTCCCTACGTGTCATCCATCATATGTTATGTGTGCATGACCAATATGCATATGTACTCCCCATGTCCGATTCAAGACGCAATTATAGTTGTGTCCTCCTCTAGTATGCCAGTTTCCAGTCCTCGTGAATACTACGAATATCAGGCCTATGTAAAGTTATGTTGCCACGTTTCTCAGTGTGCACGTTATTTCATTATAAAGTCCCCGTTTCCAGGCCTCAAAAGGGCCCGGACATCAGATTCAGCTCCTGTCTCCTGAGCCTCGCTGAGGAGCGATACAGCCCCCACCTGTATCCTCGACCTTTCACTTACTTCCTGCCTCGCAGTGCCCGGTGCAGCTTGGCTCAGTCTCTGAGTCTGCCAAGACTATGTTATGATTCCCGTTATCGGTTTAGTCCTCCTTCTCTGCATTCCTAAGCTACTGAACTGCATCAATAGTTTCCGTCATTGTCTAGCCTATGCGGCTCCATGTTAAGAGAAATACTGTATTTAATGGTCATTTAATATTCTTCATCACGCACTACATGAAGAATAAATGCATGGTCCAGTCTTAGAATCAAGTTAGCCTTTCCCCTCCTGACTTCTAGTTTATATCAACATGTTCCCTAAACATCAGATACCAGATAGGGTTTAGGTACATGTCGCTCCGACCCTCCAGACTTTAGTCTCTGCTCCTAGCACAGAGTTCATAGCCCCCAGCTTCTCCTAGTGACACGTCATTGCCAGTTTGCGCGCACCACCAGGTTAGAGGTCCCGGCTCCTTAGGTAGCCCCCTCCTATGTTTCCGCCCATTCATGACATATTCTGTTACGTTTGCATCACATGTCTGAGTTACACCTTCTTTTTACTCTTATCTTTCGCGACTGCTACGCATCACCGCTTCTGCTCCACCCACTGCTACGCCTACTGCAATGTAATGCTATGTGTTTGCGCTATGTATATATGCTCGTGTATTGTTATTAAAAGTTAGCGCGCTCTCATCCCAGATCCAGCCCCAGCAGCTGCTGGGCCCTGTCATCCTATTCCTATGCAGGTTGTCCTGTTCCTGTCCTTATGCTGTATTAAACCTGCAAAAACTCCTACTACCTCGAATGTTGACTCTTATTTATTGAGCTATCTGTTATGATATATGTCTAGTCAAAAATAGGGTATTATTTATTTATTTACCACATAATGGCGCCCGAATAGGGACTTGCCCTTTCCCCACGCGTCGGTGAAGCCACGCCGACCCCCTGACCCTCTGCAGTCGTGACGGAACTCTTCTGCGCAGTGGCAGATATTTCTGCTCAAGTATCCCTCAGGCCCACGGAGGAGACGGAGGAGGCGGTCCAGCATCCAGACGAGACGGTGGAGGAACGCGGCGAGTCCCGACCAGAGCCCAAGCCAAGAGTCCAAGGTCCGAGGTATCCGGAGGTCCACCCGTAACTGAAGTCCGAAGTTCGTCGTCATCGTCGTAGCAGTCCAGTCCAGTCCGAGGCCTTCCGTTCTTGCTGCCCGGTGAGTACCGTTACTGGGGTGGTATCTAGACAGGGTCAATTTAATTGACTCTGGTCTGTGGGTTGGTGGTACACAGTCCCACAAACGAAGTGTTCACTTCGGTGGATACGGGTCCTGACGTGTCTCTTTAAGAGACCGGTAAGTTTCGTACTGTTTCAGCAGTGCATCTAGTTTCTGTTCTAGTCAGTTTCTGTTCTCGAGAAAATTCACGTGTTCTGTTCTCAGTATTTCCAGGTAGTATTCTGTTCGAACTGTTATTTTAAATGTTTTTCATGTATTTTAATGTCGTGGTATGAGTGCGACGTGATTTCGTGTTTTCATTGTGTATTGTATTATGTCCAGATTATAGTCCAGTCATGCCGCTCTTCTCAAAATTACGTCAGTTAAAAACTAGAAAGGGTCTGCTGGAAGCAGCAGTTCCCGTCCCGCCCAGGGACAGTCCAGGTCACTTTATGTATCAGAAACATGGCATAAGCGCCATATTGTATCTAGATTTATGGGTAGAGTATACCAAACAGTGAGAAGAAAAGTATAGGTGGCCCGTATCGGGTACATGGGATGCCGAATGCATCATGCGAGTAGAAGAGGCATTATGGAAAAAGAAAGCCAGACAATCACAGAAAGATGCCATCGAGTTATGGCGCAAAGAAGCTCATAAGAGAACCGAAAAAGAAATCAGAAAGTCAGAACTAAGTAGAGAATCCCAAGAACGAGCCCAAGAAAGAGAATTAATCGAGATAGGTGAACGAGTTAGAACTGAGCAATTAGACAGACAGAGGAATGCCCTCATCAAGGGTATGTATCCTCTTCTTGCTGAGGGCTTGCCAAAAGCGACCCCAGAGGCATCCAGTAATTTCCCGCCACCATTAGTTCCGACCAAGCTACGTCACAAACCGACCGCAGCTGATATTTTTATTTCGTCCTATCTGGACGACACAGTCCCCGAATATGCAAATCCTGTTCGCACTCCGCCAGTCCCTGTAAACCAGGTAATTCCTGCTCCTCCAGACACCGGGGTGCCATTAACAGCCCCCCCAGGTCAGCCCGCCATACAAGTCCAGCCCACGTTACAATTACCGACCCTGCCAGGACGAAAAGCATCAGTTGATGATTCCAGTTTAGGGGCCGCAGGAGGAGGTCTTCCTCAAACTCCGCCGCCATACAAACGTTTATCAGCACTCGAATTACATGCTCAAGCATCACAGCGTACTCCCAAGAGTAATAAGTCTGTTGCAGAGATCAGGCAAACCCTTGGCGAATGTGTCTATGACCCAGTTCCAGGCGAGTTTAATATGGTTTTATATTCCGTACGCGTAAGGAGAGTGACCGAGTATCTAGTCACCCTGCCGAATATGAAAGAAGATCTAGACAGGATATATCGTTTCATCCGTACAGGGGATGACCCACAAAGTATTAGTGATGCCATGTCTCAAAGGAAAGCCGAGATTCAGCGCATGATATTAAAGTTCTTAATTAACTGTCTAATAAGAGAACAAGATTACCCGTCTAAAGACCCGGAAGAAATGAAAACTCTAACAAAATGGAGTGATAATATAGCCGAAGGAAAGCACAATACCATTAGTGCCATGGAGAGTATGTACAAGAAAATCCGTAGAGAGATAATAAAGATACACGAACAGCGTAAAGCCGCACAAGTAAGCGAGAAAGAAAGTACCTCTGATCCTGAAGAGGAAGACGACGAGAATACTGCCAGAATAGCGTATGTAGGAAAATCTAGATTTCCAGATCGCCATTTACGCCTAGAACATAAGCCAGTTTTCCATCATTCAGCACCAGAACAAGGTTCCCTAGAACAAGTGTTTCAAGCTACCGATCACATTCTGAAATCACGAATCGGTTATAGTGAGTTAAGTACTATGCATGAACAAGAAATAGTTCGGTCAGCAGTCCGATGGATTACTGATCCTACCACTTTTCCGGACGAAATAGTGGCACAAATGTTCCTGAAAATGCCCCCAGCCGAGCAGCGACTGGTGGGTATGTATATGATTCAGCACCTCATTACTCTGTATGAGGGTCAACATTCTGATCCAGGCCCGTTACATGATATCCTGAACGAGTTACTCCAATACAGATGGAGAGGTCTAGGTACCGATTTAATTAGTGTCATTCTAGAACAACGCCACAAATATAGAACATTCTTGAACCCGCATTTTGTCCATGTCTCACCCCCAGAAAGTAAATCATTCTACATAGACAGACAGAATCCGTTACGAGAAGTCCACCCAGTCAGAGGAACGGGTGGCGAAATGCAACGAGTGTTTGTATACACTCCAATCACAAAGATGGAACTCCTCGAAATGAAGAAATTAATTCCCTGTCATGACAAAGATCCAGCAGGGTTCCATAGAGAATTAAAAGACATGCTCCGTATGGGAGAATACACTTACCCAGATATCATTAAAATGTTAAAGGTTCTGCTACCCGCAGGGGTGTATGAAAAGCTCAAGGAAAAAGAATGGGAGGTGGGAGAGAAAAAGATAGATTGGGCAGTCCTAGAAGCTGAAGATAAGATACGAGTACCAGGTACTGGTCTAGGAGAGAAATGTAAAGAATTACCAGAATTATTGATTCAAGTTTTACCCAGATTATTGACAACTAGAAAAGAAGACTGGGATGCAATCTCAGCCTGTAAACAGAAACAAGATGAAGATATTAGTGATTTTTATTCTAGGTTTGAAAAGTGCTTTAGTATCAACAGTGGCCTCAAGACAAGTAGTGAGTCATACCCTCACCTTTTCGTTACTAAATTAGTCGAGAATTCAAGCCCACAAGTTAAAAACCGAGTTTTGAAAGTCGAAAGCACCTGGCAAGCTAATACTCCGTCCCAGATGCTCCAGATGCTCCAGTATCACCAGAATAGAATCAGGGAAGAGCAAGAACACGAGAGAAAACGTATGAAAGACACGAAAATGAAAGTACTAGTTGCACAATCTGTTCCTCAAGACAGTCAGAAGAGGGGTCAGAATCAAGCCAGTCATCCTGCAGCTCCCGTTAAAGGGAACTGCAATTATTGTAAACAGCCAGGTCATTTTATAAATGAGTGTGCAGTCCTGAAACATAACATAGCTACTGGTAAGACTAAAGAAAGACCACGTCCGCCTAGACAGGAACAAGTTTCACAGACTCCTCAGTCACAGAATGCACCACAGACAGTTACAGCACCGCAGCCTATTGCTGCAACACAGCATGTTACATCGCAGATGTACCAGTATGCACAGTCTGAGTATCCAGAGTACCAGCCATATTCATGAAACAGCCTAGAGAGGGAGGTAGGCTTGCCTCTCATCGAGATACCTGTAGATCAAGAAGGTCCCTATGTTCACAGTCAAGTATTAGGGAAAGACAGAAAGTTTTTGATTGATACAGGGGCAAGTAGGACCACAATTAGTCATGCCGAAGTTCCAGGGGCTCCGCTCTCAGGCTCAAGAAATGTTTCCCTTGGATTTTCAGGAAAGCCTATCGTTAATGAGATTTCAAAGCCAGTCACTCTAGAAGTAGGTCCATTGTCCCGCACTACTGATCTGTTACTTACTAAGTCATGTCCAGAAAACCTATTAGGCATTAAAACACTGAAAGAGTTGGGTGCAGTTATATGTTGTTCCCCAGAGGGAATACGTCTGTTCCTACGTGACTTTAAGGGTCACTATGTCTTACGAGATTTTGATTCAAGACTGTCTAATGTCCCGCAGCATTTATGGGCGCAAGGTCCAACTGATGTAGGTTACATGCAAATCACACCCCATCGTGTGACCCTGAAACCAGGTGTAGTGTTACCACGAATCAGGCAGTACAGATTGCCACCCGAGGCTGTAGCAGCCTTATCCAAAATTATAGACGAGCTCATGGCTCAAGGAGTAGTTGTAGAAACTAACTCCAACGTATGTAACTCTCCGATCATTCCAGTCATGAAACGTACTGATCCAAATGCACCCCCAGTATATCGATTAGTGATTGATTTACGAGAACTTAACAAATGTATTATTCCTCAGTACCCAGTTGTCCCAGATATCTCTTCCCTATTAACTGCTATTGATTCCGAAGCCACGTTCTTCACTGTAATCGACCTCAAGAATGCATTTTTTAGTGTTCCAATTCATCCAGACAGCCAGTTTCTTTTCGGATTTTGTTTAAATGGAAGGAGCTATATGTTTACACGAGCTCCTCAAGGTTTCACAGAAAGTCCTAGTATTTACAGTCAAGCACTTAAGAGACAACTAGACAATATTCACATGCCAACCGACACTGCCCTGCTCCAGTATGTCGATGATCTACTGATCACAGCCCGTTCTGAACGTGACTGCGAGCGAGCGTCACTGACGGTTTTGTATTTCCTAGCCGAGATGGGGCACAAGGTGTCCCCTTCGAAGCTTCAATTCTGTGTCCAGCAAGTGGTCTACTTAGGACACTTACTGTCCAAGAGGGGTAGGCAGTTGACACCTGACCGTATCCAGTTAATAGCACATCTTCCACAGCCCAGGACCCAGAAGGAGGTACGTGCCTTTATTGGCCTTACTTCTTATTGCAGACAATGGATTCCTCAGTATGCATTTCTAGCCAAGCCACTGATACAGTTAACGACACAGGAGGCAGCCGTATCGACTGTTCTCCCTTGGACATCTGAACATACACTTAGTTTCAACGAGTTAAAGAAAGCTTTATGCCAAGCTCCAGTTCTAGCTACACCGAACTACAGTAAGCCTTTTACACTTTTCGTTACTGAACGTGAAGGTACAGCATTATCTGTTCTTACACAAGATCAAGCAGGACAATACAAGCCCTGTGCTTATTTTTCGAGCACACTAGATCCTGTAGCCCAGGCTCTGCCTGCGTGCCTCAAGTCAGTTGCAGCCACAGCACTAGCTATCAGACAAAGTGATTCCATAGTCTTAGGACATACCTTGACAGTACAAGTCCCACACTCCGTGGAAGTTCTTTTAAATCGAACACAAACACAGCACTTGACAATTGCACGTTTAACAGGTTATGAATTGACACTGTTTCAGCCACACATAGAAATCAGACGCTGCAACATCCTGAATCCTGCTACACTGTTACCATCAGTTAATTCAAATCCAGCCACACACGACTGTGTGGAAGTAGTCAACATTACGACAAAACCAAGACAAGACCTGACAGACATTCCGTTACCAGATCCCGACCTGACACTTTATGTGGATGGTTCATGTATGAGAACTAGTACAGGAGAACTAGTAGCCGCGTATGCAGTGACTACTGACACTGAAGTTATTAAGACACACCGTATTGATACCCTGTCCGCTCAAGCAGCAGAGCTAGTTGCTCTGACACAAGCCTGTATACACGCCAAGAACCTGAAAGTTAATGTTTACACAGATTCACGTTACGCATTTGGAGTTGTACACGACTTTGGAGTGCTCTGGCAGGAGAGAGGTTTCATGACTTCTCATGGAACCAAGATTCAGCATGGTCTCCTTATTCAAGCTCTGTTAGATGCCATACATTTACCGACATCCATTGCTATCATGAAATGCAAAGCACATACGAAAGTCACTGACATTATTTCTCAAGGTAATGATCTAGCAGATCGCACAGCCAAGCTTACAGCACAGACTCTAGACAGTCCAGTTAACATGACACACACTCCAGATCTGACTACATGTATGACAGTTAAGGACCCTACTCAAGATGTCATAGATATCCAGTTACATGCTACTCCCGATGAAATCAAGAAATGGTCTGAACAAGGAGGGGTCCAGACAGATCAAGGATGGTTAACAAAGGGTAGGACCGCATGGTTTCTCCCCGACTCTATGGTTCAAGTTATCATTAATACCGCACATAGTCCAGCACATTTAGGAGAAAAAGCTATGTTAGACAGTATCCAGAACATTTGGTTTAACAAGCATTTACGAGCTGCAGCCAAGCAGAAAGTCCGTACCTGTATGATATGTTGTCAGTTTAATCCAGGTAAAAGTGTCCCGGTGGAACAAGGGGGATTCCAGCCTCCTGACCACCCTTTTGAGGTCCTCCAGATGGATTATATTCAGATGGAGCGATGTCGAGGTTTCAAGTATGTTCTTGTAGTTGTATGCGCTTTGTCCAGATGGACAGAAGCATATCCAGTCCCAGATTACACAGCCGCGACCACTGCCAAGCAGTTGGTTCGTGAGTTTTTCCCTCGATATGGACTCCCTAGAGTCGTATATTCTGATAACGGTCAGCCATTCTCATCTGAACTGATGAAGCACGTTTCCCTGTTGTTGGGGTACCAGTGGAAGTTTCATTGTGTACGCCATCCTGAAGCAGCCGGTCTAGTCGAGAGACATAATCAGACTCTGAAAATCCGAATTGCTAAAATATGTAAAGACAAGGGTGTGGACTGGCTAGTAGCTCTGCCAGTTGCTTTGTTTTATATGCGCATGGTCGCACATTCCAGATCAGGTCTGTCCCCGTATGAGGTCGTCTTCGGCCGCCCCCCTAACATGTGGGGTACTCCTAGACCCCGAAGTATTACTGATGTTTCATGTAATATGCTGACAGATTACCTAGCTTCCTTGATGTCTGCCCTCAACTCATGTCGTTCACAGGTTGCCGCCACATTTCCAGACAATACCGAGGTGGCACCGCATGAGATCGTTCCAGGTTCGATGGTGCTTGTCCGGAACTTTGACAGATCAAGTCCGCTGGAGCCACGTTGGAAAGAGCCCCGTCAGGTCCTCCTCACCACCCGTACAGCTGTGAAATTGGAAGGACGCCGCGGCTGGGTGCACCTTTCGCACGTCAAGAAATTCTACGGATTAAAGCCGGTCTCTAAAGACATTTCCTAGGATATCAAGACTTGTCAAAACATTGTTCCTAAGGACTGTCCCGCAAATGACATTGACACAACCCCTCCTCTGTTAGAGAAAACTCCGCAACAGGAGTATAAACAGAAACTCCGGTCTAGTAAAATAAGTCAGTCAGTTTGATTGTCTAAGTCCTCCCCTAGGTGAAACGGTTAGACTGTTTCTGACATGTATAAAACAGACCCCCATAGTGAGAGAGTCAGTCAAAACTCAATTCGATGTATCGTTTTTCTAAGTTTCATATTATTCATCAGCATAATGATTTCCTGCACTAGTTACGCATTTTTCCTGTGTTTTCCAGTTCCTCATGTAAATAAGCATTCTAATGTTACAGTAGAACACACGTTTAGTGATCTGCCTCCTCACGAATATTCATACCGCCTCGCTATGCGTAACAATACATTTATCCGCATGTTACATTATTCACACCAGACCAGCAATGCCACTAATTGTTGGGTGTGTGGTCGACTCCCCCCTTTCCAGACACCGAAGGGAGTTCTGCCACTTTTTCCTTATCCATTTTCACATAATGGTTCGTGTGGAGCATGGTCCACGTTAACGTCATCCTCAACAGACATGTCTTTTCTTAACAGTACATGTTTTCCAGACAAGCAAGGTCTCCCCCACAGAACAGGTTTAGATCTAGAAAATGAAGTGTACAATTTAGGTAATTATTCGTCGAATTTCATGGTCCTGAATGTTCAGTCTGATACTACTCCAGACTCACCTGCTATTTCAGTATTACCAGTCAAAGGCGAATTATGTGTCCGAAATAATGGTTCTGTACACGTAGGACATAGTGATTGTACTACTATTATCCAGTATAGTGACAGTGGGAAATCTATTTTTAAAGCTTCACGTCATTCTTATTTTGTTTGTGGTCAAACTGCATATGTTCGTCTGCCCCTCGATTGGGAGGGAACCTGTTACATTGCCTTCCTACTGCCACCTGTTTTTCTAGCCCCACCTGACTACCATAGGAATTCCTTCCTAGTACATACTAGACACAAGAGAAACCTCCCGATTGTCGATTATACTGAAACTGCTGCAGAGCAATTCATTGATATTGATAAAGGTGTGTTCCCTTATTTAGGTACAGTTGTAAACAGTAAGCTAATCCGTAGGTTAACAAGAACCCTTGAAGCAGTAGTAGATGAGACTGCCTCCGCTCTAGGTAACTTAACCGAAGAGCAATCCTTTATGAGAATTGTTGTGCTCCAGAATCGTCTCGTCCTTGACGTCATACTGGCCGATAGGGGCGGGGCCTGTAGACTCATCGGATCTAGTTGCTGCATTTTCAAGCCAAATAACGCGCCGTCTGTTTATTCAGCTATAACCAGACTTCATAAAATTGCCCATCTATTACACCAAGATCCAGGCACCTGGACATGGTCCGGTTGGTTCTGGAATATAATTTCCGCCTGGGGATGGAAAGTCCTGTCCTTTCTAGGTATCGCAGTAGCGATCATATTCAGCTGCTGCCTCTGTATACAATGTGGCCCTGCGATTTGCGGCATGTGTGCTACCTCTTGTATTCCTAGTCCCAAGCCCCGTTCTAAATCCCGTTCCAAGACAATTCGAGATGAACAAATGGTACTGTATGAAATGATAGATGGTATCATGAATATTGATGTTTCCTGATGGAAACGTAGTGACAAGGAGGGAATGTGGAAAAGTAAATTTTGTCATGTTCTGTGTCCCTACGTGTCATCCATCATATGTTATGTGTTCATGACCAATATGCATATGTACTCCCCATGTCCGATTCAAGACGCAATTATAGTTGTGTCCTCCTCTAGTATGCCAGTTTCCAGTCCTCGTGAATACTACGAATATCAGGCCTATGTAAAGTTATGTTGCCACGTTTCTCAGTGTGCACGTTATTTCATTATAAAGTCCCCGTTTCCAGGCCTCAAAAGGGCCCGGACATCAGATTCAGCTCCTGTCTCCTGAGCCTCGCTGAGGAGCGATACAGCCCCCACCTGTATCCTCGACCTTTCACTTACTTCCTGCCTCGCAGTGCCCGGTGCAGCTTGGCTCAGTCTCTGAGTCTGCCAAGACTATGTTATGATTCCCGTTATCGGTTTAGTCCTCCTTCTCTGCATTCCTAAGCTACTGAACTGCATCAATAGTTTCCGTCATTGTCTAGCCTATGCGGCTCCATGTTAAGAGAAATACTGTATTTAATGGTCATTTAATATTCTTCATCACGCACTACATGAAGAATAAATGCATGGTCCAGTCTTAGAATCAAGTTAGCCTTTCCCCTCCTGACTTCTAGTTTATATCAACATGTTCCCTAAACATCAGATACCAGATAGGGTTTAGGTACATGTCGCTCCGACCCTCCAGACTTTAGTCTCTGCTCCTAGCACAGAGTTCATAGCCCCCAGCTTCTCCTAGTGACACGTCATTGCCAGTTTGCGCGCACCACCAGGTTAGAGGTCCCGGCTCCTTAGGTAGCCCCCTCCTATGTTTCCGCCCATTCATGACATATTCTGTTACGTTTGCATCACATGTCTGAGTTACACCTTCTTTTTACTCTTATCTTTCGCGACTGCTACGCATCACCGCTTCTGCTCCACCCACTGCTACGCCTACTGCAATGTAATGCTATGTGTTTGCGCTATGTATATATGCTCGTGTATTGTTATTAAAAGTTAGCGCGCTCTCATCCCAGATCCAGCCCCAGCAGCTGCTGGGCCCTGTCATCCTATTCCTATGCAGGTTGTCCTGTTCCTGTCCTTATGCTGTATTAAACCTGCAAAAACTCCTACTACCTCGAATCTTGACTCTTATTTATTGAGCTATCTGTTATGATATATGTCTAGTCAAAAATAGGGTATTATTTATTTATTTACCACAAGAAGGAGACCTCCAAAACACGGAAAATAACAGAATTTTTCCCACCCCTACACGGCCCACACTATATGTGGCCAGGTAAGCCTCCTTTCCTCCCTGCAGTAACTTCTAATGATTCAATCTGAGCCCCAGACTAACGGCAACATTTTAATATCTCACAGCAATTGATGTTGCGAACCGGGTGGAAATTCCTTTCCTCCGGTAAGAAGAATTATTCCAATCAAAGGCGACTAGTACTAGCGCCAGGTAAGCCTTACCCCTCAGTGCAATTCCGACCTGGATACTGCACAACCATGGCAGCACGACTAATGGTATCACTTTTTACCTGGCTGCACCCAGTACCCTGCGCAGGGAGTTACATCGTGAACCCCCTTATCCCCAATTTCCGGCTCCTGGAAAGACTTACTCTTGCCCCCATTGGAAAGGTGACTGCCCATAGGCACTATTTCACTCACTGAGTCACTTCATCACAGAGCACATACAACGCAATAAAAGCATCCCCTATGTCACCACGGATATAGCACAATTTTCGATGATATACACCTATGTCACTGCGCCGCTTGTTTAGCACTTCTCCACATGTAAATAATTTTTTTGAAAAATCACAATCACACCACCTAAGAACCGGCGAGTTCAAGTAATGAAATGGCCTTTTAACTTATAATTGTGCCCTGTCGTTTATTAAGTTTTCTTGAAATTTTCCTTTGTTGTAGGCCTAGGCCTTAAAATAGTCATTAATTCTCCCCCCCTTTTTCTTTACAGGCTTCATTTATTGCAGGCACTTACTGTAAAAATTGTCCTGATGATGATCCCATTGTATTATGAGCCCTTAGGGATCGAAACGTCGACGCAATATGCAGTGTAGCATATTACTTAATATGTTTATTTGAAATTGTTGACACTGCAGGGTGAATTTGTTGTAACTGCACTTACTGTAACTACAAGTCACCTTCTGGCTCAAAAACTTCTTGCTTGCCTGAAAAACTTCTTCTTTGTTCTATCTCCCTCTTCCTGGTTTATCTCTTCTAAACCTTTCGGGATAGGTACAGGACTGTACCCTATCTTGCTACTATTTTTGGCCTCTCCTTGGGCCAACACGACTCCAACGTTATCCTATGAATAAACTTACGTCCGGCTGGGCGTTTTTCAGAATATAGCACTGATTGTAGTCTATATTGTTATCTTCTTGTCATATTGTGAATCCTTAGGGCCCCTGTTCTTTAAAATAAGTGTAGTAGAAACAGCTGACACTAGAGTTGCTCTCCCAGACAGACTTTATGATATAGTCCTGTTGATAGAAGGTGACATACAGCGTACCATTCAAGGGATATTTTGGGAAAATCTTACGACTACATATGATATTTTGTTAGGGGAGGCTGATTGGCCCCCACCTTTTGTTCTCTCAGCTCCAAGAGGGGAGGAGGTAATCCTCCCTAGTTTCGCGCACACAGTCTCGAAGGAGCATGCGCTGAATTTTGCAGAAGAGTGGGCTAAGGCTCTCGGCTCTGTACCGTACACACTGTGGGTGGGATACATTTTCACTACACCACAAGATTCCTTTGCGGTCTCAGCCACAGCCTCAACCTCAATATCCCATTAGACGTGAAGCAAAAGCTTCAGTTGCGGAAATCCTTGAACAATTGGAATATCAAGGAGTCGTTGAAACATGTGTGTCACCGATGAATAACCCTCTTTTTACTGTGACCAAGCCTGACGGTTCATATCGTTTGGTATTGGATTACCGGCATTTAAACTCGCATTGCCGTACCTGTGCAGTACAGAATACTCACGGCTCTGCCTTAGTGCATAGTCTTGTGCGTAAGCGGTTTAAGACCACGCTTGACATTTCCAACGCTTTTTATGCCCACCATTTGGATGGTCTAAGTTCGCAATGGACCTCCTTTACTTGCGGCGGTGTGCAAAACCATTTTCAACGTTTACCTATGGGCTATAAAAACAGTCCGGAGGTATTTGCTGCCTGCATAGTCTCTCTCTTGGAGAGGATCGACCCTGATGCATGCTCGTATGTGGATGACATTTATCTCACAGACGACGAACTTTGGGAGCATCTGTGTCGAGTTGACCGCTTAATTTGTAGCTTTGCGGACTTCGGTTACAAATTCAACTTTGCAAAATCGCACATTGCAGAGTATACAGTGTTTTTCTTTGGCTACGAGCTCAACAATGAAGGTCGAGGGTTAGCCCCTCACTTCTTGGATAAATGCGCACAATTGCGCGCTCCTACAACTCTGAAAAAATTACAGTCTTTGCTGGGATTTTTAGATTTCGGAAGAACATACATTCAGGAATATGACCAGCGTATCAAGCCTTTGTATGCTTTGATACAACCTACTTTTACCAAATCATGCTGGCTGCCTGAGCACTCAGCTATTCTGCAATCTTTGCAGGCTGATCTGCTCGCTTCTAAATACTTACTGAATCGTGACAACTACACCAACCTGGTGATAAGAATCATCCCTGGGACGGTGGGTTTCACTTACCTGACTTTTAACGAAGGAGACACAGTGCCTATTGCTTACAAGTCACACTTGTACACTTCGGCTGAAATGCGATTTTCCACTGTGGAGAAATTTTGACGGCTGTACAGATGGCAATTCTTAAGGAACGTGCTCTGTCACAGGGAAAACGCATGTTGGTTGTTACCCCATGTCCTGCTTTGGAGGCAGTGACGAAAGCCAGTGTACCTAATTCAAAAGCTTTGCACCCTCGGTGGATACAATGGGCTGCTTCATTGACGTCCCCGGATGTCACGTTTGTTTTTGATGCCTCCCTACGGTCGCAGGAGTTTTTGCAATATGAATTTGTTCATCCTGCTCCTCTGGCTATGCAGCCTTTGGAGGATTTCCATTGCATCATATACACTGATGGTTTGGCACAGGTTGCGTATGGTTCTAAACACGCCTACGTTTCCGCATGTGCCATTGTGGTAGGTGCTATGGTGAACGATGAGTTCAAGTCCGGAGTGGTGCACACGCAGACTCTAGGGGACTGCACCGCACAATTGGCAGAGCTTCGTGCTTTGATGCTTGCATTGGAGTACGCTGATCCTAGTGTGACGACTCTTATTGTGAGTGATTCTTACTACTGTGTACAGTCTTACAATGAAAACTTGTTCTTTTGGATTCAGAATGACTTTCGTGATTCCAAAGGTAGCACAATAAAACATAAAATGATCTGGGTCCGAGTGGCTGAGCTTAAAGAGCAGTTGCCACTTGTGTTTGTAATTCATACTCTAGGTCATCAGCGTGTTGGAGTTCACGCTGTTGGTAACTCGCTTGCTGATGGAGCGGCGAAATCAGCGGTATCGACATATTTAGGAGTCTGGCTAGAACCCGAGCTTTCAATGAAAACGCAAGCAGCCAAAACTGCAGGAACCTGTTTTGGGCTTATGCGCACCACCCGCAAGATTCTTCCCTTACTCCCGCCCGCCTCCAGAAAACTCCTAGTCCAAGGGCTAATACTGTCACGGTTGGACTACAGTAACATGGTTTACCTGGGAGCCCCAGAGGCCACCTTGGCTAAAATGCAACGAACACAGAACGCAGCAGCCCGACTACTCATGAACCTTCCCTCCAGAGTGTCAGCTAAACCTGCCATCAAGACCCTGCACTGGCTCCCGGTGCGTCAAAGGGTGGAATTCAAAGCCATGTGCACGGCATACAAACTGATTAACGGAGCTGGCCCCCCGATCCTCAGCGACCTGGTAACTCCTTATAAAGCTCCCAGATCCCTGCGGTCCGAGAATGAACATCTAGCCAACATCCCCAAATTTAAAAAGACACGCACTGGAGGCCGACGCTTCTCTGTGAAAGCTTCCACCGGATGGAACGCACTCCCCCGCACCCTCAGACTGGAACCCAGCTATCTGGTTTTTAGAAAAAAATTGAAAACACTCCTATTCCCTAAATAACGTCCCCCCCTTTTTTCCTCCATCTCATCTGGATATCAAAATCATCACAGCGCGGGGATGCCTTCGGGTCACCAGGCGCTCTACAAGTCGTTAAATAATAATAATAATAATTTAGTTGCAGCGGTTACACGGTCCAAAAGTAAGATTGCTGATGATATCTTGGCTGCTGTTGTGGCCACTGAGAAGGGTGGTGAATATCCTACGGGGTTCCCTTCGAAGTACTCATTCCACCTTAAGTCCCGATAAGGTTCCTTATGTGAAAATTCCTGACGTTGGGGAGAGGTTGATTTCCAACTCGGATCACAGAAATACATTGATCACAGCGGCCCATGAAGGTGTTACGTCTGCGCATGCGGGCGTTTCAGCCACTGTATCTCAATTGCAACAGCGTTTCTGGTGGCGGGGACTATACAAACAGACGCACGATTATGTCCTTCAATGTGACATTTGCCAGCAGATTAAGCCTTCAACTGCTGCGCGTCCGCCCCAGACACAGTTGTACATATCTAATAAACGACTAGGTTGTGTTTATTTAGATCACTGCGGTCCTTTTTCTTCTGATACTGCATATAAGTACATCTTAGTCGCTGTTGATTCATGCACACGCTTTGTTTGGGTCTGGCCCCATCGCAGCGCTGATTCACGGACTGTCATAAGAGATTTGCGTGTCTTTGTAGGGATTTTTGCCTGTGGTACCTTCCATTCGGATCAGGTTCCGGCTTTCGCCTCTAAGGCGTATAAGAATGCCATGATTTCGATGGGGGTCCAAGTCAAGTTTTCATCTCCATACAGACCTGAGGGTAATAGTGTAGTGGAACGAACGAACCGTGACTTAAAGCAATCACTGACAGCTCGAGTTATAGGCACTGGCAGAAACTGTCTGGCCCATCTCAATGTCGTGCAGCGTGCTCTTAATAATCTCCCTAGAAGGTCTCTGGGTGGGCGGACCCCATACGAAATGCTCTTTGGTATCAAGATGTATGTACCGGACCTTGACGGTCTAGACTCGGTAGCTGGCGCTACCTCCTTTGACGTAGATGAACATTGCACTGTTTTACAGACTCTACAAAAGACGAGAGACAGTCTTGCAAAGGAACATTTGCCCTCCACTTCGGATGATGCGTTGCAGATCCCGGTAGTTGGCTGGCTACCACAAGTTGGTGAATTGGTTCGGGAGAAGATCGAGAACAAGAAAGAGTTTGGTCCCTCTTACTGTGCTCCAGTTCCTGTGCTTGGCGTGAAGGGCACAAGAACAGTCATTTTACCACCACTTCCAGGTCGTAAGGAAAACAGGTATATCTCAATTGACAATGTCAAGATACACAGAGTGGCCGATTCTTCTTAGTATGACACCGGCAGTCTCCTGTCCGTCGATTGTGAGAAATTCTGTATTGGCCACTACTTCGGAACCAGGACCAGAGGTGGCCATCGAGATGCCTGCTATTTCTAGCCTTTTATTGAGTACATTGCCTGGTACTCAACTTGATGAAATTGACTACACTTACCCAACTGACTTATCAATGCCTGATTTACAAACTCGCTTGGCCACAGAATCCAGAATTTCATTTGACACTGTTTCACATGCCTCAGGAAAGCCCTCACGTTTTGCAGTTTATACAAGTTTATTTAAAAAAAAAATGTTGATTCCCCCGTGGACATATATTGGGTTGGTACTTTTTTCAATTTACCTTTTTATGTCAATTGGTTTTGTGTTTTATTTTTTCCGAATTGTCAATGGACACTATGTCGAAGAGAGAACATGCATTAGACATCTAAATGGTACTTTGGCACCCCTTTCCTCATCGCATTCAGCACACAGACTGAAGAGAGACTTGGCTTTTGTTAATATCACTGCTTGGCCTGTCCCTGATGAGATTGTATGGGATGCTGTTAAATTTCAAATACATGGCCCTACTGAGGTTGTTAACACCTTAGGAGCTAGTAAACAAACCTCCCCAGTGCTGCGCTGTCCATTATCCAGTGCTGAACTGGACGTCCAGCGGTCGCACGCAGCACTGGGGAGGTAGTGCCCGTGACGACCGTTGGCCGACGGCAGCACCTAAAGGGTTAATGTCTCTAATGTGCTCAGAGTAAACATGGGGGATGTGGTGAAACAAAACATACGTTCTGATGATTGGGATGTTTAGGCCGTAGAGGCAGATTTGAAATATTATGCTGCCTTTGATGCTGAAGATTTGTACTTAGAATCTGCTAATTATGGTGATTTATTTTGCTTCCAACATTTTGGCAACCATTACTTACATAAAACTAATTCCAGAAGGAGTGCTGTAAATTATACACGGTGGGAGCATTGCCCAGCTCCTTTACAAGGCAGTTTGAGTACTTTTTTGAGAAAGTACACTTATTTTACTGACTTCAATCAGTCCAATCCCGCTTCATTTTATTTCAAAATGACAGAAAAGTCCATGTCCAAGGTTAGACTTACCGATACTAAGTTATTGTACTCGAAGTCCTTGCTAGCTGTTGGAGGCTACGAGTTGTGGAAGGAAACTATTGACCTTAAATCAGTTTGGGGTTCTAAAAGGTGGTAGGTACAAGGCACTGAGGCTTTGCACTGTGCATGTCTCATCCCAAATCATATGTTGTTTTTGAACTCTACCATTTCACAAACTACATGCTTTGGATTAGCTACTTCTAAAAAATTGAATACTCCTTCCGTCCCCGATTTAGAAGAATATTCTGGTTGGAGTAATGTTACACAATTTTC
Organism: Lissotriton helveticus; assembly: GCF_964261635.1. Classification (NCBI taxonomy): domain Eukaryota; kingdom Metazoa; phylum Chordata; class Amphibia; order Caudata; family Salamandridae; genus Lissotriton; species Lissotriton helveticus. The sequence goes on from NC_136057.1 coordinate 421,601,861, forward strand.
CATTAGGGAATTGCAATCTTTATTGCAAAATTCGTCCTTTAACATATCCAGTTTGGATCCGAAAGGTTGGCTGATGTGGTACAGAAGTGCTGATTCATGCCAACGTCGTTTTCTGGGTTTAGCTGATAGCTTTACACAAGTCAAGACCGATCCCCGTTTTGAGACTGACCATTCTGTCACCACTTATTCAGTAGGCAAATTATGTCAGAATTGGCTCAAACATTCTACCTTGGCACCAGCTAAACTGCATATATCTAAGCTGACTGATGATGTTGATTTAAATGATTTCATAAAAGGCCCGCTAGTGGTAGATCGAAAAGATGGATATATGCGATTTTTAATAAAATCTGGAAAACATCACAGATTGAGGCGGCTACCCGCCTTGGAGCTATTGATCAAGCAAACTTAGAAAAAGTGCTTGCAGTTGTAGATAACAGCATTAACACACTTTCTTCTCGCATTTACACATTGGATAATATTGTGTCATCTGTTGTTGAAATTGTGCAAGATGAGGTGTCTGTATTGTACCATGGTCAAAATCAATTGCGTTCCATTATGCAGTTTGCGGGGACCCTACAGACACTTAAGGCCGGTAAAGTGCCTTGGAATTACATGAATGTCTCCTCCCTCTTTGCCCCTTTTAATTTAACTGACAAGCAGCGTTTACTTTCAATGAGAGATGCATCTTTTTCCATGTTACACATTGAAAGATTGGAGTCTTTACCGTTCTTTGTGGCAGAAGCCACTGCTGCAACGTGGCTTATCCACGGGTTGATTACATTACCATTTGCTTTGTTTAAATTTACAAATTGTATGCAATATTTTGCCTTTGGTAGATACGAGCCTCTTGGTAGTTCATATCTCCATGAAGCTTGGTCGCTTCCTTTTACATACCGATGCCTTAGAGAAGGGAGGGTAGTTTATCTCAATGGTGAAGAGTGCACAGCAACACCAGATCACTCATTAATGTGTAGACATATCCAATTACACAGCTCTTGCAACCAAGAACAGCCTAATCTAGCCTGTGTTTTGAAAGGTACTCCCGTTCCCGCAATCGTCCCCACATTCACGTTACTGGCAAACGGCAGCTATTTACTTTTAAATAATGAAGACTGTTGTGGGTTAATAAAAGGCATCGCTTATGTGGTTACAGTCAGTGAACGTGTAGTTTGCTGTAAAAATGTTTTGTATCCACCCCCGCATGGGAACTCGGATGTTTCCATCTGGCCGAGAATTCCAACCTTGAAGGCAGAGTTCAATGGAATGAGTATAATAAGAGCCCTATTGTCACAAAAAGAAGTTGCCCTGACTTCAGCTCGTGAAACATTTGTCCTTCACGTAGCCAACACCCGCACAGAGGTGCAGGCTTTATTGAATACTGACCTACCATTGCATTTCAGTGAGCTGATTCATACAATCTTTAACGCGTCCTCCGCATCGGGCCTCGCACATTTTTTTTAAATAGTTAGCAGCGGTCTTGTGACTTCATTTGAAAAGATATTTGGAGTCATTCCTGCTTTCTTCCATTCAATCTTTTCCAGCCTATTTGGTGGATTCCCAGTTATTCTGGCACTGGCTGCAGGCGTTCTGGTGCTATTTCTTTTATTAAAAATGGATGCCCGTCCTATGTTTCAAGACGAGCAGTCGTGATTGGCACTGTTTCGCAACAGGATGCTTGAATACTATGGCACACTGCCGCTCGCAACTTTGAGCGCAGCGTATGGATTATCGTTTCGATTTTCCTATTTTACATGTGTCCAGCCTGTCTTTCATTGCCTGAGCTGCAATTTCGACTGGTCCCTGGATTTGTGTCTCTGCAAGATGGTTTCTCCTGACGTGGATTTTAATCATCTCATGAGTCCCTTAGTTGCTCACGAGTTGCTTTGTTCCGACGACAGGATTATGGCCTTGGCAGCGATGCATGGAGTACTGGGTCGTTGGAATATATTTGCAGCGGCGCAAGATTTCTTGGCACACAGCTTCATTGAGAACCCACCGAGTTGTCCTCTGATGGTGCTAGAGGCTCCGGTAATTGAAAAGCATGAGTGTTCTTTCCCGCTATTAAATTGGATGGCTGAATTGTTTTCAGACGATAACAGTGACTTCCTGTTGGAAGCTGTTGCTGCTTATTTTGCATATTCAGTCCTGGCCTGAGGGTATTCAAGGCCTTTGATGACATTCATTTTTTCGTTATATTTTTTTGAAGATTATGAAAAACTTTTTTAACTCCCAGACCTATTGACTTGGATTAAAGTGAACACTAAATTGTCATGATGGTACGATTTTGGTTTTTTGGGTGATGAAAACATTTTTTTCTCACCTCCTCAATTTTGATCTGACTCTCGTTCTTGAACTCTGCATTTCAAAAATGAGCCCCTTCTCTTATTATGTCTTATCCGTTCTCGGATCATGGGGGGATGTCATATAGATACGCTTTGCCTATATGCTGTGTTAAGTTAGCATGAGCTTATTAAAAGTTTAAACGCCATTTTTCCTTTCTGCTGCTTCTGCACACGACACATAGCTGTTGTTTTAGCTTTGAGCCTAGTAGAGTGTTGTGTTTCAGACAAGAATAATATGTTATTACTCTGATATCAGCTTTGCTTAGTGAGCGGTGTCTGTACAGTGAGTGCTGAAACCTTCAAGGATATCTCGACACAGTGGTTGTTGTGAGGTCTGATCTTCGCACCTTCCTAGACATAACATAAATGCAGCTGCTGCCAAATTCTGGCTTTAGGCACGTTTTATATTGCTTTGCAAAGAGCATACATACACACTTGATGGTGCTTTGCATGCAGAGAGCTGGTGGAAGATGATGTGATCCCTTATCACTAGGATCTTGAGGTATGAGGCCGCCCTGCTAAAACCCAATGAGACCTTCTTAGATATAATAAATTATACTAGATAGGGAGGGTGAGAATTAGGTGTTGTTTAACCCTATTCATTTCAGCATTTTAGCATGTTGTCACCTTTTGCATTCTATGGACTAGTAACTATGCTGATTACTTTGCTTTTTATAATATGTCTGCTTGTATTATCTAAGATACTGCGCTTGAGAACCCTGCATTAGTAAATAAACATTTCAAATATGCATGTGTCCTCACTTACTCCATGTTCTGAATTGAAATGATTGTATAACGAAAGAGTGTTCATGTGTTCCACGTTACCTGAGGTGTACTAAGTCCATGTTCTGGTTTGTCTAAATATTGGGAGTTTGTAAGAACCAATGAGACACTGATTGCTAGTCTGGTAGGGGATTTTGGGTACTAAGGTGAGTTTTGGCTCACCCTAATTCACTGAGGTTCCAAGTCTCTATGCACAGTTCTGTGTGAGAGCAAGATCCCTGCGACAGTGTTGTGTCCTTTTTGGTCCCAAGAGGGGATAAGCTCGTATGTCCTGATTATTGGCAGAATTTTCAGGCCATTACACCCCCCACCAAATGCAACCCCCGATGTGGCTGCACCAGTCAGATCGCGCTAAAGTCAGTCCTTCTCCCAGCAATAGGGCAAGACGAGCACTTCCCGAAATGGGATGAGAGCTAACCTCATACCCATTACATGAGGAACAGGATCTATGAAAGTGGTGGGATGTGATACTTCCCCAATTTTCCAGCAAGCAAAGTAAATTGACAGATTTCTTGTAGATAATTTAAGGCAGGGTAGACCCTGATAATTTTTTTTTATCTTTTGGGATCAAATTTACTACAACCCGAAAACCCTTATATGCATTAATGAAATATTTCAGTACTTTGATGATGCTCCAGGGAAGCCTGGCCTTCCCTAGGAGTATATCTTGTTTTTTTTTTTTTATGTCTTAAGTCAGAAATGACTTCCACTACACCAAGCTCATCATTTTTGCTTGGGTTAGCCCCTTATGCCAAGTAGTACATTCATTATGACAGTGCCAGAAATGTACAATGGATACTTCAGCCACGGTACCTCTAAAAATTCAACCTGGTATACATGGGTCACCATTTTGCAATTGACACCCTCTATAAAATGAGTACATGAAATCTTAGGAGTTCATAAAAATATCAGTTTCAACATTTTGTTATGGATCTTAACCCATATGCTAAGAATTATGTGCACTATGTCAAGGACTTTGGCCAGGTTTGGTGGCACGTGTTCTGTGTCCCTGCAGCTGGGTATCACTGGGCAGGTGGCTTTCTCAGTTGGACAGTTTGAGTCCCCACAGCCGATGATGGTGTCTTAATCGAAGCATGTCAAAGCCTGTAGTTTGCCATAGGTAACACCTCCCATCAATATTCTAGTAGAGCCCTTGTCCATAAGGCAAGAATAACCTCCAGTATGCCAGACCAGCAGCACACTTGCACACATAATGCATATACACTGACACACAGACATTCTCATTATATCTCTTGCACATTTTCATACATTTGTACTCTGACACTCACACTTCCATTAGTCAGTCTGTTTTTATTGTGTTAGAAAAGCTTGCCCTGCTGTGTCTGCTATACCTGCCTTGCCTTTTAGTGGAGATTACTAAAAGCATATTCTCTATAGTCAATTAAAAAATAATAATATATTGCCTTGTCAATAGCTGTTACAAGTATGATGTGAATGAAAAGTAGACTTCCTTAAAATAGCCGAACAGAGCTTATATTTGGTTTGATATTTGATATTTGATATTTATTGTCATTTGTAAAGCGCTGACTTTCGCTCCGGAGGGAGCATCTTGGCGCTGAGCACACAGAAAGTCGTCTATGGGGAGCATGGATCAAATGGCTGCGAGAACTGAAGAGTCGGACTGAGTATAAATCCAAGTTTTCAGGGATTTCCTAAATAGGCTTTCGGAGGGGGCGTGCCTAAGGCTGGGGGGAAGGCGGTTCCATGCCTTGGCCGCCAGTAAAGAAAAGGTCTTTCCACCCTTGGATTTTAATTTTATACGGGGTTCAGAGATGAAGTTGGCGCCCGATGACCTCAAACAGCGAGTTGGGTTGTAGCGCTGGAAGCGCTTAATCAGGTAGGATGGGCCCAAGCACCTGTTAGCTTTAAATACAGTGACTAAGAGCTTGAAAAGGATTCTCTTGTGGAGGGGCAGCCAGTGGAGGGCGTTGAGGGCTGCAGAGGCCGAGGACCTGCGGGGGAGTTTCAGAACAAGCCTGGCTGCTGCATGTTGGACAGTTTGTAGCTTTTTCAGAGAGGACTTCTTGATACCTGCCAGGAGGCCGTTACAATAATCCAGCCGGGAGAGGATAAGCGCCACCGCGACTGATTTCCTGGCACTGATAGGCAGAAAATTAAAAAATGTCTTTAATTGCCTGATCAGACTGAAACAGCGCCCTGCGGTAATGCGCACATGTTCATCGAAGCTGAGGGAAGCATCAAATTGAACACCCAAGTTGCGTGCTGAGGCTACCGCGCTCGGTGGTGCTTCGGAATTATGAGGCCACCAGTCTTTGGGGGAAAAGAATGTGCCTTTACCGAGGGGAATTATTTCTGTTTTGGCGCTGTTGCATTTTAAATTGTGCAGGTTAAGCCAAGAAAAGACTTCTGACAGACAGTTTTGGAATTTGATGGCAGCATCCGGGAGTCTTTTATCAATAGTGACGACAAGCTGGGTGTCATCAGCGTAGGATGTCACGAGAATCCCATGTGATTCAATCAACGCAAGAAGGGGGGCCATATACACGTTAAAAAAGAGGGGGCTCAGGATGGAACCCTGTGGTACCCCTGAGGTGATGGATCGTTCACCGGAAACAAAGGGGCCTAAGGAGATCGATTGAGAGCGATTGGATAGAAATGATGTAATCCAAGCAAGTGCGGAGCCCGAGACACCGATCTCACGCATCCTATTAATTAGAATAGTGTGTGAGATGGTGTCGAAGGCCGCGGTTAAGTCGAGCAGGATGAGGACGGCCTGCCTGCCCTCATCCTGCAAGAACTTGATGGTGTCAGACAACTCAATCAAAGCGGTCTCTGTGGAGTGGCCTGAACGAAAACCGGATTGCTGCGGGTGTAAGATGCATTGATTTTCCACAAAATTCTTTAATTCCTCGTGGACTAGTTGCTCGGTAATTTTGCCTAGTGCAGGGAGGAGTGAGATTGGGCGCATATTGGACAAATCAGTAGGGGATTTATTTTGCTTTTTCATGAGGGGCTTGACTGTGGCCTTCTTCCACTCAATAGGAACAATACCGGAGTCAAGGGATTCATTCACAATCGCATTGATTAGAGGGTTGACGGACTCAATGAGGTGGTGCAAGATGGCTGGGGGGCAGGAGTCTGTGGGTGCACCTGATTTACAGGCTAGTATGGCTTTGTGCGTTTGCAATAGGGAGACTGCTGTAAATTGGTTTAGTGAGGGAGTGGATGTGTCAGACGCTTGGATTAGGAAGGGAACCGGGGGGAAGTCCTTATGGATATTATTGATTTTCTCCTCAAAGAAGTCAGCGATTTGATCACAGAGGGCTTGTGAGGGGGGAATTTCAAGTGCCAGTGCTTTGGGATGAGTGAAAGATTTTACGATATTGAAAATCGTATGTTGTTTCTGTTTTGCTGCATCTATTGCTAGAGTGAAGAATGCCTTTTTTGCTTTTTTTATATCGGAGAGATATAGCTTTCTCTGGAGAGTGTAAGTGGATCTGGACGTTGAGTTGTAGGTTTTCCTCCATTCTCTCTCCAAAAGCCTACACTTGAGGTGGCAGTCAGCGAGGGCCGGAGTATACCAGGGGGCATTGGGTTTCTTTTTTCCTCGGACGGTTTTTTGGCTGACGGATTTTGCATTTACAGAGATTACTCTCTCAACCCACAGGTGGAAGTTTGTGGAATCTAATGAGGCGTCGCCCGTGATGGTAGGGGGGGTACTGCCGGTTTTGGATTGAGTTTGATGTATTCAGCTACCTTTTTCCAATTAACAGGGAAAGGGGTGTGAGGGAGTTTAATGGGAGGAGGGGGCAAGGTTTTGTTATTAATGGAGAAGGGAATGAGACAGTGATCTGTCCATATTTGTGGTACTGGGGTAGCGGCATCTAAGGAGAACAGATTGGTACAAATGCCGTCCAAGGTGTGCCCGGCACAATGGGTAGGAAGGGAGACTAATTGGGAGAGACCGAAAATCTCCAGTGAGTGGCGGAAATTGAGAGTGTGGGGGTCAGTGTCAGATTCCAGATGAAGATTGAAGTCTCCAAGAAGAGTGAAGGTGGGGTAATGGATAAGAAAAGCTGCCAGAGTTTCATCAAGGGAGGCCAAGAATGTAGTGGCATTTCCGGGGGGGCGATAGACAAGTGCGCCTGAAAAGGCAGAGGAGGAACTAGTGTGGATAACAAATCCCAGGGATTCGCAGTCCTTAAAGGAGGCCAGGTCAAAAGTGTGGCACTTAAGTGCTTTTTTTACAATGATGGCCAATCCGCCTCCCCGACCAATAGGTCTGTCTCGTCTGAGGATGGTGTAATCAGGGGGGAGAGCGGTGGCAAGATCGGGATTTGAAGCATCGTGCAACCAAGATTCAGTGATGAACAAGGCATCCAGATCGGATGCTATGATAAGATCATGGATGTCTTGTCCGTGTCGCGCTAAGGATCTGGCATTGATAAGGCCACCGCTAAAGGAGGCTGTCTTATGCCGAGGACGAGGGAGGGGGGGAGGAATAGGACTGGGGGGATTGGAAGATGACCAACCACACTGGCGGCAGGAGTAGGGGCCCCAGAGGTGGTCGGAGAAAGAATGTACATAACAGGAAGGACTAGGAAGGGTGTGGCGCATAGACAGCAACTCGGAAACGTCGTACCTGAGTGCAGGGGAAGTGGAAACAGCGTGTCCTGCGCCTAGCGCGGTCTTAGCGCGGACGGGCGCAGACGGGCTTGGCTTAGGCGCGGCTTCGGCGCGCGTCCGGCGCGCCCGCTGCGCCAGCCCGCTGCGCCGTCTGGTTGGCTTACACATTTTATAGGGAGGAAGAAGGGTGGGAAGGTTTCACATGAGAATCAAGCAATTACAGTATTGGAAATTAACTAAACCACGTTCGAATATGTGATATCACATACAGCATCCAACTCATCCTATGAAATGTTTGACTTCTTCGGCAACCATGAATTTCACCCAGCAACACTTTGTCTTTTTAATTTTTTGAGACCCAACTTACAATGTAAAAAAAAAAAATCTACAAGTGCCGGAATGTAGCATTGTGGTGAATGAAAAGCCAGGAATGCATCAATTTGATCCAGCACTCCATATTATAACATTCTAAATGTTTGTGTTTAAATTGCACACATGATGCTTCCTTTATTCTGCCACACATTTAAACATGACATCAAATCAGTAGCTGTTTTTCTGTCTCTTTATTCGTGAATTCTCCTTCACAATAGGTAAAACCGTAGTAACGCATTTTGTCCTCTCTGACTTCTTCAGGGCAGCAAATGATATACATAAATACGAATTATATATACAATATTTACAAAACAGTTACAAGACAATTTTTAAAACATTTTTACAAATGTATTAGCATCAGACCTCCATTACTCAACTAAATACATTGGTTTTAGCATACAACCAGTATGAATTTACATCGCATGTGAGAGATAGTGCCACAATTCAATGCATAAAAATGGTAGTTTATACTCAGCCCTGCTGAATTCTAAAGATCTTATTAATGATAAAAGTACACATCATTCCTCAAAAGTGCTAAATTTTATTACAAAGCTCCAGGTGGGATGGAGCACCAATACTATTTCAAGTTAGTTTTTCAATGTTGTCTTCTGTTTTTTCTCTCCTAGAAGGATGCATACAAATTACGCGTATATTTTAAAAAACCTTACCAAAAGAATATTGTTGGCCTTCTATCTTGAATGTTACGTGTGTTGTTTTAACCGTTTTTTCATGGTTATAACAGTGGTGATCTATTGAACAATATTCAAAAGGTCCAGGAGTCATAATCTCGTAAACCCCATTAGGTGGTGCAAATGCATGGATATAAATGATTATAAAGAATTCCTACCTCGCGAAGTAATTCTCTTTCCAAATTGGAGCATCAATTAAAAGAATATTATGATGACCGATCTTTTATTTTGACCTTTGGCCAGGGTGTAGCACTACAGGCAGTGTTACCCCATTCACCAACCTAAAAGGGAATTCACGAATAAAGAGATAGAAATACACCTGCTGAATTGATGTTGTGTTTAACTGTGTGACAGAATAGTATTTGAAGGCAGCATCATTAAAGGAATTTAAACACAAATGTTTAAGAATGTTATAATAAGGAGTGCTGGATCAAATTGATGTATTTGTCATTGTGGGGTTTAGGGGTATTGAGCCTCAGGTGCTGTGCACCAAAAGTCAAATTTATAGAATACCATACTATTAGATAGGCGCAGTCACAGTTGCCTCAAACCCAGTGAAATTGTCAAGCCAGGAATACCTGAAGGTGTCACACAATCCTAAATCCATCACCATACCCCAGAGCCTCAACCCTGGTCTACCTCCTCGCGCCATCTCACAATCTCAGTCCACTCTCCCTCTTGCACCAGCCCCACTATGGCAGATGGAATTAAGTAGGTATTTACAACTACGGAAAGAGCAGGTATTCTATGTATGCCTTTGTAGAAATCTGTGTATATTCATGAGTTCTGTAATTTTTATATGTGCACAGTGAGAGGTGTGCTCATGTAAGTGCTGGGTGGTGGTAAATAGTGTGAGTGAGTGCAGCGTGAGTGGTGCGAGTACAAGATGAAATATGTACCAATGTGAGTTATTGGTGACCTACATGAATGCAATGTGAGAGGAGGGTCCGTGCGAGTGTAAGGTGAGAGGAGAACCCAAAAATTGAGAGGAGCGAGTGCAAGGTGGTGTGAGCAGTGTAAATGCAATGTGTGTGGTGTCCCGGCATGTGGTGCAGGGTAATTGGTGAGAGTGAAGGGTGATCTGTGAGAGTGACAGGTGAGTGCATGCTAAAAGGAGTTAGTGCAGAGTGAGTGAGGTGTCCCTATGAGTTCCGGCAGACTATTATCCCTGTGTGCTGACAGGATAAACAGAGTGCCTGTATGAATACAGGCTGAGAGGTTTGTCTGTGTGAGTGCAGGATGAGAGGAGGAAGTGCAGGGCAAATGGTGTAACTCGAGGGTGAGTTCTGTCCTTGCTTGTGTGGGATGAATGCAGGGAGACTGCTGTAACCATGTGAGTGAAGGGTGAGCTGTGTGAGTGACAGGAGTGCCTATGTGAATACACAGTGAGCGGTGTGATAGTGTGAGAGTAGGGTGAGAGGATTGACCACTGGGTGAGTGAAGTGACATGAGTTTGGGTTCCGGTGGAATTGTAGAGTAGGAGGAATGAATGCATGGTGATGTGCTTATTTGAGTGAGAATGCAGAGTGAGCAGTGAGTGACAGGTGAGCGAAGTATCACATGAGTGCAAGGTGAGTAATGTGCATGTGTAAGTGCAGGATGAAAAGCGTGAGTGCAGTGTGATCACTGTGAGTGCAGGGTAAGTGGAGGGAGAATGGGGTGAGTTCATGGCAAGGGGCATAGGTGTAATGTGGTCATTGTGAGTGCAGGGTGAGTGGTGTGCTTGTGTGAGCACCGAGTAACAGGAAAATGAACGGTGCGACTGCAGGGTAACAGCCTGAGTGCAGTGTGATCATTGTGAGTGTAGGGTGAGCTGTGAAAGTAACAAGTGAGTGGAGTATCGTGTATGTGCAGGGTGAGCGGTATGCTTAGGTGAGTGCAGGGTAGGAGGAGGGTGAATTGCGTGAGTGCATGGTGAGCAGTGTGATCGCTGTGTGTGCAGGATGAACATGAAAATGAAAGGTGAGCGGTGTAAATGAGGAGGGAGTTGTCTGAATGCAGGATGCATTCCCAGACACCTGGAGTAACTCAGCACTGTATTGACAGCTGGCGTACGGTTTCAGATAGAAGTTAAACTATATGCTATTATGGCATCAATCAGGAAATGAGGGTGGAGGAAATAAATACTGTGCTGATCCTGCAACAAACTTTCATTCCCCTGATTAGGGTTGCTAGCTGATCAGATGTATACCAACACCACTGGTATTTTTATGTCCCAGCCAGAACATAAATGAGCAAAATCACCTAAAGCCGGTATTCGTAAGCACCTATTTGTGCATACTTCAAACAGCAAATATAAACCGCACTTTTGAATGTGGTCTAGGGCTGCTTTAATGACCCATGTCTAATAATTAAAGGAAACAAAGACAGAAAGGAATGTTAGAAATTAATACATACCATTTTATTTACAGCCCAATCTAGTGTCAAGGCGAGGCTTTTGCAGACTCTTTAAACAACAAATGGTAGTTTTTTTCCTCTATGAAAAGTGGCATTCCTACTCATGAGATGTATTTTCACAAAATGAATTCTCCCACTGTGGCAGTAGAAATAAAATACAAATGGAATGAATAGGTAGAGTGTGCGACCCAGGGGGTATTGGAACCAGTGAAAAAACACAAACCCTTGTTATCCAGTCCACAAAGGCAAATAAATAGTCGTTTAAAGACATGTGACAAACTAAGGTGTGGCGGATATTAAGAATCAAGACACTTCCCAGGCGAGCCCACAGCAGCTCAAGCTGAAGCAGCTGGGGTTGAGAAAAGGGTGTGTGTGGTGGTGTTAGGGGGAGAGGGGGGTATGTATGGGTTATGGTCTTTGCGCGCGATGCGAGCCACAGCTCGATATCTGGCTGCAGCCTTCTGTGGCTCGCCCAGCTCTAAAAAGGGAACCTCCCTCCCTCCCCTAACAGGGAAGTTGGCTTGTATGATTGCGTATTTCAAGAAAGACCTTAACGGCGTTCTTGTTTGAAACCTCGCCTGGCACATTTTGAAACGAGCAGTTTATTTTATTTTATCTTTATGTAGTCAAGTTGGATTTGGTGAAATGCACCAGCCATGCGGTGGAAGAAGCTTATGCTTCAAGCTTAAAAGCTTTGCTTTTTCTCTTCACTACATAAATTGCCTTTTGGACAAGAATATTTTTATCCGTGATTAACGCTGTTTATACGAGTCGGAGCGCTGTCATTCCTGAGTGAATAAACGAAACCGCCAAAGTCCCGGCCACACAACGCTCATGTGTCCCGTCCGAAGTGCCAGCCTGTCACACTCGTGCAGATAACTATCACTCGCATTAACCTGAGACTGTAGGTAGGGTGACCAACCGCCCGTTAATTTCACGGACCGTCCGTCATTTTAGTATGATATATGTAAGGCGTCCGTAATTTGGGGATCTCAAATTACGGACGCCTGACAGGCATCATACTAAAATCGAAATTGGAAATTTCAGTAAGGAATGCTGTTTCCCGTTCAAAAGGCCCCGTGAGTTTAAAAGATTTCACTCGGGGCCTCTCGCTCTTAACTTTTAATCTGTAGAGGCTGCCTGCAGAGGCCCCTGTAGAGGCTGCCTGCAGAGGCCCCTCCCGGACGCAGACTGTGGACTGGCCCATTGTCATTCTGAGACTGCAGCTGATTAGCACTTTAGAATGACAATGGGCCCAAATGTAGTGACAGCATGTGGGGTGTCTTCTCCTGCATGGAACTAGGGCAAAGCATTCTGCTTTTGTCTTGGCGCCATGCTGGAGAAAATAAAAATAGAATAACTAACAGCGTTTTCGCTGTACATTTAAAAGACAGATTTCAACATACAAATACAAAAATACTATTTATTAATGTTTATTGTTACTAGCACAAATCTTGATTTGCGAAAGGGACCGATGTCGCTTTGCAAAGCTGCACGCATACTGAAAAACTGCACGATTGGCGCAACCTTATATAAACTTATTTTGACTTGTATTTATTTTGGTTGTCTATTTACTATATATGATTGTGCCACCTCCTCTGACTGATATGTCTGTAAAACTTATGTTTTGTCCCAAATTTTTGTCCTAAATTTTGACCTTCTGCCTGAATTTCGACCCTGTGTTCTGAATTTTTACGGTAACCGTCCTGAATTTGCACCCATGCTAGTTGGTTACCCTAACTGTACGCCGTACTGTTGCCCATCACCTCCCCAATCTCTCCGTCCTTTCCGAAATGCCTACACGTCCCGAATATTTAAGCCTGTCCCCGTCTATTCTGTAACGAAATCGTTTCTTGGGAAACTCCACTTGAAGCCAACGAGTGATTGATTCACGTTATGCTGTAGTACCAGCTAAGTATCCGACTCTAAGAGGCGGACAACAAGACACAGGCACGTGCTGACTCGCCAGCCAATGAGCACTGCGGAATTCGGAACGGCACACTAGAATTGGCTGGTGTGCACCCCACAGCTCCAATACTTGGCCACTTTACACATAAGCAGCACTGCCCCCTCCGTGACACTCAGCCTTGTGATTGGCTGTTGTGCGATCAGGAAGTGCTAATAATACGGACATACGAGTAGTGACTCCCCGTTCAAAGAATAAATGAGAAACGGACGACGGGGCGGGCATGAACCTGAATTCACAGACGTCAGTGTAAGTAGAGGAGAGGTGGCCACCGCACCGCTTATTGGTGGACAGTGTTGTAAAACTTGTTTAAGCATAATGATTTGCAATGGATATCAAATATCTGGTGCAGTTGCTTAGATTTGTACTTCTGTGGACAGTTCGAGGAGTTAATGTGATATACTTTTTTATACACGATGAAAATAGCTGATTGGATCTAAATTGATTGGCTTCTTGTTTGTTGATATTTCCGCGGGCGCCCGTCAATTCGATTTCTATAATTGACCTTTTTTTCTGAGTTGACAGAGCAGTTTATTCAATTGACTTCAAAACTTTATAATTTCGTATATTCGGCAGATGGTTTGCAGATGGTGTTCTCTTCAGGCCATCTTATTTACCACAGTAACAACATTCTCAGGGATTGAGCACCACACTTTTTTTTTTTTTACATTTAAAAAATAAGAAAATGTTCTAAAATGTATTGCAGTTCTGTTTTACTGTTCTTAATTAAGTCTCTACAGAAGCATGTAATGACAATGACAATACTTTATTTGAGTGATTAATAAAAATCAATACAAAAAGAGAGCATTCCGTATAAAAACATATCTAAAATTGAATAAAATAATGTATGTGTAGGAAGCATGTACAACATGGGACCTTCCACCTGTTTAAAAGTCAAGTTATACAGCGATCAGAGTGTTCATTAGGGCTTGTCGCGCATGGTAGATGAAGTTGGCCATGTGTTTCACCGTGTCCAGCAAGTATAGTTGATAAACTGCCACCGTGTCCAGCAAGTATAGTTGATAAACTGCCTCTTTTACAGTACGCGTTCCGAGTTGGAGAAGGATGGGCCTTAGATGGATTCTACGGGCTGACAACCGAGCAGGGCAGCATAATAGGATGTGAGGCAATGTTTCACGCTTATAGTGGCATAGACGACACTCCGTGATTGCTGGGCTTAATTTGACAGAAGGATGCAGGTATTTTAAGGGGAGCGCATGCAATCTTGCAGCCAGAATCCTTTGTAGGGCTTGCCTGCCCAATGGCTGTATTAGGTGTGGTTTATGGCCGTTTAAAGTGTGAGGGATACTTTGGGTCTCATGGAAGCCTCTGACTGTCCGAGCTTCAATATCCAGTTTTCGTGAGCACGATCTTACTTGCTTTTTTATGACTGTTTTGATAGTTGTGTATTTGATTGTATAGGGATCCCAGTTCTCAGTCGCTAAATTCAAGAGCTCTTTGGCTGAGGCTAGGCCGGCTGACCACGGGTTACCTGGCTTTTAAAATATTTTGTTTATAATGAACTTCATCGAGTTCTCTGGTGCCGTGGTGGGTAGGTAGTAGTATTTTGCTAAGCTTGCTAGTTCTTCCAAAGATTGCCGATTAAGATTGAATTCCAAGCGTATTAGAGTGTTCCTTGTTCAAGGCGGAAGGCAAAATACCATTTTGTAGGCTGCACAGTTGATTTTTTCGAGGTCTTGCCCCAATTTACCTGGAAACACCTGTATGGCGTAATTGAGTGAGGGTAGTCATTTTGCACTTAGAACTCGTCGGATTGCCGTAGTGGTTGGACTTTCCAAAGTGGCGTTGAGCTTGCAAATGGCATAAGTGACCATTTTGGCTTTCTGCTGGAGCTTGTTTCGATGAACCTGTGGTCGACCAGTTTCGCTGAGCCAAACCCCATGGTAATTATATGATTGTGTGCTTGATAGTACTAATGATCCTAGTCTCCATTTTATTAGCTTCTTTTTTGTATAGCGGCCAAAGATAAGTATCTTTGATTTTGTTGGATTTGCAACCAGTTTGTTTTTGGCATTATACACTGCTAATGCTGTTAAGCCTTTTTGAAGGCCAACTTTGGTATGGTCCAGGAGGACCAGGTCGTCCGCATACTGAATCAATTGGATTCTAACTCCCCCGATCCTAGGAGTCGCCAGGTTTGCCCCCTGCAATGCGTTGCCCAGATCTGCTGTATATAAGTTAAAAAGAAGCGGGGCGAGGACACAGCCCTGCTTTAGCCCGTGGTCGGTGCTGATCTTTTTCGTGGCTGATTCACAGGAAAGTTTGACTCTTACCCATGTTTGGGTGTACAGTGATCTGATTGCTTGAAGGAGTTTCGGACAGATGTTCCAGGCAGCCAGTTTCTTCCATAGAATATTTCGATCTACACCGTCAAAGGCTGCTGTGTAGTCAATGAAGCAAGCGATAAGAGGCTGGTCGCCTGAGCCAATGATTGTTGTATTAAGTATGATAGGGCTATAATGTTATCTGTGGTGGAGCCTCCCGGGCGGAATCCTGTTTGATAGAAGGGAAGCAAGTTCTCCTTGGTGACCCAGCCTGCTAATTCCATAAGGAGAGAACTTGCATATGCCTTGCCCTCCACGTTCAATAAGGCAATCATTCGGTAGTTCTTAGGGTTTATGCTTGGCCCTTTTTTATAGATTGGATGTATTAGAGATCCCCTCCACGAGTCTGGGACATCCATCAGGAGTCTGCACTCTGCATACAGCTGGCCCAGGTTTTCTGCCGAAAAGTCGATGTCCTCCCTGAAGAGAGAGCCCGGCAGACCATTTGGTCCGGGGGCCCCATTGTGGCGTATTTTTTTCAAAATTGCTCTCAAAGCCTTTCTTTCAGCAGGTGTAGCGTTAGCTGGAGGGGACGTGGGTTCAGTCATTTCTTGGTTTGGATGATCTTCCAGGGCTGTTCTCTTACTTGAGTTTTTCTCTGGGACGTTGGTGTAGAGAGTTTTTACGTGGGCTATCCAAGTACTAGCATCAAGTGGGTTCTCCCTGTTGCAAGTTCCATGGGTAAGCTTATTTATGTATTGCCAAAATTCTTGGGTCTTACTAGGGGCAAGCAGCTCGAAGATCTTAAACCATTTTCGCTCTGTTACTTCACGTTTCACTTGCCAAACAACTTTTGCGTGAGTTTTGGCCGCCTCTTGTAAATCCTTTTTTTGAAGTGAACGATCTGGTTTCGCGATAAGCTCTGTGTTTAGAGTTAAGTGCTTTTGAGGATTTCTTAATTGCCGGTTGGAAACCCAGTTTATAGGTGGGATTGTCGTGGGCTCTTTGATTGTTGCTCCCTCGAAGTTGGTTCGCTAAGACATATGCGAGAGCGCCCCACTCTCCAATTCTGCCCTGGTCATTACGGGCGGTCTGCCAACCTTTCCAAGTTAATTTCCATGCAAAAAACTTATGGGACGGAAGCGGTCTCCATTTGATTCTTCGAAGGAGTCTGTGTTGCTCATCCCCATTTGTGGCTCCTATGCATGAAAGAGTGTGCCTAATTTTCGCACTCATGGACAATTCTATTATTAGGGCGGCATGGTCACTTTCAGTCCGAGGTTGTACGTTCTAGTTTGACGTATGATTTTGTAGGCGATCACTTAATATTATGTAGTCAATTGTTGTCTGATTATTAAAAGTAGGAGGTATCAGTTCAGTTGGGTGGTTTTTTGTAGTTATGCTGTGTGATGTTGCCAGCTTATAGACTCGCATTAACGCATTAAATCTTCTGGTGTTACTGTTATAATGATTTTCATCAATGATTTGCCCTAGGTCGTGGATGTTGAAATCACCCAAGATGACTGAGTCCATACCTGCGTACCGTACTAATAGGGTTTCGACCTCGTTTAATAGGCGGGTCAGATTGTCGTTAGAGTACGGTCCATGTTGATTATAGTAAATATTGATGAGGAGAATTGGAATCGGGCCATCAATCGTTGTGAGTCCTTTCAAGATTCCAGCCAGGAACATGTCTGAAGTATTCTGTATTGTTTAGAAATTTACTTTCAAAGCATGCTTTATATACGTTGAAATGCCCCCCGATGGTCTCCCAAAAATGTTAACCTTTTTTGCAGGTTTAAAATATTCGGCATAGTTACCTATTGGTGTAGGGGAGGTGGCCCATGTTTCCTGTACACAGATTATGTCCGCTCCAACCATTAGTCCCACAGCTCCTGGGCTTTGCAAAGCTTTGTGTATCCCGGCGACATTCCAAGACACTATGTTAATGATTGGATTGTTTACCGTGGGGTTGTTCTGGTCATTGTGGCTACTGTGGGAGTTTGTTGGTGCTAGATGGTTACCCGACTCTTGACCGGTGCTAATGTTGCAAGAAACAAGCTCATTATGCCTGGTATGGCCCAGGGTATTCTTTATTGTAGTCAGATGCTATTAGGAAGAAGTATTTAAGGCCAAGACCAGTCTTTACTACTCTGCCCCGTGATTGAGCATGACCGGTTACCTCCTTCTGTATGTTTGTAGATTTGAATTGAATTACTGCTCCGCTGTACTGTTTGTGTACCGCCTATTGAGCCATGTAAGATCGATCCGGTGGCAGGTGGAGTTGGATGATTGATGTTCCTGTTTTTCCTTCCCTTCAAGTCTTCATCTCCCTGTTGATTGTTATTATCTTTCAAAATCTCAGGGTATTTTGTCGGTGGATGAGCCTTAATTTTTATTCCCCAATTTTCCAGTTGTTTTGTATCCCTTCAGTGCATTCGCCATATTAAAATTGGAAAAGGTTATCTCTGTCGTTTCGTTTTGTTCACTAGGCCCTGGACCAGAGAAGGCCACCCTCACAATGTCCGTTGTTTTTATGTTCTTAAGTCCTGGGATGCTTTCGCAGAGTTTCAAGAGGTTCCCTCTGTTGAGGATGTCCCAACTCCCTTGTGAGATGTATTCGGGATATAGCAATACTTTTAGGTTTTCGCGGTCTGAGTCTGACAACTGAACAGGATTCCGTGAATTGAAAGGAACCGCCGGAGCTTCAAGAGGAGATATTAGGTTCCATGTGGGTTTGTCACCTTGGACTAGTCCCTCCTCAATCCTTTTTATTTTTACAGTGTGGATTTGTAAATCAATCCCAGCGATGATGGTTTGGTCCGAGCAAGGTTGGTCGTCTCTGTGGCTTGCCCGAATGATGATTTTCTCCCGTTGAACGTTGGATGTACATTCCGTTTGGCGGTCCTTATGGACATTTGGGTCTGCAGGGTCAGATTTGTAAATGTTATCGTGACCGGGCTCGTAGACCTGTAAGCCCTTTGCATAATTCAAGATGCTACTTGGCGCGGGAGATTTTGCAGTCGAAACTTTAATCAAGTTTTCGCTCAAGCTGCATGGTAGGCTCTTGGGAGGTGTTATCATGGTGGATGTTACACTTGTTTGTATGTCTCTGTTTTGGTCTGCCAATATTAGACCCCGGCTCTTCTGGTCCTCACTGCTGGTAGTTTTATTATCCTTGTTTGCTGGCGCAAACCAATGCTCGATTTTTTCCTTTTGCGTAGGTTTTGTCTTTTTTTGTTTTATATTACCTTTTTCAGTTTTTTCTTATTTTTTCTGGATAAGGATTGTCGCTCTGGGGGCGATGTGTTCGAATCGTCCGGTTTTCCAGGGTTATTGTTGGTTGTTTGATGGAGTTGTGATATTGAATGTGAGTTTGGATTTGATACCTGAAAGTTGGGGCTCAATGGGCTTTTTGGTTCATTGATGTTACCGGGAATTTCCTGGGTTCTCACTAGGCTGTCCTGGCTGGCCTTTGAACAGAGGTTTGGGTCCAAAGTGGGCTGTGTATCCCTTAGAGTAGTTTTGTTTGTTGGATCTCCACTTGGCCTTGAGGGCCCTGAAGGTGAATGTGTGGCTTTTGTCCTGTTATTTATGTTCTTTGCATTTGTTCTCGTTATTGAATTTTGAGGGGAGAAGCGTGTTGTATTGTTCTTGTTTCTGTTTGCCTCATGTTTAAGATCCATGACTAATGTGCTCATTATTTCCGGGAGTTTTTCCAAAGACTGCAGTAACGGGGAGCACCCACAGTCGTTGGGTTTCATCATTACCTCTGTGTCTGCCTGCGCTCTGCGTATTTTAAATGCTCCAGTTTTGTATCCACTCCGGTGATCAGGCTTGCTACGGACTGCAGAATGTTTATTTGAATGTCAAGTTTGTCCGCGTGCATTAATGCGGCATTTCCCATTGATATCATGGCCTCGTTAATTAGTGCTAGGTGGTTTTCTATTCTTTGTGAGGCCAAGCTGGATTCCCGGAGTGGCAACTGTTTGTTTGAGTCTGTTAAACTTGACTCCAAATCTAAGACAAGATTTTCATTTCGTGTGGGGGCTACGTCATCGTCCTTGTCCCCCAGTTTGATGGGTACATACGGAGACTTCAGGAAGCCCGGCTTAGATTTCAGTGGTGTGCAAATAACCTTGAGGTTCACAGTGTTTTCTGTGGGGGTTTAAGATTCCTTATTTATTTCACTTCCCTCTGGAGCCATATTAGATTGTGGTTCCGGGGGGTCGTAAGACAAATTTATCGGAGCCAGTTTGTTGGTTCCTAGGTCATTGGCTCTGATTGATTTTAAATTGTCTTCAGTTTGTGTTTTATTACCCTTCATGATCAAGACTTTTGGAAACAGAGGAACAGTCAATGAGGGCTTTTGACTCAATGTTTCATTTTTAATTGTGCCTGATGGTTTGTTAGCGTTAAAGCAGTGAGTGTCAAGCCTGGAGGCATCAGGAAAAGTATCCATTGGTTTTCCGTGGGCAGTGGAATTACCTTGTTTTGTGTGGTGTGGAAAGTATTTCCTGATGTCGTTGTTGCCTTTGGCGCTGCTACTACTGATGCTATTATTTGTGTTTTTGATACAGTCTGTGTTGTCAGTCATCATGATGGCACAGGCTTCTTGTTATGCCTATAATGCCTGTGGCCCCCTTTATGGTTGTATTTGTGTTTTTGGCCTCTGTCCTGGAAGCTGATCCAGAAGCTGGGGAGGAGTTCGTACTTTCTTCTCCCGATTGTGTCCCATCGTATTGGGTCATATCCTGTGAGGACGGGTCATGTCTTGTATTGTCTTTGCCCATGGGGTATAGCATCCTGGCTTTTTGACGTTGTGCGGACTTATGAGGACGATAGTTGGACTGGGGTTGTATAAGGCCTGCGTTCCTTGTTCGCATAATTACTCTGCACGATAGTTGTCAAGCCTTTAATGCGGCGTCTATGTAAGTTACAATATTTGTCCAGTCTTATCCAGTATATTATCCAGTATAGGAAGGTGTAAAGAGGCAAGCAAAGAGGCAAGCGTAGGGAAGCTAACGATTTCCTTCCGTTTGAGATGGTTGAGATAGTTGTCCGGTGGTAGCAGGTGGGGGAGTTTGTTTAAAGGATGTCTCCTTAATTGCCAATTATCTCGATCTGAGAGGGGGTCCGTCCTGGCAGTAGCAGTAGCGGTATGATAAAGGCTGAAAAAGTGATTTGTTGAGGTGGTGATTAATTAAAGCGGGGGCAAAGCTAATATTGGGGTTCCTAGATACGGCCGCCTCGCTGCTCGTTTTGATCATCCCCTCCACCATTGATCGCGTCTCTCTGCGGTCGGGGGAGGTGGGCAGCGTTCACAGCAGAGACTGCTGCTTGTATGGCGAGGCGTGACAGTGCGAGGCAGTGCGGGGGGCGGGTTGGCTCACCTTACTTCCCTTGCCGCTCTCAGCTGAAGCTGGAGTCTCCACGGCATGGCGGTGGCGGTGCAGCGGTTCGCCAAATCTGGATGAGAACTAGGTCCCGAATCAGCATAGGAATCGGAGTCAGGGTGAGCTGTTCCGCTGTTCCTCTATGCCGCAGTGCCTGCTGCTCTCAACAGTTCACAAATGCCGCTCGGATGCTGCGCTCCCCTCCTCCGTGCTCCTCTGAGCTCACACTACGCCCTCTGCTCTCAGTAGCTCACAGGAAACGCTGTTTCCACTGTTTCTCTGGCCGTCGTGGGGCTCTTGTTGCAGCTTCTCCCCTAGACTCCCTGCAGAATACCAATGGTAGCTGAGCAGGAGCTTGGGAGCTACATGCTATACTGTGGTTCACAAGCACGCAGCTTCCCCTCCGGCTCAAGAATGCCTCAGACTGCTCCCTGGGATCACAAGGTCCGCCACTGCCTCAACCTCATCTCAGCCTCATCTGCCGAGTGAAGCCATACCTTCCTCGCCTCGTTTCACCAGCCCCGACGCCCCGGGCTTACCGCGGCCGCTCACGGAAAAGGCAAGGCAAGGCAAGGCAAAGGCAGGCAGGCAGGCGGGCAGGCACACACTGGCGGGACGGCCGGCGGCCAAGCAGCTTCCCAATGCGCTGCAGGCAGGCGGGCTCGGACGGCTTCACGGCGGCTCAACGGCTTCAGCTTCGGAATGCAGTGAACTCCCGGTGTGCCTCAGGAGAGCAGCAGTGCCCGAGCTGGCCGTGGCTGCAACGGAGAGACAAGCGGAGCCGAAGGCAGCAGCAAAAACGAGGTGACTGACAGCAGGTCGTTTTGGTGTATCTGTTTCCCTTTATGAGATTGGCGGGAGCCACTGGGGGCCATCTTGGAGGAGGGAGACTAGAGCGCTTTTTTATGCTTGGAGTTTCTGTGTGGAGCCGGAGGCTCATGGGTAATTACTGTGGCGAGGAAGACAAGGACTCGGAGTAATGAAGATTACCGGCAAGTAACCGGGGCATCATTAAATCAACACATTTTACACTGAGCACATTAAATATTGGTCTCCGTGTAAAAGCCTGCCATATGAGGAGGAACTTATTCTTTGGTTGCTATAGGTCAACATAAACATGTTACATTTACACGCCACAAAAATCAGTGAATCAGAACCACATTTGGTTTGTATTCTGCTAACGTTCAAGTGAAAAGCAAACCGATGCAGGTGGTACTCATGTGTTTTCTATTTGCTGCAAGATGTAGATTTTACTGGGAATATGGGTTCTGTTTTCACTTTTAGTTTAAATATTGCAGATTTATAGATTTTGGAACATACATGATGGATTTTTGTGACCATGTTATTTGTTTGGTTAAATTTAGTAAGGTTGTGAATAGAGTCTACATTTTTTGATTTTCAAATAGAAGGACCGGTAAATGCTCGTAAGTGAAGGAACACCTGTATCTACTATTCTTAAAAAAAGAATGGGGTGTTCCTGATGATTGAAATTATTTTGATAAAGTTCTGTTCATATGATCATTTTTTTTCCTCTGTACTCATCACATTTGCGAATGATGGTATTTTACCATTGCTTGGACTTGGTCAGTTTTCCTACGTTCAGCTGGATAACTTGTAGCAAAAATACATATTCCAGGATACTTGGTTAAAAACTAGGGCCATATGCTTACCCCCTGCCCTCACTCCTTAAATCATTAATTATGTTTGTTTACATCCAGTCCCAAATCTGGTTATATCACCCCCTATTAAAATGACCTATCCTTGAATCCACTAACTTCCAAAGCCTAGAACTTGCCTCCTGTTCTCTTCCTTGAATTTGTTTTTGAAGAAGGTGTTTAACTGAACTTTTGTAAAGCATCTTCAACAATTGACTAAATCCCTCCAATCTTCCCTTTATCAGAAATACAGCATAGAAATAGCTACCCCACTGTTGGTTTGTCGAATGTCCTTTGCATGGTAAATGGACATCCTGTGCCCAAATGCTTGCAAAATTGGTATCATGAATGTTATTCTGGACCTAGCTATCCAGCTGATTTCGTGTGTGTAGAGGCTTAGTGTCCTTGGTAATGATGGGTCGAGAACTGATTCTGACACTTCAAGGGGCAACACCCACCTCAATGGTGTTCATTGTACTACTATTCGTGCCCTGGGTATATTACAAAAAGTGGTGGTGGCAGTGTACCTTGATTGTGAATAAATCGCTTTTTGAAACCATTATCTCTGTGTCAAGGAGAGGCAATCATACTGGCTCTTTTTGTTTGTAGCTTTTATGTGAAACCTAAATTCTTATGCTAGCATCCTTTGTGCATGTTAAGTGTGTACATGGGCAGTGAGTGTGTAACACATGGTTTACCAGTAGGACTTTGTGTATTGTTTGACTACTTGGACCAGTAGAATCCATTTGGATTGCCCTTATTTAGCAGGTCAGAAGAACAGGTTCCCCAGATGCTGGAAATGCATTGCCTGCATTCTTGTGTTGTAAATGGGAGACACAGATGTGAGAGGGGATGGAGACCGAGCTACTTTATAACTCCAATAACGGCCTCAGTAACAAAGGACTGCTGGTTAGTTTTTCCGGAGCTCTGTTATTAGTCTGTGCTTTTGGATTATGGTAAGTAATTATGAAATGGTATCCAAATGTCTTTGGTTTGTGCAGACTCTGGTAGAAACTCTTTACACAGTTCAGTTTGTTCACATATATTTCACTTATTGGTTGGAGTTTTTCCACGTCCCCAGTGCTTCGCTAGCAACAAAGTCAAGGCTACAAATTTAAGATCGACATAAGGAAATGTTTGTACCAAGAACTAAAAAACTTTGCTGCGGCCAGATTTGAACAAGTGTTTGGGGTGGGAAAAATACATGTTTTCATTTACAGTAGTTTGTATCTCCCAGGAAAATACGGGTTGTATAATGTAAACATCTATAGGAAACAAGCATTTACAATGCAATGGTATCGGCATTATTAAAGGTAGAGCTATTGGCATTGCTCATGACTTTTTTTCATTTTTAAAAAAACATAAATGGTTTTGTCATTTACAATGGCAATAGGTGAGCATTAGAGAGTAGTCGAGAGTATTCGCACAGACAGAGCAGAGCACACACACAGACAGAGCCACACACACACACACACACACACACACAGACAGAGCCACGCACACAGACAGAGCCACGCACGCACACACAGACAGAGCCACTCACACAGAGCCACGCACACACACACAGAGCCATGCACACACACACACAGACAGAGCCACGCACACACAGACAGAGCCACGCGCGCACACACACAGACAGAGCCACGCACACACACACACACACACAGCCACGCACACACACACACACACACACACACACACACACACACACACACAGACACACAGAGCCACGCACACACACACACACAGAGCCACCAGGGGTGGGGAATTCATATCGCCCGACGCCCAGGACATATTGTTTGCTGACAGGGACAACAAGTAATTATGTTTTTATTGTCCGTCGGACAAGTAGGCTCCACTTCCTGTAGCAGAAACCTTTCCCAGAAAAGAACTTGCAAAATCCTTCTAACCTGCTTCCAAATGCGTGCTGCGTTTATTGGCATAACTTTCTACGATTTAATAATCCTTTGATTCACTGACAATACCCAGAAGTGCTTCCCTCCTTTCTGAGCACAGCGCAAGGCACGCACTGACATCTCTTTGAACATTGCGGGGCAGGCCTGCCTTACGCTTTTGGAAAAGGAAAAAAAAACCTCTCTGCTTACACGGTTTCATTCAGAGTGCAGGCTGTAACTCACAACTGCACGCTGAAAGCATTTAGGCCAGTCACTGTTGCTTGTAAGCAGAATGCACAAGTACTTCATTTCACAATAATCCTGTGTTTCCAAGTCTCTGCACTCCCCAAAACCTGCCTCGTGGCCCCATCATTCAGAGGTCATTGCCCTTGTGCCTTTGGTGTAAAGCACACGGCCTATCACCACCAGCTGCCGAGATCACGGCTGCTCCCCAACACTGTGGCTATTACTGTGATCGGAGCTATTATCAGATCATTCTCAGCCCACAAGATAAGAGGCCGCAAAAGCGTAGTAACATATAAATGCTAAAGTTGCATTTGTAAAGTTGAATTTTCTGTAAACTATGACGGGCAACAAAATATTGTGCCCAGCCCCACATCAAAAAAGTGTTGTCAAAATCCACTTTTTGATGTAGGGCCTTGCACAATATTCTAACATTAAGTTTATGGAAAATTCATCTTTACAAATGCAACTTAAGCATTTATATTTATATTTTTAACACGCTATTGCTGCCTCTCTTACCTAGTGGACTGAACTCTGATAAAATACCACTCTAAACCTATTTGTGCGTGTGTTTGTGACCATCAGTGCATTATTTTATAGGATTTTGACAACACTTTTTAATGTTTTAGTGAATTGAAAGCTCGTGCGGTGCTAAAGCTAAATCTACTGATTAAGGGCCCCCCACCAATAAAACCTGGGGCATAGTGAACCTCTCCCTATAGCAGCTACAGCAGAGGTGAGTTTTTTTATGGGCCTCTCATCTACAACTTGGCAAAGAGATGATTAACTAAAAGAAAATAGAAGATGGGTTGCTAGAAAAGGGAGAGAAGGATGGAAGAGGGGCAAAGGATAGATGAGTGGGTGAATGTATGGGTGGATGAAAGGATGGATGGACGAGTGGATAAAAGGAAGAATGGATGGTTGGGTGAAATGATGGACGAGTGGATAAAAGGATGAATGGATGGTTGGGTGAAAGGATGGATGAGTGGGTGAAAGGGTGGATGGGTGTGTGAAACGATGGATGGATGGATCGATTAGTGGATAAAATGATTGCAGAGTAAATAAAAGTCGGAATGAATAAAAGGATTTCTAGTAATATAAAATCTGAAAGGATAGGTGTAGAGCAAAGTAAATGAAAATCTGAGAGGATGGATGTATGGCAAAGTAAATTAAAATCTGAGAGGATGGATGAATAAATGAATGGCAAAAGGAACAATTGATGGTTGAAAGGTGTTATTGTTTGAAGGGTAAGTCAAATGATGGATGCATGGGTGGATGGATGCGTGCATAGATAGTGGATGGGTGCGTGCATAGATAATGGATGGGTGAACAGATGGGTAGATGTATGGAATGGCCGATGGATGGAATGGGAAGAAAGAATGAATGATAGAATGAATGACTGAATGTAAAGGTGAAATGGTGGACATGAGCAGACAGATGTAGCATTAAAGAATAATGGATAGATGCTTGGATTGAAGTGACAAAGGAGTTTTAGGGAGATATGAGCTCACTTACATCACTTACTTGGTGCTGTCAGAGCATTGGTCAAAGTGGGGGGTATTTTAACTTTCTGGCTACTCCCTTGAATAAAACCATCAAAGGGCTGTTCCTTTTACTTAGTAGCAGAGTATGACTGTAAATCACACACCATAATCTCCTTTTTTTTTATAAGAACCCCATCTTCGCATCCCTCAGCACGTAGAGGATACTACCTGTCAAAATGGAATAAGCTATGCAAGCGTGGGCTGTGCATACCTTGATTTGTGCACTATACTGAAGATGCTAGGAACAATGGTAATGCAAGGCTCAACTATGTCTTACATGTGATCCACATGGTACCTGAGCTACACTGCATATGATCTTTACAGTGACCTGTGCAGGACATGAGCTGTAAAATAGGTATGAACAGTGCTGTGCATCATTCATGTAAGGGTAAGGGATAGTGCATGAGGGAATTGTTACATAGAAGGTGTAAAGTGTATGAGCTGCACTACAGAGGATACAAGTTGTTCTAGAGATGAGGTGTGTCATGCCCGTGGGTTGTGCAGGAGCTATGCAGAACACTAGCTGTGTGGAGTTTGAGCTTTACTTTGCATGAAGTCTGCATGGTATGACTTGGAGAGGCAACTAAGTAAATTGCTGTGAAAGGCATTACCTTTCTTCTTAACATCTTCAATGACAAGTCAGTGCCTGCTGTAACCATAGTACCTTAATATTTTTTCAATGGCCAGTCTTCGGGGTTTTCTAACGGATGCATTTTTCTTGCTGGCTTCCTCAAATCCCCCCCATCACCTCTGAAACAAATTGGTAGTTTCTCAGGGAAATAATATAGTGACAAATTTGCATTTGCTTGCTAGATGTATGGTCGCCCACAGTTTATTCGGCATGTCGGGATGCTAATGTTTAAAACAAAGTTGTGTAACATGTTCATGGGTCAATTGCATTAAAGTTAGGTCGAGCAGAGAATTCAAGTCAGATATATTCAAACACAGTCAGCAGGAATCTCAGCTTGCATTACTGACAGGGGATCCAATAAAAGCAAGTGTGCATTGTCTGCAACATTTACAAGTTGTGGCTATGTGTATAGCTTCCAGAAGACTCCTTTATGATTTGCAAGTGTATGAAGAAGAATGGAAGCAATATTGGAGATTTTATTTTGAAAACGGACAATGTACCCCAAATAATGTGCTCCTTGAAAAAGGGATTAAGAGAGCAAAATATTTGCAACTTAAAAATGGTTGTAGTGTGCAGAAAGCTACAATGTAGAGTTTGAAAACATTATTTACCATTGCACTAAGGAATCATTTAATACATGAGCTTTGGTGCATGTCAATATTTTAAAAACAAAATAAAGGCAAATCAACGTAAAACTACTTTGAAAAAAATGAGAGATGGGGCTACTTCCAAGTGACTACTTTGTCAAACAACGTACTTTGCCCTTCTAAAGTATATGTTTTGCTG
Source organism: Lissotriton helveticus (assembly GCF_964261635.1). NCBI lineage: Eukaryota > Metazoa > Chordata > Amphibia > Caudata > Salamandridae > Lissotriton > Lissotriton helveticus. The sequence goes on from NC_136057.1 coordinate 421,629,453, forward strand.
GTATATACCCTATGTCCATCTGCCTACCCTGACATTTCCAATGCTGTATTGGGTGTTTTGATTGGCACTGTGGTTCCTGAGATTACCCGCCTCAAAGGTTTGGGTTCTCTCTCTTTATTATATAAGTATGGAAGTAAATACATGAAAAAAAGTTCCATTGGGACAATAGAACACCAAACGCTGATTGCAGTTTTGTGGATATGTTCTTATATTTCCCATGTTAGGGACCGTTGTCTCTAATAATATAGTAAAATGAGCCCTGGCATAATCAGAAAGGCTGCTTTCCAAGCTCTTACATGAGAATGCGGTCATACATTGAAACCTCATTGTTTGGTATCAAATGGGACAAGTTGATTTTTTTACAGGACAAGAAGATTTCTTAAACATTTTGTCCTTTGGACAAGAAGATATTTTATAAAATTCCACACCCCTGGCCACGCACACACACACAGTGCCACGCACACACACGCACACAGAGCCACGCGCGCACACACAGAGCCACGCGCGCACACACACACAGAGCCACGCGCACACACACACACACACACACACAGAGCCACGCACACGCACACACACACACACACACACACACACACACACACAGAGCCACGCACACACGCACACACACAGACAGAGCCACGCACACACACAGACAGAGCCACGCACACAGAGGCACCGAAAAACCGGGATGACAAGCAGGGAACAGAGGCACAGAAAAACCGGGGGAACAGAGGCACACAAAACCGGGGGAACAGAGGCACAGAAAAAACGGGATGGCTCAGGGGGAAGACATCGAATTTTCCTAGTCTGCCAATGGAGTGGAGTGGCATATGCCACTACAATGCAAGCTTTAGACTCTATACATAACAAAAACTGCTTTAGCTTTTGACCAGGGTTGCCTGCCTGGTAATCTGTGATGCCATCTTCAGTTCCCGGCTTGCATCACAAGCTCTGCGAAGCCCATTTTACCAAAAGTGATTTCATCCTATAAATAGGGAGTGCAACTTTCCACTGTGGATAAAGTTGCAAAGTTGGACCTCAGGCTGCTACAACACCTCCACAGAGTCAAAACTCGGCAGGGCTGAGATTTCCCTGACAATCTGCGGATTACTTTAATAAATCCCAACCGCTCCCCCAACGTCCACAATCCAACTGGCCCCCTCAACCACTATTTATTTATTTTTATATTCATCTATTTTTTTTATTTGTTTGTTTATGTAAATATATTTAGTTGCTTACTAAGCATAATGCCCACCGAGGCCTATTGGTGCTTGAAACGTATAAAAAGAAAAAATGGAAATAGACAGAAGCAATGACTTTATGGTGCCAGAATTAAACTAAAGCACATAAGAACATTTTTCTAGAATCCTTAAAAGCTCAAAAAATAAAAATAGGAATTGACTGGATCCCCTGAGTTAAAGCATTCCAAAGTTTGGGTAGCACGTTTTAACAAGCTGGATCACTGCATTGGTTACGAATAAAACATTGAGCGTGTAGGTAGTACTGGATCGCAGTTGGAGGCGGGCTGCAAAGGAACCACTAAACACTAAAGAAAGACTGTGCCAGATTGGTACAGAGCTCTGGGGGTGGGACAGAAGGTTGAAAGAGGAATCTTTAGCGCAGAGAGAGTCTTTTCCCGGAGATATGGTCAAATTTGTTGAGACTCAAACTAATCTGTCAGCCATGTTTTCAAGCCTCTGAAGCTTGGAGGGGAGTCGATCTTAGGTGTAGTATTGACAACGCACTAATTTTGACACCCTAATTTGTCTTGATTTATCGCCCGTGTTAGGTACAATCTAACCGTATCATTTTGCTTCCCCATGCTAACATTTTTTGTCTGTGACCGTCTCAGTGCTCTTGTTTGCGCCGTTTCTTACCTCTCCCACTCAGCCTATATTTCTCCCTCCCTTAAAATCTGGTGTAAAAGTCAGCCTCCTTTGGAGTACCCCGGGGAAAATATACCCTTTCCTATTCGACATCTATTTGTCCCCATCAGCCCACACTTTGAAATCTATGGGTTCGTGCTTTCACATGTGGCGCGAGGCTGAGTGAACAGGGCCCGCGGCGAAGCGCGCGAGACAAGCCACTGGTGCACATCAAACAGAATACGTATACAGCAGCAGCACCGAGGCGAAGCGCCCCCTACCTGTGCCAAGACATCGCCGGGTCTGCGGAGCGCCCGCGAGGCTCCGATCAGGGAGATCCCGGACTGCTGCAGGCTCTTGTCCCCGTGTTGGACGCTCACTAAGGCCGCAGAAAGTGCCTCAAGGCCCTTGTAGGGTCACACTGGGCGCTCTCCGGTGGCGCTGGGATATGATGGTCAGTCTTTCCTAGTAGAGCCTCGACGCTCAGATGAGGCGCTGCCCACTCCGCACGTGCTGTCTGCAGGCTGCGGGCGTAAAATGCAGGGAAGGAGTGACGTCACCTGCTCACGGCCTGGCCGAGTGACCTTCAGCGGGGAGGAAGGTGTGAGGGGCGGGGGGAGAGAGCAAAAGAGGGTGTGGAGGAAGGGACGGGAGAGGGGTCGCAAAGCAAAAGGAGTAAGAGAGAAAAGAGTGAGGGTGTGGAGAGGGGAAAGGGAGAAACACAAGAGGAGGGGGGACCACGAAGGAAACAGGGCCTCCCTTCTCAAGGGCCACAGAGGCAGCTCCCAGCGATCCTTGGGAGGCATGTCACGGGGTGAATTTAGGGCCTGCTGCCCGGCTTTCTCTTCTGTGTGCCACCCTGTCTCGCACTTTCTCACTGTTTGCAGGAACATGAAATGTAAATCTCAGATCAAATTTTATCTCCATCACCACACTTCTGAATGACTATATCGAAAAATAACAAACACTCCATCAGTCTTTCACCGGATGGTACCCCAAAATCGGGAACACACTTCCAGTAGCACCCAAAAAGTCACTCACGCCCAGAACCGCGGTCAAGACACTAAGCTGATCAAAGTATATCAGAGGGGCCAGCTCTGAAAGGCCGAGCGCCAGAACTTCTGTACAGCTCCCAGAAGCATTCGTCGCATCGATTTTAAACAAATCTACAAATAGAAAGTAACTTTCCTTATGCACTGTCCTCAGCGGGTTAGTGTGTGTACCAGTGAGCTGTGTGTGACCCTCGGTCACAGGTTCAAGGCGTGGCAGCCCCTGTGCAGCCATTGATACGTCTATGCTTTCTAAAATGAGCACCCTTTAAAAGAGCGATAACGCCTGGTATTTAAGCACAACGAGATAAATACAGTTTGGGGTGTGTTGGCGCTACATAAACGAGTTTCATAATAGGTCCTTGGATGAGAAGAGCCCAGCCCAGACCTGCCCTGAGATGGGGCCTCTCGCCTTCCGACGGGTCAGCGCCGCGAGGGGACGCTGGTGCGTTTCCAATCCCGGCGCTTTTGAATATTCATCGTGACTTTGCTGTTTGCCCTTTGTCACCTTTGATGTCGGTCAGCATTAAAAATGGCAACATCTGTGGTCGGGTGATTGTGGGGAGGAGGTGGCCATTGATCCTGGCCAGAAAGGAGCACGGGCCCCGGTGACGGATGTGCTTTTAGCGCCACAAGACGCGCAGCGAAGGCTGGGGGTCACCGGCGCCCCCCCGAGCAAGACCGGACTACCCGAGGGATAACTGAGATGAACAGATGAAATCTGAGGGAAGGAGAGGAGGCAGGGGCGAGGCATGAACACGACCAGCTACAAAGGATTCAGTATGGCAGGCAGGCCGATAGGGCTGTGTCAGAGTCACTCGCATACCAGATAGACAATGCTGGATAGGTGCGGTTGGGCACATCAACCTCCAGCCAACTTCCTTTCGATTGCTGGGAAATAAACTTGAAAAAACAAGAGCGGAGCCTCCACACGACCACCTTTCTCCGAGGCGAGGCAGGAATGCCTCGGAGAAACCAGTGTCTTTTTGCGATTCGTGGCGTGGTTTTCGTTCTCTCCTCTTCCCATTGGCTGGAAGGTAAAATTCCAGCCAATAGGAAGAGAAAGAAAACAAGGAAGAACCTTAAAAAAACGCCTCCGAAAAAGACAGTGCTTGGAGCGAATGACGCCCCTCTTCTCCAATGGCTGGCCAGCATTTACTAGGCCAGCCGATGGAGAAGAGGGGCGGGTTCCAAGCCCCCTCTAAGAAACATTAAATCTTCGGGATCCACCCACACTGCTTACAGCAGTGCGACGGAGTCCTCGACCTAAAAATGGGTAAATGGATTATGATTTTGTTTTATTCACTTTTAAATGGTTTCTACAGCATTAACAGCTATGTCCTGTTCTGTCCTATTTATGTGGTGAACAGTCGTTGTAGCTGTAGACTCAAATATCAAGAAGCATTGGCAAAGTCAATACGTTTCCCTCTGCAACATCTCTTGGTTTTGTCAATTTATTTTTTGCTGTCCAACATGTTTTAAAATGAAAAGCGCTATGACCTAACCTGCGCTCATCTCATTGTATCACTTTTTTCTTTTAAGGCATGTTTCACTGCTGTGCTGCACGTCTTAAGAGAAAACAAAAGCACTATGATACGACACGGCCAGTGCTGGTTACATCAGTGCTTTATATTTTGAAACTTTAACAAGTCTAAATGTATAATGAAAAAAAACAATAGATTTGTAAGTGACTGTAAACAATCAAACAGCAACATAAATATGAATCTATGCTCATTCCTGATGCTTTAATCTTTCTTAAATAAAAACTCATGGGACTTAATTGCAGAAAAGTGTTCCGTCTGTGAGACAGACTATTGTCCATGTAATATGTCAATGCTACCCATAAATATGCTGTGTTTTTTAATTTTACGCTGCTGTGCTATCTGTATAGAAACATTAACAAAGTCAAACAACTCTGTGTGAGCTATTTTGGCTTTAAGGTTTTTTTAAAGATGTCTTGGAAAAAAATAAAACTAAGCTCTATGGCACGGCCAGTTCTGGCTGTCATAGTGCCTTTTGCTGTAAGGCGGGAGTAGAGAGAGGGGGCAAAAAAAGGACCTGAGGGGGTGGGAGGGACAACAACAGCGAATCGGGAGGGGGTGGGATGGGTAGGGCGAACAACAAGGAGGAGCGAGCGGATGCGAGTCAATAAGATGGATAGATAGAGCCTGCAAACGCATGCACTCTTAAGGAGTGCCTGATTAATAATAAGAAGTACCTGTACAAGCAGCGGTCAGTAGAAGGATACTGGCTACAGAGACCGGAAACTGTACTTGGTCCAAGCTCCACTTACCACAGTATGTCAGCAAGTACTGAAGAGAAGGTAGAAGCAGCAGGAGGCTCTGTCTAATCAGAAGCAAGGAGATGAGAGAAACGTGTGAGCCAGCTAATGGTGTATAACTGTAAGTATGGGTCAGGCTGTAGACAGTTTTTAAGCTTTTCCTTTTTATTTGCAATAGCTTTCTCTGACAGCGCATGCGTGCTGTATAGGTGAAACCTAAAAACACAGGCTTAAAAGAAGAATGCGTAGGTGACTGGATTACAAATTCATATTCCAAAGGATCATCAGTTCCTGAAATTAAGCGTTTGACTAAAGTCTGAACTTCACTATTTGTGATTTTATTTTTTTGGGTTGAATTATGTTTTTTTTAAGATCAGTTAATGCGTGTTATAATGAAGTAAATCTGCTTTGATTTTACTAACCTTCGTTAAAATTGAATTGGGCAGTATTTCACTTAGCTTCATGGAAAGCAAAACAAATGCATAGATATGTTTCTTCATGTATTTCCTTATATGATTTGTATGCAGCTCTGTTTTTTAATTCCTCAGCATAGATGACTGAGGTTACCAAAAAGTCTTACTTGCATTTCACAGGACAAAATTTTGATAGACTTTTCGTGGGTTTTTTGTAGCTTCCTTACTCTGATCCAGCACTTAAAAACACTACCTAGTACTGCACAAAGACGGATGTCGGACTTCTTAAGAATTTCAGATTTTTCTTGATTTCCCTGGTTATTTTTTCAAGTCCCCCTGTTGCTGCAACACTCTTGCTGTTGCTCCAGCTTCTTTCTTAGTCAGTCCTACACTGTTAACCACTCTTGACTGATTTTCCAGATGCTGTATTCATTCAAGCTTAAAGTCAGAGCCAAGTGTTCTTGTACCATGCTTGTTCTCTGCTCAATCTTGACTGTTTGATGTCGTGTTGAAATCTGCATCCAGGGTTGACTGCATTCGATCTTTCCTCTCAGGCAGAACACAAAGCATAAGGCTCCTGCACTTCCTCTCTGAACCTACTGAGATCAGATGCGGAGTATCCAAAAGATCCTCCCTCAGCCCTACGCTCTTCAACATCTACATGGCCCTCATCGCAACCATTGTCAGTAAACACGGACTCAACATAGTCTCTTTTATGCCAAATACACCTTCTTCTTCCCTCTCCAAGTATGAAGGATGTCACAACCTGGATGAGCAGTAGCTGCCTGGAGCTCAATTTTGAGAAAACAGAAGTCCTCATCCTCTGATCCACCCCCTCCACATGGAACAAGTCTTGGTGGTCCCCACCTTTGGAAACCCACCCACCCCAATGGACCATGCTCATAACCTCTACATCATACTCGACCCTTCACTCGCCATGAACTGCCAACTCAAAGCTGTATCCTCTGCATGCTTCAGCACACTCCGCAAGACCTTCAAATGGATCCCCCCGACTCCGGGAAGACCGTCACCCACACACTCATCATCACCAGCAGACTGGACTACAGAAAAATGCTCTACACCGGAATCCACAAAACCATGCTCCACAAACTCCCGGCCATCCAGAGTGCCTCAGCCAGACTCGTCCTCGACATAACCATATCACCCCACAACTCGCGACCTCCATTGGCTGCACCTATTTGCTGTATTCTTGGATAAAGTGGCGAACAACCAATGACAAATTGGAATGAAGACAAATAATACACAACTGGGTGGCTTATGTTATGTAAATCTGGTTTTAATTGATTAAAGAACCCTTTTGTGTTCTGATTTTAACTATGTGTAAATGGGTTGTGTTTTGTAGCCCTGAAGAAGTCACTTGTGAAGAGACGAAACATGTTGGCTACTTGAAAAAAACAGATTTTATGAAGATTTGTATAAAGAAACTTTTAAAAAATACAAAGAATTAGTGGACAAATGTTGTGCAACCCATGTCTTAAAAAGATGTATGGTACATGTATATGGAAGTAAAATGGTGTGTTGGGCACCCTTGTGTAATGTGTTCAGTGTGTATGCAGCACTCCACTCCAGCAGTAATAAAGTGGAAACACAACACCAGAAAAATCCACACCAATCTATAAAAAGAGAGTACATTTTAATAAATAACATATTAGAACGACAAAAATCCAATCAGTAGAACTGGAGATATGCAGTTTTCAAATCTTAAGTAAAAGTTGCACCAAGTAGTGCAAAATGTCAATTGTGGTTCTCTGGTCTTGCTGGATCAGAACAGAGTCACAAGTTCAGGCCGACCACGATGGAGCACGAGCTGGGTAAATGACCAAGTGTCGCCCGCTGGACACTGTAACTCGTTTTACATGGGCTGAAATGTGAAGTCCTGCGTCACATCACATCTAGTTGTGTTGGTTTTAATGAGGTCGCTGATCAGGTTGAGTTGCGTGTGCTGTGCGAGTTTTAGGGAACCCTTTGTTGGCAAATGAGGAATAGAATCTGAAGCCTGCTAGGGGTCCAGGACTTGGGCAGCATCTCCTTGGGATCAGAAGTAACTCCAGCAGAGTCCAGGAACAGGGCAACGACCCTAGTGTGGGCAGCTGTTCAGATTCAGAATAGGTCTCTGGATCTTGTTATGTCTGTGTAGCTCACACAGGAGGCCAAACAGATAGCCCTTGCAAATCACTCTGGTGTTCCTGGGTTCAAGGAGCAGGTCAAGGCTTCCTTTCTCGGGCATCAGGACAGTCCTTCCAGCAGAAAGCAGCAGAGCAGTCCTTCGTCTGAGTCTTCCACAGGTCCAGACGTGATCTAAAGAATGACTTGGGAATTTCAATATTATTACATAGTGCCAGGCTTGGCAGTGGGGGGGACTTCCTATACCACACCCACATCTGGTTCTGGAAAGTTCTTCCCTTCAACTGTTAAGGGTTCAAGTAGTTTATGGTGATAAAAGACTGGTGTTAAGTTCCTCTGTGTGTGTGTGTTTGTGTGCTAGAGGCACCCCTTTGGGATCCAAGTGGGGCAGGAAACCGCTCCTACCCCCCATCCTGGCACGATGGCCCATCCTGCCAACATCCAATACCCTTTGTCTCGCTGTCTGGGAGGATTACACAAAGGAAACATGTACGTTAATCCCAGTCATGTGACACAGGTTACCATTAAACACAAATACGCGTAGAAGCATTGGAATGTCATCAAGGATTTAGAGGGTTACTGTATTGGTGCTGCACTGCGGTAAGAAGCCAGTTTTAAACAAGCTTAGTAGTTTGTTGCGTGTTTTTTTTGTTGTTTTTTTGGGTTTCGTTTTAATCCGGTACATGCTAGAAAAGCTCCAGCAAGGCTTATTCTTCTTATTCTTATTCTTATTCTTATTATTATTATTATTATTATTATTATTACGTTTTGTTCTTTCTTGTTCCCTAGGCTCTCCTCTAGGGAGGGAGTTTTGGAAACCGTCCAGTTCTCTTTGGTATCAAGAGTAAGCTGTAGTGGATGTGGCCTGGAAGATACGAAAATGGCCGCATAGAATGTAAGCTCTCGCTATAGCATCAACAATTTGCATTATTTGATGACTTGAGCAGCTGAATACTGAGATTCTGGTTTTGATTGGGGTACTGACAAGGAGATCTGGCCTGCAAGGTTTCAGACCTTGACTGTGGCTTGGCCCTCAGTGGTAAACCACAAAAAGAGAGCTAGGTGTGTTCTCCAAGTGGCGAGTGGGAGCAGAGCCAGCAGAGGCCTCTAGTCCGATGGAGGAAGAGGAATGTGTGAGACAGAGCAGCCAGAAGACCCAGATTGGGTGCAGTCTTGACACCTGGGTACTATAACGAAAGAAGGAAACCATCCAGCTGCCCCCCTGCAATGAAAGTTGGCCTAACTAATGACCCCCACGCAGCCTATTGTTCCTGTCCAACAGCCACCAAGTGAGTTAGCAGAACAGAGAGGGGTGGATAATACAGAGTGGTGGTGGGACGGTAACGAAAAGAGGAAGAACTGGTTGGGGAAGGAGGATACAGACAAAAAGGCCTAGCAAAACAAAAAAAAATACCAAACAAACTAACCTACCTCCACCAAATATATTAACAAAGTAATAGAAGCGCCTCTATTGGATTGAAAGCGGAGTGTGATTGCAAAAAGAGAAGAGCCTACTGGCCCAAAAAGAATAAAAGGGACCGAAACATAAAGCACACACATTACAAATGACGAACAATATGCTTAACCAAAGACTAATGGCCATTAAACATTGTAAGGGGCAGTTGCACTATGAAAACAGGAACAGAGTAAAGATTGGCTGCTGGTAGGCTTGACAGGCTAAACATAACTCTGACTCCCTGAGCTCTGGACATTACCTCAAATGGTACTAAAGGAGCAGACAAAATAAAGCTGAAGAGAGCGTGCATCTTCAAAGAACTGCTGAACAAAGACCTAACGGAATCCTGAGGATATCTGTTATAGACTGAGTTGAGAAACTACATTGCGCCCCAGGGAGGTGGGGGGAAAACACTAGAAAGCGCACCACTCTCCCCACTGACAGCTATTGTGTTGAAGCGCACATTTTCAATTGGAGGTTTCTTTTCCTTTTATTTTTCTTATGTTTTGTGCTTGTTACTTCATAGCACAAACAAAGACCTTATTTGTGAGTCTGAGCCTTGAAAAAGCCCCATGCCTGCGTTCTAAGACTGGGCAAAACACATGTTGACTGTCTTACTGTTCGCGCTTTAAAGTGTATACAAATGAGACTCTGGCAGTTCTGAGATTAATGAAAAAAAAGTGTTTGGTCAAATAACCAATCATTAGCAAAGAAACTGACCAAAAGAACCTGCTGTAACTAGCACTCTACAACCAATGCAATTGTATTCCTAAACTCTACCATAGTGTGGATAGAGCACTGTGAGTAAGGAGGAGGGGAATCTCCAGAAGATAAAGATACTTGAACTGAAAGGATGGAAAAAGGCTAAGATGAGATCACAGCGATGAAGTTGGAGTAGGTTGGAAGATAAGCATTCCTCAAACAGTATGAAGCAACCCATCAGTAGGAAGAAACACAAACCAATGGACAAAAGATCAAACCTCATGGCCCAGTGTAAGCCATCTTAATGGTTCACGGGTGCACTGAAACATAGATCTGAAATCTCCCAAGGGCGCATCTGTGTAAAATCTCAGGTCTGGTGGGGAAAGTGGAGCTCAGGTTCACAAAAACGGCTGAAGTGGAAGCGCTAAAAGATACAGTAATCAAACTACAAAAAATCTCCCTAAAACTGGCGACAAAAGCAGAAGCTAATGGTTGCTCAGTGCTGAGTAATGTGTGCATTGTGGGGACTGCAGAAGGAGCAGAAAGACAAAGTGGTGAACTATTTGTAGAACATTTAATCCTAAAGTTCTTCAAACCAAATGCCATCAAGCCTTGTCTTTGGTGGGAAGATAATGCTGTGTGCCAGTGCCTGTGCCAAAACCTGGAGTCATATCTACAACAGTTATTGCACTAACTAATGAGACAGAGTTGTGATCCTAGAGGCAGCACGAGTACACTACCCTCTGGAGATGGATGGAGTCAAGATACTTTTGTTGTCGATTACATAGAGACTGTCCGTTGCAAAGACTGACCTTCTTGGAAATAAACAGAGCACTCCGGAAATTAAAATGAGAGTGGAATACTCAATGTTGTACTCGCAAGTTTAAGAATAGAGACCTAAACGGAACAGAGATCAAGCAGAAGGGGTATAATTGACCCAAAGTGAGCAAGAAATTACTCAGCAAGCACACGCTAAAGGATATTAAAAACAGGAAAATTGGAGATTATGGTTACATCCACCATGAAAGCTGACTTGAGCGTGAGGGACGAAGATGTATAAGAGTATGGGAGCAACACAACATTTATAGGAAAAGTATAGAGGATATCCACCCCCTCGGAGTGAAAGGATAAGGCAGGACTCAAGGACTAATGTATTGGCGGGTTAGGACAAAATGAATAAATGCTCAGACAAATACACATGTTAAAAGTTGCTGCTTGAGAAGGTGAGGCTATGCCATATCTAGCAAATTAATTTTGCCTTCTAATGTAGTTATTTTTGCTAGTTGCTGAGCTGTTCCTCAAATACCGAGAGGATGTTTTTTTATGAAGCGAAGGACCGCTTTTGAATTTGGGAAGCTGATCATTCAAAACCTGCAGTCCACAACAGTTAGGATGGGAAAGGGTGGAATAGATAAGAAATGTAAAGTTTACAAGTGGTAAGAATAAAGGTACACTCATTGAGGATGTGCACATGAAGCACAGGGAAAGAAAAGAGGGGCAGAAAAAGTGACTAACAGAAAGATTGACTTAAATTTGTCCTGAAATTTAAATGGGCCGTGCAACAAAATTAAGAGGAATTGTGTAAAATGGTCTTGAGACACTAGATATCTTGTTGTTGCAAGACACCCAGCTAATGGGCACCGAATGCCACTTCATTGGGAGGAATACGTTCAGATTGGTTACTCATGCAGGGTTCACCATAGGCTAGAGGGAGGTAGCCATATTCCTTAGGAAATCATCCCCAATCCAGATATTGAAGACCAGGGTAGACAGGCCAGTGTGCATTGCAGCACCAGTGGGGACATGGAATAGAGAATGGGTAGTGGTGGTGTCACTAGATTTGCAGAACTCAAGAACCCAAAGATTGGGAACTACGAGAGGCTGTTATATCTATAGGAGAACACGTCAACCTAGTGATGAACCCCTAAGGTAAGTAGATTAACAGAAACAAGAGGTCAAAGTAAGAAACTCAATTGTTGCATAATGGGCAATTAATGGAGGGAGACACACTTAACTAATAGACTATACTCCTCCTATTTCAGTGCGCACAACTCCTTCACGCTAGACTACCTATTTATTTCTAATCTGTACTGTTAATTTTGAGTAACTAGAAAGGAGCATATTGTGTCATCCACATTTAGTTGTAACAGTAGAACTGCAGACTAAGACTGCAATGAAATGTAAGCTACACTCTTGAGGACTGACAGGCAGGAAGATACTATAGGGGTTGATGGAAGACCTAGAGAACCACGTCACAGAAACTTTGGAGTCAGTCCATTCAGCCATAACAGTATGTGAAGCTTTTATGATGCTACTATGAGAACTGACAATATCAATACAGGGATGTGGCATTCCTATAGCCCAATACCCAGGACATATTGGTTGGGGTGAAGGGCAACACGTTTTCATGTGTATTTTGTCCTTGGGACAAGTAGGCCCAACCTCCTGTAGCACAAACCCTTTGGCTGCCAGTTTGCAGTACCACATTATGGATCAGGAAAGGGCACTGTCTGCAGTTGAAGTAATATTTTAGTCCATATGTTAATGCTGTTTAAACTTGTATTTATAGTTCATTAATTGAAAGCCTTTATTATTAAGGTGAGTGCTCTAAGTAAATGTTGTAAGCTCTGACTGCACTACTGACAGTGGTTCCAGTATAAAAATGTGTAGACACTTTTTAGCAATATGAGGCTATGAATGATGCTCCCAGAATGCTTTCTGATTTTATGTAAAGATTTACAGAAGCTTGAAAGCAAGATTGATGATTCTTTGCTTTCAAAATGATTGTTCATAAAAAAATGAAAGCAGGAAATAAACATTTCGCTAAACTACTGTAAAATTTCAGGTACCATTTCTTTGCAGCATCATTTAGTAACATTTTGATGCATGCTAGTATTTTCCAAAAATATTCATGATTGAAAATCAATAAGATTATGAGAAAAAAAAATAAACCAGCAGTGGCAAAGCCAGTAGGTCTGAAATTGGTAGGCAGTTTTTTAGTTTTGTCAATGTGTGACTTGTTTTGGCATGGTTTCTGTAAAACCTTATTGGTGTGGGAGATGCCTGGCCCTCACCATTATAACAAACATTGCCAAAGGTTTTTTGTTTCAAAAAGCAAACACTGCCACAGTAGTTACTAGCACTGAATAAAACTACTTTGTGTGTCGATATGCTCCTTGTAAAAGAGCCGAATGCTGTCACTCACAGTGAATCCAGCCGATACAGAGCGAGAGAGAGAGAGACCTAATTTTAATAAACGCAAATGGTCATGGTCAACTCCAACCCAAATTAGGAGCCCAGTTATTAAAAAACGTCTCTAAAGTGCACCCATGGCATATGTCTTTGTTTTAAGTGCTGCTATATGACTTTCATGAATCCCAAGAATTTACAGAAGTAGCACATGAAATAGTACTCCTAGAAAAAATTTGTTAACTGGATTTTAGCCTGAGGAAATATGCAAGTGTTTGCATGTTCCCTTTTCTTCCAGCCACTTTTTCCCCAACTCTGGAAGAAGGGTTACATCTGCCATTGTCGCTAGAAAATTTCCAACATTTCTCAGTATGGGAAATGAAGAGTAGTTGAAAACCCTTGAAACATGCAAGTTGGTAGTTCTGAACAGACTCAAAAGGGCATTCTAACTCTGGAACTGCAGAGACGTGGCAACATAAGGGGATTGAAAGTATTCAAAACTACTATGGCATGAGCCATGGCATAATCGAAGCGACTATACCAGAGCTCTCACGTAATGAGATTGCTGCCATAATGTTTCGCAGTACTACATGGCACCAAAGGGACAAGTGGATTTTGTTACAGGACAAGTAGATTTATGAAGCAGCCTGCCTCATGGACAAGTAGATATTTTTTAAATTCCTCACCCCTGCAGGGAACAAGAAAGAAACAGGATAGCGGATCACAACTGTTAAAACTAGAAGAATATTTAATAGAGAATTAAAAATATGGAGAAGGACAGAGCTGTTAGGGAAAAATACCAAAATACTACACAAAATGTAGCTAGAACACACTGTAATGTTCATTATCGTGTATATGAGGTGGGCAGCAAACCTAGCAAATTATTGGCCTGGCTGAAGGCAAGAGGTGGCTAGCGCAGATAAAAACCAAATCGGGAAGTTGGTATATAAAGACTCCGAAATGGTAAAATAACTTGAAGACATTACCCATTGGTCTATGGTATGAACATATGGCACAGGAAGGCAGAGGTAGAGTTTCTTAGAAATCTTTCAAGTCCATATATAAGTGAAATAGACAGGGGTAACCTTGAGTAATAATTGACAATAGAGGATGTACATCACAGTATTTCTCGGTTGAAAGGAGGGAAAGTGCCAGGCCCAAATGGATTCCTCATGGAATAATATAAAGTATTTTCCCGAAGAACAGCAGAACACGTTCTTCATATGTTAGAAGAGGTCCGACGAACAGAATGCCTGTCACAAGACCTATGAAAAGTCACCGTAATGCCTCCTACAGGCCCATGTTGTTACTAAACGTGGAAGTGAAGATTCTTGCAAAGGTGCTGGCAAATAGACTATATGGGACAATAGAGGAATAGTATTCCCCAATCAGTCTGGTTATACCATGTAAAGCAACAAGACTTAGCCTCCAAAGCTGTCATAAGTGTTTGGAATACCCCAGAAGGGGTCAGGCACCTTTAGCCTTGTTGTCACTTTGCCTTTGTAATGCAAAAACAAATGGGACTAGGACCACGATTTCTGTTGTGGGTTTAGATTGTGTGTACAGCTCCGATGACAAGAATAAAGATCAATGGTACGCTTTCACCCAATTTGAGCATGAAAGACATTTCTTGTGTCTCCCTGCTCTCTACATTGGGCAATGAACATCTACCATGAAGATGTATTGGTCATGCGACTAAGATGGGAACGATGGATGGGAAGACAATTTTTCAGTATGTCTAAGACCTGTTGTTAAATATAGCAGAACCAAACCTGACACTACAAAGCCACTATAAACCTTTACGACACATGTCTGATAAATAGTTTGCAAAATAAATTGGGATAAATCAATCCAGTAGTCGTTAAGGTGACGTGATCCATTACCAGGTTTGGAGTGCCCGGTTCAAGTGACCAAAGAGAACTTCAGGTATCTAGGGATCCAAATTGCAGGGATCCAAGACGTACATTATCAACAACTTGGAGAGCATTTGAAAAATGTTTTCAAAATGACGTGACCCAATAAAAAAACTATTACTGTTGCCACTTTTAGACTCTGGGTCTGACTTGGATTTTGGCAGACGGGTTACTCTGTCACAACGGTGACAGATATCCCGTCCTTCAAAATATAAATCCAATAGGATATTATGGGATTTATTTTTCGTCATACAGGATATCCATCACAGTTGTGATGGAGTAACCTGTCGGCCCAAATCTAAATCTGGACCTTAGTTGCCCTATTCAAATTGATAATGCAAAATCTTCAATGCTTTTTCCTCAGGAATTCTTTTAAAAGGGCCGATGTGACCCAATGCTCTTTATTATGGAATGGCGGCGTTCCGCTTAGCTAATTAAGTAGAGTTATTTATGATGATAGTATGGCTTTACCAGACCGTAGAAAATATTACTGGACATCTCAATTGGTGGTGGGCAATGGATGGGCTTTCCCATTGCTTACAACTCTAACATACAAGTAGATAGGATGGATACATAAAAGGTTTGTGTTGGGATATATTGGAGCCCATATAAGCAGTTCTCCAGGTCTAGAAAATAACACTGAAAAACATTGTTTGTGAAGGAGTGATTACTGAGGAAATCCCTGATTCTCCATATATCTGAAAGCATTATAGGCAAATAGGCATAGAAAAGGTGGATGACATATGTCAAAAGGGCAAGATAAAGGCAGTCTAGATGTTCCAAAAAGTAGTCTCTGTACAGGACACGCAGTACTACAAATATATTCAATGAAGACATTACACGTCCTAATATGTGTGGTTGTGTGGCAGTAATCATGGGCACCATTTCCACGAGAATGACCTTTTTAGTAGTGTCTCAGGAGAACCGCATCCTCGGAGCAGTGAAAATACAAAGCCAGATTGATGAACATATATGAGAGGTCACCATCAGTGTATAGAATATTGTTGAAAGCTCTGAAAATGTAGGCAATATCTCAAATGTACAAAACATTGTTCTATTATGCCTCTGATTTATTATTAAATGAATTTGTAAGGCGCAACAGCTACCCAAAAAGGGTTTCCCGGCGCCAGAACAGGGACTGAGAGCAGGAGAAGCAGAAATGGAAAGAAGTTACTGATTGAATAACCAGGTCTTCAGGGAACAGCTAAAACGAAAATAGTTAGGATCTTTGTGGATGGCAAGAGGGAGAGCATTCCGGAGAGTAGAACCAAGATAAGAAATAGAGCAGCCACCCATCCTAGCGAGTTTAAATCTGGGCACCACAAATTTTTCCAGGGAAGCTGAACAGAGATGGCGAGTAGGAACATATGGGCAAGCAAAGAGAGCAGATATTGAGGAGCTAGATCCCATTTGATCTTAAACATATAACTCAGGGCTTTACATTTTATACGGTTTTCCACCCTGAGCCAATGTAAGTCGCAGAGATGGGTGTGAATCTGGGGACACTGCATAGTAGTCTCACTGCAGCGTTCTGCACCAGCTGCAGCCTACGAGTCACAGCCTAATTAACACCCAGAAAAAGGACATTACCGTAATCCAACCGCAAGGTGATAAGGGCATGGATCACAGTCTTCTGGGTGGTCTTGGGTAACATCCAAACGATTTTCCTATGCCATTTTAAGATGGTGAAGCAGGTGGCTGTGACCTTGACTGCATGATGATGCATGGATAAAGAATCATCACTATAAACGCCCAGATTACGGACGTGACTGGAGGGCTGCGGGAGAATTCCCAACTCAGCAGGCCAATGTAGGTGGCCCCATAGATCTTTCTCCTTGCCGAGAACTAAAACCTCGGTTTTTCACCGTTCTGATTCAAGAAGTTCTGGTTCATCCATGTAGCAATACGCCTAACGCCTGATTGGAGGCAGGATGTAGAACCAGGATCAGAACGAGATAATGAAAAGATGATCTGAGAATCATCAGAATAGGTAAAAATAGTCAGGCCGACCTCCTCAGCAATATCTGCTAGAGGCCTAACATATATTTTAAAAAGTAAGGGACTCCGTGTCGAGCCCTGAGGTACCCCAAAGGAAGATGGATAGATGTTAGACCTATCTGTAGCGGAAAAGATCTGAAAGGTACGACCATCTAGAAAAGAAACATTGGAAATGTTAAGGACCCAGTGAGAGAGACACTGGGGTAGAAGATGAGGAATGAAAGAAGGCATTCAGAAATCCCTGGGAGGTGTCTATTCGGGCAGCATTTCGACTGATCAACTAAAAATCCTTCATAGGACATAGTAAACCTCCGTCCTGCTGCCTAAGAAGGCAACAACTGATGTATGTTTAGGAGTAGGTGACAAAAACAGGAACCTTTTATACATATTTTGTGGGAATGCCTGCATATTTAGATATTTTGGGGGAGGGTGGGAGAATAACTGGAAGATATAATTCAGACCCTACAGAACTAACGGTGACTTTGGCAATGCTGGGGAAATGAGGAGACCATGGCAGCCCAAAATATGAAAAAATATTTGATGTATTGTACTGGTGGTAGCAAGAAGGAAAACTATGGGTTGGATTCCCAATGTAACAACATGAATTGGTGCATACAATGTTCTTTTATAAAGAAAGAGGATGCACAAAGAATTGGGCAAGATGGAAGGAATATGAGGCCCAAGCTAAATAAGTAAGGTGCTGAAATGAAATGAAAAGAGAATTTATAGAGCGCGGTAGCTGCCCTGAGGCGTCCTAGCGCTAAAATAAGTGGTGCTTTCAGGTAAAAACTGCTAACGAGATTTTATTCAGATTTCTTGAAAAGGAAGGTTTACAGAATAGGAGTAAGTTGGGCTCGGATCTCAGATAGAGAGGGAGAGAGTTCCACAGTTTGGCCGCGTTATAGGAAAATGACCGGCCCCCGCATCTTGATCTCTTGATCCTGGCGACTAGCGAGGAATGAGTGTGCAGAGCGGAGCTGTTTGGTCGGATGGTAGGGGGTGATCAAGGAGTGGTTAATGGCAGCACCTGTTTTCCAAAATGCTCGATGGGAGATGCAGAGAGTATTAAAAATAATTCTCTCCCTGACAGGAAGCCAGTGAAGGCTTCTCAAACTGGGCTTGGCTCAAAGACGGCGGGGAAGCTGCAGCAGAGTTCGAGCAGCACAGTTTTGTATTATCTGGAGCTACCGTAGGGTATTTTAGGTGGCTCCATGTATTATTACAATAATGGAATAATGCACATGGCTTAAGTGAAGGGGAAAAGCCGATAAAGAATAAGGGCCCCAACATATAGAAAAATATCATGTGTATCCTTAACCTATATGGATGATAGACCAAAGAATGAGAGAAAACAAATTCCGGATGGTAAATTATTTCCCATATGGATACTTGCCCCAGTGCGAAAAATGATGGAAGGCATGTCGTTCTAAGCACAAAGGAAGGTTGATTGCTGGGTGTTGGAAGGACCTGTACACAAAAGAAACATTTAGCTCCTATGAGCAGGCTTGTGACTGCTTTGGGTTGGGTAGGAAGCAGTTTCTCCAATATGCTGGCGTTCTAGACCAACAATGGCAACATGGATCACACACCCTATCATCCCGCCCAAAACACAAAGGTTGGACGTAATGCTTACTTGCGTCTCAGACCGTCGCCTTATCTCCCTTCTTTATAGTACCATGAGATCAGATGTAGTGGACACCCTTCCTAGGGTTCACTTGACATGTGCTGGAGACCTTACAGATCCTTCGTCTGAGTCAAGGTGGAGAGCCATAAACACCCTCAGACGTACAGTGTCCTGCAATGCATGTAAGCTGATACACTTTAACTAACTACACCACACATCTATATGACTCAGTTGGGCCTGAGCCGCATCTACCCCACATGTTCAGATATGTGCCCATGCTGTAGTATCATGGGGGCAGACTTTTTACACCTGGCATGGGGATGCCCTACACCTACACTGCTTCTGGTCTCTGGTCGTGGCTATGATAGTGAAGGGTACGGGTTTTCAGGTGCGGTTGTCCCTGCTACATTGTTTACTTGGGCATTTGACATTTGACAACCTAGGAAATGTGAACTGGAGTACAAATTACTACAACTCCTCTGGTCCTGGCCAAGCGCAGAGTAGTGATAACCTGGATATGGATGCACTCCCCCTCCCTGAATGCATGGTTGAGGGATGTGCTTGAATGAACTTTGGCTGAGTAAATGCACATGAAGGCTAGCAGGAGGGATGAGAGATTGGAGGAGGACCTCTGATTTTGGAGGGACCTATGCTATGGGTTCTTGAATTCTGAGGGGCACCCGTGCGATCTGCCTGACTCGGATGCCAGTGGAGATACAACCAAGGGCGATGCCTGATGAATCTTTGTTATTCTTATTATAATGTTAATGCTGTATAATGTCTGCTAAAGCCAATAACTTATCATGTATTGATTTGTGACGTTGCAAAATGATAAAAGGTCACCCCAGCTGTGCTCCCCCCCCCCCCCATTGTTTATTTCTACCTCTATTGGGGGAGCTATGTTTTTTGGAAAACTAAAATGAGGGTTTTAAAATAAAAGGATGGTAAAGCATTGATGATTGCTGTTCAATATACTATGCAAGGTGATTTGTAACTGCGTTAAATACATAGGTTTGGATAAGCCAATTTGAATAATCCTAAGAAAATGCTTTTAATAAAAAGATCACGCAATAGGAGGGATGCGATCTGGCCAGGTTTGCTGAAGCAAGGGACTGTAACTACAAGTGATGAATGTATAATTGTAGCTGTGATTTAAAGGGAGTGATAGTGTTTTCTGAAAGGTAAAGCTTTAAGTGCTTCTGAAATCATGCAAGCATGTGACAGTATAAGTTTGTGTTCTTTGTGAGCTGTTAAGATCTTCTTGGGTATGATCATGGTGAGCTTTATATTTTAGGCGTTTGCATCATGGATGCTGTAGTTAAAACAGAGGTCTCTAACCCTTCCTCCTGTGAGAGGTACTTCTGATCATTGGATGACAGTACTCTCACTTTCAAGGTGTTTGAACACACCTGCCACTGTGAAGCGAATTGCCCTATGTCCATTGGTTGGAGTCTGCAAAGAAGCAAATCAAAAAGATCTTTATTTAACATACACGCTGACCCTCAACTGAGACCCTTGCAGTAATACATTATTCAAGTGACATGCAGACTTCATAACTTTCCACAACAACACCTATCTCTGTTATTGGCACTACAGGGTATACCTGCAGGTCTATCATAACAGACAAATGAATGCATGAAGAGACTACTTCATGAATCTAAGCACTCCTAAGGAAAGTAAAATAAAGGCCAAGGATGACCGGTAGAATGGAAAGAAAATCAAATTGAAAGGAATAAAGCAGTAAAGAAAGTGGGTGAAAAATCATAGAAGAGAAAGTTGGATACAAGATGGGAGTGAAAGAAAAAGCAGAGAATTAAATAAGAAAGTAAAGGAGAGTAAATGAAACAGAAAGGATCACAAAGAAAAAGGAAAGACCATGCTGAAGGAAATTAGAGAAAAAGTAAAATAAAAAGGTAATGAAAGACTAAAATAGACCAAGAAAAAGGAGCGTAAAAACGAAAACCAAGAAGTAGGTAAAAATGTAGAGGAAGAAAGAAAAAGGGAAAATGTAAAAGGTGGAAGGAAGGAAAACATAAGAGAAGGAACAGAGAATGGAAAATGCAAGAAAGAGGAGAGAAAAGAAATGGTGATAGAAAAGACAGAATCACAGAGAGAAGAAAAAGAACATGGAAAGAAACATAATTTTTCAGAAAGGATGGATACTTGGCACTGCACTTCAAGCTTCCCAGGCCATGCATGACTGGGCACATAATGTTTTAAACTGCTGCTTTAGCAGCTAGGCATCTGCATATTCTCAAACTGGATGACTGACCATGACCAATGACAAAGATCCTTGACCTGTGCTCAGGCCAAGACGCTCCCCCGCCACCCCAGCGCTCCCTGCTGGTGCTGTGTCCTCCGGCTGCTGCCCTTCACGACGACTGGGAGTTCGAGGCCCTCCTCCACCCACAGGCTCCCGCCTGCGCCTCATCCCTGGTGGCCCAGTGGTGGGTGGTAAGTATTCGGTCTGTCCCTTCTCCTGTGTTCCCGATCATAATCTCCTGTAGTACTTGTTGCCTGTGTACTGTTTATTGTCCCCTGTTTCTGTATTTGCTGCCTGTATTTTGTGTTTTTTTCCTCTGTTTCCTCTGTTTCATGTTGCCTTGATCCCCTCTCTTGCCGCTTTTGCCGCCTTCTCTGCCCGTTTCCCGCCGCTGTGTCCCCGCGGCCCTGCCCCCCTCCCTCCCATTCGCTCCCTGCCACCCGCCTCCCAGCTGCTCCTCCCTCCACCCCTTCTTAATGCAGGTCGCTGCGCAGCCGGCAAGCCCGTCCGCGCCCGTCCGTGCCCGTCCGCGCCCAACGCCAGGTCCCCGCGCACCCCATCGCACCAAACCCAGCCTCAGCTACGACGCCGGCTCCCTCCGCGCTCTCAACACCGGCCGAGACCAACACTGCAACCAAGCCGCCCCGAAACTCACCCATGGACCCTTCTCCTGCCGCAACTGCCGCTTCACCTGCAACAGAACCATCAAAGCGGCAAAGACCAGACCCAACCACCTCCGCTGCATACTCCTCAACGCCCGTTCCGCACGCAAACACGCCGTTGAGCTCTGGGACCTGCTCGCCACCACCGCTCCTGACGTAGCCTTCCCTACCGAGACGTGGTGGAACCACTCCTCTGCGCCGGACATCACCATTGCCATCCCAGACGGCTACAAGATATCCCGCAAGGACCGCACCAACGGCATCGGAGGAGGAATTGCCATTGTCCACAAGTCCACCCTCAAGTTCACCACCCACGCAGACGACACCCTCAACACCGCCGAACACCTGCACTTCCCTCAGAGGAACACTCGTCTACAGACCCCCCGGGCCCAGTTCAGCTACGCCAACGCCGACCTCGCCAGAGCCCACGCACTCGCTTCCACGGACTACATACTCCTCGGGGACGTGAACTTTCACCACGAGAACAGCAACGACACCAATTCTACCACGCTGATCGACAACCTCGCGAACCTCGGCCTCAGACAAATCGTCACCACACCGACCCACGCCGCCGGTCATACGCTGGACGCCATCTTCTCCACAAGCAACCAAGTCACCTTCAACCACACCACCGAACCCTACTGGACCGACCACCGCTGCATTCACTTCACCTACAAAAAAACAACTATGCACCACCGCACCCTCCAGCTGCCCCGCCGCGGCTGGAGCAAAGTCACCTAAGGCCAGCTACTCACCACCCTCTCCCAGAACCCTCCCACCGAACCCACGGCCCTGACTCCGCAGCCCGCAACCTCAGACAGTGGATCAACGACTGCGCCCACACCCTCGCCCCACTGAAGAAACCCCCCAGCAACCACACCAGCAAGAAAGCCACCTGGTTCACCGACGAGCTCCTGGCCTCCAAACGCGCATGCCGGAAGCTGGAAAAGGAATGGCTCCACGAACACACAGCAGACGATCACGCAGCCCTCAAGGACGCCACCCGCAGACACCACCACCTCATCAGATCAGCCAAGAGGTCCTCCTTCAAAGACCGCCTGGATAACAACGCACACGACAGCAAAGAGCTCTTCCGCATCGTGAAAGAGTTAGCCAACCCCAGCGCCAACATCAACGACATCCCGCCCTCACAGGATCTATGCAACTCACTGGCAATCTTCTTCCACCGCAAGATCTCTGACATGCACGACAGCTTCAACACCATGACCACGCCAGTCCCCACCGCCCCCCCGAACACAAGCAACATCAACCACCTTACCTCCTTGTCCAACATCAGCGACGACGAGACGCGCAAGGTCATGAACTCCATCCACTCAGGATCCTCGACAGACCCCTGCCCCCACCACATATTCAACAAGGCAGACACAGTCATCATCCCCCAACTACGCAAGATCATCAACGTCTCCTTCGAAACAGCGACATTCCCAAAAAGCTGGAAGCACGCCGAAATCAACGCCCTCCTCAAGAAGTCCAAGGCAGACCCCAAGGACCTCAAACTTCCGACCAATCTCCCTACTCCCGTTCCCGGCGAAGGTCGCCGAGAAAATCGTCAACATACAACTAACCTGCCACCTCGAAGACAACAACATCCTGGACCTGTCCCAATCTGGATTCAGACGGAACCACAGCACCGAGACCGCCCTCATTGCCGCCACAGACGACATCAGGCGCCAACTAGACAACGGCGAAACTTCTGCTCTCACCCTCCTGGACCTCTCAGCAGCCTTCTACACGGTATGCCATCACACCCTGAAGACACGCCTCCAAGAAGCCGGAATTCGGGTAAAAGCCCTAGACTGGACCACATCCTTCCTCTCCAGCAGAACCCAGAGCGTCCGCCTACCACCCTTCCGCTCAGAAGCCACCGACATTATCTGCGGCATTCCCCAGGGCTCTTCCCTCAGCCCGACGCTGTTCAACGTCTACATGGCCCCCCTCGCACAAGTGGCCCGCCACCACGAGCTCAACATCATCTCCTACGCCAACGACACCCAGCTCATCCTCTCCCTCACCAAGGACTTCCACACCGCCAAAACCAACCTCCACGAGGGAATGAAGGCCGTCGCAGACTGGATGAGGAGCAGCTGTCTGAAACTGAACTCTGACAAGACGGAGGTTCTCATCCTCTGACCCTCCCCCTCAGCCTGGGGCGACTCCTGGTGGCCTACCACACTGGGAACAGCACCAACCCCCACCGACTATGCACGCAACCAGGGATTCATCCTCGACTCTTCCCTCTCCATGTCCAAGCAAGTCTCCTCCTCCTGCTACAACACCCTCTGCACTCTCCGCAGGATCTACAAGTGGATCCCGACCAAAACCAGAAGAACAGTGACACAGGCCCTCGTCAGCAGCAGACTGGACTACGGCAACCCACTCTACGCAGGAATCTCAGCGAAGCACCTACGACGACTACAACGCATCCAAAACGCCTCCGCCCGACTTCTCCAAGGCGAGGTCGCCCCCACTCCACTGCTCCTGCCGGCCGCCACCTGAGCCTTGTTCCGAGGCCTCGTTGCTGCCTGCTGCCTACCTGAGCCTAGCGCCGCCCAGCCCAGGTGCCTGCTGCCTGCCTGAGCCTAGCGCCGCCCAACCCAGCTGCCTGCTGCTTTCTCCCCCCTCCTGCTGCCCCCGCTCCTGCCTACTTCGTTTTTCTTTCTGTCCCCTCTGCTGTTGCCCGTCCTCTGTCTCCTTCTCCCTTCCTGCTGCCCTGTGCACCCCTTCCCCCCTCTGCTACCCTCCCCCTTCCGTGGGTCTCCTCCGACAGAGCCGCCCTGAGAGCCCCTTCCCGCCACTGACCCCCGCCGACTCCGCCCCCCCTGCCCATTGGCAGCCCCGCTCCCGCCACCCAGCTGACCCGCCCTCCCGGCTCCTCTCTTATGACGCCCCCAGAGCGACCGCGCAGCGGAAGCGCGCAGCGGGAGCACGATTGAGCGCCGAAGGTGCACCAAAGGTAAGCCCGTCTGCGCCCGTCCGCGTCCAGACCGCGCCCAGCGCCAGGACCCCTGGCCCCCGCCGACCCCCGCCCACCCGCCGGACGTACAACACCGCCACCCTCAACGCCGTCCGAATCCCGGGATGCTACCAAGCCACCCCAAGACGCACCCACGGACCCTTCTGCTGCAACTCCTGCAAGTTCACCTGCATCCGAACCTGCACCAATCCAGCAGGGCCCAAGACCTCGACGAGCAACAGCAGCAGCCACCTGAAGTGCATCCTGCTCAACACCCGCTCCATCCACAGACACGCCGTCGAGCTCTGGAACCTGCTCGACACCACAGCCCCAGACGTCGCCTTCCTCACGGAAACCTGGATGAACGCCTCCTCAGCGCCCGACATCGCCATCGCCATCCCAGATGGCTACAAGATCATCCGGAGGGACCGCGTCAACCAGACAGGGGGAGGCATCGCCATCATCCACAGGAACTCCATCCGCATCACAACCAACACCAACGACACCCTCGCACCCGCCGAGCACCTGCACTTCCAGATCCACATCAACCCCAAGACCACCCTCAGAGGCACCCTCATCTACAGACCCCCGGCACCACGCACACAATTCAGCGAGGACATCGCCGACTTCGTCAGCCCGCACGCCCTCCCCTCCGCTGACTACATCCTCCTCGGGGACCTCAACTTCCACCTGGAGAACAACAACGACCGCAACACCACCACCCTACTGGACAACCTCGCCAACCTCACCCCTTCGCAAGACCTCTGCAACTCCCTCGCCTCCTACTTCCACAACAAGATCGCTGACATACACAACAGCTTCAGCACCCAACCGACGCACGCACGTCCGAACCACCGCCCCCCACCACCACCTTCCGCGCCTGGACACCGATCAGCATCGAAGACACCGTCCGCACAATGAACTCCATCCACTCCGGATCTCCGACCGACCCCTGCCCTCACCACGTCTTCAACAAGGCCGACGCTGTCATCGCACCCCACCTGCGGGACATCATCAACACCTCCTTCGACACCGCTACCTTCCCGGAGAGTTGGAAGCACGCCGAACTCAGCGCCCTACTAAAGAAGCCATCAGCCGACCCCACCGACCTCAAGAACTACCGACCCATCTCGCTGCTCCCGTTTCCCGCAAAAGTCATCGAGAAGACCGTCAACAAGCAGCTGGCCGCCTTCCTCGAGACGAACGGATCCCTCGACCTCTCGCAGTCTGGCTTCCGGGCCAACCACAGCACCGAGACTGCCCTGATCGCAGCAACCGATGACATCAGAGCCCTGCTCGACAACGGAGAAACTGCGGCCCTCATCCTCCTAGACCTCTCCGCGGCCTTCGACACTGTCTGCCACCGTACCCTAGTACAGCGCCTCAGCAACGTCGGAGTCCAGGAGAAGGCACTGGAGTGGATCATCTCCTTCCTCGCCGGAAGGACACAGAGTCCACCTTCCCCCGTTCAGATCAGAAGCTACCGAAGTCATCTGCGGCGTTCCTCAAGGCTCCTCGCTCAGCCCAACCCTCTGCAACGTCTAGATGAGTCCCCTCGCAGCCATCGCACGCCAGCACAACCTCAACATCATCTCCTACGCCGACGACACCCAGCTGATCCTCTCCCTCACCAACGACCCCGCCACCGCCAGAGCCAACCTACACGAAGGGATGAAAGAGGTAGCCGAATGGATGAAGGACAGCCGCCTGAAACTGAACGCGGACAAGATGGAAGTCCTCATCCTGGGATCCTCACCCTCCGCCTGGGACAACTCCTGGTGGCCCCCAGCCCTTGGCAGCGCACCCAAACCAACAGACCACGCACGTAACCTGGGCTTCATCCTGGACTCCTCCCTCTCCATGACCAGACAAGTCAACGCCGTCTCCTCGTCGTGCTTCAACATCCTACACATGCTACGCAAGATCTTCCGATGGATCCCCACCGAGACCAGGAAGACGGTCACCCAGGCCCTCGTCACCAGCCGACTGGACTACGGCAACTCCCTCTACGCCGGAACCACCGCCAAACTCCAGAAGAGACTCCAGCGGATCCAGAACGCCTCAGCACGACTCATCCTGGACATCCCCCGCCACAACCACATCTCCGGACACCTGAGAGACCTGCACTGAGTCCCGGTCAACAAGATTATCACCTTCCGCCTCCTCACCCACGCACACAAAGCCCTGCACAACCCAGGCCCAGGATACCTCAACAACCGCCTCAACTTCTATGCTCCCAAACGCCAGCTTCGATCGACCGGCCACGCCCTCGCCGCCGTCCCCCCGCATCCGAAGAGCCACTACAGGGGGAAGATCCTTCTCCTACCTCGCCGCCAAGACTTGGAACTCCCTCCCGACCCACCTCCGCCTGACCCAGGACCACCTCGCCTTCAGGAAGCAGCTCAAGACCTGGCTGTTCGAACAGTAGCAGACCCCCCCCCCTCCCCAGTGCCTTGAGACCCTCCGGGTGTGTAGTGCGCTATACAAATGCTTTGATTGATTGATTGATTGATTGATCGTCAACGCCGCCCGCCGCAGCCACATCACCCCCCATTTGAGAGACCTACACTGGCTCCCCGTCGACAAGAGGATCACCTTCAAGCTCCTCACCCACGCACACAAAGCACTCCACAACGCCGGACCAGCCTACCTAAACAGCAGACTCCGCTTCTACACCCCCACCTGCCAGCTCCGCTCCGCCAGCCTTGCTCTCACCACTGTCCCCCCGCATCCAACGAACCACCTCCGGCGGCAGATCCTTCTCCTACCTCGCCGCCAAAACCTGGAACACCCTCCCCACCCACCTGCGACAGACCCAATACCTACTCACCTTCAGAAGACTCCTCAAGACCTGGCTCTACGAGCAGTAGCAGACCCCCCCCCCCCATAGCGCCTTGAGACCCTTGCGGTTAAGTAGCGCGCTTTACAAATCCTATGATTGATTGATTGACCATGTATGAGTTATGTGGAGGCAACCTTGGAGCAACTGGTAGGTGGCGATTGGCTAGTTGCAGACCCCTGGTTTAATAGTTTGAGTGTTGTAGAGTAATTTGAGGTCTTGGTAATTTGTTGTTTGAAGAGAAGTGAATATTTTGTGTGTGGCTTTTTTCCTTCAGTGCTTCCAGAGTCTGGATTCCTTCAGGTTTTTTCGAGGTTCTTGTTAACCCTTTGCTTGTGTTCAGTTCTTTGTTCCAGGATGTAGAGGGTTCTCCTGGATTTTTTTCTGTGACGGGCAATTCTGCCTATGGTGTACCTAGTAGCCTGGTTATAGAAATTAATGAATTCTTTCATGGATTGAAAAGTGTTTGAATTTCCATTTCCTGTGACATTCGAAGAGTATGAATAGGTTCTAGTGGTTTCTCATTTTTAGAGCTCACCTAGTAGACAACGCAAGACCTATTGTGGACTTCCAGTGGGCTCATAGCCTGTCCTTTGTTTTTTTTAATATTTTTTATAAGTGCTTTGTTTTATTGTCAGTCTTGCTTGATTCATATTTGATGACCTGTGTGCTTTGATGTTATTTGTCAATTGAAAAGGTGTTTTGTGTCCCCTCATTAGTTTGAAAGGTCACACTCTCTCCATGTTGTCTATGTTCCTGTATAATTTGCTTGAGTGTTTTAGATATTTCCATTTTCCTGGCTTCTGCCATCTTCAAAACCCCTTTTCTAATTGGATTCTTTGCTATTCCATTAAGTTGTAGGTGGTAAGAAGTGTACTTTAGATGTTTTATATTGTGCTTGCTTAAGTAATTGCTCCTCTTTTGGGAAGTAAATTGGATACCAATGTCTGTTACTATTACTTCAGTGTGTAAGACTATTTCCATGATGGTCGTAAGTTTATTATAGTTGCTAACGATGTGAATTTTCATAGGTTCCAGACAATATCTGGAAACTTTTGATAGCAATGCCGTCTCCCATCAAAGGGTGGTACATGTAGCTCCATGTTGGATCCGTTCTGCCCATCCCCAGATGTGACGTTGGGGCCACTATAGCTGCATCCTCTCGGCATACTGACATATGTTCCTTTCTTTCTGCGCCGTTGGACACTGTTCCGGAACAGTGCTCCTTCTCCACCCCACCCCCCAAACAGGGTTTAAGCCCTATCTGGACTGCTCTTGTCATATGTCAGTGACCGATTCCCACAAGGTCTGTCTTTGGTTACTGTGTCCAAACACTAATCTGCGTCATGTGACTGCTGCACAAAGATGAATTGCATGGTTGTCCGCAATGCAGGTCCAAATTTGCCATCCCGAACTCTGCAGGAAATCAAAGAAGTCACAGTTGAGGGTGTGGACGCCTGTTAAAAATGGAGTTAGTACAGAAACCAACCATGCAGCTCTAATGGTCTAGTCTCACGGTTTGGATTACCCCCTCTTAGCACTGTACATAAGCAGAGATCGTTTTTTGCTATTGCAGTGTATGCTGCATTTCAGTGACGACTCGGCTGCATTGCCCCGGGAACATTCAAACCATATCAGGTTGTTCAAAAATGTGGCATGTCATGGAGCATTTGTCTGCTAGGTTTCCAAAGAATTATACCCCTGGAAATATAGCCATTGAGTCCTTGATCCTTTACAAAGGACAGTTGCTGTTCAAGCAGTACATTGCAAGCAAAAGAGCACGCTATGTCATCAAGTTGTACATGCTGTGTGAGAGCTCTACTGGCTATGTGTACAGCTTGAGAGTATACAGGGAAAGACTCCACTCTAAACCCTTTAGGTTTCCCTCCCAGGCTAAGAGATTGTTTGGAAGCTTGTGTAGCCACTCCTTCACTAATATTATAATCTTTATGTGGACATTTTCCCTACTTAGGAGCAGGGCTGCTCAGTAAGCTGTACAGCTAGTACTATGGCAGGCGGTTCAATTCATTGTCGCCGCACAGGATTCCGATAGGAGCTTTTTTGCAAGAAGCTCTAGCAATCCCAGAGTGCTGTGTTGCATTCCAACGACCTGCTCGCAGTCAAGTTCTCAGATAGTCGTGATTTGTTTGTGCTTACTACAATTCATGATGAGAGCACTACCCCTGTCACTGTTTGGTGTCAGATGCCTGTATTTTTCAAGCCCGCTTGTATACATGATTACAAAAAGTACATGGGCAGAGTGGATAAGAAAGTCTAGGTTTTTCAGTCATACTATGAGTGTCATAAAACGTGTATTTGGTACAAGAAACTGTTTACCCACTTGGTCAAGATGGCAATATACAATGTGTATGTTGTTTATTGTCAGACAACCACAGGAAGACTCATGTCTTTCCTTGACTTTCAGTTGTACGACATTGAAAGTCTTAATGGTACAGAAGCAGCAGCCTTCACTTCATATGCTCTTGAGGACATGGCAAGGCTGCAAGATTGACACTTAGCTGATAGCATTTCTGAAACCGCTAAAAAGCCTCAACCAGGTTGTTGTTGTAGAGCCTACTCTTAGCAGGGAAAGAGGTAGGAGAGTTAGGTTTGCTGTCCCCAGTACCCATCTCAGACAGCCTTGTGTTTTCCTACTTGCTTTATGTTGTACCTTACAAAAGTGAAGTATTGGGGAAATGGACTGAGGTGGAACTGCCGTTAGGGAATCCTTTCAATGGCTGTTCATGGATATCTACCTTCCATGGGCCACTACTTCACGAGGTCAGCAGACACAGAATTTTAGTTCCTCTACTTAAGGAAATTATGGACAACCTTGTGACCTGCTCAACATCTTTATCTGCCGTCGCAATGTGGTAGGTGTTCTGTTCGCCAATTGACAAGTGCATTATAGTCCCTGTACTACACATAATGCTGGACAGAGCATAAGCTACTTTGTCACGGATTACATGGTGTGGCAAAACTGTAAAGGCTTGTCTAGATTTTGAAGTGCTTTTTTAGGGAACTTATGTATCCAACACAAGGCCCATTCTGATTACCAACGAGAAACAAAGTGCAATGAGTCTAATGAGCTGTGGGATTAATTTACCAACATTTCTACTTGCTTTGAAAGTGTGCAGACTCAATTAGTAACTTGTACTATAACCAATTTTATTGAAAAAGGTACAGGACACAATATCTTGTATTCTGATTATTTTCACATTTTAGGTATAAGGACCATATACATTTCCTAATATATCCAAATTCGTGCAGACGACACAGGGCTCAGACTGTGAACCGGTATATATACAGCAATACAGAACAAGACACTGAACAGATTACTAGGATACATAGACTTTTATATCATACAAACGTAAGCAGAAATCCTTTCTGTTCATTTATGGTATCTCGTGCTGAATCATAACATATTTTGAAAGCAACTTAAGGAGGTCTGTGTTTCGACCTGTAGTTAGTCTTCAGGTCTCCTCAGAACAAAAGTCATCTGATTAAAGTTCCCTAGAATCCATGGAATCTTGGGACCTTTAATAAGGCATCCTATAAGCAATGCATGCAAGAATACTTTAAGAGAGTCTACAATGTATACCATGCCGCTCAGTTAGTCCAACAGTTTCGGTGGAGTAAACAAATTATTCAGGAGAAGTACACCTTTGTATTGCGAGTTGAAAGTGGTCACACCTACACAGACAAGAGTTATCTTAGACAAAGCCAACAAAGCAAAACGGACTGCTCTGTTCCTTAGACATTCCCGTAGAGGTAAATTGGATTAGTTGAGAAAAGCACACTTTTGCATTGTCATACTGCAAAAAAAAATCATACCCCTGGGTGGGGTTGGCCGATGCCACGAGGGCTGACTGGACTCTGGGAGATTATGAGTAGAGTAGAGTAGAGTAGAGTAGAGTAGAGTGGAATAGGGTGGTTTGGAGTGGGGAGTTTAAGTAGATTAGAGTGGGATTAGAGTGGGGTAGATTAACAAAGCCAATGGGTCTCAACAGTGAGACCAACTGACTTTGCCAAAGCTTCTTTTAGTTGGTATGAAACCTTTCTTAACATTTTGTAAGCTGGGGTTGGCAGGTTTAGAATGCCGAGACACTGAATGAGAGTGTAAGAATAAAATGGCATCCTTTTAAGAAGAGCAATACATTAAAGTATTTTAAACTTTTGTGATATATTTGAGTAGGTACATTTCTCGCTGGGGATAGAATCCTGCAAAGGAGGGCTGTATGTCTACAATCTACACTGTTTGCATGGGAATTATTGGTCTGCTTAATATGTTTGGTATTTCAGGGATGCAGCTTTAAAAAATAAAAAAGGATGCCAATGGTTTTATAACAAGAAGTATTTTAATTCCTGCATTTGTTTTGGAGTATTTCATAGTGATTATTTTAACTTGGAACACAGGTGTTGTAAGCAGTGTTATCACCCGCGTAGCTAGGGGGGGGTGAGGGGGGGCGGTCCGCCCCAGGCGGAGGTATTTTTGGGGCGGCGGCTGCGTGGCACTGGTGGGGCAGCCGTTGCGGCTGCGTTTATAATTTATATGGGACACTCTCACTGATACTACTATCACTTACAGTAGTGTCAGTGTCCACGAATAAATTATAAACGCCGCCGCAAGGGGCCACCAGTGCCGCGCCCGCATCCCCGTTTGAAGTGCCAAAGAAGACGTCATCACTAATCAGCCCGGTTTCTTTTGCAGCTCATCGTCGTCGTCTGTTCATCAAGGCGCGCGCGCTTCCTGATTACGTGCAGGGTAGTTGGCCTCCTAGGCTGCAAGGCAGGACATTCAGGAGGTAGGCGGCAAGTTTGATTTTCCTAGCTGGCAGACTTGCATTGCACAACACTGTGAGGTAGGAGGCAGGTTGTAGTTTTAAGAGTCGGCTCGTGTATTTGTATATTGGCCCACACACACTCAATCGGGCGCGCACGCATCCCAGCCAGTGATCTTGGTGAACATTTATTTCAGAGACACCGAAACGCACCACTGCCCGGTTCCAGCTTGCCTACCCCTAAATGTGCGCCCACATGTCCTGCTGCTGAAACAGCTTGCGCACTTGATGCACGGACGCTCACGCATCGTAATAGTGGTTACAGCCAGCTCACACCTCCTGATGTACATTTCAGACACTGAAATGCACCACTGCTCGGTTCCAGCCTGCCTACCCCTAAATGTGTTGACGCACCCATGTCTTCCTGCTGCTGGAACAGCTCGCGCACATCTCTTGATGCAGACGCTCATGCATCCTGCTAGTGGTTACAGCCAGCTCACATCTCCTGAGGTACATTTTAGAGACACTGAAAGGCACCACTTTCCGGTTTGCCTCCTCCTAAACGTACTTGCGCCCAATTGTCCTGCTTCTGGAACAGCTCGCGCGCACCTCTTGACGCACAGGCGCGCAAGCATCCTGCTGCTGGGTGGCGCTCGCTCACCCATCAAAAGCACTGACACGACACAGCCTCTTGCCCGGTCATAACTTGCTCAAACACTTTGGTGCCAGGCGCCCATCAGGCCCGCCCTCCTGCCGGGCAGTGCACTGACCGCTCCTGTTGATGAAACAGCTTGGTTAAAATGGACAACGTTTCCTGTAGACTGACGGGAAATGAAAGACCGGGTGTATACCACCGAAGAGCCTGCTCCACGCGCGTCTGAATGAAGCATCTTTCATCGCTAGGATCCCATCATTCAGAAGCATGTTTTCACTGAAGAAGGACCACACGATAGGCGCTGCGGACAATAATGTAATGTGAAGGGAGAAATCTTTGGCATATGCATTTTGCATCAGAAAGACCAAGGTATTCCTTTTGGAGAAGATAACGAATTAACATGATGGAAGGCGGGCTCGGCAGCACCACACTGACCTGTAGTTGATTTTCAGGAAACAAGGTGAGAAGAGCAAAACGAGTGATTGCTGAAACCTGGGCGGCTTCACCACAACCCCCAACACATCTACCACAGTGACCTCCCCAACAGAAGAGTTGCCGTTTGAGACTGACACTCTAATACTCTTGCCAATCTTGGTGAACTGCCTCATTGGTGTCTCTTCCACCGCCTTCCTGCTGATGGTGTCCCTCAGCCTGGCGGTCTTCATATCCAGCATTAAATCAGAAGACTTCTCCTGGAAGCCGCACATTCGGATCCTCAGGAACCAACTTCTCAGTGACTTGCTCCTTGTCCAGACCCCCATTTCGCCAACCCTCTACAACCTGATAAACGGAGAGGTGGTGCGGTACGGAGCCAAGTGCTACCTGCTCATCTTCACCATGTGCACCGCCATCATGTGCTCCTTCATGAACCTGGCCTTCATGGCCTTCGAGCGATACTACATCTGCCACTCCATCCACTCCATCCACAAGTTCACCATCAGCCGGACTAAGGCAGGCATCTGCGCCATGAGGCTCCTTGCCCTCGCGGTAATAAAAAACTGCCGATGCTCCGACCCCTTGAGACCCGGCCCACTTAAAGCCCTGGCTGCCAAGGTTTCAGATGTGACATTTTCCCATAACTTCAGACTATTCAGTGTAATTATGATTGACATTTCAACGACTATGAGCATAGCTTCCAAGGTTTCAAATTGCTATGTGTGACATTTTCATAATTAAATTGTAATTATGAGTGACATTTCAACGACTATGAGTGACACTTTTTTGCGAGCAAAACTCAAGCAATGAAGACGAGGGAAACATAGAGATATATATATATATATATATATATATATATCTCTATCAGTAATTACACCCATTTGAGCAATGAGAAACTCCAAGAAGACTAAAACTGATGCAAATGCCTGCGGTGGCAGACTCATAATTACAATAAAATTATGAAAATATCACACCTAGCAATCTGAAGGCTTGGCAGCTATGCACTTTGAGGCTGCTCTTTACCAACTGACGTTGGAACTACTCTGTGGAAGGGGAGCGCCTCTCACCTCGACAGGGCGGCGCCCGAGCGGGGATTCCATGACCGCTGACCCTCTCGCGTCCCTGAAGACCAGGACGCCTCCTCTCTTTCTTCCCCTGCAGGAAACGGAACGACCAGCGGGGTCGCGCCACGAACCAGAAGCGAACTCCCGTGACCCCGGAGACCCCGGAAGTCCCGCCCCCATCATCAGCCCGACACACAGAAAAGCCGACGACAAAGAGAGGAGAGCGTTCGATGCGGTGGACTCGTGGCAGGAGACAGCGTGCGGAGAACCTGAGGCGGAGAGTGGAAGGATTGCGAGGAGCGGAGTAGAGGAGGAGGAGGAGGACGTCTGGACCGAAGACTGGTGGAGTCCTCTGGAGGTTGCTGGAGAGCGGCCGCAACTCGCCGGAGAGTTGCGGCGGGGCACGTGAGTACACTGTTACCTTTTCTCCGTGCCCCCTGTACATAGTTGTAGCATAGCTGTATATAGTCCTCCGCCCTCACGTTCTCTTTGGCCCCATCACTCCCCGGGTGTTGGCGGTAGTACTCCGACGGTCCGTATACAAAAAGGACTAACCACCCTGTTCTCTCTCCTTTCCCCTCCGAGGCGACATCGGATCCCGTCTGTGGACCAGAAGCCAACCCGAAGACCTCCCCACCCCGACGGCCTTACCAGCGGAGGACAACCCTGTGCCAACTACACCAGGAGACAAGCCTTCAAGACATCCGGTCTCACCTTCTCTCAACCCCTCTTACCTACCCTGTTAAAAATCAATAAAACAGCTGAACATAGCGCATTATATCCGGCCTCCACGCCTGTTATTCCGGACTCTTGTATGGGAGGGCACCCAGGACTCTATTGGATATGGCCCGGGAGGCATGGGAGGCCGAGCCCGATCGCACCCGACCTCTACCAGAATACGTAGCAAACCTTAAAACGCACCTAGGTCAAATCAGAGAAATAGTAAGGCAAAACATGATGACCGCTCAGGCAAACCAAAAACGCCAGTACGACCGGGGAGCCAAGGTGTGGTCCTTTGTTCCCGGAGACTTAGTACTCCTCCTCATTCCCTCCTCCGACCACAAGTTACTAGGCCAGTGGCAAGGGCCATATCCCGTAAGAAGACAGGTGACTCCCGTCACATACGAGATTGAGTTGGACCACAACCGCAACCAGACACAACTATACCACGTAAACCTCCTGAAGAAGTGGGAAGGGCCACAGCCGGTACTAGCCAGTATACAGCGCCGGAAAACCCTGCCGTTTGAGTGCTGTCTGGACCCCGATCTGCCTGAAAATAACAGACCAGAGCTAAGGAAAACCCTATCACCGATACAGGCGGTCTTTTCCTCCCTACCAGGGCACACAACCGTCATTGAGCATGCCATCCACACAGAACCTGGTAAAACCGTGAGGCAACGGCCCTACCGGGTCCCTGAAGCACGCCGAAACGTTATCAGGGAAGAGACCAAACAGATGTTGCAAATGGGCATCATAGAAACGTCTATCAGTAGCTGGAACTTGCCCATAGTCCTAGTCCCCAAACCCGATGGCTCCACGAGATTCTGCATAGACTTTCGAGAGGTCAATAAAGTCTCAAGTTTCGATACCTATCCTTTACCTAGGATAGACGAAATGATAGAACGTATAGGCAAGGCCAGATATATCAGCACCCTAGATCTCTGCAAGGGATACTGGCAGATTCCCCTAAAAAGGGAAGACAAGAAGAAAACGGCGTTCTCCACGCCGAATGGCTTGTTCCAATTCAGAGTAATGCCCTTCGGGCTTCATGGGGCCCCTGCGACGTTTCAGAGGGCCATGAACATTGTCCTACAACCACATGCCCAATACGCAGGAGCTTACCTGGACGACATTGTCATTTATAGTAACGACTGGCAAGAACACCTGTCCCACCTGAAACAAGTTGTCACATCCCTGGGGAAACACGGGTTCACTACCAATCCCACCAAAACCACTCTAGCTGCCCAATCCGTGAAATACCTGGGGTATCTGCTTGGGGAGGGCGTCATCAGACCTCAGGACAACAAAATAAAGGCCATCCAGGCCATCCCCTTCCCACAAACCAAGAAAGACCTCCGTGCCTTCCTCGGGCTGTTAGGGTACTATAGGAGGTTTATCCCCAACTTTTCCCAAACCGCTGTCCCCTTGACTGACCTACTGAAGAAAAGCACATGAACAAAGGCCATGTTACAGCACCCCACTCCCCTGATGTTGCACGCCTTTCGCGAACTCAAGCAATCCCTGGTGTCTGAGCCAGTCCTGATCAGCCCCGACTACACCCAGCCCTTTATCCTGCAAATCGATGCCTCAGACCAGGGATTGGGAGCCGTTCTATCCCAGAAAGACCAGACAGGGGTGGAGAGGCCTATCCTCTACCTCATCAGAAAGCTCTTCCCTCGGGAAATGAATTATGCCGTGGTTGAGAAGGAGGCCCTGGCCATTAAGTGGGCAGTAGAGAGCCTTCGATATTATCTGGAGGGGCGGGAGTTTATTCTATATACAGACCACGCCCCATTGGAGTGGATGGCAAGAAACCGGGGCCACAACGACCGAGTGCTCCGGTGGTTCCTATCCCTACAGCCTTACAGATTCAAAACATTGCACCGGAAAGGGGCAGAACAGGGCAATGCGGACTATCTTTCTCGCTATCCTCCTCCTAAAACCCCCACAAGAAAGACAGCTACGGAAAGGGGATGCGGAAGGGGAGCGCCTCTCACCTCGACAGGGCGGCGCCCGAGCGGGGATTTCATGACCGCTGACCCTCTCGCGTCCCTGACGACCAGGACTCCTCCTCTCTTTCTTCCCCTGCAGGAAACGGAACGACCAGCGGGGTGGCGCCACGAACCGGAAGCGAACTCCCGTGACCCCGGAAGTCCTGCCCCCATCATCAGCCCGACACACAGAAAAGCCGACGACGAAGAGAGTAGAGCGTTCGATGCGGTGGACTCGTGGCAGGAGACCGCGTGCGGAGCGTGGAAGGATTGCGAGGAGCGGAGTTGAGGAGGAGGAGGACGTCTGGACCGAAGACTGGTGGAGTCCTCCGGAGGTTTCTGGAGAGCGGCCGCAACTCGCCGGAGAGATGCGGCGGGGCACGTGAGTACACTGTTACCTTTTCTCCGTGTCCCCTGTACATAGTTGTAGCATAGCTGTATATAGTATCTCCCACTGATAGACCACATCTGCACTGTATATAGTATTTAGCCATTGCCACTTCACCTAGTCCTGTGTATCATAGCCCCTACACTCCTCCCCCACCATAGCACGCTCTTCCCTTTCCTCTCTTTTTACCCCCCCTCTCGGAGCCCCCTTTCCCGTCCTCCGCCCTCACGTTCTCTTTGGCCCCATCACACCCCGGGTGTTGGCGGTAGTACTCCGACGGTCCGTATACAAAAAGGACTAACCACCCTGTTCTCTCTCCTTTCCCCTCCGAGGCGACATCGGATCCCGTCCGTGGACCAGAAGCCAACCCGAAGACCTCCCCACCCCGACGGCCTTACCAGCGGAGGACAACCCTGTGCCAACTACACCGGGAGACAAGCCTTCAAGACATCCGGTCTCACCTCCTCTCAACCCCTCTTACCTACCCTGTTACAAATCAATAAAACAGCTGAACATAGCGCATTATATCCGGCCTCCACGCCTGTTATTCCGGTCCGCCCATACCCCTACTCCACATACTCAAAACAACAATGTACAGTGGATCGCTTCTTACTGTGTATCATATGTGCCTTGTCCATGCACATCAAGGGTTGAATCTCTGTGGCAGTACCCCCATATAAACTCATGTAGATTGCACAATTTTCTTCTCTAATGTATAATTCAGGTGTAGCTTACTCAAATTATTTTAACTTATGTTGGTAATATATTTTAATGGGAACATCTAATGGGGTCACAGTAGTGTAGCGCAATACAGCCCATCCCATAATCTTCATGATTATCTCATGTACATCCAGGGTTCGATGAAGTCTGTGTGTTCTCTTTTGTACTGCCAGTCACCGGGGTATTCAACTGTGTAGCCTTGGAACGTGTTGTGTATGTAACTTGCATGATGAGGTAACTATTAGCAGCGATACTACGTCTCTCGTGTCTCTCGAACCTCTTTCAAGTGCTCGCCATCCTTTTTCCCCAGCACCCCCCACTCCCCAACCCCAAGGGGCGGCAATCTGAGGGATAGCCCCGGGCGCCACAAGCTCTAGCTACGCCTCTGAGTGTTATGGGGATGAAACATTCTGCATGTCTCCTGGTTCAGCAGTAAGTGAAAGAGGAAATGAAGCAGGGTGTTTGAACAACGCATGCATTCTAGGAAAGGCTCAGTACGAGGCATATTCCTTGCAAAAGGGAACACGCATTTGCAATGCAATAGGCTTCACATTTTCGAAAATTTGATCTTTTAGTATTGTAAATTATTATGCCTTTTATTATTGCAGGTTTTTTAAACACATAAATAAAAGGCATTATCATTTACAATGCCAATAGCTCAAAATCTCGCAATTTCAAGACCTATTGCATTGCAAATGCTTGTTTTCATTAGCTGCACATCTAGGAGTGTATGTATAATATCCAACTGGCATCCTCATTCACACGGTCCGGATCTCTCTGTAAAACTCACATTTGTTGCAAAAACTGTAGCCCAGGTGTACGCCAAGCCACCAAAAAAGTCTGTGACCCAGAAAAAAAATGACAGTTGGTTCTGATGCAAGAGCAAGTGCTGTAGAAATGTTGAAAATGTGAGTCCTCAAAAGCATTGCTGTTCTTGAATGCATGGTTGCACAATATTACCGCACTTCTTATACTTGCTCAGGATTTATGCTATTTTACTTGGCACAAAACATAACAATTTACTATATGCACTTTCCCTGATTAAACAAAATGCTAGGAAAATTATTGGGGTAAAGGGCACGGTCACTTTTTGGAATGTTAAAGCCTGCCCAGATATGGAAAAGGGCATATAGTTGTAAACTGACGTACGCACAATAACAACAATCCACTCAGCGTTATTGTCTTAGCAGAAAAGGTCACTTTATTAAGACAGGTAAAACAATATTTTCCTTATGCAAAAACTCTAAATATTCCTTGT
The DNA here is from genome assembly GCF_964261635.1 of Lissotriton helveticus. NCBI lineage: Eukaryota > Metazoa > Chordata > Amphibia > Caudata > Salamandridae > Lissotriton > Lissotriton helveticus. Next base: position 421,668,838 of record NC_136057.1, read on the forward strand.
CATATTAAAAACCCCATTTTGCATTATACTTCAGCCAAACCCAAAACTTCTTATCATAATAAACCCAAATAGTTCCAACAAAACTTGCATAAAAACTCCATGTAATGCAAACAATCCCACCATTTCCTTTCCCTTCCTTTGCTTCTTGACCTTCCCCCCATCCCCTCCCCCTCCGGCCCAACCCCAGAGGGATAGATCAGCCTGCTCGAGACTATGCAAACCCCCCCAAAAAACGCCTACTAGTAAAGAAAAAATTATAAACAGGAAAAACTGTTACCTGTCCTATCGTGACCTTGAACAAAATGGTTTTTTTTTTGTTGTAGTTTTTTTAACATGGTGGGTGGGTGGTTTCATAGAAACAAAGCGCTGACTAGCCTCCAAGAGTGCCCTCCCACCAAAAGCGCACCTATTTATAACTTAACCGTAAACCCCGCCCCCAAACCTACCTGTACATATCGCGTCAAGTGGATTGTTCCACCGCGCGAAAAATCCCAGGGGGACACCGGCTCACGCCGTGTTCCCCTGGGTCCCCATCGCACAATAACAACAATCCACTCACCGTTATTGTCTTAGCAGAAAAGGTCACTTTATTAAAAAAAGTAATACAATATTTTCCTTATGCAAAACTATAAATATTCCTTGTCATATTAAAAACCCCATTTTGCATTATACTTCAGCCAAACCTAAACACCTTTTCCTATAAACCCAAATCGTTCCAACAAAACTTGCATAAAAACCCCATGTAATGCAAACAATACCATCATTTCCTTTCCCTTCCTTTGCTTCTTGACCTCCCCCCACCCCAGAGGGATGGATAAGCCCGCTCGAGGCTATCCAAAGCCCCCCCCCAAAAAACACCACCCAGGAAAACCAGAGTTTTCCTGGTCCCACCCAAACTGCTTGATGAAAAAGAAAGTTGTCAAACACTTTTACTGCACCATAGATCCTCGTTCCAAAAATTTGCCAGTAAATCCCTCCTCTCCAATAAATAATGTGCTTGACCCAGCTGTGACAAATGAACACCATCCTCTCTGAAAAGATGATCATCCTCATAGCCTGGCAAAAAACTTTCATCGCATCCGTTCAAGCTTTCTGCTGGCCTTTTCAATTGCAGCGTGATTACGTGCCCCCCTCAACAGTTGTCGGTAATATCTGTCCATGCCAAACGTGTGCCTGACAAATTGTTTTTTAAAACTGCAAGGTCCAACCTCATCTGTTTAATAAGGGATAGACCCGACAAAGGCACTAGGTCATTTTCACCTAAATGTATAATCAACATGTCAGGAAAGCCTTGTGCAAAAGAAATCTCCTTTAACATGGGAAACAAACCCGCATACCACCTTTTCCTTTCCATAAAACTTCGTGCCCTTTGCTTGGTAGTCCAAGTGCTCTGCCATATATCTGCTGTTCCTCAAAGACTGCGGCCCATTTAATAAGAGTGTCTATCTAGGTGTGCATCTTTGTTAACATTGAACCTTTCACGCAACCTAGACTGAAAAACAAAATTAGCAAAAAGCAATGTACAAACAACAAAGTTAATTTCCTGACATATCGAGTACAACAGGCAGATTCCCACCTCCCAATCCTTTTGATACCCTCCGAATCCCAATCCAACCTGGCCACCTCAGTGGCCGCCCCAATACGAAATGAGTGTGTCCCAAAACATAAATGGTCTTTGCCAAGTTTTACCAAAACCTTCCTTGGCACAGCCATCAGATGGGCACTAGAAATCTTGGACCCATTCAGATGAGAAAAATTACACCAGGCCGGAAAATAGCAGATTGAGAGACTCCCACTCCCTCAAAGGACAGCAATCCATTACCCTGCTGCTGTTTTAATTGAACCCACATGCCTTTCCCTAGTTGGTCAGTTTTCGACTTCTTTTACCAGATCATCAGTTTGTCACCATGTAATTGAATCTCTATAGATGAAGCAGAGTCTTCATGGTGAAGGAAGTGGTGAATGACCCTTGCATATCTTGAATTCAATTAATTAGGCGGTTAAGTGCAAAAGGGTAGATTTAAATGCTAACAAAAACTCTAGAAAAAGGGGTGGACCAAAACCAGGAAAGCCAATGACTGGTTTGGTTGGGATTGTAGAAAGGTAAAGTCCCGGATCAGGAAAGTGATAAAAAGCCTTAAGACGAAGTTTGATCATGAGATTTATGGCAGCCTTCGGAGCACCAAGACAGTAAATGAAAAAATGAAGGATAGCTGTTGAGAAAATTTGTTAGATGATGTAGAAACAAAAACATTTAAAATGTTTTGGAAGCTTGTGCAGTAGGGCACAGGCAAGGAGATGGGAGCAATGAATTGCGTGGTGGAAGAAGATGCATAGGTTGAATATCTAAAAGAAATGTATGGAGAAGGGTCTTAGCCTGAGATTGCTAGATCGATACAATGGAATTGCGTGGATGAGAATATTAGAACCTACTTTTCGTTGTCGAACATTAAAAACACCATATCGACAATGGTATTACCTAGAGCGGCGGGTCCAGATAACCTCCTGGCAGTTATAATTAAACCAGGGCCGACTGGTGGGCAGAATTCTCCCACAAGATGTTAAAATGAATTTTAGCCAAGGGCCAGTTTTCAGACACCTGGAAAGAGGCTATCATTAGCCCAATACACAAGAGGGGACATACTAAGGTTCCAAAGTGTTACCAGTTGATTAACCTACTGGATGTGGCTGAAAAACTGTTTGCCAAAAATAATCCTATGTAGTCTCAAGGAATGGGCTAAATTATACTACCTTGTACCCCTGGAACCAGGGGGCTTTGAGGAAGGCCACTCCATGATAGATTTCTGTTTAAGGTCCCACGTGCAGAAGTCTGTGGAGCAAAGGTGTAGCCTATTTTGCTGCTTCGTAGACTTCCATGATGCCTTCGATGTGGTAGCCCGCAATTTTTTATTGGCAACACTGGTGAAACAAGATATTCCTAAGAGCCTTTTGGCAATAATACAGGGGTGCATTCACACATTTGGGTACAGGTAATTATAGACACTGATGGGACATTGAACCAGAAAATTCCAATCCACAACAGGCTCAGACTGGGATGTGTCTTGGCTCCCTAACTCTTCTCCCTGTTTATAGCAGACTCACCATTTGGTTTAGCAGTGACAAAGGGTGTTAGCCCAAAAATGGATGAAAAATGTTTATCAAGTCTCCTGTATTCGCACAATATTCTTATTATGGATCTGATGGAGATAGGCTTAAAACAGAAGTTGGATGTGTTTATGGACTACTGTAACAGCAAAAAGTTAGTGGTAAACATGGAGAAGATTAAGGTTCTGGGTTTTGGGAAGAAAAAAAAATTGGGGTGGCACTTCGACGCCCCGAAATTGGAATCTGTTAATGAATACACGTACTTAGGAGCATGGTTTGAGAAGAGTTTAATGTGGAACATTCATATTGAAGCGCTCCAAGTGAGAGCCCTTGCATCAGTACGTGGTCGGAAAAAATGTAAAAGACTATGGAGATATGTCCCTTAGGCTAGTTTTAACAGCCTATTCGGCTATCATCCACCCTCCATTTCAGTATAAAGAAATAAATGTAAATGCCAGCATTTGTAAAGCGCACAGCTACCTCCAACGGACGTGTCCCGGCGCTGTCCGTATACCGCTTAGGAACCCTTCCTGGCTTTTCCCTGTGAAATGTCCACTCCTGGGCACCCCCAAGGTGAAGCCAGACATCCCAGCGCTGTTGGGGCCGTTGTGGAGATTAAGCAAGCTATTGCCCAGAGTTGCAGAGTGGGACCCATGATTAGAATAGGCACCGAGGCGAGAATTATCATGTCCGAGGAAATTGAGCCCAAGACCTGCCGAGGCGGGTATTGAACTCTGGTCCCGGGCCAGACCTCTGCATCAGGGTCTGCCGCTCTAACCATTGAGCCACACTTCTCCACATGGAGTATGGAGCCGAGTTGTTAAGCTTAAGTGGCAAAAGGTGTTAAGAACCTGAGGAGGGGTAATGTCTGAAAGGTAAATTGACCCTGCCGAGGTCCACAATAATTCAGGCAGTATAAATGGAAAATTTACTACATAATGGAGTTATCTAGCATGGGCTGAGGTAGTTAGATTCTGGCTACTTCTGAATGCAGGATATGAGCAAAAGGTATCACTGTGGTGTAAAAATGAGATTGTGCACAGTGAATTGAAGTGGGTAAGGGGACTCAGGAAAAACATTGAGGACATATGTAGGGAAAAGAGTATTAGGATGGGCTCCCATAATATGCACATAAAAACCTCGAGGTGCGAACTCGGCTTCTTAACTAAGTAAAATTGCCAGAGAACATGATGGGCACTAATTAAGAAGGAAGCCTTCAGCCCAGCTTATGCTTAACACCTGGCAAAATGAGGAGTGGTTCCCTTATATGAATTCACTGCCTAACCATTGGGTCAGGTATGAACCGTTGAGGCTGAGAATCTGTATCAACCCGTGTTATATCTGTGACAAGGTAAAAATGGCAATAATACATGTAGCTGGTAATTTACGCGTTTAGACAACATAAAATAAGAGATTGGTGTCCAGACTAATTCTAGACACCCCCAAAGGATATGTTAGTCTGTAGACAAGCTAGCTCACAGTGCCACTATAAGTCCCCACAACCTCACCAAGGAGTGAATAGTTTCTGGCAACTATCGAACATGACCACCCTGACCCCTCGGGGATCGTGGAAACAGTACAGTATTTTTCGCTCGGTCACTTGTGCTCACTTCGTCTCGGAGAGATGTACAGAATAAACAACGGGGACGTTTTCAATAAGCATTTATTGAACCAGCGTCATTCTAGTATAAAATACGTGTGCTGGGACAACCATTAGACCGAAACATATATATATATATATATATATATATATATATATAATATATATATATATATATATATATATATATATATAAGCAAAATTGCCCTATGCATTCACCAAAGCACTTCGACAGTGCACCGACCATCCAGCCTTCATTTTGAAGCATTCCTTCCTGCTTTACTTATTATCAGTTTGCCTGACGCGTTTCAGGGTCAGAGACCCCGTCTTCAGAGGCTGCAAGGAATAACACACAGAAATCGCTTCACTTGTGTTTCTGGCTGTTTTTAATCAACAGGCCCCCCCAGTGGGCGTGTGCTGAGTGCATTGTCACTGGCATTACCTGGGACTTGTAGTCCGTGAAGCGAAAGTCATTATTGCTTTAAGTAAGTGCACTGTCGAAGTGCTTTGGTGAATGCATAGGGAAATTTTGCTTCTGTTTATCTTGCACGGCGGCCCGTCCGTGACCAAAGGCACCATCGTCTGGTGGAAGGAAAGTGCTATCCAGCAGTTCGAGGCCCGAATTTGTGACCACACATCGATTCCAGGGCACAGTGCACCATAAGAAAAACAGCATTCCAGAATGTGATACGACCTACTCAAGGTATTTTAATGACACGCGCAATCTTAAAGAATGAACACATGGACTTACTTAAAGCAATAATGACTTTCGCTCCACGGACTACAAGTCCCAGGTAATGCCAGTGACGATGCACTCAGCACACGCCCACTGGGGGGCCTGTTGATTAAAAACAGCCGGAAACGCAAGTGAAGCGATTTCTGTGTGTTATTCCTTGCAGCCTCTGAAGACGGGGTCTCTGACCCTGAAACGCGTCAGGCAAACTGATAATAAGTAAAGCAGGAAGGAATGCTTCAAAATGAAGGCTGGATGGTCGGTGCACTGTCGAAGTGCTTTGGTGAATGCATAGGGCAATTTTGCTTATATATATATATATATATATATATATATATATATATATATATATATATATATATATATATATATATATATATATATATATATATATATATATATATATACAAGCACAGACAGAGTACTTAAAAGGTAGAATTCTACATGGTATAAAACAGTGAATATATGCAGGCATATAGATACATGGCAGTAGTCATGAGTACTCCTAAGATGCAAACCCTAATAAGTGTTTCTAGTATGTATGTAGATGTGAAGCCAAGAATCCCCCCTAGGAAAGAGCTAACCCCATTACCTGATGGTAGAGAACAAAGGACCACGTCTTAATCTCAGGTTGGACACCCCGCGATAGATGTCAGACCACTGCGTGCTGAAGTGTCTGCGTGCACGGACTTCAGCTTCTCGTGTCAGAAAGGAAGCTTCTCCTCTAGTCTGCCCAGCGGACATATGGTGTTTATATACCCAAAAGGTACCATCGGGTTCTACCTAGATGTGTCCTGGTACTGTGGGCCTGTCGTCCAAGGATGACAGTAGCAGGTGACTTTTGTACAGAGTCGTTATACAGAAGATGGTAATCCTGTTGTGATACTGATAATCGGCGTGCATAATAAATGATGCTAGTTTTCGAACATTTATTCGGCACCGAACTAGGTAAAAGGTCTGTTAAGTAGAGCAAGGTAGGACAAATGTAGGTAAAAGGTCGTGCAGCTACCTAGGCCTATAATGGGCCTCATAACACCCACTCCTCATCTGAAGGTCGATAAGATAAACAAATGATAAAGTATGCATGTCTAAGAAGCATAAAATCATTGTAAAAAAAGAAATTGGTGTAAAAGCCAAGAAAAAAACATGGTATATGTAAAATTATGTAAAAGTTTTAAAAAGCTCTACAAGTCCTAAATATAATCAATATACTGTTTAGACCAACTGAGCACATCACAAACCATGGAGCTCAGTGAGAGCAGGAGAGAAAAATAAAACAAAAATGATGTTTTCAAATTCCAACTTGGGTTGTTATCGAAAAAGGCCGAATTATTCCCATCGCATGGAGAACCAAATGTTTGTGTCCTGTGTGGGAGACGCAACATCACTGTTGCTTGGTTGCGCAGACAACGGCCCCTGTAACACCTCTTCGATCAGGTCAATGGAGCAAAGAGGATCTTCTTTGGTTCCAACAGCAGCTGCAGAGAGAGGAAGCCCTCAACACCTGTGAGCCTGTTAGAGAGCCGGTGTCCATTCCGACAGAAGCTGAAGCATCCCGTGGTGGCTCTAAGAATGCCAACATCAACATGGGAATACGCTGAGGGCACTGCAATACGTGGGCCTTTAAGGGGTCCAGTAGTACGTCCACGTCCGGAGATGCAACCAATGGAAGTGTTAGACAACACGCATTTGTATCCTTCGAATAGGCAGCGGAGCAAAGGCAAGACGCAGACTGATCTGAATGGTAGGAATCAATGCTTGCTTAGCTCCCGAAGCTGAGGTGTGCCCAGATGGAGTACCATGTGTTCAGGGCAACATCGCACCAGGAGTGCTTTTTCCATTTCTTTGGAGGCTGGGACGTCCATTGCGTAGCCCGAAAATTAAAACCTGGATACCCACTACAAGTAGTAGGACCAGCGGAAGTCTTTCAAAAACACTTCCTAATACGGAGTGTATAAATTATGGAATAACTCTGAAGATCGTCTGGAAGGTGCTCAATGGTTCAGAACCTACGCTCTTCGATAGGTGTACAATCCCACTCTTATCAGACATGTTAAAGATATGATGTACCATTTCTCTGAATTGGAGCGGGAAGTTCGTTTTGCCTAGTGCCTGTATCTCAGCTGCAGACCTTGCAACCTGGAGATCAAAAGTCTCTCGTGCGAGGTTAAGGCCACATCCTTCTGTAAAAGCATGGCTTCCAGTCCGCTCAGAGAATCAAACCATATAAGGGAAACATTCAACCAAGTTCATAGGGGCGCCTCCCAAACTGTGTGGATCGGTGGGCACAATACTTGCATACAAGTAATCCTGGAACTTACTGTAGCTAGATATGCGATGCCTGGCAGCATACCACAACAACCTTGATCATTCAACATCAAACATCAAATAGCTCCCATTAGAGAGCAGTTTGAACACTGGATGAATCACAGCAGCTGGGGCACCATTTAAGTGACACAATAAGTTTGCAACTGAAGGATTACAAGCTCCGTGAAGCATAATATCGTGACAAAAAATAAGAGACCCACTCAAAGAGTTCTCACAGTCTTGACCGCTGAGAAAAACGTCAGTGTCGCCATTCCTTCATCTAAATCTGTACAGTAGTTCCCAAGATTCATGTATATATCCCTTACCAAACGCTTCATACCTGCCTACCTGGTGGTACTGTAGACCGTATTGAAATTGGAATGTCGTGACTAGCAGTGTAATATGGCCATGGATTAACCATTCTGTGGAAGGTGACTCTGCCACGGTAAAGGGTAAGTGGTCCAATTTTACAATGTGCGGCATTGTATGTTTTGCATCTCTTTCTGCCTTGTTGCCGGTCTTCCTGTTAGATTGTATGCAGAAAACCGAGACCTACTGTTGATAAACCACCAGGGCACGTGACCAGAGCACAATGAGTGTAGCGTCCTGCTTAATAATAGAATGGATCATAACTGCTATTGCCCGTGTTGAATAGACAAATCCCGTTCTATTACATCTGTAGCAGAAGACACAATGTTGCCCAGTGAATACATCCTAGAAGTCGGTGTGGTCATGCTGTTGTCGACCAAAACCTTCTCTAGGTTAACCCTGTCAATCTCACGCAATCTCTGCAGCTTCCTGCTGGGAGATCTTCCATACCTCGTAGTAAATCGCATAAAAGAAGTGCTTCTGACGTGGTTTCTGGGGACCTAACAAAAAATCCCTAAGATCCATGTCATCTGACAGTAAGGACAAGTGTTGCTTCACTTGGGAAAGTGTTGAGGTCTTGAGCCACTCTTGGCATAACTTCCCAATACTGTAAAATGTCACCACACCTGAGTGTTCTGTTTGTATGTATCGTTAGTCAGACCTATGGATACTAAACCATTCGGTGGTACCCCTGAATCTTGACTGACACCTATTTGTGTCGATATGCCAAGCTAGCCATCCATTCCAATTGTGGTCTGATGAATTATTATGAACAATCATGTAGAATGACATCTAGTGTATCCTCACTATGTGGTCTATAGTTTTGCCATCCCTCTAAGTGTTTAAGAGAGGCAATTTGAGGTATGTTCAAGCAGTTTATCTCGGCTAATCCAAGACCGGAAGTCTGTTGCACTGTTGTTCAGGCAGATCATTTGCTGTGGCATGAACCATGCTCTAAGCAAGGCCTCAGTTCCATGAACGTGCCTATCTTTAGTCCCCCAGGCAGATTTTGTGTCTATGGTGTCCCTACATAAGTCAAAACCCTATAAAGACAGCTAAAAAATAAAGGGAGCAGAGTATATCTGTTTTGTGTTAGTGAGCATATTTTTCTTTGCAGGTGTAGGTGCAACCTTATAATAATAATAATAATAATAATAATAATAATAATAGGTCGGGTCTGAATTGTTAAACCCAGAAAAATAATCATACTTCTTTGTTTGTGAACTACTTTTCGGTGGTTTTGGGCAATATTCCCATTGATTGTAAGTGAAAACATTACGTGGGATACTTGCTTTATGCAAGAAGTGATGCCCATAGTGTTGGTAACAATACATGGTATCAAAATCAGATGTATTGTCCTACAACTCATTACTGGAAAATGCTGCAGATTGTTTTAAATCAGACAATATCGTTTTAACAGTTTCAATGTCCCAATCATCAGAGAAAACATTGGAGATAATGATATAATTCAAAGAAATGTTAAAGAAGTGTGGTATTTTTAGAAGGTTCGATGGGGACCATATACATCCTATGCAACCCTATCCCAAACTCTCTTCAGGAACTGGAACTGCTGTAATTAAACGAAGGACACATATCGTTGTTCACAATGAGATTATGGATGTGTTTTCAGGACCAAGTTCACATGTTGTACTGCGGAGCATTCTGGGAGATAATGTCCATTAAGGAGCAGGAAAAAGAGTCAATACACCTATTCAAAAGCCTAGGAAAATATCACCAATTGCAATCCAGAGCTGTAGCCAGGTAGAAACAAAGTAAGTCTTTTTCATCCAAAGGTAGAAGTCACATAGTTTTTGTTTGTGGGAAACAGGAGCTGGCGGTTACTCTGGGTCACTTGGATCCAAAGAAAAAACAAAATCGATGAAGTAGCCAGACGCAGTTTGATCTATCTTTGGGAGCTCAGCTGGTTTTTTAGAGCTGGCAGATGACTAGTTTCGAGACATATTCACATAGATGTCGGTATTATGCCTAATTGAGATCTGTTTCATTTGTATTTTGTTGCTGTTCAATTTCAAAAGGCACGAGTTCCATTCCATTGTTGGTAACTCCTTTAATTTGTAGAGTAGAATCTTTAAAGGTTAATCTTTTTGTTTGAACTTCCTCTATGGTAGCGAGAGGAGATCGGCGGCTACCCAGGAGCCCACGCGTCCTACTATACAGTATGGCCACATAATGTAAATAAATGTAAATGTGTTGTATTTGTAAAGCGCACGACTGCCCCAGCGACGGGGCGTCCCGGCGCTGCACTCATACCGCTGTGGAACCCTTCCTGGCTTTTCCCTGTGAAATGTCCACTCCTGGGCTCCCCCAAGGTGAAGCCAGGCATCCAAGCGCTGCTGGGGCCGTTGTGGAGATTAAGCAAGCTATTGCCCAGAGTCACAGAGTGGGACCCATGATTAGACTAGGCACCGAGGCGAGAATTATCAGGTCCGGGGAGATTGGGTCCATGAGCCGCCGAGGCGGGAATTGAACCCTGGTCCCGGGCCAGACCTCTGCATCAGGGTCTGCCGCCCTAACCATTGAGCCACGCTTCTCCACATAATGTGGTTTGAACAGATCGATGGAGCCTAATCTCTTTTCTTTCTTGCCGGCAAGAGGCGGAATAAGTAATGTTCTTGTTCCTTCGACAGGCAGGACAGGTACAGGTCCTCTGCCCAAACTCTTTCTTATCCACAATCTTTCTCTGACCAGGTCCCCAATCTTTGGGACCCAGGTAGGTCTTGCCGGAACATCTTTCACTTCCCCAATGGAGGTGTATTTTACTTGGATGTTGCTTTGTAATTGCCGGAATTCATTGAGTTCCTGTAAAACCGCCAAACGAGCATTGATGTTATAAATGCTTTCATATCCTCCACTGTGCTACCGCAATCTAGGTCGGGTACCCACATTCTTGTTTCAAACAGGACTTCATATGGAGTACGGCCTCCTGGGGAACTTCTTTGCATGTTATTAAATGCCAACTGGACCCCATATAGTTGATTGACCCAACTGACACTAGAGCGCTATACCCTAGCAGTTAACGATTGCTTTAAGTCCCAGTTTTTCCTCTCCTCAACCAAATTTCCCTTGGGATGATACGGAGAGGAGTACTGCAAGACCACGGCCTAACTTCCCATAGCTTCTTTGTAACCCCGAGAGCTAAACGCAGGGCCACGATCTGAGTGTAATGTGCCAATTGTGTATGTCCTTCTAAAGACTCGCTGATCCTTTATAACAGTTCAAACGTCAGCCGAGCGCTGGGGCCAAGCCCACTGGAATCTAAAGCATGAACCCACTGACACCAAGATGTACTTGTAAACACCATCAGATTGTAAGGGGCTGCAGTTGTCCAAATAGACACATGCAAGAGGTCTGTCTGATATCAGTAATGGTATCTGTGGTGGATGTGCTACGGTGGTACCCTTCATCTGCTGACAGATTTCGCACTTAAGCACAAAGCGCTTGGTCTGTTTGATAAGAGCTGGCCACCAATAACATTGTTTCATTAGAGAAACTGTTGCAGTAATACCTGTGTGTGCTGAGCTCGGACTGTCATGTGCAGCTAGAATTAAACCTAACCTGCGATCTATATTTGATATGGCTGTATCCCCAACTCCTGGAACTTGAGCATACGGGATGATTTGTGCATCTAACTTGTAGGAGTACTTGAATGGAAAACCTTTTGGCAAGGCTAAGCTGTTATGCGTAGCGTTCACAGCTATTATTATCTGTCTGTCTATCCTTGTGCAAGCAGCAATGGCAGCAGTTCTCACTGTCTCCTTGGTGGCTTTATCAGCCAGTGAATTCCCTTCATCGTGCACGCCAACATGCTGATGACTGAATGTGTGAATTACATGAGTCCATGGCAAGCCTTTATTCAGCTCTGCCGCTTGTTCCCAAAGCAACTTGTACTTTATTGTATAACCATTGGAATCTCTAAACCCATTCTAGCCCCAATACTGAAGATGTTCATTGTATGACTGGACACAGTTGAATGAATCGCACACAATAAGTGTGGGGAATTCCTAATCCGTATTTTTCAGTGCCAGTATCAAGGCTTTTTGTTCTGCCAGCTGCGCCGTGCAATCTCCTAGAGACTGCATCTGCGTATTGCTAGGACAGAACTTGCCGTCCCGCAAACATCCCTTTACAATCGCACATGTGGCGCTGTATTGCCGTTTACTTCCTACAGCAGGCTGAGCAGCTCCTTCAGTGTAAATGATGTATTCATACTGATTTAGAGCCATTACTTCATTCGGGAGAGGATATTCTTGTTCGTACTGCAAACAAGTTTGTGTTTTTAATGTAGAGTCTACATCTGATGCAATGAGAGAATTAGCATATTGTATCTATCGTGGATGCAATGCTTTCATGTTCAAATCGCTTGCTTTTGTAACGGTCTCTAAGGTTGGTACTGGAGTCACGACTAATATTAATTTCCCCTCAGCTAGTGCTCTTTCCCTCACTACATTTGTCTGTACTGCTGTCAGTAATTTTTCAGTTGATGCAAAACGCATTTCAGCATTGTGTGCAAATGTGACTTACCCTGGGTACAGTTTCGTCTTCGTTGAAGGTTAGGTAAGTGTAATTGATTGCGACTACACTGATCACCAAATTCATAGTGTTTACACCAGTTTGTAAGTGTTTGGAAGCTATCATGTCAGCTTGTAAGGAAAGAACAGTTTCTGTGTGTTCCTGTGTCTAATGTCAGACTGACAAATCAGGTCTAATTAAGTCATGGAAAGGTTTTTATGCATAATCCAAAATGTATGTTCTGCCAAAATTTTGGAGGAGTGCAAATGTTTCTGAAAAATTCGCTGCTAGACTTTTTCCTTCACTTGAGAGTTCATATTGTTTTTTTTTTTTTTTTTTAATTTGTAGCCCTCAGCGGTAAAGCCTAGAATTCATCCTGTTCAAGTGGTCAAATAACTCATTGTCCATCAGATAAATATCAGCTTAGGACAATGCCTCCTCATCACAATTTTGAAGCAACTCTGATACTCTTGCTGAGAACAACCTGGGGCTATTCTTATACACTTGGGGCAGTCTACAAATTTGGAATTGTGAGCCTAGTGCCGAAAATGCTGTCCAATATCTGCTTTCAGGCACTATATTTTGGCAAAAGAATCCATTTGAGATATCTAGTGGTGTTTTGGATTTCTTCTGCACAATGTTATCCATTAATTGCGCACTGTGTGTATTTTGTATGGCAAATGTTTTCGTGCATGTGTTTAAATGCCCGTAGTCTAAGACTAGATGGTTTGAATTGTTAGATTTAATTAAGGGAAACAGGATTATTTATGGAAGAGGTGCAATTCTCATTCGCACCTCGGTATTCAAGTTGATCTAAGATCTCCCTGACCTGTTTCTTTGTCATGTTTTATTGGGTACTGCCTCTGTGGTGTAGAAGTGGTTTTAACTGGGATTTCGTGGTGAGGTGACGCCGCATCCTACCCTACATGATTGCGATATAATGCAGGAGCTAGTGTTACCACCCACTCCTGCGCGTATGTATGTTTAAGTGGTTCTGGAACAAGGTCAGAGAAGGCTGGTAATATTACGGCTTCTCTTTTTGGACAGTCCATAACAAACTCAGGTGGCCAATCCTTTTCAGCCAAAAAGATATCGTATCCATATGTCTGGTTCTCCCAAAAGAGACCTTTCACTTTCCTTGGAATGTCCCTCTCCATTTGAAGTGCTATTTCGTATAACTGATGTGGGACACTTACCCTAGTATCAGTTGTTCAACGCTGCTGTCACCAGAAATTCCATCAGGATCTGGCAAGCTATTGTTATTTCTGCTGCACTGTCAAGCATTGTCGGAGCCCATTCCATGTTCAGTAGTTGAGGCCTCGGGAGCCTAGGCATTTCTTATTTTAAGGCCAAATACCTTCTTCTTTTTAAATTGAATTTTAGATTTTTATGAATGTAGTCTGAAGTGTTATGCGTAGCTGCCAAGGTTTCAGTTTGCTATGTGTGACGTTTTCACAATTTAATAAAATAATATAAATATCAGAAATTACACCTATTTGCGCAACGAGAAACTCAAAGAATATCTTACAGTTGCTGCAAAGCACTTGAAATGGAAGAGAACTAACCGGAGGTGGACTGCTTGACTGCAGTTCTCAGTAACAGAGGGCCGGCAGGCACAGCTGCCGCTCAGAAGATGATATGATCATTCATGACCGCCTGTTAGCTTAAAAAGCAAATTTTATAGTATGAGTCAGCTTGTTATTGAAACTACTCTCACAATCCTAACTTTTCTGCATCTCTCCCACCCCAAGAAAAATGCAAGCCTTCTGTTCTCATTCTAACATTTTGCAAAGGACCAGACACAATACTGAAATGCAACTTTACACACCTGCTGTTTTTTTCATCGCTTATATTATATGTTTTCATTGTGTGAATGAGTGACTTCTACTACTGAATTTGTGACACTTCGAGTTGCACTTCCTTGTGAGTAAATCAAAGCAATCACTATTAATTGCGTGCCTGTGAGTTTTCTATTACTATTGAAGGAGTATCACATTTTACCATATAAATTCCCAACATAACATTCTGCTCTACCCATGCAGCATGAAGGTCCCTGTATAGGCCCCACCAGCTCAAACCTGAGAAATGTACTATCTTGATCATTTTTCCCTTACACAATAACTAAATACTAGCTCACGCATCCCTTGCTACGTTCACAGATAAGCCCAAGGCCACTGCCTTATGTTATCCTCTTCAATAATAAAATCTACTAGGCCCGTATCAAACCTGTATTTCTCTTGTGCCCAACACTCCGAGGCAGCTTGGCAAACCACAGAAACTTTCCACAGTTACAAGAACAGCCCATCTCACCCACACACAGGACCAGCTGGTACATTCTCGTTATTTCTTAAGTATTGTTTGCTTCATTTTTATGTTCTGAAACTTTCCAGGCTTGCTCAAACGAAACCCAAGACCGCACCTTGCAATAATAAGACCTGTTTTTAAGTTCCGCTTTCACATCTATTTTCCGAGAAACCTATGCTAAAAATTTTCTTTGTTTATTGTTTGCGGTCAAGCTTTGCCGACCACCCAACCAAAACACCTGGGCCTCTGTAATACCACTTCTGTGTTCTCAGGGTTTTTGCAACACAACAGTAGGCGTGCGGTCAGACACCTGCGTCAATGTGGTTCAAGCACCTATGTCAATGTGGTTTGACTGTCCTACATTGAACAGGTATATAGCTCCTGCACCCCAGTTCGAGCCCAGAACTCTTCTGCAGTGCCATGCACAGCCTGGGTTCCCGGCTGGCCATATATCTTGAAGAACCGGGCCTATTTATTTATTTACGCAACTTTTATAGCGCAACAAATACCCTGAGGTGTCTCGGCGCTGTAGAGCTACTGAAGTCAGCCATCCTCTTACTGGTTAAACAACCATGTTTTTAAGAGCCTGCGAAAGCTCATCAGGTTCGGGGCAGTTTTGATGGCGAGTGGCAAAAGATTCCAAAGTTTTGGTGTGGCCACAAGAAAACGCCTGTCTCCCCAAGTGGCCGTTCTTGTACGTGGCACAGAGAGGAGACTGGTGTTAGCCGATCTTAATTGCCTTCTGGGGACATAGAGCTGAAAGGCTTCGGTCAGGAACCTGGGTCCTATGCCATGTACTGCCTTATATGCAATACAGAGGGCCTTAAATTTTATGCGGCTCTCAACTCTCAGCCAGTGGAGCTGACAGATGCCAAGAGTGGTGGATTTGCGGCGGGGAATGTTTAGGAGGATCCTAGCAGCCGCATTCTGGATGGATTGCAGCTTAGTTATGACACGCTTCTGGGTGTGAAGAAAGAGAGCGTTCCCATAATCTATTTTTGAGAAGACTAAGGTGGAGACCAGAGTCTTCCCAGCTGAGGGAGGGAGATAAGGCAGTAGTTTCTTTATTTTTTTCAAAATAAAGAATGATGACGAAACAACCTTGTTAGTTTGAAGGTCAAAAGCCAACTTGCTGTCAAATATCACTCCCAGATTTCTGGCTTTTTCCACTGGGACAGGTGGAAGGCCGAGCTTTTCCGGCCACCAACTAGAGGACCATTCAGGGGAGAGTTTTCCGAAGGTCATAATCTCGGTCTTGTCCGAGTTGAGCCTAAGACAATTCGAGGTCATCCAGGTACTGACCTCAAGCATGGCTCTCTGGAAGTTGGCTGCCACAACAAGGCCATCCCTGTGGATACCCAGGACCAGCTGGGTATCATCTGCGTAAGATGTAAGCCGTACCCCAAAGGCCTTTATTACCCTCGCTAAGTCCGCTACATAGATGTTAAATAGCATAGGACTTAGCGAGGAGCCTTGTGGGACTCCGCAAGGGAGAGCAGAGATGGGTGAGTAAAAATCTCCCAGCCTGACCGTCTGGGTACGGTTTGCCAGGAAAGATGAAATAAGATCCCTGGCCAAACCGTTTATCCCCAGGGCTGTGACACGGTCGACTAGAATGACATGGTCGACCGTGTGAAAGGCCGCTAGAAGGGCTTGGCGGCGCAGGGCACGCCTGAAATCTCCGAGTTCACCTGCCTTGTTGTACAGAGACACGGAATACTCTGTTAGCGTAGAAAAACAAATTTATTAGCTGCAGCTATGCACAGTTGGCCCAGAAGTACACCAATAGTAGGTTCTCAGGAGACTGCCACTTCACTCCGTGGCCCACAGTCTTTTATAACCATATACACCCACAAAAGAAAAACACTCCCCATGCACCAAATATTAGCCAATAGGAAAATATTCAAAACAAGGCATCATGTAACCAGAACGTTCCCCTTGAGTCGTGTTTTTGCCCAACCCCATAAGTCAATCAATGACAGCACCTATAGGTCAATCAGTAATGGCAGGACGTGTTTGTGTGCTTCAAAGGACAACTTGAGAAATAGAATAATGCAGGGAAAGAATACCGAAGGCCAATAGATAGGATAGGGCAGGGAAAGAATACTGAAGGCCAACAGATAGTTGGGACAAGGATTAGCCAGTCTAGACAAGGATTAGTTAGTTTGGCTAGTTCCTGAAATTGGCTTCACAACAAGGAAGGGGGGTTATTTGACACGTAGCAGTACAAAGGGCAAAAGACACTTGGTTTGCCAAGCTGCCTGAGTGAGGGCAACACAAAATGGCGACGAAATACAAAATGGAGTAAAAACTGAATTACCTCAGACCCTCCTTTTGCCATTATGCAGGCAAAACACAGACTCACGTTAATCTGAGTCAATGTCAATAGCCATGAGGTCGTCAAGCTGTTGCTGCAACATCATTTTCATATTTTCTACTTTCAGTGAGACAGGTCTTGGGACACACATGGTGGCACAAAGGCTGCTGATAGCGGGACCACATTGTAGACAGAGGCAACATGAAAAAATAATGGCCAAAGTCACTCCAATGAAAGTCAGTACCTTCCATCCCCATGTGGACAGTAATCCCCAGAACCATCCTGTCAAAGACCAGTTTCCTTCGTCCTGGTGGATGGACTCAGCGATCAGATGCAATTTAGAGATGGCCTGGTATACTGTAGGGGTGTTGTCAGGTATGTAAATGGAACAGCTGGATCCAATCAATTTACATACTCCACCACGGTCCGCAAGAATGATATCTAAAACCATCCTGTTCTGTAATGTCATAAGGCGGTCCGCCTGAAGCTCGGCTGTGAGGTTGCTCAGTGCCCCTACAGTTTCATCTATCGTTGCCTCAACAACTCGAATGAGGTGCCTTATGTTTCAGCTATTGGCCATAGGAACCCAGAATGGGAGGAATCCTTTGAAAAAGTCGCCTCCTTCCTGTCCTGCTGTATCTTCTGAATCAATGATGCCTCTACTGTACCTATTTCTGTGATGTCCTGAAGGGGCGGTATATGTCGGAGGAAGGAGAAAAGCCACGTAACGGGACCCTGAGAAATTAGTTGGTAACCATGTATATGCCCTGTCTTGGCAAACGAAATGCATTCCCTGAGATGGCACCAGCGGTGGAGAAGTCTGAGATGCATAGGTATATGTATGTGCACAAGAGCTCGTTCCCAATTGGGCCTTAGCATTCTGACCATTTCCTTGGAGACACAGGTGGCCTCGGTGGGGTACCTTCACGGACCCACTGGTCGTAAGGCAAAGGCAAGGGTACCTTCTTACAATGCACACCGTGGATCCAATTTTTTTTTCCGACTACCTTCACAGCTGTGCGTGTTGTCAACAACACTTGATGGGGCTCTCTCCAGCGAGGTTCCAAATTCTTTGATCTCTGGAAATTCTTGATGCAATCCCAATCACCGGGTTGTATGGTATGGCCAGGATCAGTGGAAGCCTGAGGCAAGGCGTCTTGTACCTGTTGGTGAAGGACACGCAATTTAGTGGGGAGGTCATGCAAATAATCAATCAACAATGGATGCTCTATCTCGGAATACTTCTTTGGCCTTGGGACTCCCCAGACATTTGCTGGGTGTCCAAACACAACCTCGTAGGGACTGAGTCCCATACGGGAATGGACAGTTGTTCGAGTAGACAAAAGGGCCAAGGGTAAAGCATCGGGCCAGGCAAGACCTGTGCTGGCCTGTATCTTCGCGAGCTTGAGCTTAAGAGTACCATTATAGCATTCCACCAAACCTGCTGACTGGGGGTGGTTTGCCGCATGGAATTTCTGTCTGATACCAAGACCTGCACACACTTTCTGCATTATCTGACCCACAAATTCACTTCCGTTGTCACTCCAAACAATTCGAGGTAAACCGAACCTCGGGAAAAACTCCTTCAAAAGGACTTTAGCCGTAGACAGAGCAGTATTATCCTTTAGGGGGTAGGCCTCTATCCATCTAGAAAAGGCACACACACCACAAGGACATACTTCAAATTATTACATCACTCCATGTGAATGTAGTCTATTTGCAACCCCTCAAAAGGATACGTTGGGGGAGCAAAATGGCCTGCTGGGGTTGGTGTTCCCTTCCCTGGATTGTGCATCAAGCAGACAATACAGTGCTTAACCAAATTATCTGCGCATTTCATTTAGGGATCCCCACATTCTGCCATACAGGGGCCAGAAGTTTGCATATCCCTTTAGCACTAATGTGGGCAGGACCATGTACCATGGTAACTACTGGAAGCACATAGGCTTCTGGTAACAGCCAGCACTGATGTTCCGACAATTCTATCCAACACCCTGTCGCGTCCAACATTCCTGTACCCTCTCTCCACTTACTCAGTTCTTTCTCTGTAGCCTCTCCCTGGATAATTTTTACACTTTCTATTGTGTCCTCACTCATCCCTCCTTGTCTGACCCATCTAGCAGGGCCTGCAACATACATGTGGCTTGTAACATCTCTGGCTGTTCTTTTTCGCCATCTGATCCGCAAAAGCATTTCCTCGACCCACATCATCAGTGATCCTCTTATGCGCATTACATTTAACAATTGCTATCGGCGTGGGCAAGGTAAGTGATTCGAGAAGGTCATTTACCAACTGGCTGTGGGAAGTGAAAAACCCTCTTTCCCTCCACAGACGGCAAAAATTGTGGGCCACTCCAAACGCATCCTGGCTATCAGTGTACACATTCACTCTTTTTCCTTCAGCCAATACACAAGCTCTAGTCAGAGCTATCAATTCAGCTGCCTGAGCTGAATTGTGCCTAATGCGTGCTGTTTCCACAATTGTGTACAAAGTAGTGACTGCATAGGCCGAAGTCGTCTCACCATTGGGGAGCTTGAAACAAGAACCATCCACCCATAGGATCCCATCCGGGTCCAGGAGTGGAGTGTCCTTTAGATCCACCCTACCTTTTGTCTCCTCCTCTGTGCGGAGGAAACAATCATGCTGCTCCTGAGTACCGTTTTCTACTGGGATCGGTAACAGTGTGGCTGGGTTTAGGGTATTGCATCGTTTAATATGTACATGGCTGGCCAAGAGCGTCAGCTCGTACCCTGACAAGCCGGCGCTCGTAAGGTACTGAGTCTTAGTTCTATTTAGGTGGGTATCTACTGCATGCAGCACCATAACAATAAGAGTATTATCCAGTACCAATCCAGCAGACTGGCGAATGGAAACTGCTGCTGCTGCTGCGGCTTTCAGACAACTGGGCAACGCCTTGGCCACTGGGGCTAGTGTGGCCGAAAAATAGGCACATGGGCGCTGCTTGTCTCCAAATTGTTGCGGTAAAACTGACAATGCGCAATCTTCTCACTCGTGAACGAAGAGTGTGAAAGGCTTACTGTAATCAGGAGTACCTAACACAGGAGCAGAGCACAAGGAAGTACGTAAATCAGTGAAACTTTTCTGACATTCCACAGTCCAAGGAAGAGGTTGGGGTGTATCTTTGAGAGTGAGTGCCATCAGAGGTTTCGCTAGCTAGCTAGGGGTCAATCGCCGTCCCTCCTTCGACAAGAGATGACCTAGATAGGTAACCTCTTGGCGACAATATTGCAATTTAGAGGGTGAAACCTTGTGGTGAAGGTCAGACAAGTGACGTAACGGTGAAATAGTAACCTGTTTACAAATGTCCTCAGAATCAGCAGCAACCAACAGATCATCTATGTATTGAATAAGGGTGGCACCTGAGGGCAAAGAGAAAGCATCAAGCTGAGTTTTCAAAGCTTGACTATAAATGGAAGGACTCTCACAATAGCCTTGAGGAGCACGCTTGAACCGGAAGCTTCGGCCTCCTAAAGAGAAGTCGAAAATATCCCTACTTTCCTCAGCAATGGGAATGCTGAAGAAAGCATTCTTGAGGTCAATAACCGAAACATGCAGCCAAAGCAGGTATCATTGTCAATAGGGCAGTGATATCTAGGACGACATGGAATTGGGGTACAACAATCTTGTTGACCTCCCGGAGGTCAATCACAAAACGATAAACGGGTGGCTGAGAAGAGTCAGTACGTTTAAGAACAGGTAAAACAGGACTATTGCATACATTTCCCCTTGTCTCTTTAACCACGTCTTTCTGAACCAAATCATAAATAATAGCCAAGAGAGATGTTTCGCCATCACTGGAAATCTTATGCTGGGGAATGCGGAGTAACTTAACATTAGATTTGAGGGTGACGATGTAGGGCGGGATCTGCAGAAGACCAACATCATTGGGGCCTGTAGCCCAGAGGGTAGCGGGAAGAGAGCGCAATTCAGGGGGAAGTTGGTCTTTAGACAAATACGCCGGGGAAATCAATTTCTTACCTAAAGTGAGGTGTACACCAGAAGGGGAACAATGCAACGTTGCGTACAGTCTTTTTAATCAGTCCAAACCGAACACATTTTCACCACAACCAGTTGTTAAAATAAGCGGAGCCTCCAAATCATAAGTACCTATTGAGATGGGCAGAGGACAAGAAACTGGGTTACTGGGGCGTCAGAAAATCCTACAGAAACATTTGTTAAGCCAGACAAAGGTGCCCCAGGGAGTTTAGAGTGGATGATAGAACTCTTCGTTGCACCAGTGTCCAATAGAAATGGCTCTGAAACACCTAGTGCAATGACTTCAATATAAGGCCCATTTTGGTCCACTGGAACTGATATGACTCCCTCACTTTGTCTATGGCTATCCTAGCTAGTATGAAAACCTTGACTCTCATCCTCGGTATAATAATCATCATTGTAATAATGGGCAGACTGAGCATTCTGCTGATCAAAATAATTCATGGAATTTTGAGGCGGAAAGGAACGCTGGTCTTGAGAGGATGTACCTCGCCCCCTACCCCTGGGTGTTGACTGGTAGCCACCTCGGCCTCGCGGCCCAGGCATACCACCAGCACGCAGCAATAAAACCGGGCAACTATTCTTGAAGTGACCTTCCTCCTTACAATAAGTGCATTGATTTGGACCCAGTGGGGGCCGGGGAACAAAGGGCTCATGTTTCTGCAACAGCTTCTGGAATTGGGGAGACGGCTGAAACTGGCGCTGAGCAGGGCGAGGGGGATAAGCATGTTGCAAAAGAACTTTCGTTTTTAATTCCTTAGTCTTCTATTCCTTTTCCTCTTTAACCCTATTTTCATAATACTGAGCAGTAGCCAATACCTGAGCAGAAGAAGAAACTGCCCATGAACTTTCAGAATCCTTCAGTTTATTGGAAAGTTCGGGGAGCAAATAAAACACAAATTGATCTACAAATAATCGTTGGCCACCTTCCGTGCTCATATCCTGACCACTGTGATCAAGAAACGTTTCCTCAAATCGAGTAAAAAAGTCGGAAACGCTTTCATCTTTCTTTTGCTTACAGGCAGCTAGCTTATCCCAATTGTTGTACAGAGACACGGAATACTCTGTTAGCGTAGAAAAACAAATTTATTAGCTGCAGCTATGCACAGTTGTCCCAGAAGTACACCAGTAGTAGGTTCTCAGGAGACTGCCACTTCACTCCGTGGCTCACAGTCTTTTATAACCATATACACCCACAAAAGAAAAACACTCCCCATGCATCAAATATTAGCCAATAGGAAAATATTCAAAACAAGGCATCATGTAACCAGGACGTCCCCCTTGAGTCGTGTTTTTGCCCAACCCCATAAGTCAATCAATGACAGCACCTATAGGTCAATCAGTAATGCAGGACGTGTTTGTGTGCTTCAAAGGACAACTTGAGACATAGGATGATGCAGGGAAAGAATACCGAAGGCCAACAGATAAGATAGGGCAGGGAAAGAATACTGAAGGCCAACAGATAGTTGGGACAAGGATTAGTCAGTCTAGACAAGGATTAATTAGTCTAGACAAGGATTAGTTAGTTTGGCAGTTCCTGAAATTGGCTTCACAACAAGGAAGGGGGGGTTATTTGACACATAACAGTACAAAGGGCAGAAAACACTTGGTTTGCCAAGCTGCCTGAGTGAGGGCAACACAAAATGGCGACGGAATACAAAATGGAGTAAAAACTGAATTACCTCAATCTGCATTGGGCCTATTAAGCCTATTCTCAGGTAGTAGAACCAAATATAGATAACCTTTTTTCCTTTTTTTAATCTCCTCACTTATTCTCGGTTTTTCATACTCACCCAATTCATTGCATTTAAATATACTTTGAATTGAAATTCTTGCATGGTTGATTTTCTCATTTAAGGTTTTGCCTTCTAGGCACTTGGGCATTATAAACATGTATTTTTGTGTTGCTATTTCTGGCTGCTTGCAATTGTAATTTTGAATAGTCTTTCTAAAGCTAATGAATTGATGAATATATTTTCTGCTGTGTTAATGATGTGATGAATAAAAGTGCCACTTCAACGTAAGACCTTTGTTTCACCCCCGAGTTCATTATTTCTAGACAAGCAGTCTTTAAGTGGCCCGTGACCACTACAGAAGGCAAATCCTTTACCCTCGTGACTATAGCCAGGTATGCAACACAATATCCAATACACCCTAAAAAAAAGCCATTGATGTAACCAATGTTGTTTAGCAGTATCAGATGAATCAGTGAGTAATAAATATTTTGTTTGTGAATTGGAGTTTAAAATGATGCAATTCTGAAAATATTACACTATGATTTAAACGTTACTAATGTGTGTGGAAGGGAAGTAGTCTTCAGAGTGGTTGAATCTATCACGTTTTCCCATTCAGACTGTCCTCTGCAGTTTCTCACTCTCTATACTTTCCTTCTTTTCTTCCAACATCTCTTGCAAAAGGTCCATAGGCACACCATGTCGGTGCATTGTTAAAATCTACGGAATCATAACATTCTTCAGCAATGCAATATAGAGTAAAAAGTGGGAAATGTAATTGGGCGCTGCGTTGGTGTCATGGATTGCCTTTATGGCGTTAGTTATTCTTCAGCAATCGTTTAGCACTCACAGTAGCTGCTCTGCTGGTTTTGGTGCAGAGTAGACTGGCGTTGGTGTACAATAATCTGCTCTTAGTCAGACCGGCTGCTTGGTACCGAAATTATGTTTGGGGTGGGGGTGAGGTCTTCACTGACTGCCAAGAGGCCCTTTGGTAATTGCGATGCAGGGGGCTAAAAAAAGTATCTGAACTCCACAGCTTGGGGCAGTTCAGTAAAAAGAACCAAATTTCCTGTTTCCACCTGGAATCTCTGCACTACTCGTGCAAAGTAGTGACTGCCTGGGGTCCCTTGCCAGCACTTAAAACGGAAGTCGAGGCACCACCAGATCTGCGTGTGGGCTGCAGCCAGTGCCCATCCGGATTGTGATCCGGATCGTGTTGTTCCCCTCCATATGTTGAACAGCACAGGAGGAAAGACTGTGGGGCAGCCCGACAGGGGGCAGCATATTTGAGCACTAGTTTCGATTTGGGCCTATTGTGCTTCTAAAATAATGTGATATACATGCCAGTGCTCACCTTTCTGTTCCGGGCCCGGTTCAATTCTATGTCACGCACCTTTGAGTCCGTCACATTCAATCTGCCACGGGATGATTAAATTAGGCACCAGCAAGCAGCTCCCTCTGCTACAAGCAGAAACCGGTCCCAGGATGCTTGTTTCAGGTCCAGTGAGGACCTGGCTTGGCAGTTCGGTCTGGACTGTTCCCATGAGGCACAGGGTCAAGACTGAGTTGCATATGGCTGGGTCTAATCTGGGGCGGCATGATGAGCAAAAGAACAATGGATTTAACCCAGATCTCTTACTGGGGGTGAGTGTATGATCTATTCAGTATTCCGTTCATCATTTGTTTGCGTAGATGCCTGCTCTCAACAGGGAGTCTGAGTTAGCCAATCACAGTTCCAATGGGGGTCGGGTAAGCCTGAGAGGGCCTTGGGATCCATTACTTTGCCCCCCTCCGGTAGTGCAAATAGCGTGTAGCTAAACTTCAAACTCTGCCAGCTTGTGGCACTGCCCTAGTAAAGTGTCTAGCTATTGGGCACGGAAAGGGATGTCACATATGTCGGTCGGGCGTTTCGGGTATTGCTACACTGTAGCATGCTAATAGAGCGCACGTGAACCACCAGCCCTCAAGGCTGCTGGGACATTTGCGCATCGCGCACTGACAGTGCAGCTATTGTTTTGGTGCATTATAGAGACCCTGACTTCACAGCTGAGAGGCGCTATAATGCGTAATTTTTGCGTTTCAGTGCGGTGTGCGGCCCACCACACTGAAATGCGTTAGACTAACGCCTGATGCGTGGTACTTGTCAAGGCTGGATGTGTATCTCTTGGCTTTGCTTGCTCTTCTGATCTGTGTTCTGAACATCCTTCCCTCTCTGAATTTTTTGATGAATTCTGAAAGGAACAAGAGGAATGTGTATCAGTATCCTGAACCTGTCAGGTTTTTCAATGTTGTCACGGTTCCTTAAGTTGCATTTTTGATTAGAGGGCTCTTTTTGAGGAGACCCACCCATGATTGTGGTGCATTCTGCTTGTTTTTTGAATGTTAGTTATCCTATTTCATTTTAGAGGACTCGGGTGCTTGCTTTGAGCGATCCTTTTCAGGAGCACCCATTAATTGTGGTTTTACTGGTCTAGCCTTCATATTCTCTCTACCCAGTGAAACATAGGTATCTACGATTGTACAGGAGTGCATTCTCTCAGGAGTTGGCATATAGCCACTGCTGCTTCTTCCTCCCCTTTTATGTTTGCTAACATAATAGTGGATACCTGGGAAAAATTGCCTATCAATTTTATCCCTAAGTCCAGGACAGGTTCTGCCCGCAATCATTCTGTATTTGTTTCAATACTTCTGGTATGACTGCTTCTGAGGGGGTACCATGCGTTCTGGTATAAACGGCAGTGAAAACTGTAATCCAAGTTGTACAGTCCTCTATTGGGGGAGCTATCCCCATTGGCAAGCACATTGTCAGTATTCTGTGTTTTTCTGTGGGCCTGTATGATTAAATACGACCTGTTCTATTTTCTGTGCGATCCAGAATGGCATTTGCTCATATTTAGTGGGCATTCTCCCCATAATTGTGTTCAGTGTCTGTGAGGGGATTTTAGTTGTGGTCCCTTGTAGTTGACCTGCTTGAGTGATCCTTGTAGATTGAATTGTGAGTGTTCGCATTACGAACTGTGTAAGATTTCTGTGTAGCTTTATTTATTTTATGTGGAGTGGATGTAAGTCTGCTGCTAGCAATCTGTCAATCTCTGGATGTGGTGTGCAAGCAGCTAGGACTGGACAAGTGGCTCCGTCTCTGCTGAGCGGACCGAGACACTTTATCTGTGGTGTGTAGGAGGGCGCCTTTAAACCATTTTATATGCTCTTGGTAAGTTAACAGGGCTTCTATATTCTCATATAGAAGTATTCATCTGGTATGTCATCTGAAGTGTAAGAATGAAATGCATCTGTAGGTGTGAATTTATCCCAAGAATAGAACACCTCTATTCTGTATGCATGGTGTGCCTCAACCACAAAGGTAATGGTCCCACCTAATGATGAGAGACCAAAATCTGCTAGTTTTATAGTAAGTTAATTTCTGCAATTTTCTGAAATGTTTATAGCACCTTCCTGCTCAACTTCCTCCCTGCTAGCACCACTAGTATCACTATCACCTGTGTCCGCCCTTTGAGACATTATGGGTGGAAAAAGGTAAGGAACTCTAATCCTTCAAACTTGAATAAACTTACAGCCAATACATAGTGTATACCTACTCAGCTGTGACGTATTTTCCCTCCCCACTCCATACGTCTCTAGGTGAATGTGAGTAGGGGTCTCTGAGAAAGCACGTCTGAACTACTCAGATTTGACTGTTCAATAAGAACCAAACCAACGTTGGGAGCCATGTCGTGTCATTCTTATAAATCTATATAGGATCTGCGTGTTTATACAACATAAACTAAGGGTTTGGTGTCCAGAATGATTCCAGACACCACCTAAGGATATTTTAGTCTGTAGACCCGCTATCTCACAGTGCCATTATAAGCCCCACAACCTTACCAAGGAGCAAATAGTTTTTGGCAACTATCGCACATGACAACCCTGACCCCTCGGGGATAGTGGAAACAGTGCAGTACTTTTCACTTAGTCACTTATGATCACTTCTTCTCCGAGAGATGTACAGAATAAACGATGGTGACGTTTTCAATAAACATTTATTGAACTAGCGTCATTCTAGTATAAAATATGTGTGTTGTGACAACCATTAGTCTGAAACCCATATATATGATTGCAAGCACCGACCAAGTAAATTAAAGGTAGAATTCTACCAGGGTGCTAAAACCGTGAATATATGCAGGCATATAGATACATGGAAGTAATCATGAGTACTCCTAAGATGCAAACCCTAACTAAATGTACCTAGCATGTATGTAGGTGTGAAGCCCAGAACCTCCCTGGGAAAGAGTCAACCCTGTTACCTGATGGGAGAGAACAAAGGATCCTATCTTGGTCTTGGGTTCGACACCCTGCAAGTGATGTCAGACCACTGTCTGCTGGAGTGTCTGCGTGCAGGAACCTCAGTGTCTCATGTTGGCATGGAAGCTTCAGCTCTATGTACTTATATATCTAAAAGGTACCTTCAGGGGTTCTACCTTGATGTGTCATGGTACTGTGGGCCTGTTGGCTAAGGATGATGATAGCGGTGACTTTTGTACAGAGTTAAATATACAGAAGATGGTAATCCTGCTGTGATACTAAGGATCCTCATGCATAATAAATTAGGCTAATTTCCTAAGAAAACCACATGGTATTTATTCAGCACATATCAAGGTAAAAGGTCAGTCGGACAGATGTATGGAAAAGGTTGTGTAGCTACCTAGGCCTATATTGGGGTACATTGGGGCTTACAACAGTATATTGATATTAGTAATAAGATTCTGCTCTTGTTCTCGGTTATCCATTCCTGCCTGATTTTGAGTACATATTTGTATGACTGGTTGTGAGCCCATCTCTCTGACATTGATAAATTATCAAGTCTAGGTCCCTGGATGCTTCCCCTACCTGCAAAATTAATATGGGTCATAGTCACAGGAAATTAAATAGTAGTTCACCAACTCCCAAGAGAGACACCTGCGGATCAAATATTGACTAAAACTGAAACCTCGACAGTGGTTGCAATGTTGGCACAAATGGACTAGGAATAATGCACATAGAACACCTGATTTACAGAAGTGGACTTATTTGTGTTCATATATGTCTGCAAAACAAAAGGGTAATGTGTGAGTGTCTTGTTGGGAGGCCTTCAATGAATGGGATTTGTATGCGAGAAATTTAAAAACCAGTATGGATCTGAAAGGTCATATAATTTCCCTGTGGAAGAAGGTGAGAAATGATGCACTAATAAAATGGTGAGACTTGAAGGTAGAGGGAATGGAGAGTTGAGAGACAAGAATCTATCCAGTGTTACTTAGTACACTGTAGGAGGAGGAAGATGGCATAGTACTAGAATAGCTGATAAATGAAAGACCTCAAACAATCTGAGTATTGTATTGTAATTGCATTTATGTGGCGCTTACTACCCCATACGAGATGTTGAAGCACTTTTTCGGCGTTTAGCATGCTACTCGGGAACCCATAAAGGATTAGTGTTGAATTAGTATAGTGAAATATGAAATTAATTTGAGTGGTGCATATGTTATTCAGTTATTTGGATTGAGAAGGATAGCAGAGGGACAAAAGAGGGAAAAAGGTTTGCATGGATATAGCACTTGTTACCCCTGATGGGTGCTGAAGCGCTTTTTTGGCGAGCAGCACACTACTCCGGAACCCATCAAGGATTAGTGGTGAATTAGTATAGTGAAATATTAAAGTAATTTGAGTGGTGGATATGTTAGTCAGTTATTTGGATTGAGAAGGTAGCGGAGGGATAGAAGAGGGAAAAGGTTAGAATTTATATAGTGCTTGCTATCCCTGATGAGGTGTTAAAGCGCTTTTTCGGTGAATAGCACGAAACTCTGGGACCTATAAACGATTAGTATAGTGAAATATGAGTGGACTTATTAGTCTGTTATTTGTATTGAAAAGGATAGCGGAGGGGGAAAAGAGGGAAGGATTTAGATTTTTTTATTTTGTTTTTTTGTTTTTGGAGGTCATAGCAGTAGGAGGAGGCTTGGGATGAGTGAAAGGGACTTGGAGGGGAGGAGTCAGAGGTAAGGGTTTATAAAGGCTTGTTTGGGGGGGATCGGTATAGTTAAAAAGGTATGAAATGATGCAGGGAGGGGTAGAGTAGGGAAGAGTCTAGAAAGGGTTTTTTTAGGGATCATAGTAGTGGTATGAGTTTGGGATGAATGAGCGAGTGGAGGTAGGGGATATATTGATGCAGGTATAGGGTAAAAAATAGGGTAGTGCATTGGAAAGGGTAGTAGAAAGAGGTTTGAGATGAGTTAGAGAGTTGAGCTAGAAGATATATTGCGAGAGGCATAGGGTGAGATATAGGGTAGTGCATTGGATATGCTAATTTAGAAGAAAAAGTAATAAATATATAGATCCATAAGTACATGGAAAGTATATAGATGCATAAAGGAAGTAAGTATATGTATAATAAAGATATTGATGGAGGTAAAGGGTGATAAATAGGGTAGTGCATTGGAAAGAGTAGTGGAAGGAGGTTTGAGATGAGTCAGAGTTGAGATAGAGACTTTATTGAGAGAGGTATATTAGTGCATTAGATATGCTGAATTAGTAGTAAAGAAATAAATATATAGATCCAAGTACATGGAATGTATATAGATGCATAAAGGATGCAAGTATATGTAGATTAAAGATGCATTAAATAAATTCCATCTTTCAAGTGTTGTTGTACTTAAAAATGTATTTCATTAATTTGTTTAAAAACATAATTATTCTACACATTTACACAATGCAATACACATATATAGGTACATATCTATAGTAGTAATAAATGCTTATATACAGAGGGATATGCTGTATGTTTCTGTTTGCGTGTGTTGCGGGAAGAGCCAATTCTTGAGTAGTTTTCTGAAGATAAAGTGGTTGTCCCTGGATCTTATGTTGGATCTAATGTTGGGGGTAAAGAGTTCCATAGTTTGGCTGCTTGAACAGAGAAGCATGTGTCACCCATGTTTTTTTTCTTGTATCTTGAGATTTTGAGGCGAGGTGCCACTCTAGAGCAGATGTTCCTTTGTTGAATGTTTTTGATGAGTTTATTCCTGATGAAGAGAGGCCCTATTCCATGTATCGCTTTGGGGGTGATACAAAGCAGCTTGAACATGGATCGCCTTACAACCGGTAACTAATGCTGGTGTTTCAAGGCAGGGGAAATGAGGTCTCGCAGGTTTGATATGTAAGACTAGTCTGGCAGCCACGTTATGAATCCGTTGTAACCTTTTCATGGTCATTAAAGGTGATCCGTGGTAGAGGCTATTGGCGTAATCGGGTTTGGACAGAACAAAGGAGATGGTAGCTTGGACCTTGGGTGGAAATCCCAAATGGGGGATGATTTGTCACAGAGTTTTTATAGTAACAAAGCATGATCTTGCTAGTTTGTCAACTTGGGCATTCACCGATATCTTGGAGTCCATGGCCATTGCGAGCGTTCTTACTTTCTTCGGTACTTTAGGCGGTGATCCCAGTCATCAGGCCAGGCGGTGAGCAGCTCATAATGTTTCCAATCGCCACACATGAGTATTTCCATTTTGGAAGCATTCAATTTGAGATGGCTCTATGTCATCCATTGATCCACGTCTCTGAGACAACTGAAAATTAAGGAATTTCCAATGTCATTACAGCATTCCAATTAAAGGAGTATTTGCGTTTTTATCTGCATAGTTATAGCACGTGAAGTGAAATTGATTGATCAGTATCAGTGATGACTTCATGTACATGTTGAAAGCATGGTTGAGATGATAGAGCCTTAAGGGACCCCCTGCTTTTGTGGAGTACGATTTGGACGAGAAAGGTGGGGAATGGATGACATTAGTTCTGTTGCGAATGTAGGATGCGATCCAGTCTAGAGCAGTACCCTCTATGCCGGCTTAGTAGAGTCTTTGGATCAGAGTGTTAAGGTCAACCGTGTCCTAGGCAACCAAAAGGTCCAAGAGATGTAACGCAGCAACCCCATTGCGGTCAACTGTGTTCTTCAGGTCATCCCAGATGGCAAGGAGGGCAGATTCTGAGCCTCTTCCCGGACAGAATCCCATTTGGATGTCTGAAATTATGGCATTGTCTTCATTGAATTGTGACATCTGGGCGAACGCTGCTCTTCTTATAAGTTTTCCCAGGAAAAATCCATTTATAATGGGCCTGTAGTTGTCAGGGTTCAGCGGGTTCAAATTTGTTTTCTTCAGTAATGGGCGTATGTAGGAGTTTTTTAGTTCTTCTGGAAATATACCGCTAGTTAAGGAATCGTTGATGATTCTTCTTACTGGAGTGGCAGCAGAGGTTGTTAGAAGAAATGTCTTGAAGGTTTGCGGTGAACACTGGTCAGGTAGAAGGGCTGCCAGCGGGCCTGCATGCTTTGACCAAGTCCATAAATTCATTGTGCTAAATGTGTTGGAAGGAACAGAGAGGCTGGGTTACAGTATTGGCTTGTTTTGGAAAAGGGTCCGTGCTGGTGCTTTCTTTGTTTTAAGTAGGAGTCCAACTTGTCTATCTGTCCGTGTAATGATTTGCCAGTTAGTCTGTGAAATCTCCTTCTAGGCAATTCAGTTAACGAAGTTCATTGAGTATTTTATAGAATTCTTTATTTGCACATTTAGCATTTTGAATTCTGTCTGAATAGTACCTTTTCTTTGCTTTTTTGATGGCTGACTTGTATCATTTCTCAATTTTCTGTTTGTGAAGTTTGTCTTGATTGGCGTTTTGTTTTGAGCCAGGCACGTTGCAGCATTCTAATTTGTTGTTTTATGTCTTTTATCTCTGTATTTCTCCAAGGTGCTTGTTTTCTTTTGTTCTGTTGTGTGGTTTTGAGTGGTATCAGGATATTAAAAGCTTCCTCAAGCCACTCATATAATTTTTTAACAGAATTTATTGGTTTCAGATCTGTACTGAATGTTAGTTGTGTTTCTAAGTGTTTCATATCGAGTTTGTTCCATGGCCGATAGGTGGATGCATATAAGGTGGTTTTAGGTGAGTCGCTTAGTGTTTTATGTTGTAAAGAAAGTAAATGGTGGTCTGACCATGTGACCGGAGTTATAGTTTGAAAGGTAACTAGTTCGGTATTTGCAAAAATTACATCTAGGATGTGCTCAGTGTTGTGTGTGAGTTTGTGGACGATCTGATGCAGTCTCAGTGCTTCTAGGCCACCTATTTATTGTTTTTGGATGGGGCATATTGGGTTTGTCAAACCAAATGTTTGATGTCACCCAGAACGTATAGGTTGGAGTGTAGTAATATCAGGTTTGAAACCATGTCTAGAAGTGTGTCTGGGAATGTTGCCTTGCTTGGTGGAGGTCTGTAATGGAGCAGAAAGTTACAGAAAGAGGGTGGTGTAGGATTGCATCTAGTGAAAAGGGCCTCACAATCTTTGATGGAAACGTAATCTACTTATGATTTGTAATGTTTACCTGAACACAATAGCTAGGCCACCTAATTCTTTGCATATACTATTTTCGATGATTGTTTGATAGCTTAGAGGAATAGCTTCATGCAGGACTGGAACCATATGATCTCCCAACCATGCTTCAGTTATGAATAGTATGTCTGGTTTTGCATCAGTGAGAAGGTCGTAGATGTGATGTTTGCTTTTAGAGAGCGATCAAGCATTTATTAGTAGATCGTTTAGAGGATGTGCTTTGGTGATAGTGTTACTTTGTTTTGTAGAAGAGTGATCAGTATTTTGTGGGCGTGTAGCAGGTGTGTCCTTGAGTGCTGGTATTGGCTGTATGAGGATAGCAATAGTGCAGCTGTTCTATATCGCCCAGCAGGCTAGGAAGGCATTTTGTGGGTTTGTGTGTGTAGGTGGTGGTGACGGTGTTTGAGAGTTGGTGCACTGTGTTTTTGTGGTGTAACCTGGTTGTGCAGTTAACATGGAGAAGCGAAGTTTAGGTGTGGCACATTGCTTACATTGTTTGCGTGTGTTTAGGGCAGAAGGTGTATGAATCGGGGGTAGTGGTGAAGCATGTGTGTCATGCAGTAAGGTTCTAAATTGTCCAGTGGAGTAGAGGCGGTTGTAAAGAGTTGTTGTATGTGTGTTAGGTGTGGTGGAAAAGAGAAAGCTTGGCATTTGAGTTTGTTAATTTGTGTAGTTTGAAATGTGGGTGTATGTTTGTATTTTGTGACGGGAAGTATTATGAGGTGTTGTGCTTGAGAGATTTTGTTGTGCTGGTGTGTGTGTGTTTGATATGTTTTGTTTTTGAGAAGTAGTGAAAAGAGGTGCTGGTGTATTTGTTTTATGAGATGCATTTTTTTTAATAGTATTGTTTGTGAGTGGAAGTTGTAAGGTAAAGGGTATGGTGATGTGTTTGGGAGTAGAGTATATGTTTTGTGTAGGAGGGGAAGAAGTAGAGTTAAGAATGTTTGTCTTGGACTTGTTTGCTGAACGAGTTCAAATGTGCGGTGCCGTGGAGTGTATGTGTTGTGCGCTTGTGTTATTGTGGTAGAAAGAAGAGGAGTATGTTGGTCAGACAAATGATGGAAGGC
The DNA here is from genome assembly GCF_964261635.1 of Lissotriton helveticus. Lineage (NCBI taxonomy): Eukaryota > Metazoa > Chordata > Amphibia > Caudata > Salamandridae > Lissotriton > Lissotriton helveticus. The sequence goes on from NC_136057.1 coordinate 421,702,336, forward strand.
TGAGCACATAGAAGGTCCGAAGAAAGTCAGACTTGGTAAGATGAAAATAGTAGGTGGAAGGTTCGAGACCAGAACAAACAAGGAGTTACAAAAAGAAGAGTGAAAAGAACTGCTTTCCAAATCTGAAGACCCCGGGCATAAGGTCTAATAGAGCTATACATGCGATCCTGGAGGTTACATTGACACAGGCAAGTGAAAACGTTATGCGGAGGAGATGATAGATATGTATGCCCCTAAAAAATATATGACCATGACATGGCCCAAAAAACATTTGCAGATGGAAGAAAATGTGAAGGCTTTATGGTACTCATATTCCGAGGGACAGCCTAGTATACCGGCAGTACTGAAATTTGCACTAGAATGGCTAATAAGGTGAGGGCCGAAGAAGCAAACAGCAACTGTGCTTGAATTTGAAACCAACTCAGCTCTACCATTCAGAGAGGTTCCTGATGAAAAAAGGAAGGCTGGATATGTGCTTATACCCTGGAACGCCTGGTACTTATTGTTATTTACGAAATAATTTCTAACCTGATGAAAACCCCAGAAAACAGGTAGACTAGGGTAGAGCAAATAATGCTATTTGGGGAGTTATTGTGGAAGGACATGGACACTGTGTTCTCCACAATTATATCCTATAACATATGGGAACAGGTCAGAGTTAAGATAGATTGGTCAAAATGGGAACTGGACCGAGCCGAGGTGGTGGAACAGCAGTAGGAAGAAAGAGTACTTACTACAACACATGACAAACTGGGCTAAGATAATACTGACACAACAGGAAAAGAACAAGACTGATCACACCATTACAAACATTTAAGACATATGGTGGTATGGACCTGAACCATTCAGGGGGCAGATTGGAGGTACTGAATGATTTTCTGAAGGGATTACGTCCAGCTATACGCACACAAGACAGTAGCTACATGTTAGGCCAGTGAACCTTTGCAGTGCTAGCAGTAGCTAAGTATTGCACAGACTATCGGGCAAATAAAGTAGAGGAAAAGGACCAACACAGAAAGGATAGTAAGGGCCCAATGTATTATTTGGCTGAAGTACTGTTGTTTCCCCAGGAAGACAAAACGGTTTACTCCATGACCGTGGTGGTGGGCCTACCTGACAAATTTATAAATGTACGCCAAGCATACCGTCATGGCTGTTTCTGCCAGTGCGTTTCCCTGTTTGGCCCTGCACCAACATATTGCAGCCCTGCACCAAACAGTTTATTTTCTAAAATTTCAAAAAGAAAATCCCCAAACTGGACTTTCTTTTTGAAAGTAAACACTTTTTTGCCCCCCTCAATGTGGGAGTCCTCTCTCATGGAGAGGGCTCAATATTCCTTTTTTACTGTCCTTGGTTAACCCTGCAGTGACGGACATTTTAAAAAAAAAGCTTGGCTATATAGCCGCCCACTGCCCATCCTAATTGGTTGGGCAGACATATAGCCATTTCTCTAATGGCCCTTACTCCGTTGGGCCGTCGCAAAGGTTTGGCTATGGTGGTGACATATTCGATGCGGACAGACCTCTATCATGGCAGTATAGATACTCCTTTGCAACAGAGTATCTATACCACCAGATATGAATTAGGCCGTAAGACTAGATTAACGGTGCACCAGTTACAGAGTCAGACCACTAATTTTGAATGCAGAAGAGAAAGAGGTCTGGGCAAGGAGGGCAATTGATGTGTAGGTACCGGGGGGAAGGAACAAAGGGATCGTGCAGTCAACAAGCTGCTTTTGCTGTGGGCAAATGGGACATTGGAAGACAGTATGCCTCAATATGCTCCCCTCCACCTCGCAACCACCCAGGTCCCATCAGGGGTTATCGGAACAATCCGTATCAGCACCAGAACATAGAAGGAACAGAACAGAGAATGCAACACACCATGCCACCACAACATACAAATTAGCCACAGAACATGACCACACCTCAGATCAATGTGTTTGATAGGTATGCACAAAGACAAGGGCAGCCGAAGGAATACTGTGGGTGCCCCAAGTTAGAGGATGTGCTGACTGCATTGGTTTAGACGTTGATCAGATGGCCTGTTTATACCGGGTACTGTAAAGACTCAAGATGTAATGTGTTTAGTTAACACCAGCACCATAAGTTCCTCCATCTCGAGTAGTAGTAAGTAGTAGTAAGTATACTTGTAAAGCGCACTGTTACCCCATCTCGGGGTGTCCTGGCGCTGTATACCGCTGGGGAACCCGTCCTGGCTTTCCCTGTTAGATGGTCCCTCCTGGGCACCTCCAAGGTGAAACCAGGCATCCCCGGCGCTGATGGGGCCGTTGTGGAGATTAAGCAAGCTATTGCCCAGAGTTGCAGAGTGGGACCCATGGTTAGCGTAGGCACCTCGGCGAGAATTATCGAGTCCGCGGACATTGATCCAAGACCCTGCCGCGTCGGGAATTGAACCCTGGTCCCGGGCCGATCTCTGCTTCAGGGTCTGCCGCTTCTAACCAGTGAGCCACACTTCTCCATTTATACTTCTCCAGTAAAGAGTTGCCCCACTTGCCTCTTTCGGGAAAACACTAACAGCGTTTGTGAAAGATAAAAAAATGTATTACCTCCTGTGATGAATCGATAAATTAAAGTGAACCATTGTTTTGCATTAATTTCTGAAATTCAGCAAGAATCGAATGAATTGAAAATGTAATGTGGAAGTGTAAAGTCAGCTGCTGGTACTTGATCAATTCTGAGAAATGGCTCTTTAACCTTTGCCTGTGTACAAAAGCCAGTTCAGCGAGTTGATTCTTAGAAACAGCTCTCTAATCTGAGCATTTCTCCTGAAGTCAAATTGTTCATAGGACACCGAAAGAACAAACATCTGATGACTAAATCAGCAATGCTTGTTTGACAACAGGCAGGAGATAGGAGCTTAGAAGATTGGCTAAAGCAGTGCTTTAAATGGGAAAAAATAAGTGCAGGTACTCATTAAAATAAATTAGAGGTGTGGCAAATGGGCGGGGCTAGGGGCGGGGCTAAGGGCAAGATATGATGATACATAATGACTTCTGTACCAGTTGTAGCATATATCAAAACGCATGAGAAATGCGTTTATGTAAACAAAGCAGGTTAACTCGTTACACAAAATGAAAGCCAAACAGGATGATATGTTAACATTTCCTTGTTTTTTAATATTTGCTGCTTTTAATGCCATATGTTATTTATTGTTCTTTGGCACACTACTATATATTCTCAAGCGTGCACACACACACAGAGCGAAACAAGCTGAGATGAACACAAAAGCATTCCACCCATTCCCTTTAAAATATCTCCGGAGAGTGTCCTGATTCTCTCCCTCTTTCTCTCTCTCTTCTCTCACACAAAAATAGGCACACACTGGTCGGCAAGCACATAGACATATAAATATGTATGTTTAAACGATTATTAAAGGTAACAAGAAATGCACAGTATTTTTGACTGTACACAAATTTGTGTTAAAATACAATTTCAAAGCCCATTTATGATTTCAGAACACAACATCTGGTATTTTTATGTGAAAAAAGTGACAATCCTAACTTCACCGGTCACCTCACTTCTATACATTCATCCTTCCCCCTTCCTTCTATCTTCTTAACTTACCCTCAACCAAATCCATTTGCCAGTTGTCCTGGATCTCATTCCTGGAGTCCTGCAGCGTTCCCTGCTGTTAATTTCTCTATGGGAAAGGCCAGTATTTCATTTGTAAAGAAATAAGTGCCCGGGCTCAAAGTTTTTTCTCAGAACCTCTTTTCCAGCGCTGCTGAATGCGAGGTTGACATTTGTTTCATCTACCACCAGAAACTCTCCTTCTTTATCTCCGTTTTGCAGGTACTTTTCACTCCTACTTTTTCCCTTTGTCTCTATTTTCTAGTTGTTACCTTCTTGCATCTTTACCCATGTTACCTTTCTCTCTCGTTCTGATCCAGTCCCTAAATATAAGTGCTACTGTGCATCACCTTCAAACACCAGCTCAAATTAAGCACTGGAGATAGGGTTTGTGGTGGTAGTGTGGGCCTAGACGTTGGCTCTCGGGGCCTGTCTTGATTTTTTAATGTTAAAAACACACGCACGTATTTGTTACCGGTGCTAAGTGGACAATAATTAGTTATTAAAAGGCTTCTCTCTCAGTGTAGCCGAGCATGTTCAACAAGGCCCGGTACAGAAAGAGGAAGAAACGGGCAATCACTGGCAGCTTCATAGTGAAGTGCCATCCAGCCCAGCTCCAGCAACAAAGTGCCCATGAGGCTGTCCCAGGAATTAGATATATGCAATGGCAGGTTACCACTGCACAAGACGGCGAAGGAAAAAGAGGTCCAAAGTTAAAGCATAATTTGTAATTGAAAAAAGAAGGCACAGTGATATTTATTTGTCTACCTACCCTCACCCACTACTTACATTTCTGTAGCACTCATGATAGGCAGTGTCTGAGGGGTGAGAAGAACTGTGGGCTCCGCCCTACTGCCGGCTTAGCTGGGGAGATATAGCCCTAGGCCTCTGTGCAATATTTTATTGCTAGGCGCTAAGCACACAGGCTAGCGTAATGTACACAGTTTCGTGCTACTGTAATGTACACATTTTTCTGTGTTTGTCACGTTCCTTCATCGTCCTGGGCTTGCTGTTCCCAAGCTTGCCTCGCCCCAGCTGTCACAAGCCAGCCCCTAGCAATAATTTTCCCAATTAGAGGCTCGGGCAGGGTGCAGGTCTTTTGGCGAAAAGGGTAAAAGTGAAAGCAGCTCGGAAGATGATTTAGGAAAATGCAGCAAACCAAACCTGCTGCGTGCATTCCTCTTTTAAAATGATCTGCACCACAGCTCCCTGCATAAAAGACAGCCATAGTGCCTGCCCTCGAAAATAAGTGCTGGTGCTGAGCACCGGCAACTACAGGCACAAATTAAGCACTGAATTTACACCCATGGAGCCAGTACCCATGTCAGTCATGTTGTCATGCAAAGGCAGTGATTAGTGTTGGAGGGGCACACAAAGGAAAGCAGCCTCTGTGCTGAACAAAAAAGATGAAACGAAACTGCTTTGGGGAAGGTAGAGGATTGTGTGCCGCTGCCACTCCCTGTAGATGGCCAGTACATGTCCCTAAATGGGACAGGATTACTGACTGGCAACCTCAGCCCATTTCACACGCCTGATGGAGGAAGGGGGTCGGGGGCCTTAACACTTTGAGGCTAATAGCCATTGAGCACCTGATCGACAGTGCAGGGTCTGTCTAGACCCTGTCCTGTTGATCACAGCATGACGCAAGCAAGCCCTCTCAGACCCCTGCAGTCTGGGGCCATTCAAGGGGCCCCTGCTGGGATCTCCAGGAGCGACTCTGCCAAAGGGCACTGAGGGGTTAAGTGACTTGCAATCTCCTCCGAAGCTGAATGGTGTCTGCCCTGAGCTGGAGGACATACCTAACCGGAGCCTGCTGTGCTCTCGAGGAGGGTACCGGTACTCTCCCTGATCCAAGAAAAAGTGCCGGTACTGAGGGCCTGAAAATTCGGAAGTGCCGGTACTCAGTACCGGTGAATACCGGCCCATTTAAAGCACTGGGCTAAAGTTAGATCATGTGCGTCACTGCGATCGCATATAATGCAAATGTACATGCGGATATACTTAAGAAATGCTCACGCAACGGTGCTGATGTTAATGATTAAACTGCCTGAAGGCTTCAGAATTGTATATAAAGGTTGATTCTTTACTTTGTAATCAGATCACTCTGCAGTCTTCACTGCGAGCTGTCTCAACTGCAGTTCAAATAAAAGCTTGCCTCTTTACAAGCTCTTTTGTGTGTTCGTCCTTTGCTTATATTTACAGATATTTGCTTTCACATGTTGAGAGTAACTAATATACCTAGATTCATTATACTGAAGCCGTCTCTGCCAGGGTATGATCGGGAATTTTCGTCCGTCAGAATAACGAAATTTGAGTTTCAGGGTTTTGCATTTGCCCTGAAAAATGCCAATGATGCAATGCTTACCGTTCGTATTGTGTGACGTGATTCCACTAAAAGAATATAGTTTAAGGCGTATTAAAGGCACAATGGAATGCTCTTGTCGACTCTGTTGAGCGTAGCCTCAGTCTTTATTGTATATAATCCGTATTTGGACACATCTATTCGTTTTTAGAAGTTACTGGGTGGTTTTCCTGCATTACAATTTGAGAACTGTAAAGTTAGCCTCTTCTATAAATGAAACGCTGCAGTCCGGTGGATTTTCGAGGGTAATCTTTATTCTAACAGCAGCAGGAGAGCGCCGGGAACGTCCGGAGCTCTCCGTGAATAAAGACGCAAGTCGGCACCTAAAATGGCCGCTCGCGTGATGTCACCGCGTCGCGTTCAAACACTAGAACGCGACGCTACATATCTCCCTTCTTTACAAACAATAGAGAATTATAAAGTCCAACACTAGATCATACTTATCTCCCATCTCCCAGTTCATAGTCTCTGTATCTGGAGGGCTTCACGACTGCTCTGCCCACTCTAGATCGTCTTACCGGAGAGGTGTGGACATTCCCCAGGTGGCTCTCCGCCGGGCTCGCCGGCCGACTTTCTTTTATCAGAGGGTTCTCTCTTCTCGGAGTCTCTTCCGCTCCATCCAGATATTCTCCTGCCATGTCGTTGTCCCCTGCCTCACACTCCGTGCTGCTCCCTCTTGTTCCCGGGTCCTCTTCTCCACCACCTCTCACTTCTTTGTACATGAGTGGAGTGTGTTCTAGCGTGGGTTCCCGTCTTTCTTCATTAGTCCATTGCAGAATCTTGTTGCATTTGGACATGGGATCTTGGGACCAGGCGTTACCATCACTAAGCAGTGCTGCCCTGTCGTACACCTCCTTTACTTGCATGGGAGGCCTGTATTTGCTGGCTCCTTTCCTCCTCAGCAGGGCTAGTTTGACTCTCACCCATTCTCCTTCTTCAAGGGAGACTCTCTTCACATTTCGTCTCTTGTTGTATTGTTCAGTGTAAATTCTTTGTGCCTTCTCCAAGTTGTGCTGCACAACAGCTGGAGACCATTTGCTAGTGACAGTTTTCTCCTTCCACGCTGTATTGTCTTTAGTGAATGGATCTCGCCCCCTCAGGATACGGAAAGGGCTGTACACTGTGCCGGTGGGCGTGATGCGATAAGCCCATATCATGCTCTGCACTTCTTTTTCCCCAATCCTTGCCCATTGCAATGGCAGCTTGTATAGAGCCCATTACGACCCGGTTAAACCTTTCCACTAGGCCGTTGCCTCCTGGATGGTATATGGCTGTATGTTTCGTCTTGATCCCATTTCTTTCCATGTATCGGTGCCATTTTTCCGAGGTGAATTGTGGTCCATTGTCGCTCAATATGGATCAGGGTATTCCTTCTCTGAGGAATGTAGCAGAGAGAAATCGTAGGACTGTTTCCGTGTCCATCTCCTCTTGGTTGTGCACTTCTGGCCACTTTGAATACCTGTCGATGAGGACGCATACGTACTTCGGGGTGCCCTGGCTGTCTAACACAGGTCCCAGGATGTCTATGGACACTTCTTCCCACGGATTCATTGGGTTGGTACATTTTCCCAGTGCTGGCCTCAATGGTGTTTGGGACTTGTCCGCTCTCTGGCATTGGTCACATTCCCTTGCGTGTCTCTCGCCCTGAATATCCATTCCTGGCCACCAGTACATCTGTTTCGTTTTCATCTTCGTTTTCACGATCCCCAGGTGACCCTCATGCATTATCGCTACCAGGTGCGGTATCAATGTTGTTGGAGGGATCACTTTGTCTCCTCTGAACAGGAATGTCCCCTGGTCTCCGATGGACAACTCCTCTCGCACCTCGTAGAATTTCCTGAGGGCGGACTGTAGATGCTTCTTTTCTGGCCATCCTTGTAGCAGGAATCTCTTGACCTCTCCCAGTTCGGAATCTTCTTCGTAGGCCTTTGTCCATTCTTGGTTGTTTATCACTCTTTCCAGGTCCTCAGTGAATGCCACCAGAACTTCTCTCTCATCCGAGCCCTCTGGGGCTTCCTCCATCGCGGAGGCTCTACTAAGGTAGTCAGCAACCTTGTTTTTCGTCCCTGGGATGTATTCCACATCATCCCTGTAGTCTAGCAGCTTCAGGGTCATCTTTGCGATGCGGGGTGTTGCGTAGGCATGGCCACTTGATGTGAGTATCAGGGGTTTGTGGTCAATTTTGAGCTTAAACCTCATGCCCCACAAGAATTGGCGGAACTTCCCCATGGCCCATACGACAGCCATCATCTCCTTTTCTATGACAGTGAATTTCTGTTCCGTTGGGGATAGGGACCTGGATGCGAAGCTGAGGGGCGCTACTTCTCCATCCTTCCTTTCCTGCATGAGGACCGCCCCCAATCCTTTTTCACTTCACTGGCGTCCGTAGTCAATATGGTCTTCCCCTGACGGTCATAACCTTGCAATGGTACTGCCTTGCTGATGTCCTCCTTTATCGTGTTGAAGTCCTTCTGTGCTTCCTCAGTCCATTTAAATGATGTTTTGTCCCGTATGGGCTGTCTCAGGTGGTGCGTCTTGGTGGCAAAGTGTTGCACGAATTTGCTGTAATATTCAGCCATCCCTAAGAAGGACCTCACCTCTTCTTTATTCTTGGGTGCAGTTGCGTCGCATATCGCCTTGACGTTGGCTTGTTTGGGCGTTATGCCTTGCTTCCCGATCTCGTGCCCAAGATAAGTAACTGATGCCATACCAAACCTGCATTTGTCCGATTTGGCTGTGAGACCGCTATCTTCCAGAACTTGCAGCACCTTGGCCAGCTTCTTGTCGTGGTCCGGTTGATCCTTGCCCATCACCAGTATGTCGTCTTGGAAGTATTGTACTCCCTCTATGTCTTTAAACAATGTGTGCATCAATTTTTGAAACACTGCCGCTGCTGATGCCAGCCCGAACGGCATGCGGTGGAATTGGTAGCATCCGAAAGGTGTTATAAAGGACGTCAGCTTCCGGCTCGAAGGGTGTAGTGCTATCTGGTGATATGCCGACGTGAGGTCGATGGTGGAGAACCATTTTATCACCTTCGTCTTGGCCAGCATTTCTTCTATCCGTGGCAACGGGAATTTCTCCACTATTATGCCCTTGTTCCACTCGCGGAGGTCCACGCAGAGACGGACCTTGCCATTAGGTTCCATGGCAACCACCAACGGAGCTAGCCATTCCGAGCAGTTAATGGGGTTCAATGATCCCATTTTCCTCCAGTCTTTGTAGCTCCTGTTGTACTGCTTCTCTGACCGCTATGGGTATGTTCCACACTTTGTGGGCAATAGGTGTGGTGTTCTCTTTAATATCTATCTTATGCATGAATTTCACCAGTTTGTCTACTGTACCTCTGAACACCTTGGGGAATGTACTTCTCATCTTCTCGACGTTGGGTTGACACTCTGCGCTGGTCATCAATACCTGTGTGTCTCCTCCTGGGTTTAGTTGTATGCCGAGATCGCCTTGATCCATCCATCCTAGGACTGACGGGCCTTTCTCCGCCACATACAGCTTGCACTCCGCGCTGCGGCCCTTGAACTCGAAATTCAAGACTCGGTATCCCACCATCCGTATTGGTTCTCCCGTGAATGTGACTGGTCTTATGTCCGGAGGTTCCAGGTGTGATCCAATGCTGGGTTTAAAGTTGTCGCTCCACGCTGTTCTTTGGACTATGGTGTATGGGGAGCCCGAGTCCGCAACCATCTTGATCGGTATCCCTCTTACTACCATGTCACATAGTGGTTTCCTAGAGCGTCTGCAGTCAATACCCAACACTTGTTCTTCGACACACAGCACGTTGTCCTCTTCGTCCTGTTCTCTCTCACCCTCTTCCTCCGGTTCTTGTGTCACGTACTTCACCGTTGGTCTCTTCGTCTTGCAGCGACACAACTTTTCGTAGTGTCCTACTATCCCGCAGTACGTGCATTTAGCTCGGAACGCCGGACATCATTTGTCATACGCCGCATGGGACTGGTTCCCGCACCTGTAGCACGCACTTGTGCTTTCTTTGTTCTGCCTTCTTTGTTGTGTGGGTCTTACTGTCCCTCTATTTGGTGCTTTCCCTTCTGTTATTGTGGTTTTGCCTCTCTCTGGGGGTTCTGCTTCATCAACTTTGTTGACCATGGGCCTTTGGGTGGATTCTCTTCTTGCTGCGTCGGCGCATCTCTTGGATATTTCTGCCTTCTTCCCCATGGCGATGACTTCTTTTAGTGTTGCGTCTCCATTTACCCATAGTTTGTCTTGGACTGCCTTGTTAGTCGTGTGCATGACAATTTGGTCTTTTATAAATTCTTCTTGTAATACTCCAAATTTGCACGTGATCGCCAGTTTCCGTAATGCAGCAACATAGTCATTGATCGATTCGCCCATTTCTTGTTTCCTTTGTTGGAAATTATATCTGTCTATGGACGTGCATACCGCTGACCGATAGTGATTGTTTAGGTCTTCTATCGCATGGCGGAACACGTCGTCGTCTGCAGCTGGCCTCGGGGTGGGTACTAAATTTTGGAAGACCCTGATCCCTTCTGGGCCCAAGTTGTGTAGCAGTATCCTTCTCCCTCTTGCTAGGGTAGGCTTCTCCTGCCTCGTCCTCTAGTGCTTCTATGTAATTCATGAACTATTCTCTCCAGTCTTCCCACTTCAGTAATGGTTCTCCTGGTTTGGGTAGGCAGGGGATCGGCGTCGTGAGTGAGGATGCTTGTGCACTCATTTCAGCTCGTCTTGTTGGCTCTGTCTCTTGTGCCCTTGTGCTACCTCACGCGCTTGTGCTCTCCCCCTGCGCCTGGGTCGGTTGGAACGCTGAGCTACCCCCTACTCCTTGTTGCCCTACCTTCGCCAGGGCCTCTGTTGTCTACCTGGTGTATGCACCTGGAGATGGTCTTCTGGTGGGGTGTCTTCCTCTTCCTGCCACCCCCTTGCTTGTTTGTTTTGTGGGAGTCTCTGCCCAGCTGCTTACTTGTGGTAGTTATGGTGCCTGCAGGATCTTCCCTCTCTGGTTGCTCGCTCTCCTCTACTCCTTGTGCTGCCCTCTGCCACGCTCTCCTTCTGCTGTACTTGTTAGCTGCTCCCACGTGGTGCCTCCACAGTGTTCTGTGGAGCAGGTTGTCAGGTGCTGGTGAAATACTAGTTTTTTTTTTTTCCTTTTAGGGTATCCCAGCTCGTCGCCACACTGTAAAGTTAGCCTCTTCTATAAATAAAACGCTGCAGTCCGGTGGATTTTCGAGGCTAATCTTTATTCTAACAGCAGCAGGAGAGCGCCGGGAACGTCTGGAGCTCTCCGTGAATAAAGACGCGAGTCGGCACCTAAAATGGCCACTCATGTGACGTCACCGCGTTGCGTTCAAACACTAGAACGCAACGCTACAAGAACATGTAAAGATGCAGTTGCTGCCTGCCAATTGGGGAAATTCCTGCAATCATGAGCCCGCTATTTGAAATCTATGAGACAGGCAGTTAAACAACTGAATGATAAATGCCTGTAATCAGAAAGGGTTACAAAAGGGGGTGGTGATGGACGGAGCATCTGAACCAATCAAACACTCGCACCCAGTCAAAAGATCTGGGTTTGATCCATCACCGTTCTTTAGCCCACTCTGCCACCCCAGTTCAGACATGGCTATATGCAAAACAGTCTGATCCTGTGCCTCATGGGAACAGTCCAGCCCGAACTGCCAAGCCATGCCTTCCCTGGACCGGAAACAAGTTCCGAGGACCGGTTTCTGGCATTACAGCCGTCTTCAGCCCGGCTTGCTTGAATCCAGTGGCAAAGTGAGCAAGGGACTCACGTCTGAGCATACCCTGCCACACTTATGGCGGCCAAACTGGGGTGGCCGAGTGAGCTAAAGAATGGTGATGGATTAAACCCAGATCAGTTGACTGGGGGTGAGTGTTTGATTTGCTCAAACGTTCCGTCCATCATCCCCTTTTGTATCGCTTTGTTCGCCCCAAGTGTGGCAGGGTATGCTCAGACGTGAGTCCCTTGCTCACTTGGCCACTGGATTCAAGATAGCCTGGCTGATGATTATGAATCCGAAACCGGTCCCAGGATGCTTGTTTCCGGTCCAGGGAAGACATGGCTTGGCAGTTCGGGCTGGACTGTTCCCATGAGGCACAGGGTCAGACTCATTTGCATATAGCCATGTCTGAACTGGGGTGGCCGAGTGAGCTAAAGAATGGTGATGGATTAAACCCAGATCAGTTGACTGGGGGTGAGTGTTTGATTTGCTCAAACGCTCCGAAACATCATCCCCTTTTGTATCGCTTTGTAATCAGAAAGGGGGCAGAGACTATCAAGGCTCGGGCTGCTCATGCATATTGAGAGTATTCATGAATTTATCAATTAATAAAGAGACCATTATTCAGTTATTTGTTCTAGCGACAGCAGAAACTTCCTTCTGCAGTATCTCTCAGCCTCTGCAGTTTTGCGGTGTGGTGCCAAGTGTGACCAATGTGACCAGTGGACAAACTGGTCTAAAGTGAGCTCAATTGTGAGATTTGGTGATGTGCATCCATACCCCAGCGCGGCAGCTCTTAGCAGCTGCTGCAGAGTGTGAGACCAGGACCCCGCGGAAACGGCCCAGCTAGGTTTGGGTGCTGCCTAAGGGGGTGTCAGGTGAGCACCTGCTTAGGTGGTACCTAGCCTTCCTCTAGTTCCTGAAGCCTCTCAGCTGTTCCTCCCACGGATCATCCGCTACTACCCCATACTCCCACCCTCCTGTTAAGCACCGGGATTACACCGAGATTACACTTGATTTCCAGCCGGATTCTATCTTTTAGCCTCAGGCTTCCATGCTAACAGGCTTATAGGCCTACTGTCTTGGGGGCCATTTTTGTAACCATAATATCCTGGAAAAAGAATCACACTATTATCTGAGATTCTCTGAGCAACCATCCCATAAGGAGGACGTCCATCATTAAAAAAGCTATTTTTGGAGCACCTCCTTGAGAAATCGTGGTTTTTGTGTAATTGTGTTGCTAATATAGTAAGACAAAACCTACAATCCATTTTCAAGTCCGTTAGCCAGATTCCAGCAAGAGTCTACTAATTATACCAATTACCAAGGATGCGATCCGGAAAGGTGCGGTGTAAGGCACAACCCCTATGAAAAGGAAGTCTTTCCGCAAAAAGGAAACCACAACTCCAATCGTGCAGGTCTACTGACAATGTTAATCATTCCCCGGTGCCGAGGAATAGAAGTGCATCCTATGACTCTGACCCAGCTTGGACATGGACCTGAGCACGGAGCCTCCCCCAGAAGGTAGTCCAGAAGGTAGCCCAAAGGCTCACCCACTCTAGACCGCACTGTGGGTTTGAGGTCAGGCCAGACTGGTGACAAAGGCAGTGTCAAAGGAGGAAGAAGATTGACGGTTCAGCAAAACCTGTCAAAAATAACAGATTACTTACGGCCAGCAAGCAAATGCGACACCTCAACAGTTAAATAAGAATAAGAACGATCAATGTCATTCAGAAGTGACGGATGCTATATGCCATGTACAAACCTTCTCACCTTCCATTTCAGGATATCCCTCAAATGGGCATCCACCAAGTGAGTCACCTGGGTATGTCCCAGAAGATGCAGTATATACAGATTTAGTCTCGGAAGATGCTATCTCGGAATTTATATCAAAAGGTGAAGAGGATCCCCCCCCTTAATCCCTGAGGAGGGGCCCAATATAATCACACAAGATGTAATAATAGAAAAGGAGTCAATTAAAAGGGCACGGATAGTGACTTCCAGAGAAAATTTCCTGAATCTGTGGTCTGCTATATTGAACTCTATGGAAGCAACAGTACGGGCCCTAACACACCACTCCACCAAAATGGACATCCAGGTGGACTTACTGAACACGATGGCAATATTTGTGTCTGGTATTGATGAAAACTCTAAAAAAAAATAAACGCACTAGTCACAAGGGCCCAATTAAATCATTTAAAGTATTTTAAAGTCTGTTCCTGTAAGGAGGTAGTCGAGAAACTAGTGCAACTTCGGATATCAGGCAAGCAATATTGGGTGAAGTCAAAAACAACATTGACCCCAAGTTTCAGACTGGTATAATATTGAAAGAAGAACCACAGAGTCCAAAGAATGAAACTGCATGTAGGGAAGTGGTTCCCATTGAGAGCTCAGTAGAGGAAGAATTTGTGGATATTGAGGAGGCTAATTTCGAAATTCCGCCCAGGGTCCTCCACAAATCATTTGAGGATGGTAGTATATAAACTAATATGCTTGACCTACCACGACAAAATAAAAGGGAAAGGAAACGTGCATAAAAAAGAAGGAACAAAATCCGGTCGGGAAACTTAGAGTTCTTATCCCGCCCAAATTCCACAACCGGAAGATCTGGATCGTTTAGGGAATGTCCAAAAGGACCAGGAGCTATATGGTTCCACTGCGGCCCCAACTCACAATGGTGTTCACTACAAGGTAGTACCTTCTAAAAATCAAAGGGCATCTCACACTACACCCAGTGGCCCCTTACTGTTATGCAGCCCCCAATTAGAGGGAGAACCTGGAGTGCACCAAACTGGCAGCGAGGTCAAAATATCATCCAGGGGGAATCCTCAAGCAAAATAATGCATGGAAGAAAAATCCCTGACACATCCCTCAAGTGAACAGCCTCTCCTGGAACCTCAGTTGCAGGTGGCAACTGATGGCAATTATCTGATTTTAAAAGGCAGCGTTGGTCCCAATGAATCTCTCGGTTTAACCACTCTGGTCAGATGCTGCTGTGGATCCCAGAGCCTAAATCAAGGGGCTCGCAAGACACCTTAAATCACTCTAACATCCTAAAACTGCTTCCAGTCTTCCTGGCTCATGTAAAGTCTGATGACCTCTTTTCAATTAAGTTCCTGCCAGTTTACGGACCCCACTCTAGTCACCTTCTCATCACCTGTGCTTCCGGCTGCGATTTTGGAAAAGAAAATGCATCTAAAAGCCTGGGACATCGAAGTAACTTCCTATCATGGGGATAGATATCCCCACGTGCTCTTTGCAGGACCATCACTACATGAACCAATGGCTCTCAGCGTGTCCGTTCTAAGAGGAGCCGGTGGAAGGACCCCTTCTGCAGGCCATCATAAATTGGGTTTAGACTTTACAAAAATGTCTATCAAAGTAATAAATTAAATAGCTGTCGACCGGGCACGAAGACTGGAAACAACAAATGAGGAACAATTCTTTTCGGGTTGGTTACCGCAGGTTTTGTCCCGACCTAGGAACACTCAAGATGGAGACGAGGGAAGACCCTCAATAAAGGTTCCGGGACGCCTGGAAGTCTGTTCTTGGAACATCAATGGTCTACAGCAAAAACCTTTCGGACCCAGAATTCATAGGATTTTTGAGATCCTTTGATATCGTAATGTTCCAAGAAACCTGGGCGCAGACTTCTATACCTCTCATCGGCTACAAAGAACACATGAAACCAGCAGAAAGAAACAGCTCCTATGGAAGGGCAAAAGGGGGCTTTCCAATTTATATAAACAGTAATATAACATGTGAAACGATGGAAGTGTTATGGATGATACAAATATGTAAGTATTAAAGCTGAAAGGCTGGGCTAATAATTTTAAAGGACCAATCATTGTTGTACATCTATACATCAATCCAAAGCAAAAAGCAGCATCTTCCAGGAGAATAGCAGCTCACTTATCCCAGTTAAAAGATGACCATAACAAGGCACATTGGCTACTTTCCGGTGACTTTAATCTTAACCTCTTTCACTGCCCTACAGAGGCACATATGGAAGCAGTGGGCCTCCTACCAGAGCAAGCAATACCATCAATTTTACGGAAGAACAACTTGGGATCATTATTCATAAAAGTCTGTGAACTACTGGGTCTGCTGGCTCTAAATGGCCGAAAACCATCTGACATTCCACCCATCTGGTCAAGGGTCTGTGGTAACATGGTTTCAATTATAGATAATACCCTCGTTTCTATCCCACTTTACCATCGGGTTCTCAACTATAGTATATGCCATTGTGTGGAAAATGATCACAACCCTCAGGTTATCAGGGTGAATGCATCCCTGCGCAAACTTGAGATATTTTGTATGCTGTCTGGAGAAACACATTCAGAAAACCTGAAACAGAGCTCCAGTTCCATAAACTCATTAGCAGAGGATGCAGTCTCTTGTCTACAGGACTTAGCGCTATCAGAGCTCAACCCAATTATGTTATGTGAGACTCTTGCTAATAATATGACCAAAATCCACAGTGAGAGGAGCCACAAAAAGGGAATTCGACTTGATGAAGGTAAATCGTCAAGTATGCCCATCCACATTCGGATCATTAGAAAGGAATCAGGCAGACTTTTCAGACAATCATGTCAACATACAGGAAACCTAGATCAACTACAACTCCGTAAAGAAACACGTTGGCTAAAAAAAAATAGATCTGGAGGCATAAACTTGCAAAACAAGAAACATTATGGTCTCAGTTACGATATGCCTCTAAAACGCATGAAAAGATTCTGGCAGATAATTAATAGGAACAAAAAAGGCCCAGCATCTGCAAACCAGGCTAATATCAGTGAAACAGAATGGGTAGATTACCTAAAGTCACACTTCAAAAGCGGTTTGACCCCCTCAGTTTGTACATATTGTCCTAATAAAATCTCTGTGGCACAACGGAAAATTACAGCAACCAATGTAGAGAAGGTCATTAAAAAGTCCCGGTCCGACTGTGCCCCGGCCCAAATGGGCTACCACTGGCATTATTTAAGCATCTTTCTTCACAATGGGCGGTCTTTCTAGCGTTCCCGCTTAATTTCATTTTGGAAAACGTTATCCCCAACACCTGAAGGTGCTCTATACTTCATCCCATTTTAAAAAAAGGTTTGGCATATCCACCTAGCAATTATAGGTTAATAGCATTGATGGATGTTGAGTTAAAATATTTTTCAACATTGCTACTCCATGATCTGGAATCCTGGTTGCACGACAATGAAAGAATGCCTCTAAATCAAACTGGCTTCCAAAAGGGGCCAGGGTACTTTAACCAATCTTATGGCCCTGAGCCTAATCTGGAACAGAGCAAAAGCAACTAGAACACCCCTTTTTCTGTGCTTTGTAGACTTCAAAGCAGCTTTTGACGGTGTCCCCCTGGGACCAATTATGGGCCAAGCTTCAGCAATGGGGTATCCCACTGAACACCCTACAAGCAATTAGAGTGGTGTATTCGGACACCTGAGTCAAGATTAAAATTGGAAATGGCTCGTGCGTATCAAAGAAGGTGCAAACCACCCTAGGCGTAAAACAGGGTTGTGACCTAGCCCCGTTTCTCTTTAATTTATTTTTGGTGGACCTCTCCACTGAGCTAGACGAACAGAAGGCTCATGCTCCGACTGTTGGAGGACAACAAATGTCACACATCCTCTACGCTGACGATCTGTTGCTGTTCAGCAATACTCGAATAGGACTTCAAGGGTTGCTTAACACTCTTGGAGCATACACCAAAAATAATGGCCTGGAAATAAATTTTTTGAAAACAAGCGTGATGGTGTGCAATCGTCCTTCTAAGATTAATCAAATATGGTGCGTCAAAGGAAACAAAATTGAAGAGGTCAAACTCTATTTATACCTAGGAGTGAAAATAGATGTAAATGGCTACTTTGTTTCCCAGAAGAAGGCGATAAGGTCGAAAGCACAGACCCGTAATTATGGCTTTTTGTCACTGGCTAGATCTATCCAAGGCCACAATCTAAAGCACATGGGTTCAGTTATTAAAGCCAAACTGTTGCCAACTCTTGCTTACGGAACTGAGATTATGCTGGGCGAGGATGCTCTTCTGTTAGAACAACTAATGATAAGAGCATATAAGCAAATCTTTAAGCTCCCCAAGTCTGCCTCTCCTGCGCAAACCCGACTTGAATTCCTGCTTACAAAACAGACGCTTGCTAGACATGCAACATTTGTAAAGCTTTGTCATAACTTGTGAGCAGCAGCGGAAAACACCCTGGCTAATCTAGTCTGGACTGAAATTAATTTGCAACGGGGAAATGGTGCTCACAAGAAATACTTAGAAAACCGCATTAGGACGCTTGAACCAGGTGACCTTTGGTCCTCTAATATCTCTGGGCAAATCTTTAAGAATCTAGTATATAAATCAATTAAACTTCAAAGTTGCGTGGCAGACAAAAAAATCCTATCTAGATGTCATTGGTGGCTGGTGTTGAAATCGTACTCCACCCTAAGAGAATCAGCCCTGTTAGCCGCTCCCATTCCACTGGAAGATAACATAGCCATTTCTAGCCCAAAGATTCTGAGAAATATCCATGCTTGACCTTATGCCAAAATGTAGGATGTCCGGTCTAGGCAAAGATCTGTCCTGTTGTTTATGCCACCAGGGGAATGAAGCACTGCTTCATATTGTTTGTGTTTGTCCTGTTTTGATGGCTCAACGAAGATTTATTTTAAGGCGGGAGTTCCTTGAAAGGGGAATTAGGTCACGCAGGCCTGCACTGATGGAGTCTATGGACCCAAACAACATCATGCTGAACATTAGACTGACTCAGTTATTTAACATATTTAAGAAAATGATCAGCTAACAGGTTATGCAATGTGGATTTTGGAGGGGGTCCATGAATGTAACTTTAAAACGCTATAACTCATAAAATGTTAACTTATCATATACAGATAACTGTTAAGGACGGGCTTCTAGGGATTGCACTAATTAGCTACTCCCTATCCCGTTCGGTTCAGATAATTACTTTGTCTATTTTTGTACCGTTTAATGAGGGGAAGTCTTGCACAAATGCACTTTAACTGCAGAGACTGATACTCCACCAGACCCTGTATTTATATATGCCTCGGCCCTGCTTATATGCACTTTGATTTCATAGTTCAATTTATTTACGGGACTTTTTTTTAGCTATCTGCATGGCAAGCTTGTGTTTTTAGATATTGGGTTAAAGATTCGCCCCTGTTTAGTTACTTTTATGCAATGTAGCTTAGTGCTTGGTATTCCGATTACAATACCTAGGATGGAAAGTTGAAGAAAGCAAAGGGCCTGTAGTGTGAGAATTGGTGGCTGTATTAATTGTATGACAAGTCGCCATTTGATCCATTTTTGTAAGTATTTTTTAAAATTGTGTGATTTTGTTTATGGCTTTAATTGACTAATAAACAGTTGTATTTCTTTAAAAAAAAGTTATTAGTTCTGCACTTCGTATTAGAATGACATAAATGTTTAGATTTTTTTTCCTGAGTTTTAGGCGCAAGTATTGGACATTTTATTGAAAATCATGCATATTATTGGATTTCCTTGAGTATTGCCTAGTGTTTTGAAATGAGGGATAGTAATCTATCCTAAAGGTGAGCACAAATTAACCCTATCCAACCTACAGAGCTGATGGAATTGTGCATCGTGCCTATGCACTCAGCCACTTTTGAAATACCTGTGTCTTAAACAATTATTATAACCTGTGTTACTGATTATGCATCTGCCAAGTTATTAGCTTCTAAAATGATTTTAAAATTTATATGTATATATGGAAATTCGATAATTCGCTGTTTTTGAAGTTTTTACTTTTTTTGGTAGGAGTTTTAACTAACTGATACAAATAAAGATTACTTACTTCCTTATGTACCTGTGAAGTATCCTCTGATAGAACGAACCTCTAACATTTACCTTGGGTTAGATTACAGAAAATAATTCTTTACTGGTTACTGACCAGTGTGCTGTGAATCTCTTGGGACGGGACTTATTGAGTAAACTAAATTGTATCATGAAGTGTAAACCTGATGGGGTGTTCCTTGAATGCAGGTAGATGTATTCTATGATAACCCATATGTTCCCAATGTCCTGTGAAGAAAGGTTTTTGGACCAATTACCTATGGAACTAAGAAATGATCTTAACCCTGGCGTTACAGCAAAAGGAAAGAACTCTGGGAAGAAAGTTCGAAGTATACCCTCTACAAATAATACTATATATTTTTTTTTAAATTGGTTCCTTTTGGGTCTTCGCGGTTGTAGAAGAGTCGCCTCTTAGATTTGTCTTGGGTGGACAATCATTCAAAGTTTCACAGAACAAAATATTTTCTTCAGTCATTCCAATAGACATGCACCTTAGGTGAAGTCTTTGAACGTCAGAGAGTCTATAAGTTTTGTTTTGTTTTTTCCCCAGGATCACCACTGGATAAAGGAGTGACTCATTATAGAAGAATAAGGACAAGTAAATAGAGTTTGTTTTTACTCTTTACTTTAAAGCCTTCAGCATTGCTTTTGGCTATTTTCTCTTTCATCTCTTTGTATGAAAACTCTTGTTTTCGTTCTCCATTTTCTTATTTCCTTGGTATTATTTTAAGCATTTAGCACTAGATCACTTCTGGCTTTAAATCCAAAAAGGGAAGAAACTGAAGTCTTTCTTAATTGTTTGTTTCTTCGTGTTTTTTCTTTTTTTCTTGTCCTTTCTCTGTTTTAATTTTTTCCTTTTTTTTCCCCAGGACTTCAGACGCCAGGAGGAGACGATGGCAATCAGAGACCCTCTGGTAAGTCTTGACAAATACTGAAGGCCACAACAGATTAAAGAGATTACCACAGTGTAAAATATTCGAAGAAGGGGGAAGAGCAATTAAAACCAGTGTTAAAGGAGCTACTACAGAAACGGCATTCAGGCTTTGATAAATCATAAAACGTGTACCAGACCTGCCGGTCTAGTTACCCTGAATAATATGCTTGACCTAATCGTAATGCGCTTGACCCATGAACTGGTCTTCAAATTTTGGGATTTTAGGCAAATATTTTATTTCAGTCACCTTTTTCTTCATAATGCCAGCCTCTTCAAATATGTGAGTGCAGCTGGTCTGCTGTAAAAAACCTCTTTTTATTTTGACTAAACCTCACACCTTCCTATATCTTACAATTGAGACTATTCTGGAATATAGAATTGCACAAACCAACATTTTAAATGTTTTACATAATCAGGTTAAAGACATTCTGCTGAGGCCCCATACAGTTCGTGGTCCCAAAAATACATCCCGGAGACTGGATATACACTAATAACTTTGCTCAGAGAAACTGTATACAACAACAGTGGGAAGAGCCGTTTCAAGCCCTCCTGACTACAGTCACTCCTGTTAAGTGCACGGTCATTCAAGGTGGATACATACCAGTCATGTAAAGAAGACGGTTAACCCTCAATACGAGCTGGAGGATCCAGCACTGCATCGAGAACAAACATTTGTTCCACCACTCCACTCAGTGCAGGCCACCAGGCCCCGGTATAGCCTGTGACCATGAGTTCATTGTTAGACCCAGCCAAAGTCTCGACAAATTGAATCTATTTCCTGGATGCCTAAGTGCTAGTACCCTCTAAAGCACTATGTTACTGAATTTGCCAAAGACAATTGGACAAATAAAAACAATGCCTAGCATTGTTATTCAAATGCACATCATATCATTTGGACAGGTGTGGATTCCAAGAGGAGGTTCAGCTGAAAAGAGTTGAACTTGCAGGACCTCTTGGATGTTCATGTGTTGGACAGGAACGCTAATAATGGACAGTATTGGTATCGTGAATGAGTATGGAAGACGCTGACTATGCACCACTTAGATAATGCATGTTGGCAAATTATTGAATGTGTCCATGAACATGACGGAAGTTGCAGGTAGCTATGTTTGTTCACACATGCCCCACTGTTCTGTCCACCCTTTCTCATTGACCCCACAACCACTAACTTGAGAAGAAGTTAGCTGCATACTATTGGCCTAAATATAAGACCAGGCACATTAGTTGGACCGAGGACAGATGTGAGGATTGTAGAGAAAGAATAATTTCATTTAATGCTACTGAAAATCGAGAGGAGTATGAGCAGGATATGGCAAACGGCGACATTGGGACCAACACTTACTATCAGGACATGTAACTTCCTTTTTGATCAGGACATGTAACGTCCTTTTTGCTTGCTCTAAGGAAGGTCGATAGGCAAAAAAGAACAGCCTCATCCCGTTGGTAGTTCAAAAGGTGAATAGGAAAGTGCCCTGTAGCCTTTTTGCCCCACATAGAATCAACTCTATATGGTTGGGATAAAACACATGGACAAAGTGTTTTACATTTCCAATTCATCAGCTACAAGAAGAAAACCTGTTTAAGCTACACAACGTTACTGTCCTCACAAACCAATGCCGTAAGCGCATGTTGGTGAAACCCTCCACCTAAGCGCCTGGTAGGAAAGATATGGGGGCCATTAAGGGCCATTAGTGCATTGGTGGCACAAATGCCTACATCTACTTACTTATCAAATGGTCGGGGGTTTCTGTTTGGCCAACCTGACAAGTCCTTCATGAATCTGTCAAAAACACTTACTCATTCTAGCACCACATCCGGAAAGAAAACCTACATAAAGACCCTGGTTCTTGCACTAGCATGCCAGCAGCAGAACAAGCATTTACAATGCAATGGTCTAGCCTAAGTTAGAGCTATTGGCATTGCAAATGTCATTTTTTTCAATTTTTTTTTAAAACCGATAAATATATGGTGTTGTCATTTACAATGGCAATAGGTAAGCATTAGAGAGTAGTAGAGAGAATTAGCAGTGATTAATAGTTAGTAGAGACTGACTAGTTGATTAATAGAGAGTATACTTCTATAGAGTAGAGTAGGAGTGAGTTGTAGGCAATAGTAGTTAGTGAGTAGTGTAGATTAGTGGAGAGTAGTATTGAGTGAGTAGTAGTTAGTGTTGTAAAACCTAGGGTCGGGGACAATCGATATTTGCCCGGCGGTATTGCCTCTGTAACCCACGAATTATTAATCAATGAAGAGGCAGGCGCTGGAGACTGGAAAGCAGGAAACAAGGTTTTATTCTCTCCGGAGGAGAACACAACAAAACAGACAGCAGGTATCGTCATGAGGTGCTCTAACCTCCCCTCCGAGGCCTGGCCCCTTATATACAGGTTTCATGGCTTTTATTACAGTTTACATATTCATGGCAATGCTTTGATGTACGGAAAGACATTCCCGGGATCTCCCCTACGGGCCCGTTCCCACACACATTTTCAGTAGAAGTCCCCACCCCGGTCACAACAGGTGATGGTTATCGCGCAGCTGGATATTCCACCGATTCATGGAATGTGGGAGGTTCGATTGGATCTCGAGGGGTGGGGGCTTTGATCAACTCGGGGGTCCTTTGATGAGGGAAGCTTCCTACTGTACGGAGAGGGGCGAGGAATAGTATCGGCAGAGCTAGGTGTTGGCCTGGGAGCAAAGAAGACAAACGGGCACAGGAAAAGGGGGTTTTTGTATCAAAGGACTATAAAAAGAATGAAGGGAGGGGTCGCGCTGGGAACAGGATGGGGCTTTGAGGCAGAGCTGCTCTGAAGAGGGGTTTATGACTCAAAAGCATGTGCGAGCGAGGGGGGGGGTTGGTCAGCGTGCAGGCTTGGTGAGGGCGAAGGGCTATGTCGGGGGCCAGTGGCATGCAAAAGGGATGGTCCTGATCGAGGCACCTAAAATGGCGGGCGCGCACGACAAAAGTGTGGCATCAGGGGAAAAGGCAAGATGGCGCAGATAATGTTCACCAAACCGTACTAATTTTCCACAGTCCTCCCTTTAACATATTCAAGACATCTTGCTGATCTATTTCCTATTCAAGTCTATTATGGTGGGCATAAGAAAAAGCAGTAGGAACCCAGGTGAAGGAGTCGTAAACATTACAGTTAAGATCTCTAGTTTTAGGAGGCGGGTCTATTGATAAACTTTGATAAACTTGTTTGCAGGAAAGTCACAGTAATGTAATACAAAAATGATTCTGTAGCGAGCAGTGAGTACATTGCATACAGGTTATTATATACGGGCCCCACATATATTTGGCTAGAGCATAATCAATACAATGGTGGCTGGGAAAGAAACGAGACGTAGCAGAAACGATGATTGAGGGTGTCAATGTTCGAAGTTAATGAGTTCTCAGTACTGTTTGTCGTCCTTTGTTGGCGCTGTGGAGCACCGGCGGTGGAGCTAAGGGTCCAGCTCTATTCTAGGTCCCGTGTTGCAGGGCACGACCTTTTCCTCGCGTTTCTGGTCAAAAAGGTCCTTTTCGCCCTGTGTCCTTTGGAGTCGATAGTCAAAAAGTTCAGATGGAAGAAGAGTGTAAAAATAGTCCATAGGGTAGGTCGGAGAAAAAGGGGGATGGAGCAAAGGCCAGACCGAGGACAGACTAGGGGAACGGAAAATTTCAGGTTGGCGGGCTCATGACCGAGTTTAGGGAGCGGGGACCTTTCGGCACACATTTGAACATTAGGCAGGGGCATCAGGTTAGCCCTTTCCTCTCACTTTGTCGGAAATAGTGCCTCGTCCTGCAGCTCCTTTCTGTCGCGGTCTCGCCTCGGCCAACGTCGCAGGTGTTCCAAGATCTGTAGTCAGGCCACGTGCTCCCACATCCGGTTCTTCTTTCCTCCGACAGTCGTACCCTTAAATGAGTTCGAAAAGACAGTCTTTAGAGAATTGGTAGAGGAAGGTAAACACATAAGTCTATTTCTCTTCCAGCTCCAGGCACGAAATGAAGACGTCCGTTATATTAAGATTCACAAGTAACATATAAATGGCCGGTGATGGGCCTATTGGATTTACTATGACTTTCCTTTACAACTATTTATTACAGTTTCGACAGTTCATCTGATGGAGACCCACCTTCGTAATACAAGCCTGACAAAGCTATACCGTTCTCTAGGGGTTTATATTTAAAAAGGGTGTTGTGAGCTATCGACAGGGTACTAATAGGTATCTCGCTGAGGGACGAACATAGGCTAAACATTTTTCATTTTATCAATGCATCCTGCCTTTTAACTAAACATTTTCGCTTTCCACAAGATTCATTGCAATGATTTTCTTCGTCTCGGTCTAATCTTTAACTTTGTAAACCATCATTCTGGTTCCTATGCAGTCTCTCACGGCCTGATTACTAAATTAGAACAGACAGGGGTCTCATGGGAAAATAGCTAGGGACATGGAAAACTGCGATGGGGGGGGGACATCACCTTACTTTTTGGGTTATAAGGGTACTATCGGCAGAAGGCCACAGTTCAGTTGGTGAGCGTTCAGTGCCATTTCTCGAATTCCAAACTCTGAAATTTGCCTATCAAAAATCACTTCTAGGAACCACAGCTGGCCTGCGTTAGTTGCAAGTCGGCTCATCTTTTACAATCGGGGGTGGAGGATAGTTAAAAACTCTTATCTGGGGCAACTGAACACAATACTGGGTGCGTCCTGGGAAGATGGGAAGGTTTCGATTACCTTTTACGGTTTGGGGATTGCGACAATTCGGAACGGGGAAGGTCGCGTTATCTGGGGCACTCTATTCCATCAGGGGAGCCGCTGACATGTAGTTCCCTTATTACGGGTCAGATTAGGAAACCTCAGTCGTCTTACCTGTCCTTTCCTTTATGGCCAAATCTCGGTTTCATCGAAATATTTTTTCGGAAAGGAGAGGTGGTGACACAGCGTTAGGGTGATTGCATTAAAGACAAGTTTTGAGCAAATACTGGCGGTATTTGAAGCCAATTGGGTGGTGTGCTAGGGGCGGCGGTTTGCCAATTTAGGTGCTAATCGCTCGGAAGAGTGGGTGTGTGATAGAGAGAGAGAGAGAGAGAGAGAGAGAGAGAGAGAGAGAGAGAGCAACAGCAGGCTAAATAGTACACGTGCGACATGGAGAGTGGCAGTGTATTTAAGAAAGGCTATTTAGTGCATTACACAGCGAAGGGCATTTACGGGTCTGTGTTAGAATCGTGAAAGCATGCAGTTTGAGGCGGACGAGCATTAGACAGGGTAGAGGGGACATGCTTTGAGAAAAGGAAAAAGGGTACCACTGTGTCGCACTTTCTTGCATTCTTGGTCCTTCGACCAGTTGAGTCAACGCTTCAGTCACACACACACATTCTCTCAGAGTTTCGAACATACGTAACATGGGTTCATTCGTGCAGCATGGGTTAAGGGTGATCATTTTTCATCAGATCATACTAAATTTATGGGCTCGTTAGCTACGTGAGTAGTTTGTGGGTGTGCTTAGGTGCCACCTTGCGGCGCTAGTCTGCTTCGTGTATCAGACATGGCAAGGCTTCAGATCTTCGCCACACCTCGGCTGTGATCTCTGATGTAACCTGCAGAGGGAGGGAAAAGAGGGGAAGGGAGGGGGACAACATTCGCGCATATCAAATACATGGATTCAAGGGTCCTTTACTTACCTCATACCCGTCTTATCTCCTCGGGATAGAATCCCTGAGGTTGTGGTTTCTGGAGCCAGGGGGGGGGGGGGTGGGGGCAGTGTGTCCTTATGGGCTGTGAGTAGGAAAACGTTTAGAGAATCAGAAGTACTTAGCGCGAAGTTTCTAGTTGGCAGGTGTATTTAACTATCGGGGTCCTTAAATCTCTTTCAACGCTGTGACGTTCTGAGGTTCTTCAGTTCTTAGGTCCGCTCTGTTCCCTAATACCTTTGAGCGTCGTACCTTGTAACATTTACATCGTTTTATTTTACCCTACTTTTACATTCCATCATTTATACCGTTTCGTTTTACCCATCCTCAGAAGTCGAGGTCTTTCTCCACGCGAGCGTTCATGAGTCAGTCGCATACCTTGAAGGCAGAGTATCGAGTCGTAGATCCGATCCTTCCTCCGGGGCTGGGCAACCATCTTCTAATAACCTTAAAGAGAGAGCAGAGTAGGGTGCACAGAAAAGAACTCTCCCGCCGATCCCACATTTTTAAATAAAGCATGCAGTACCCGTTCATAATTTCGAAAACCTTTATTTTGCAAAATCATTTCAGTACGTGGATTTATGAGGGTGCAATCGTATTTGGCTGGACACGGCAATGGCTAAAGTGCGTACAGTGGGGGGGTTGTTTTGCAGCAATAAAAACATTAGAAAGTTTTATCAATTCATGTGTAGCAAACTAAAACGTCTATCAATTGGCTGGGGGGTTCGGGGGCATTTACTTCATAATTTAGAAGCATAGTCAGACTAATTGCAATCGGATTTCCTATATGCATACCGTGTGCGTGCGTCATAAGCGAGGTTATACATCAGCTATATATATATAAAAAAATATAATACATTGTACATTTGTAATCATCATTTTTAACGGGATCCTTTTTACATGTTCGTCGAGTGAGCTCTCCTTTCTTCCTGTCAAGTGTACAAAGGATCATATATGTCTTAGAACATCAAGTTTTGTATTAGTAAAAAGGAACACCACGAGGTGTTCGTAAGTTCCTATCGATACCGGCGCCATTTTGGGCGGGGCCGGGTTAGTCCGGAAGTAGCATCAGGAAAAAGTTTCCTACAACCGGCGGTTGGACCAGAGTCCTTTTCGGCAGTTCTAGAATTCATGCTAACAGAGGGAGTGGCAATGTCATGTTTATTTTGTTGGTGATCAAGGCAGTTGTCCCTTACCGGAAGCCTGCAGGAGCCGAGGGCTCCGCCGGGGACTTTTGTAGACTCTTCAAGGCTGCGGAGATGTTGTCGGAGGTGGGAGCTCGTGCTCCGGTGGGCAAGCGACCGAGTTACATTGCCGTTCAAAGTTACTCTAGCGGCCGAGGGCCGCCTTCCAGCGGTCCCAGACGCCAATTTGAGGCCCTGCAGCAGTCCCCTCTCGTCGAGTCTGCAAGAGTGGAAGAGACCTTTCTGAGGACAAATAGGGGATGGAACTCTGTGTTGTGGAAGCGGGACGTTCGGCTGGGGTGCGGCTGTGATGCCCCCACCTGGGGGGCGAGGGAGACTCGTTCGCGCCGTCTCCTTCTCCTGGTGCACTCCATGCTGCTCTTTTTCATCGGCCTGCACGAAGGTCTCTCCACATCCGGTGCTCCCCAAGTCTCGTGCTCAGTGCTGTGGGAGTATGGCCACCTGCGGCGCACATTCGGTGCTGCACAAGTATCGGTGCAGCCATTGCATATTCAGTGCTCCGAAAATATGGGCACCATTGCACGTTCGGTGCTGCGCAAGTACTGGGGCACCGCCGTCTGGCTGGGGAGTTCGGCGTTGGGCCGGGGGCTGGGAGACCTCCTATCTATGGAGGTGGGAGAGGCTCGTCCGCGTCGCCTCTCCCTCCCAGCCCAACTTGGACTAAATTCCATGGAGGTACGAACAGGACGTCCCGCCGTCCAGAGCTGCTGCGGCTGTCACGGAGGGGAAAAGAAAGAGGTGTCTCGTTCTTCTCTGGACCGGGCTTCCTTAGGTTATCGGCTGCAGCCGGACTCAGTTGGCCCCGGTCTCTGGCCATTGGTGGCCGGACCGGGAGGACATGTGGCGGGACTGCCTAAAATTATCCAGGGCCGCTGCGGCTGGGCCGAGGAGGCATGTGGCGGGACTTCCGGCAACTACCCAGGGCCGCTGTGGCCGGACTCCGCTGGCCCCTGCCTCTCCTCCGGCTTCCCCATACGTTAAGATTTCCTGACCAAGTGTTGGCAGCAGGGCCCGCCTTATATGGGTTGCCGCCGGTTGGGCGTAGCCGTAACCCTGCCCTATTTTGGAAGGTTCCAGAATGGGGGGGGGCGAATGTTCTGTTGACTTTCATTTTCTACAGTTTACCGTTCTTGTTTCTAGCGTTATTGTTTCTTGCTTGTTATGTTAAAAATAAAAGTTTGTGTTCATCAGTGGCTTACTGATTTCGTTTCCCATTCCTTTCTTTCCAGGTTGTTTCAAGCTAAATTTCTGTTAACAGAGTTTATGTAACACGAAAGCACGTGTAGTGGGATGACGCAGATTCATACATTACGTACACACAAACTCAGACGGGGAGACAGTAAAAGTATGACATACAAGATCCAAAGACAAGCATAAAAACAGTTATTGGCCATAATTATCTTTTTCCGTCCGTTAATTTAGGGCTAGGCTGGGTTCCCGTCTTTACATTGTCCGACCTAGGAAAACTCGAACATGTCGCTGAAATTGTTCTGGCGAAATCTGTGCCATCGGGCATAATCGAACGTGGTGGTTCTATCTGGACTGTCCATGTGAGTCTGATTCTTCTTTGTCTCGCGCCTTTTCCCTTTCTGTCGGCCTGTTACTCCTGTCGGCCCTCTGCCCCTACTCACGCTCAGTAGAGTCGGGCATTGGGCTTTCCAGTGTCCGACATATCTACAAAAAGCACATTGGTCTGGCCCTAAGTCTGGCCGTCCTGTGCGTAGTGTCGGGGGATAACCTTCGGGTCGTGGTGTCCAGGGGTTGTCCTGTTGATATGTTCCTCTACCTGCTCTGTCCTCGTCTTTTTTTCTGTCGTTGCATTGCCTCTTTTCGCCACATACCGAGACTGTCGAGCATAATAGGCGTTGTCTTATTATTACGAAGGGCTATTTCTAACGTTTCTATTTTATCAAGGTCGAAGGATCCTACCAGTGGCCACTGTTTGTCTTGACTTTCTTTGGTATACCTGTGCCACAATTTATTATAGGCTATGGTGACTAATCCATAGTTTATGAACATGTCCTTATTAGGGGTACCTTCCAGCGGAGCTAGATGATCCACCTCTAATAAACGGTCCGGGCTGAACCAATTATCAATCAGTGGGGAGAAGACAGACATGACGGCTCGCAACGAGGGACAAAAAGTCAGCACTGCCTATCTTATCACTGTGTGCAAAGACTAGACAGAATATTTCTATTCTACGTTGTTTGCAGGCAGTGAATACCTCATGAACCAATAACAAAGAACCACCAATAACAAAGAACCACCAATAACAAAGAACCACCAATAACAAAGAACCACCAATAATAAAGAACAATCAATAATAAAGAATAACCAATAATAAAGAACAATCAATAATAAAGAATAACCAATAATAAAGAACAACCGATAATGAAGAACAACCAATAATAAATAACTAGAATAAAATCAATGGGGAGAGTAAGCAGGGGCGCAAAAGTCTGCGTCCTCTACCCTTTCACTATCCGTAAAGAGGAATCTGTTATTTCCTGTTTGCAGACAGAGAATCTCCAGAAGACAATCCGTGAACAGTAGTTCGGGGTCAAAGAACCCAGTTAATCAGTGTGGGAGAGGGAATCTCCTGAGAACCGTTAATAAATAATAGAATCAGTGGGGGAGAAAAATAGGCACGACGGCTGCGTTACCTATCCTTCACTGTTTGCAAAAGGGAAAGAGCCTACTGTTTCTCCGCGTGCAGATTGTGAATCTCCAAATAAGTTAACAAAGAGTAATACTAGTATTTTCCGAACGATCAATCAATTATTTTGCAGTTTGTCGTGCTTACACGACCTTACCCGGACCGTATGGACAGTTTCTTGTCTTCCGAATCCAGCGCCCGTTCGTCCTCTTCTTCTCGTATTTCTCACGGCACTCCTAATGGTTCCCAGTCAGGACCGTAGATCACTCGAGAGAGGTCTGTTCGGAACTAGTGAAGTTCGGATGATCGGCTGCCAGACGAGGGTCTATTGGGCAAGAGCTCTCCCGATCGTTGCAGTCGTTCACTCTGTCGTCGGGACCTCTCCCACTGGATCCACGAGTCGCTGATGGGCCCCACGCTTGGGACGCCAATTGTAAAACCTAGGGTCGGGGACAATCGATATTTGCCCGGCGGTATTGCCTCTGTAACCCACGAATTATTAATCAATGAAGAGGCAGGCGCTGGAGACTGGAAAGCAGGAAACAAGGTTTTATTCTCTCCGGAGGAGAACACCACAAAACAGACAGCAGGTATCGTCATGAGGTGCTCTAACCTCCCCTCCGAGGCCTGGCCCCTTATATACAGGTTTCATGGCTTTTATTACAGTTTACATATTCATGGCAATGCTTTGATGTACGGAAAGACATTCCCGGGATCTCCCCTACGGGCCCGTTCCCACACACATTTTCAGTAGAAGTCCCCACCCCGGTCACAACAGGTGATGGTTATCGCGCAGCTGGATATTCCGCCGATTCATGGAATGTGGGAGGTTCGATTGGATCTCGAGGGGTGGGGGCTTTGATCAACTCGGGGGTCCTTTGATGAGGGAAGCTTCCTACTGTACGGAGAGGGGCGAGGAATAGTATCGGCAGAGCTAGGTGTTGGCCTGGGAGCAAGGAAGACAAACGGGCACAGGAAAAGGGGGTTTTTGTATCAAAGGGCCGGGGACTATAAAAAGAATGAAGGGAGGGGTCGCGCTGGGAACAGGATGGGGCTTTGAGGCAGAGCTGCGCTGAAGAGGGGTTTATGACTCAAAAGCATGTGCGAGCGAGGGGGGGGTTGGTCAGCGTGCAGGCTTGGTGAGGGCGAAGGGCTATGTCGGGGGCCAGTGGCATGCAAAAGGGATGGTCCTGATCGAGGCACCTAAAATGGCGGGCGCGCACGACAAAAGTGTGGCATCAGGGGAAAAGGCAAGATGGCGCAGATAATGTTCACCAAACCGTTCTAATTTTCCACAGTGTGTAGAGATCGTGTAGGAGTTAGCAAGTAGTAGAGACAGAGTAGTAGTGAGTAATGAAAAGTACTAGATAGAAATAGATGTAGTGTAGCGAGTTATAGATAGTATATGGAGTAGTATATCTATTTAGTAGAGTGAGTAGCGAATGACTTTTAAAATAGAGTATATATTAGAGAGCAGTAGTTAGTACTTTTTAGTATTAGAGTGTTGTAGTGAGTAGTAGAGAGTGAGTATAAAATTGTCGATAGTGTAATTTAGTGAGTTGTGAGGAGTGTGACTTGTATGTAGTAGAGAGTAGTTAGAGGGTGTATTAGAGTGCGATTAGTTGTCAGTAGAGTGTGAATTGAGAGTATTAGAGAGTAGTAGAGATTGAGTAAAATGTGAGTAGCTTACAGTAGTAGTAGAGTAGTTAGTAAAGTGTAGTAGAGTATTAGATAGTGATAATACAGAGTGTTATAGTGAGTAGTAATGAGTTAGTATTTTGTAGATCTAGTTTTTAGAATAGTTTGAGTAGGGTATTATAAACTGAGTATTAGAAAGTTAGTAGTAGAGAGTGAGTTGAAGAGTGAGTAATAGTGAGTAGGTGATAGTTTTATATAGTGTGTAGTAGAGTAGTAGTGAGTACTATAGAGTAATAGGTATTAATATTGTAGAAAGTTAGTAGTATAATTATTTTGAGTAGTAGAGAGTGTGTAGTAGGGAATTATTATTAGTGAGTAGAGTAGTAGGGAGTATTAGGATTAGGGTATTATAGAGTATTTGAGTGAGTAGTATAGAGTATTTGAGGTGTGGCGAGTGAGTAGTATATTGTAGATATAGTTATTCGTATAGTGTGAGTAGGGTATTATAAACTGAGTAGTAGAGTACAATGCAACGGTCTCGCCGTTGCAAAAGTTAGAGCTATTGGCATGGTAAGTGACAACATTTTTATTTATATGTTGTTTTTGAAAACAGATAAATAGAAGGCATTGTCATTTAAAATGCTAATCAATAGCCTAAACTTGCCTAAATGCAAGACCTATTGCATTGCAAATGCTTGTTAAACTGAGCAATTGTTTTGTCTTTGCTTCAGGGAGAAGGGAAGATAAAAACAGTGTGTGTGCCAGAGAAAGACAGAGAGTGATGTAACGTGGAGACGAAAATGAAAGAGAGGGCCAAGGAAGAGTGGCAAGGGAGAAAACAGAATAGAAAAAATAAATGGCATTGTCATCTACAATGCCAATAGCTTAATCTCTCGCAAATGCGAGACCTATTGCATCTGCACCCACACACAGAGCCCCACACACACACACACACACAGAGCCCCACACACACACACAGAGCCGTACACACACAGCCCCACACGCACACACACAGCCCCACACGCACACACAGAGCCCCACACGCACACACAGAGCCCCACACGCACACACAGAGCCCCACACGCACACACAGAGCCCCACACGCACACACAGAGCCCCACACGCACACACAGAGCCCCACACGCACACACAGAGCCCCACACGCACACACAGAGCCCCACACGCACACACAGAGCCCCACACGCGCACACAGAGCCCCACACGCGCACACAGAGCCCCACACGCGCACACAGAGCCCCACACGCGCACACAGAGCCCCGCACACAGAGCCCCGCACACAGAGCCCCGCACACAGAGCCCCGCACACAGAGCCCCGCACACAGAGCCCCGCACAGAAACACACACACAGAGCCACACACAGAAACACACACACACACAGCCACACACACTCACAGCCACACACACTCACAGCCACACACACTCACAGCCACACACACACAGCCACACACAGAAACACACACACACACACAGCCACACACACTCACAGCCACACACACTCACAGCCACACACACTCACAGCCACACACACACAGCCACACACTCACAGCCACACACACACAGCCACACACACACAGCCACACACACACAGCCACACACACACACACACACACACACACAGCCGCACACACAGCCGCACACACACAGCCACACACACACACACAGCCACACACACACACACAGCCACACACACACACTCACGGCCACACACACACACACACACACACACACACACTCACGGCCACACACACACACACACACAGCCACACACACACACAGCCACACACACACACAGCCACACACACACACAGCCACACACACTCACAGCCACACACACACAGCCACACACAGCCACACAGCCACACACAGCCACACACACACAGCCACACACACACAGCCACACACACACAGCCACACACACACAGCCACACACACAGCCACACAGGCACACACACAGCCACACACACACACAGCCACACAGGCACACACACAGCCACACACACACACAGCCACACAGGCACACACACAGCCACACACACACACAGCCACACACACACACACACAGCCACACACACACACACACAGCCACACACACACACACACACACTCACGGCCACACACACACACACACACAGCCACACACACACACAGCCACAGCCACACACACTCACAGCCACACACACTCACAGCCACACACACACAGCCACACACAGCCACACAGCCACACACACACAGCCACACACACACAGCCACACACACACAGCCACACACACACACACACACACAGCCACACACACACACACACAGCCACACACACACACACACAGCCACACACACACACACAGCCACACACACACACAGCCACACACACACACACACACAGCCACACACACAGCCACACACACAGCCACACACAGCCACACACACAGCCACATACACAGCCACACACACACAGCCACACACACACACAGCCACACACAGCCACACACACACAGAGCCACACACAGAGAGCCACACACACACAGCCCCCCCCACACAGCCCCCCCACACAGCACCCCACACACACAGCACCCCACACACACAGCACCCCACACACACAGCACCCCACACACACAGCACCCCCCACACACACAGCACCCCCCACACACACAGCACCCCCCACACACACAGCACCCCCCACACACACCGCCCCCCCCACACACACCGCCCCCCCCACACACACCGCCCCCCCACACACACACCGCCCCCCCACACACACAGAGCCCCCCCACACACACAGAGCCCCCCCACACACACAGAGCCCCCCCACACACACAGAGCCCCCCCACACACACAGACCCCCACACACACAGACCCCCACACACAAAGCCCCCCCACACACACAGAGCCCCCCCACACACACAGAGCCCGCCCCACACACACAGAGCCCGCCCCACACACACAGCCCCCCACACACGCACAGGGCCCCCCCACACACAGCCACACACAGAGAGAGCCCCCCCACACACACAGAGCCCCCCCCCACACACACAGAGAGCCCCCCACACACACACAGAGAGCCCCCCACACACACACAGAGAGCCCCCCCCACACACACAGAGAGCCCCCCACACACACACAGAGAGCCCCCCACACACACACAGAGAGCCCCCCCCACACACACACACACACAGAGCCACACACACACACACACACACACCCACACACACACACACACACAGCCACACACACACACACACACACAGCCACACACACACACACACACAGCCACACGCACACACACAGCCACACGCACACACACAGCCACACGCACACACACACGCACACGCACACACACACGCACACACAGAGACACACGCACACACAGAGACACACGCACACACAGAGCCACACGCACACACACAGCCACACACACACAGCCACACACACACACACAGCCACACACACACAGCCGCACACAGAGCCACACACACACACAGAGCCAGCCTAATGGTACTTATAAATGACACTCTTACTACTGCTCTGAACGCATGAGTAAATGAAATGCTAAAGGTGAGTCACTCAGCTACAAACCTGTGAGTGCCAGTACTGTGGGACACCATGGAGAGACAGTACCACGGACTGAGGTTACTGCACGCATGGTAACCAGTGACTGCCTCAGAACCCCTAGAAAACGTCTTTCGAAGTCCGGCACTGCTTTAAATAGCAATCAGCAGTGTCTGCTCACTTGTTCAGACTTTTTACATGTTCATTTTGGACACCATATTAGAAGTGCATCATGGAAACACTGGCCGGGGAGGTGAAGCCGGACCCAATAGGGTCCTATGTCAAACGCCTCCCAAGGGGGGAACCCCACAAGCCCACAAAGTGGAGGGGGGGTGCTCCAGATTGGGTGCCTCAAACAAGCAGCTAGCCACCCAATCGGAGCAGAGAGGCAAGTGGCAGGGGGGTTCAAATAGGGACGTTAGGTTCCTGTTGGGACAGAAACCCCCATCTTATTGGAATCACCTTGTTGCTGCCAGAATCACATTGGAGTCGCTGCACCCTGCTCGTAGAGAACCCAGAAGGAGCATCGGGAAGGAGGAAGTACGGCGCCAAGCGAACAGCAGGACTTCTAGGCGGTGAGGAAGCGAACCAGCCCGGGCAGCACCGTGGTGGACGGCGAAGGAAACCGCTCTGAACCCGCAGGAACCGGTCCTCGACCTTGAGGAAGCCAGTGTCGGTCACCGACAGACTGGACATCGTGCAGCGCTGTGACTAGTTTTCCTGTGGCAACCAGGCAACGAGTGCGGAGCGGACTGCTCGAGGACGTGGAGATCCTGCAAGATCTTCCGCCTTTGAACTGGGGGCACAGGTTCGAGTATCGTCTTCGGCAAACTGTGATTGGGGACAGTGTGCACCAGACCCCGTCGCGGCTTGCACGAACCCAGGACAAGGGCGGCCAGGCTTACCACATCGGTTACTTCTAAAGGATGTGATCCGTCTCGGCCGCTCGACTAAGGCGAGCAACAGGGCGCTACCTGCAGGATCCAGCTAAAGTGGGAAGTTGCGATCGCCGACTACTGAACGGGATTCAGGCGGGAAGATACAAGAGAGTCCATCTAAGCAGCTGTACCATGTGGCAGAGGAGCTTCAGGAGTTTTTTTTTTTGTCTAGAAGAGCAAGTCACACAGCACAGCGAGAGGAAGCCATGAAGCGGAGCCAGTGCACAAAGCCGAGCAGAGGCCCCGCCCACTAGAGGAAAGGCAAAACAGGCATCCGAGCTATGGCAGGGAGACGCAGGGAAAGAAGATTGCCGGTGCGCTTTAGGGAGACACCTGGGAATATTGAGGTCACTGGGTCACGCGAAAAAGGAGCCGAGAAGGCCCCGGGGGGATTATGCGCCGGAACTGGACAGCGATCTTGAGGTCTTATTAGAACAAGTAAAATGGTGGCAGCAGCTGTGGATATACGCATGATGCGATGCGGTGGCAGTAGACTATGTAAGCCCCGTCCTTTTCAGACTGGGGGGCGTGTTTTTCACTGAGGACGTCAGTGAGAGAAAGGAACGAAAAAACACGCCGCCAAATCCTAAAAAGACTGGGATTAGATAGTCACTGGGACCTCTTCTCCAATGGCTGGCCAGCGTTTAGGAGGCCAGCCAATGGAGAAGAGGGGCGGGGTTAACCTCGCTACTAACAGACATTAAATCTCACCAGCGAGACTGCGCATGTGCGCAACCTACGCTAGCCGAGACCTAAAAAGGAGCAAGTGAAGCCTTTCCATGCAATGGGTGGTCAACAATTACATTATGTTGACAAGATTTTATTAGATCTGGAGGAATTGGTACATCTGACGAGTCTGGTCCTTTTTTTAATACAGTGACACAGGCATTCAGATTAATGGTTCTGCAAAACACATGGGTGTTAGATAACATGGTTGTTAACTAAGGAAGGGGGAGTGTGTCCCTGACGAGAATTCCCATTTGATGGACTTTATAAGCCTCCTATCAGATCTCTGAGATGAGAGAATGACTACTAATAGCAACACTACACCTAGGTGATGGGACTTGTGGGTTTGGATAGAAGACCATATAGGATGCTTTGCATGGAGTTTTGTAAAATAAATATTGATAGTAGTGGGAGTATGAATTGCTTTATATGTCTTATGGAAATGCATTATTTGTTGTATGAGAGGGCGGTGTAATTGCTATACAGCAGTATGACTGCAGAGCTTCACTGCTACCATAATGATACCCTAAAAGAAAATACAAATGTGATGTCTTTATAGTTTTAAAATCCTGAATACATTCAAGTGGGGATTAAGAGACTGGAAAATGTACGTGAATTAACTGCATTTGACCTGTAAATCGTTGACAAAGGGGGCACCAGTTAAACTGAAAAATATTAACTCCACCCCTAGCTGGCATCACTGGCAGATATAATCGGACCAAAACCTAAAAGTGGAGCTCCTTTTGTGCTGGCTCCAGATGCTGTGCTTTCTCCTTTTGTTTTGTAAAAGCATAATTCATACACAGTCTTGGTGATTTAAAGAAGCACATTTTCTTTGCTTTCAGGCCCGGGGCAGAACCTCACAAAGTGGGATCTGTGAAGTGTTTAGTCTTGTTTAAGTGAGAGATGCCTCTTAAATATGTTTGAAATCTCATTGCTTAGCATTATAATTGTCTAACTCATTATCAAAGTACAGCTGCGAAGTTTAATCAACACAAGAAAGATGGACTTTTCTTTTCTTTATTAAATAGAACTATCAGTCAAACAAATTGACAATGATGACATCTTAGGGGCCTGTGCTCTCTTCTTATCTCCGTTCGAGGCGGCTGCTTGAACCAACTGACATTCTTCATGCAACTGGCCTATCCTCCCCTGAAAGGTGCGTCTTGGTTACATATTGCAGAAGTCCTAATCAGAAGCATATGTCACTTTTTATCTAACCTAAAAGTTCTATTCTCACAAATCTCTGGCAGAACATTAATTTCAAGACAACGAATTATTTTCTTGGTTCCTTTAAAGTTAAAGAGCACACTGCATACAAAATTGAGATAAGGTAGTCATGTGTGCAAGCTGCACCTGTGTTTTATAATTTTCATTTCAAGAATCTTTATTCGGTGATTAAAAAACACCATAAAAGCACACGTATATATACATAAATAAGAAAAACATTAAATCTTAATCAAGATCATAACACCATAAAAGCACACAAATATATACATAGATAAGAAAAGCATTAAATCTTAGTCAAGATCCTTGTACATGAATAATACAATAAAAATCTCAACCTACAGGGCCATAAATTTAAAACATAAAATCCCAGGTCGTTCATTCCTCTCCCTTCGTCATCCTTAAACGAACCGCCACCTTGATAAAATTCATAACACAACATAAGGTTAGCGGGTCGGAAGCTTGTTGCAAATAGACTAAAGCATCCCTGGCATGTTCCAGTTGGGCTTTTTTTAATATGTCTACTAGAAACCTACGCCTGGGCATAGAAAAATAGGGGCAGAGCAAAATAAAATGAAGGGAGTCCTGCGGAGACCGATTGTCGCAGCCGCAGGGTCCCTTCTGCTCAATTGACATGGTGAAACCTGATGGAAAAGCCAACATAAAAGGAAGTAAGTTCAATCTAAAACGACACATAAGAAATCTGTCCTGTGCGTTATGTACGAGATACAGATAGGGCTCCATACCCTCCACACTCTTGACCAAGTTATAGGCCCTCACGGACTTTTTCTCTCCTTCAACCTCCGCACGACATTGGGTTTTCCGCTCTAGGAAAATTTCCCCTACTTGTTTCTTGTGCTGTGCTAAGATGGTTGTGGGGTTCCTGAAAAAATTTCCGAACCCTAACTCTTCAAGAGTGTTTCTCACATATTTGAGCCAGGGGATGCGCATACAGTGAGTCCTACCCAAGCAGTCCAATAGAATTTCTCTGCTTAAATATGCGTCTGGGTTTGCCCAAATTTTTAGCCATGCCACAATTGGCCTCAACTTTAGTGAGTCCACCAGGTGTGGCCTCCCTAGCTCCCTATGAGCTATATATCCAGCAGTACTAGGTGGTACCCTCAGAATAGATTTCATGTGTCTATTTTCTTCCTGTTCAATTCTAGCAGTGTTCACAAAGCCCCAGACTTCTGCCCCGTAGCTTACTTTGGAACATGTTATGGAGCCGTACAGGATCATCATCTGTTCCGGGCTCCACCTGCCCAGCCTCCTGCCATAACCAGCTATAGCCCCATTGGAGGCGATCATTTTATTGCAGCGTTCTTCCACCAAGGGGTTGAATTGGAGAGCACCATCAAAGGTTACTCCGAGATAGGAGAACGTTTTAACCTCCTCTAAGCGATGGGTACCTATTGTGTAAACAGATTTAGAAGAGGGTTTTTTGCCTGCCAGGAGCACATAAGACTTACTTAAGTTGACAGATAGGTCCAGATCACTCATAAACTTAACGAACCCATCTATCAAAATTTGCAAACTTCGGGGTGTACGCGCAAGCAAGACCGCGTCATCTGCATAGAGCAGGACAGGGATATGCCGCGACCCGACCCTTGGAGAATCTGTTTTTAAACCCAAGAGAGACTGTTCTAAATTATTAATGTAAAGGGAGAACAAAAAAGGGGCAAGGATACAACCCCTGTCTGACTCCACTTTTACATGGAAAGGACTCAGACAATCCCCCCTCCCTGTTAAATCTTACTTTAGCCGTGGTGTCACTGTGCAGCTCTCTTAAAATAGTAATTAGACAACTCTCGATCCCCAGACCTGCCATCATGTCCCACAACTTCCCTCTATTGACGTGGTCGAATGCTGCTGCCAGGTCCATGAATCCCATATAGATGGGTTCATCACTGGCCAGAGTGTATTTGGCAGTCAGCATATATAGGTTCAGGCATTGATCGCTAGTGGACCTCCCTGCCCTGAACCCATATTGGGTATCCGAGAAGATGTTATTCTCTTCGGTCCACTCTGACAATCTGTTCAGAATTGCCCTTCCCAGAAGTTTGGCTGAAACGTCAATCAGGGAAATAGGCCGATAACATCTAGGCTCGTCCTTGTTGCCCTTTTTAAAAATTGGCACAATAATCGCTTTAGACCATGATGGGGGGAGACCACAGGAGATAGCGGCGTTTAAGACCCTAGTCATCAAGGGGGCCCATAGGTCTATATTACTAAGAAAGAGGTCAGGGGGAATTCCATCCGGACCCGGGGCTTTATTCTTGGTTAGGCTTTCCATCCCTACAATGATCTCTTTAAGAGTAAACGCTACCGGGGGAGCATGGCTTTGAATTGCTGGTGGCTCTACAAAGATACCCGGTTCGTGGTTGTACAAACTCCTAAAGTGGGTAACCCACTGCTCCGGTAGGATGTTGGCCCCTATTTCCGGAGAATCATTTTCTAAAAAGGTCGGATTATTGATGATTCTCCAGAACCCCGCTAGGTCCCTTCTTTCCCCAGCCTCTCTCAGATCTGCCCAGGCTTCTGCCTGCAAGGCGAGTTTCCTCCTTTTGGTCTCTTTTCTGTATTTCTCTCTGCTTGCCCTGATTTTTTGTGGGTCCCGTGGTTTTGACTTAAGAGAACATTTCAGTTCCCTCAGTGCTTTAGAGCAATTCTGATCAAACCACCGGGGATTGACCAAGTTACGTGTGGGCGCATTGGTCCTCAATAGCCCATCTATCAGATTTACAATATGGTCAAACGTTTCTAATAATCTTGCGCCCTGTACTTCCAGATCCAAGCAGTCGTTTATGGCCCGCAGACCCATGTTGCTCAAGTTTTTATAAAATTTTACCCCATCTATTCTGGACCACTTCAATCTCCTGCCTTGATCAGTGACCCTCTCCCCTGTTAAGTGGTGGACATTAGGTCCTGGGCCCGCCCTATATGTAAGCATTAAAACAAGCGGGTTATGGTCACTGAAACTGTTCCAGTCTATCCCTACACTAATTACTTTGTTAACCAGGGATCTCGAGACCAAAATGTAATCTATAATAGATGAACAGCCCCTGCCTTTAAAAGTTGGTGGGAGAGTGCCGTCCGGCTGTGGGCCTATCATATTGATGGTATGCTCTAGATCATACTTCAACCGAAGCAACCTAAGAGCGCCCCCGGTAGATGAGTGAGAAAAATGAGGCCCCTTCTGGATTGGGCATTGCTCCCAATCTGTATTTGCTTTAATTAATGCCGGACA
The DNA here is from genome assembly GCF_964261635.1 of Lissotriton helveticus. Classification (NCBI taxonomy): domain Eukaryota; kingdom Metazoa; phylum Chordata; class Amphibia; order Caudata; family Salamandridae; genus Lissotriton; species Lissotriton helveticus. Next base: position 421,743,670 of record NC_136057.1, read on the forward strand.
GAGATGACAATTAAAATCCCCCACCACCACCAACCCATGGGATGGGCCCTTGTTCTGAGATACGATTTCTTGTCCCAGCCTTTGGTCGAGTTCAGTCAAAACCGGGGTGAGGTTATTTGCTGACTCGGTATTGTACAAGTTAAAAACAGAAAATCGTAGCCCCTTTCCATGGAACCGAACTGCCTGGATCCCATATGAGGACCAATCTGGGAAGGACCAAGTGCCTGGGAGAACTAAATCTACATAGAGGGACAGGCCACCCATTGCTCTCCCAGAACTAGACTTTCGGGCGGGAACAAAAAAACACTTGTAACCCTGCAGATGATAGTTATTCTCCACAGCCCATGTCTCCTGTACACATATGATATTAAATTTCCTAATGTACTCAGCCCATTCCTTGTTATAAAATTTGCCCGCTATACCAGCTATGTTCCATGAGATAAATCTCACCCCCTCTCCCCTCCATTCCACTCCCTCCTGGTCCCTAGATCTTATTTCCGGCATTGGCATTCGCATTGCCTGTTCATGTACCCCTCCTATATTGTTTTTAACTATTGCCTCAGGTTCAACACACATTGAATCCCCCACCCCAATCGCCGAGGTTTGTGGAGCCTTAAAACTTTGCTCCTCCAATATTTCTGCCAGGTCGCCCTTTTCAAAACAGCCCTGGGGGGTGTTATCTGTATGTCAATCGACCCCCTCTAGTCCATACAGACAATTAAACTGGTTGTGGGTATAAAAGGGTTGTTCCGGTCGACCAGCTATCGGTCTAGGGTGTAAGGCCTGATGTCTCCCCCTCCTCCCAACCCTCTCCCAAGTATCATGAGTTTGGGGTTGCTGAAATGGGACCGGACTAATTGGAAAAAAGAACGACACATGGAGGGTTTGGATGGTGGATTCCCTAGAGCTATTTTTGCCCTGACATATAAACTCCACCGTACCTGTATCCCTGAAACTCACTAGTATACAGTCCCCTTTTATGGATTTTTGTGTTCTCCCCACCCATGGTACCCTTCTTACCATTATGATTTCACTATTGAAATGTGTCGGAAGGGGTCTGTTTATATTTAACCACTTAATTACCCTACTTTTCAGGGCACAAAAGTCCTCCCTTTCCCCTTCCTCGAGTGGGGGGACACCCGCCATGACTACCGTAAAAGCGTTAGTCTCTGGGGGTAAGTTAGGTCTGCGTGATCTCAGGGTGAGCTTCATTAAAGGGGTTGGGATGGTATTACCTACCAGCTGTGCCGGGGGTACAGGTCCTGGCGATTGGATGGGCATATTGGCAGGGGGGGGTTTAAATGTGACAGGCTTTGGCCTTAAGAGTTGTTGTTGTGAGGGTGCCACATTCGCGGCTTGTAAAGGGACTGGATTGACAACACTATTTGCCGTCAGTTGGGGCACTACGGTAGGGAGAATGGGATCTAATTGCACTCCCTGTCGGCCAGCTTGAGTTTTCAGACTACCTAATGTCGCCTCCAAAATAGTTAGTCTGATCTCTATCTTTTTAATACTCTCGCTGATCGGCAATAGCAGGGACCTTAGCAGGAATTCTACATTTCCAAGCGGGACAACAGACAAGGGGATATTAGCAATAACCGCTCCTGTATCTTTTATCGTGCCAGGAGCTGAATCCTTATAAGCAATGGGTTTTGGGTGTGAGTCCACCGGTGGTTTTTCTACTAACGTTGGGATTTTTAGGGACTTGCCAAAGTCCGAATGTAGAACCTTGGGTTGACTCTTTCCTTGATTACCTTTAGATTTCCTCCTACGTTTGTTGGGGGGGGGTCCAAAAACTACTTGAGTGTTAAATGGCTTAGATGTGGCTTTCCTAGGTTTGGGCGCTGGGGGGAGTTGAGACACTAAGTCAATTCTCGTCCTAGTTGGACTCGGACTATTGGCTGGCGCTATACTCATAACTACCCCTGGTGAGATATTAGTGCAATCCCTCAGTAATAATGGGACATCATCAATTCTAGACAACTCTTCCCTGGGTGTAAGAACTTGATCTCCAAGGAGGGTGTTTTTCATGTTGTCAATTGAGCGTCTCCGTTCGGCCCTTAACCTGGACAGGTTACACTCTTTATCCCCCTCCCCTACTTGCCGGGTAAAATAGTTTTCAAGAGTCCTGTTTTTTGCTACACCCGGTTTGGATGGGGTACTCTCTCTTACCGGTGACGGCATAATGTTCGTAGTGAGTTCCACTCTGCCGGGGGCTCTCAGTCAATAGTTGAGCTAAAAGGCAATGATCACAATCCAAGAGAGTAGGCCCAGCCCGGCCTCCTTCGGCCCCGGACGGCCACAGACGGTCCCGCCCTTGTCCCGGGCTTCTCCCGGGCGCGCTCCCGCGCAGCGGCTCCTACCACTCCTGTTATGGGGAGGAGGTGCTCAGGGGCGGGACAAACAGGGAGAGCGACCAGGTGCAGGTGATGACAGCGCAGGGACTCCTGGGCAATGGAGTCCCTGTACCTCACCTGGCGCTCGCAGCCCTGTTGTCCGCCTCCAATCCAGAGAGTGATTCACCGGAAAGCAAAGCAGCCGCCCAGGCACACGGGCGAAGCGGGACCCGCGCAGCGGGTACCGCGAGGTCTCCAGGAAGGAGGGAGCAGTCTTTAAGGGCAAAACAACACGCAGAGGGCTCTCCCACCTCCGTCCAGCAAACAGCAAGTGTCTCCCACAGGGCGGTGATCCGCAGGCACCTTTGACTCGGCGCTCAGGGGCGGGACAAACAGGGAGAGCGACCAGGTGCAGGTGATGACAGCGCAGGGACTCCTGGGCAATGGAGTCCCTGTACCTCACCTGGCGCTCGCAGCCCTGTTGTCCGCCTCCAATCCAGAGAGTGATTCACCGAAAAGCAAAGCAGCCGCCCAGGCACACGGGCGAAGCGGGACCCGCGCAGCGGGTACCGCGAGGTCTCCAGGAAGGAAGGGAGCAGTCTTTAAGGGCAAAACAACACGCAGAGGGCTCTCCCACCTCCGTCCAGCAAACAGCAAGTGTCTTTATAATTAACTAGAACAAGATGAAAACTTCATGTTTTACCTCAAGTGTTCAATGTATAGAAACCATTCTAAAAGCACAATTCAAAATGGGGAATCTATTGCTAATTTTTGAATAACGGTTCAAGTCCACAGGTTTACATTTTTAGCTTTCGCAATTCATCCCTTTTGAACCTTGTTCAAACATTAGTTTGTACACCACTTTGCACTGTGGAGAGGTATTTATGTTCTATAATAGTGCTGTTGGTGAAATTGTACTGCTGATTCTTGTGACTGAGGCATTATGCCTACTTATATTTCACACATTCCTACCTCTGGAAATGGTCAAATTCCTTACATAATCATGTATTTTTAAATACAACATTGCTATTATTTTGTGTTGCTTGATAAGCCACTTAGGGCCGGATGTAGGTGGCCATTTACCGCCCGGTAACGGCCGTTTTCGGCCGTTACCGACCGGTAAATGGGTGTTTGTGATGTAGGGGGCCTATTTTACCGATTCGGTAAATTTACCGAATCGGTAAAATACCGAATCAGTATTTTTACCGATTCGGTAACTTCCTGATGTAGGTGGGACTCTTCTGAGTCCCAAAGGCCTTACAGATTCGGTATTTTACCACCCAATCCAGTTGGGTGGTAAAATACCGCATCCAGGTGTGCATGCATGCACACCTATGCTATGTGACAGACAGACATGCCCTTACGGCATGTCTGTGTGCCACATGGCACACATGCCTGTATTTGGAGTGCCAGAGGGTGTCAAAGTGACACCCCCTGCACCCTTGCAGGATACGGTATTTACCGAATCGGTAAATACCGATTCGGTATGGCCCATTGATTCCTATGGGCTTCAAGGCCCATAGGAATCAATGGGCATTACTGAATCGGTATTTACCGATTCGGTAAATACCGGTTTTTAAGATTCGGTAATTCAATTACCGAATCTACCTAAATCTCCCTCCTTCATATTTACCGATTTCATAAATACTGAATCGGTAAAATTTGGTATTTATGAATCGGTAAATACGAATTAGCTACATCTAGTTGTTAGATCCGTGAAATAGCAAACTGTTTATATATTGGAAGTACGTTTTATCCCTCTTAATGTATTCGCAACCTGTCATACAACCCAAACGTTGGTTCTAAAACCGATTTTCATCTTAAGTCCCATATAAAGGTTTCAGAAATGTGCATCTAAATTATGCATCTGTTTGAACTTTGACACTCTGGATGCAAATGTAAAGAACATCACATTTCATGTGCATGCATTGATATATTTCTCCCCTTTAAACTAAACCAGTTTAGTTGCAGACCAGTATAAATGGAAATGATGAAAGCTTTCATTTCCATTGTTCAACTTTTTTGTTTAACATTTTACTTGTATACAGAATTTAGAAACATACCTTTAGCATTTTTCATATAATTATGACCCGACAAAAGCCTACCAAACTGGCTGTTATACACTTGTATCTCATAATAATGTGACTACCGCTTTGTGCTCTGGGTTCTCCGGGGCTGATAATTGCTGCTAGTTCACGATTTGCTAATTTGCACTTGCTGCCTGTTTAGGTTTTGCCTGGCGAAAAGATGCGCTCTGCGCATCTTTTTCGCGCAGGCGAAATCCTGATGAGAACTGTAGTGTGGCTTTGGGTCGGCCCTCGTCATTCATTGGCTGGCTCCATAAATGGAGCCTAGCCATTGGACGAGGGGGCTGTCCGTCAATGCCGGACCAGATTCGGGGGCGTTCCCGAGATTCTTTGGCTTTTGACGACGTCACGCTACGTCAGCCGAAAGCCGATTATCGGGAACGCCCCTGAATCTGCAGGCGCAGTAAATCCCTCTAAATATCTGCAGCACTGTAAGGTCTGGAAAGGACGCCCGGAGATAGACTTCAACCACGGAGAGTCTGCAGCGCACTGAGACGACCCGCGAGTTTCCCTTCTGACGGGGAATGCTGTATTTTAACCCCGTGGTTGGGTTCGTCTCTTCGTGGGTCCTCTTCTGTGGTGGATGAACAGCGGCGCTCATGTCCTAATCGGTAAGTGAAGGTTCCCATAGAGCAGGGCTGCTGTATATGTTACCCACAGAGGTGTATCTGCTTTCAGTTTCATTGGCTGAAGCCCCCACACCTGAGATGCAGAAACAGAAAAAACCGACCCTTCTCTCTCTATTTATGGGATTAAAGTTCCCAGTCTATCCAGGACCTCCGTGGAGTGAATAATTTGTTTCACATCCTAATTTAAACGAGATAACCAGTTCTTACATTGACATCGCATTTCCAGCCTTGGAATACAACTCTTTTAACAAGCGCAGAGTATACAGGTCATGCGATTGTTTTTCGTGTTTCTAGCAGTAGATTGTAAGGTGTCACAAAGCACACTACGCGAAACTGCGGCTGTCTGCAAGGTTTAACCTGCTTCCGTTATGGGGGCAGTTAAAGTGTTGCAAGCGACAGCAAAACGCATCCAATAATGAAGTGTGTTTCCTGATGACAGCCGTGGCAGCCATGATTTACTTCCTGAGTTAGGTACTGTGGGCGGTGTTATTCGTTTGCAGTTGTCTATGTGAAGAAACGATCTGCTTCTGCTGAGGATCACCGGTGAAAATCAACCTGCGTGGAGCCGGGACACTGAGCATCCTATCCTTGCCCCACTTCTTCCTCTACCGGTTTGCCACCAGCGGACCGGGCCTCCATCATTGATGGACGCCAAAGCTCCGCTTTGCAGATTTGCTGCCCTGTCTCCGGTGTCGATGAGAGACGGAACAAGCTGTGCGGGCCAAGAACCTGCGCCAGAAACACGAGCGAGTTCAAAGCGAATGAAACAAAGAGACACCTGATGTCTTCTAACCAGTGGCACAGGTGACCGGGCGAGCAGCGCACACCAAGGCTTGGCGACACAAGAGAAGGAACTCAGAGAAAGGATTCCTCATCCCAGCGCGACCTGTGGCAGCTGAGCCCTGCGGGTGGTGGCGCATGAGTACAAGAGTAGAGACGACTGACTGCACAGGTCACAAAGCGTCCCCCAGTGGGATATGGCTGGCGTACAATCCTGAGGTGTTCAGCAGCTGACGCGGTGTACGATCCAATCAAACACATTCATTTTCATTCCTGTGCTGAGCCCGGGTAGAAAATAACATTCTGGGGAACTTTGCGGCTGTAGTAGCACTGATTTGCTCACACTTGCAACGTCTTAAAACTAACCAGCGACGGCTGAAGCGGCCTCCAATCAGAACAGCGGCCTCGTTTTTAATGTCACAGGAGTTCATTGAGAATAAGGGACCAGGTGACCCCTTGGCTCAGCACTGCTGAGGGGCGGTGAGGGGAGCCCCTGGGTATAATTCACCTAAGGAGCCGAGCCGGGCTTCACCGTTGAATCAGCAGCAACTCCTGAAAGATGGAGACCGGCCCTGTCCGCCTCCACCACAGGTCCCTAAACTCTGGGTACTAGGGCACAAGGCCGCGCGCCTTTTATGCCCATTCAGGGCATACAATGAATCCATTTAACCTGAAAGTTCTCGGAGTTAGTGCATTATTTTGAGACAGAATGGCTTGAGACAGAAAGAGGCAAGCATTGCTCACGGTTTCAAAGCTGAACTGTCTGGAAACTGAGAGAAATATCGGGTTAAATCAATCCATTTTACTCTCTGCAGGTGCGTAAAACAAGCATATGCAAAGACCACTATGATACGATTCCTGCGCTTTATGCCAGCGGGACATCCCAGGCACCGGAGCGAGTCCTGTACATTAGATTGCGAGTGGAATCGGTGGCCCTCATGTCACTCTAAAGTCCACCAGTGACCAGGGGGGAGTGAACCGGTCTTGCTGCCGCCCACACTCTGCGTGTTAGCACTGGACGTTCACAGCAGAGCACTGGCCTCAGCAGATGATGCTACCTGTGGAGCAGGGGCTGATGCGCGCGCGCGCCGCCCTCTGACGCAGAGTTGTGTTCATACCCGCCCTGGTAGTGTACTTGGGCTGGGTACATATGGCGCGTGCACCCGGGTTCACCGGTTCACTTGCACGGAGTCGTTTTGTTGAAGCATCTTTTTGTGACGCAATGTGTTCGCATACCTTTGAGATGTTTTTACAGTAAATATCTTTGATCTGATTTTTTTTTTTGTAAAAAGCTATCAATTGACCACTTCTGATGTGCCAAGAATGTTGAGGCTCACACTTCCCCGGAAGGGGGGTTGGGGGGGGTGGGGGTGCTTTGTTCTCTCACTGATCTGACCCGGTTGCTAGGGTCATAGGACTGCACCTTATAAATTAGTCCAGTCGTCCCCACGGAGCTTTCCTTGTGAGCATGGAACACATCCTCTCTCTTTATCTCCTTCGGTTCTATTTCTCATTTCTATCCCTCCACTTCTCTATTTTATGACGTTTTCTTTCACCCCTTGTTTCACTCTCAGCCTTTTCTTTTCTTCCCTTCTTGTTCTTTTTTCACAGTCTCCTCCTTTGTCACGCCATAATTTCTCTGTTCCCCGTTTTCTCATTCTAGCCTTTTTTCTTCCTTCCTCTGTTCTCTTTGTTTTCTTTCCCTCCCTTTCCTTTCTTCCTGCCTCATTTCCTTGCTCCAATTTGCACCTCCTTCCTTCCCGTCCTTTGTTCTTCACTTGTTGTATCCGTTTCTTCGAGCCGCTGTAGGGTTGCCTCTCTTGTCCCTTCTTCTTTTCACTCTTCTTGTCTCTTTTTTTCTTTCCTTGCATTCTTTTCTGTGCACATTTTCTTTATTTCTCTTTCTATTTCTCCCTTCCTCTCCTCTTCATCTGTTCTTTCTTCTCCACCTCCCGTAACCTTAAGTTCCAGCCTGCCTCTCGCTTCTCTTCCCCTCTCTTCACTGACTTATTTATGTCCTTATGTTCCTGTCTCTCAACTCTTTCTTTCTACCCTTTCTCCTTCTAACCTGTCTTCTGCGCTCTCACCCTCCCTGTATCTTTCTCTCACTCACCTTCCTTCCCTCCCTTTTTCCCTCACTCGTCAGTCCAGCCTGCCCTCTGTCCCCCCTTCCTGACCTCTCCTCCTCTCTGTATCTCTCTCTCCTTCCCTCCCTGCCCCTCTCCGGTTTATCCCACCTTCCTTTCTATCCTGTCCTCGCTCGGCTCCCCCACCCCTTCCCCGCACACTCGGATGATGTCATCATTAAACTGTCTATCCACAGGCTCCCGGCTTCCTCTGAACCCCCCTGAGAAGCCTTCTGGCCCTGGGCATGCTCTCGGTGAAGGCTGCAAGTTGCCAGGGTTACTGCAGACCAAACCTCAGCTTTTATTGGGGGTGGAGGTGGGGGGGGGGGACCTGGGGGCGGAGTTAAGATATGCACTAAAGCGGAGGGCTGGAAATAGAGAGGTGAGAGAAGTGACTGGGGGCTGGGGGGTATAGCTGATCATCAAAAGGTTAAAGTGAGACACTGGCCGCGTTCACAGACCGCAGCAACAGACCCACCACAGACCGTATCGCCAGTGAAGGCACAGACCGCATCGAACAACGCACACAGACCGCATTCCACATGGAACAAAGACCCCGCCTCGAAGAGGATACAGACCACCCCAGACGCGAGCCCAAAGGGCATATAAACACCCCCCCCCTACACAGGGGCGGCTGGTGACATTTGAAAGTGGTGAGGCGTAAACTAATTTGCATATTGCACCGCAGCGAGCGCAGCGAGCGAGCCCGAACCACCTTGCATCCATCCATACCTCATTCATTCATCCACCCATCCATCCATCCATCCACCCACCCACCCATCCATCCACCAATTCTGCATCCACCCTGCATCCATCATTCATTCATGCATCCATCCATCCACCCACCCATCCACCCATCCATCATCCATTCCTGCATCCATTCCTGCATCCATTCATGCATCCACCCATCCATCCATCCTGCATCCATCATTCATTCATGCACCCATCCATCCACCATGCATCCATCCTGCATCCATCATTCATTCATCCACCCATCCTGCATCCATCATTCATTCATGCATCCACCCATCCATTCATCCACACATCATTCATCCTGCATCCATTCATGTGTCCACCCATCCATCCACCCATCCTGCATCCATCATTCATTCATGCATCAACCCATCCATTCATCCACCCATCATTCATCCATCCATCCATCCACCCATCCTGCATCCATCATTCATTCATGCACCCATCCATCCACCCTGCATCCATCCTGCATCCATCATTCATTCATCTACCCATCCACCCATCCTGCATCCATCCTGCATCCATCATTCATTCATGCATCCACCCATCCATTCATCCACCCATCATTCATCCTGCATCCATTCATGCATCCACCCATCCTGCATCCATCATTCATGTATTTTTATGACCATATAACTTGCACACAGCTTGTCAGTGTTTAATACCAGTCTCGAACCTTGTACTCCAGCAACAATGATACATGATTAATATTAATTGTTTTTAAAAACATGTATTTGTTCGACACCAATTTCACACCTTAGTCGGAACATCATTTTTATTTGTTTTTTAAAGTATCTATTTATTTACCACCAAAGTAAGTCATGTATACATTTTTATGGTTTGATAAGAGGCTCGAACCTGGTTTCCCAGCACCAAAGTCGGCCGTGCTATCCGTCAGGGGTTATGTAACCGGGCTATGTAGTGACCAGCCAATCCTGCACCAGGATTGGCTGGGGGGGCACCATGACTCCTCGCCCAGTCGCCCTGTGTAACCCCGGGGGCTGCGGCCCGCCCCCTGGTCCTCTCTCTAAGGGGGAATTCACAAGAAAACGATCTGCGCATGCGCGGGCATGTTTGTGCCCAAAAATACACTTGCGCAGCTGCAGCAGCCCGATCCTCCCCCCCCCCTTCCCTTGCGCACTCCGGGAAGGTCGGGTGTCTCCCGGTTTCCCGGCCGGCAGATAGCGCGATTTTTGAAAATAATTGTGTTTGGCTTCTAGTAACGACGTAGTGGGTCCATGGGGCTTAGTGGGGCTTCGCCCCTACGCCCCAATGGACGCACCGCGCCTGCCCCTACACCGCTGGTACACAGACGGGTCCACCTTTAGACAACAGACCACACCCACCTATCCTCTTCTGACCTCCATGCGGGCACAATGACCCCCCGAGTGGCTTCAGCAGAAGTAACCAACCGCATCTCTGGGCAGTACAGCTCAGACCAGATCCCTATCCATCCACACACCTGGCAGCCTTACTTCGGCCCATCCGTTAGGCAATGCTATACAGCCCAAGTCTTCAGCCCGGGTTGACATCTGAGAGAAGTCTTAGCAGTCCAGATGCAGTTCACCCAGTTCTCTGGGCCACCGGGAAATGATTCAATTTAAGTCAGAATACCTACAAAACTAAGAATTCAACAGCTGCCGTCGCAACTCTGTGCTTGATCACTGGAGGTGACGAGCGATACTGGGCACAAGTCAAAGGGTCTCCTACCTATACCAACTGACCAAGTTGCAAGCATACACCGCGATTCAGCCAACAACTGTCCAATTCAGTCTCTGGCCTGCACACACCTTTTGTGTTCCTCTGTACACCAGAACACCACCACCCAACCAAAACAAATCACACACGCTCTACCACATCACCACTATCTCAATTCACTTACCCAACGTAAGCCACACGACAGCCTCCTCGTTGAGCCACCACGTCACCCTCATCATGCTTGTGTATCCTCACAGCTCACCAACCTCACACATCATTCCTTCCACAATACCACTGACTCAGACTTATATGTGGCTATCACCCCCTCAGGAGTATCATTACACCTACAAACTCCAACGCTCAAGGTCTCTCAGTCCTGCATCTTTATATATCACATTACCAAGGTGCCTCTCATTCTGTCTAATGAACGCCAGATCTACATGCAGCACTATAATGGCCAAATTGATTCCTGCGCTTGCATTAGGATGCCCTGTTTCTGTGCGATGCCAGATTTTTTTTATTGTGCTTTAATCGTGGGGCTGAGAGTCAGCTGAGCACAAGCATGTGTTCGTGTCAACTCTAGATTTAGTCAGAGCATGAAGGTCCGTTACGATAAGGGGGCTCTCAGTGTGTGGGGGGGCTCTCAGTGTGTGGGGGAGGCTCGCAGTGTGTGGAGAAGGCTCGCAGTGTGTGGAGGGAGCTCGCAGTGTGTGTGGGGGGCTCGCAGTGTGTGGGGGGCTCGCAGTGTGTGGGGGGCTCTGTGTGGGTGTGTGTTGGGGGGCTCTCTGTAGGTGTTTGTGGGTGTCATTTGCGAAAGATAAAGCTAGTGGCATTGCAAATGACAATGCCATTTATTTATGTAAAAAAAAAAACATAAATAAAAATAATGTCAAGAGCATTGCCAATAGCTCAAACTTTAACAAAGGCAAAACCATTGCATTGTAAATGCTTGTTTTAAATTGTGTGAGCATCTTGCTCGTTTTAGTCATTTTGACTATCGAGCATGACCTGCGGTACCCGCCTGTAAGAGCAGGTCCTCCTGGCTTGGTCAGCACTATAGTTTTTTTTCTCATCCCTATAAAACACTGCGATGCTTCGACCGCGCAGCGTGTTAATACCGCTGGGTGCTGTCGGCTCTCCGTGACTGATAATTGCTGCTAGTTCACGATTTGCTATTTTGCACTTGCCGCCGGTTTTAAATTGTGTGAGCGGTTTTAAATTGTGTGAGCATCTTGCTCGTTCTAATCATTTTGACTATCAAGCGTGACCTGTGGCACCCGCCTTTAAGCGCGGGTCCGCCTGACTTTGTCAGCGTTCCAGTCTTTTTCTCGCCCTCTATAAAACACTGCGATGCTTCGACCGCACATCGTGTGACTACCGATGTGTGCTGTGGGTTCTCCAATGCTGATAATTGCTGCTAGTTCACGATTTGCTATTTTGCACTTGCCGCCTATTTTAAATTGTGTGAGCATCTTGCTCGTTCTAATCATTTTGACTGTAGAGCGTGACCTGTGGTACCCGCCTGTAAGAGCTGGTCCACCTGGCTTGGTCAGTGCTCTAGTCTTTTTCTCTCCCCCTATAAAACACTGAGATGCTTCGACCGTGCAGCGGGCGTGCCAACGGTGCACTTAAGGCAAGCCCGTCTGCACCTGTCAGCGTCCCGGAGGTGGCCGCCACCGGCCACTCTGCCGGTAAGTTTAACCGCACGTCCCGCCTATGTTATAGCAGACGCTCCTGGAAATGGGAATGGGCGGGAGCTGCCACTCCCCTCTTCCTTCTTCCCTCCTTTTGGAGCCAACTAAAAAGGGCTGCTCACAATGTGGTTGGGATGCTTTTATCAAAGAGACAGGGCAGATTTTGAAGAAGTGGGGCTTGCGTAATTCTTGTCGCAGTGATGTCAATCAGTCTCAGGACACTGTTCAACTAGGGTCTTGTTTCTTAACACACGGACCATGAAAAAAAAAAACCTTAACATCTATGACCTATTAGTGGAAAAAACCTTGGACTTTCTATTTTTAACAAAGACCTGGCTTAGCGAGGCCTCAAACCCTACCATCGCCTCTGCTATCCCGACGGGTTAGCACATAATTAGGAAGGACCGGCATGAGGGCATTGGCGGAGGTATCGCTATTATTTTTAAAAATCATTTCTCTTCTACAATAGTCCCTTTTGATGAAGTAGTGGGAGCGGAAAGTGTTGGCTTCCACATGGGGGTGTCTCGACATCAATCACTGGCTGGCATTTTAATATATAGACCTCAGGGCCCGCCGGCAGGTTTCTAGCGTCCATTGGTGATGCTGTCTCACCCTTTGTCGTGAAATACAAACATTGCTTGGTGTTAGGTGATTTTAATATGCATATGGACAAATCGGATGATCAAGACTCTATCAGACTACAAGAGTCCTTCGAGATGTTAGAGTTGGCCCCTTATGTGCATTATCCCACTCACGAAAAGGGTCACACTCTAGATCAGATCTTCTCCACCGCTAAAGTAGAAACTAGTCAATCCCTTCTCCTTTTGTGGTCTGACCACTTCCTTTTGAATTTTATAATTGGGAAGGAATCAAATTACCCCAAAGCCTCCGGGAAGTCCCAGAGTAGTAATTTCAGACCTTTCCATCTCATTACACCTGACGCATTGAGCACTGCCATCAATAAACATCCCATTTCCTTTAGCGGGGATTTGGAGTCTGATGCTGCGGGATTGGACAATTGGCTCCAGCTTCGTGCAGGGGAGTTTGCGCCTCCTGCTTCGTGCCGTGCGAAGACTGTCCGGCCCTCCGCCCCTTGGTTCATGACAGCCCTCAAGAAAAGTAGGAGTATTTGTAAACACTTAGAAAGGATCTGGCGGAAGCATTTAGATCCTAATGATAAAATTATTTATAACTCACTACAAACAAGTTCATGAGGAGAAATCGTTTTTTCTCCTCAAAAATTGAACTTGCAACAAACAACAATAAGAACATTTTCAAAATAGTTAGGGAATTGTCTTCTCCTGCAGCGGCGGTCAAGCTATTTACCCCCTCTAAGGTGTGGACATGTCGTATGACCTCCTACTTTCATGATAAGATTAAAAACATTCAGGATACTTTCTCTATAACACCTTCTGCACACGGAGACATCTGTGAGTACAACTCCTCCCCAATTCCAATAAGAGAACCATCTTTTACACAGTTTCCAAATCTCTGGAAATCATGAAAGTCCTCAAATCTGGCTCCCCCTCCGACCCGTGCACTGCCACTGTTCCACGCAAACAAATGATGGACGGAATGCTGAATAAATCATACATTCACCCACATTCAAGAGATCTGGGTTAAATCCATCATTCTTTTGCTCACCATGCCACTGTTCTGGCATCAATAGGGCGGTTAGTCAGATCCTTAATCTCTCTCTGCTGAAGAGGCTGGTCCCTGACAGGTGGAAAAGGGAGAGCATTCTTCCCTTATTAAAAAAGCCGACACTGGAGCCAGAGTTAGCCTCTAATTACAGGCTTCCTTTCTTTTCCAAGGCCCTGGAAAAAGCTGTGAATTATGTCACCACCTCATTCGTCGAATCCAATTAAGTACTCCATCAAAGTCAGTCTGCATTCAGGGCAAATTTCAGCACTGAAACGGCGCTGTTGAAAGTTTTGGAGGTCATTAAGGATGCTTTGGATAAGGGTGGCAAGGCCATATTGATATTATTGGACTTATCTGCGGCCTTTGACACCGTCCCCCATGACCGACTCCTGTCGAGACTCCAGGAGTGTGGTTTCGGGGGCGCGGTACTCAACTGGTTTGCCTTCTTTCTAATGGATCGCCAGCAAACAGTTTGGTCCCCGCTTTTTGCTGCCCCTATCCCTCCTCAGGAGGTGGGAGTTCCTATGGGCTCAATTTTGAGCCCCACTCTTTTTAATATATATATATATATATATATATATATATATATATATATCCCCCTGGTAAACTCTGGCTGAGGCTCATGGATCAAAAATAGTATTGTATGCGGACGAAACGCAGCTGCTCTTCACCTGCAGTAAAGACTCTGATTTTAAAGGAGATGTGAGTAACTCCTGTTTATTAGAAGTGTTCTCCTGGCTCCAGTCTAATCAACTTAAATGTAATCCTGGAAAGTCGAAGATCATCTTCTTCGGGCCCCCCCCCCCCCCCCCCCCCCCCCCCCAGTAAAGTGGCAAAACTGGTGACCCGGAGACATGTCCCCTCCCACAACCTGTGTAAAGAGAGTGAAAAATGGAGGAGTGAAGTTGGATGAGAATCTTTCCATGCAGGCACAGATTCAGGCAGTTGTCTGTTCATGCTTCGGCATGCTGAAAATGCCACTGGAACTGAGACAGGAAGTCATTGAAAACCAAAACCTGGTTTCAACAGCACATGGCCAACGTCGTCACAACGCTTTCAGTGCCGAGACACACTATCCGGTAGCTGTCCGATTTACAAATACTCATTTAATATAACATAACGAGTAACCAATTATGTCATGATCGGAAATGTAAAGGGAAACAAATCAGCATTGCCTACGAATTCATACAAATACAGAAAAGTGATGCATTATATAGTTTTCAGGTAGTGAAAAATATTTCTCGAACACAACTAGGTTACATCAGTCCTGTGAAACAGACATGTCAGTTGTATTACTTTTCCCAAGCTGTAATGTATTCTGATAGGAACATTATGTTTACTTTAGCATTCTGGATCTGCACGATATAAGCCAGTCCCTGTAGTTTACTCTGTTGTTGAATTGAGAAATAGGGTCTTGGTGTGCACTATTAGAATCATTCCAATGTTTTCACATGTGCAGGAATGAGTACATTTATTCATAACATAACTCCCCTTCAGCATCATTAAATAACGTACTCCGCATCTCCAACCTGCCTTTTGATTATGTCTCTGTTCTATAAATGCAGTTACTATTATCAAAGGGTTTCTGTGCACTTTCAACAGGAGGTAGTAGTAGAGTGGCTGCATAGTGATATGTTGCATCTAGATCAAATGTGACCGAGAAATATTCAAATGGTCTGTTGTAATAGCCAGCCATTTCTAAAAATGTGTGCACCTGTTTTTGCATGATTCGAGGTGGTTAAGCCAAAATGTATTTTATGCACTATGCGTTCAGTGGTTAGTAATACTGGCATACATTTAAGTACTGCATCAATGCGGCACCTTATTGACATGTTAGGGTATAAAACCCTTAAGAAGCCTATGTGAAACTATAATAAATAGTTGGCTGATCTCAACATTATTTCGAAATCGTGACAACCCTTCTTTTTGAAGAACAGTGAACAAAATGATAGAATGCACACATCCTTGTGCTAATGATTTAACAATACTACTCAAAGCTTTTATGCTGTGGCGTGCAGACTGATGACGCGGTCTGTCCCAAGTCACACAAGTGTATGATTCTCGGTATAAGTGGCGCGTCCTCGAGCGCCAACTGTCAGTCGCACAGCCTAAGATAAAAAATTGTTTTTCACAATAAACCAATATTCATCCAGTACTCCAGATTTAATCCATGATTCTGTGTTTCTTTAAGCCATTTTCCAATCTTTGTCCATTTATTTCTAAGACAGCGTTATTCCACATTGTTTCTAATGCCGCTGACACGCCTATCCAGGCCTTATCAATGGCATGTAGGAATTAACAACACATCTTGATTAACCTAATGTTTTTTTCACCCAACTTATTTCGGGCTTTGCAGACCTTTGTCACGGGTAACTGAAATAGTAAAAAGGACACATAAATATTCTACTCGGTTCCCATAAATATACCCTTGTAACCTAATTATATAACATAAAAATTAAGAAAAAAAAAATCCACTGTGTTTTGCCGAGAATGTAAACATAAACTTAATACTCAGTCCACACCTATTTGCATGAGCAATCATGCGAAAAATTAATTAATTAAATCCTCCTATTTCCACTAACGGAAATATCCATTGTGAGTCAAATGTTATCTGGAGCCACCAAAGTCATTGCTCGCTATTAATGCGTGTTTACAAAATCTTTACGCCGTGACTAACAGAACAACCATATAACACTACACATTTCAAGCTGTGACTGGCTTGTATTGAACTGGCATATGGTCACTGGGTTTGGGTTACACCTCCGTGTTAGTTTAAAATAGATGGTCTTCACGTGTGGCGTTTCCGACGGGAGTGCCGCGGTGAATAAATGTAAGTATGGTGGCTGCTTATCTTAAAAGACGGACCCTGGTGGTTACCACACTCCTTCCAATTTCCATGAGTGCGAATCAGGTAGTGGTGCTTGTCCACAGTAAAGGTCCTAATACCGGGTGATTTAAAAGGGAAATATCCTGATGGCCTCAATAGGTGAACCCCATTTGCAAAGTTATCCTTCAAATAAAGATCATAGTTTGTAAACGGAACAAATTGACCACCAACGCAGATGAAACCAAAACATTGATCTTTTCTGAAAAGCATTCTAAATTCCAGTGTTTTTTAAACAATCCACTCCTAGAGCTGGTGCATTCCTATGAATAATTGGCCCTCAACTTTAATTCTAAATTAAATTAGTCAACAAATTTTTCTTTACTGAAATGCACCGGCCTTGGTACTGTTGATGGTCTTAGAAGATTTGATGTGAGCTATGTGACTTACTCTGTTGAAAGCTGTGTGTGGAGAACTAATATCCAAAGCTCAATAGGAATGTTTGCACTTGATTGGAGAAGTGATTGGGGCCCATTGAATATTTGTGTATTACTTGCAATGCCTTCAAATACCACGATCAATGCCATCCAATTAGAATCTCGCCTTAAATCGTACAATTTACTTGCTAATGCCGTCTGGTTTTCTTACCAATTCGAGCACTACCCAGCTAAGGGCAAAATATTGCTTATAACGTGGGAGGCCCTTGCAGATAACATTTTTAAACTAATGACAGCTCGGGGTTCTTTGGCTTCCAACCTTGAACGCAGTCCTTCTATAATCTGCCCCATTGGATGTATTTTGCTGAAACAGTTATTAAATGAGCAGGTGCATGTGGTGTTCTGTACTTGTATAATGTGTTCTATACATGTATAATGATGTCACCTTCTTGAAGGTTTAAATGATGGCTAAGGTGTAATGACATGACTGGTGATTCTGAAGGAGTTGACTGTTGGATGTGGCAGTGCCTGGGGTCTATGTGACTTGTAGCTTAAAGAAGTTTCTGAAATCCCTGTGAAGACCAGTGATACAACATTGGCCACGAGCGATGTGCTGTGTGCAGGGCTACTTAAGGAGCTGAGACGTTACTTTTAAATTCCCTAAAATTCAGATTTACCCAACTCCATAATCAACGCACATTCCGGGCGATAACTTTCTCCAATTTAGGACTAAAAGAAGGTATTCCTTCCTTTTGTAATTTTATATTGTTTCTTTTAGGCCGATTTCACCTGGGTAGCCTCTCACACTTTAAACTGTAAAGCAGTGGCTTCAGCGTCAGAAGAGCTCAAAGTGCACCACATGACATTGCATAGTGTAGCGAGCATGGAGCATGCTGGTGTCTCCTAGCAACAATAGGCTCACCTCCACGTGTCCTGATTGAAGCATCCTTGTTTGCTGAGCAACGACTAGAAGGCCTGAACTACGAGGAGGCGTGAGTGATGCTAGCTGGGAGCCGACGTGAGGTGGGGACTGTCTCTTAGCAACTGAAGATTCACCTCTGCGTGTCTCCAATTAGACCGTCTTTGTTAATGGAGCAATGCTGGCAACCTGAATGGACGATACATTCAGCTGTAGGCACGAGTAATTAAAAAACAAAATGTTGGTCTCAGCTGCGTGCATCATATATTAGTGACATGCACATCTAAAAATACTCAGGCGGCCTTCTTGGAGTAGTATGCTCGGCCCTGAAGTAAGCTGCAGACACTAGTTGTGTATTTTTAAATACATGTGGAGGATTATCAGCAGTGTGTACTACGGTGACACACACACCTACAGCACACATAGACAACAGTCCTATACACTGTCAGCCGTAGGCACAAATAGTTTTTAAATACATTTGAGGCTTTTCAGCAGCATGCACCACACAGCGGTGGCACGCGTATCTACAACGCCACAGCAGACACTAAACAACGGTGATACGCACACCTGCTAACTCTGGTAAGAGTTTGGATTTATCGTGTGCGTTCACCATTAGAAACAATTATCATATTTGCTTGGAATTAATCCAGGTAACTGAGTATCTGGTATTGTGATCCAATACCAAGGTCTTATGTTATAAGTTGTTCTTTTTGATCTAGATCTTAATTTTTGTGACCTTTATTGAGCACTTCTACTGTAATGTTGGTCTAAATCCTAATGAGAATCCTCAATTTAGGTTTAAGGAAATGCCATCTGTCAAAAGGATTTCAAAGGGTTGTTGTGAATTGACAAAGGAATTTCCTATTTGTTAGTAAGTTGGAGTTTCTTAAAGAGTTCCTGCATATGATAAGACTTAAATCCAACACCCAACACAAGGTGGCTAAAGTAAGGAATTGTCCTTTGCTAGTAAAGAACAGTATGAGAAAATATTTAGACAAACTAATTGACAATGGCATAATGGAAGAGGGGTAGGCTACGGAGTGGCAGACTCCAGTAGTGTTGGCCAGAAAGGGCAATGGTGGTGCTCGCCTTTGTGTGGAGCTTAGGGAATTTTACAAATCAGTGATGGTGAATCCCTATCCACTGCCTAACATCAATGAAATATTGTGTTTGTTAAATGGTGCCTACTACTTCTCTTTGATTGACCTTACGTCGGCATTGCATAAAATACATTTGCATCCCTCATGCCAAGAATAGATAACTTTTGTTACATCTTTTGGCACCTTCAAATTTTGTTAAGACTGTCTTTTGGACTAATTTTGCTGCCTCATTGTTCTAGAGGGCAATGGACAAGATACTTGAGGGTATTGCAGGTGTCCAGGCTTTTGAGGATGATGTGTCAGTGTTTGGGGCTCATCTTGATGAACACAGTAGTAGACCAGGAGATGTAAAGACCAGCTTGAGAGACAGTGGACTGACATTGAAGTAAAAAAAATGTATGTTCGATGTAACAGAAATTGAATACTTAGGACACTTGGTTATCAAATCGCGAATCGGACCTAAAACTGGTTTGATGGAAGCTATCAGTAATCCGAGTTTGCCCAAAAAAAGGATGAGCTGGTGAAATGTCTTGGCATGGTTGAGTTTTATAATATGTTTGTGCCACAGTTAGCAATAAGAAAAGAATGAATGAGACGGTTGCTGACTAATGTTAGGGAGTTTTTCTGGTGCTAGGTGTGTGAGAAGGAATTTAAAGGGGTGAAATCCTGCTTAGATAAGGCTTCAAGTTTGGGAAGTTTTGAACCCATGTGATGACCGATACCAGCTCAAAAGGACCGGGTGCTATTTTGCTGCAGAGGCCCAATGGATAGTGTACAGAACTGTTTTGTGTGTATTGAGAGAGTTGAGAGGTGCAGAGCTTAACTACCATGATAGAGAAAAGAGGTATTGGGAGTTTTCTGGGTGTTGTGAAAGTTGAGAAAAAAAATTGCGGGCTCAAGATTGAAAATAAGACTGATCATAAACTTCTCAAGGAGGTATTCTTGAAGAAAAGTGTGGATTTTATATCACACAGTATTCACAGGTGGGTAGTTGTCCTCCAGGAATTTGTCATATGTTCCTGGTACTAAACCTTTATTGGCAGACTGCTTTTCAGAAATGGGTGACAATCAGGATGAAATTCCTGAGGAGGGCTATTTATTTATTTGTATACTGGTTACCAAAATCGAAAGCTGAGGTCAGGTCCATAAAAGCCAGATATATTGGTGATCGCTGTGCAATAGTATATTTCCCAATTATTAGGTTGAGATGTAGGCATTGTTCAATTGTGCCTACTTTACTCCTAAACCCTAGTTGACATGGTTGTAAGATAACATTTTCCTTGGTCCATGTTTTAATCTTGTTATATAAGACCCTCCCCAGAATTTTCAGAGTGTTATCTATCAGGGAGATCGGTCTATAACAGCTGGGTTGGGAGCGGTCACCCTTTTTAAAAATCGGGACAATAATACAAGTTGACCAGGTGCTTGGTAACGGGGCATTAGTTAGATTATTGAAGATGTTAAACAAAAACGGCGCCGAAAAATCAGGTTTATGATTAATATGGTAAATGGGTAACCCATCGGGTCTTGGGCTTTATTGCCTAGGCTCTGTTTATAGCTTCCTCAACTTCAGATAGGGATATTAATATCCCAGCGGGAAACTGATACTCAAAGAGATCTTCCTCATATACTGAAGCTATATAGATTATAGAAAAGTGGGCCTCCCAGGCCTCACTGGTTATATTACAACTTATCTGGGTAAGTGACGGTCCCACTGATCTCATGTCCTTGACAACAGCCCAAAAAGAGTTTTCATTCTTTAGACTAGCGGCATTGGCAAGAGCATCCCATCGTTTGTTTAGTAATTCTTCCTTCCTTTGGGAGATCGATAGAAGTATAAGCTAGCTAAGCGGCTTAATTAGTAGATGACACCTCGGTTTAGTTGAGAGGACCTTTCGTATCCGTCTGTTGATCGCTGTACACTCACTGTTGAACCATCTGGGTCCAGGTTGTGCAGCGGTAGTGGGTTTTAATAGCGCAGATTTTATTGCCTTAGAGTTTGGTGAATGCACCGATTACCTTGGGATTATAGTCCTGTGCTGACAAACCGGAATCGATGAGTCTCAGGTTATCTCTTGCTACCTTATGAAGCAGGTCAGCGCTGTTTACCCCTCGCCATACCAATCTTAAATTGTCTGTAGACGTACCAGATTCTTGGCGCAACTCGATTTTGTATGTTGGCCAGGGGGACAGTCTCAGCACTATTTTGATTGGGTTGTGATCTCCGTGGACTGTGGGAACGACTTCAGTTTTCAATAAACAGTCCCCACGGTCGGGGGGGGGGTGGGGGAAGATAAAAATATAGTCAATAGTGGTGGCGCTACCCCTTCCTCTAAATGTCGGCTCAGGTAAATTATTATTATTAGTTATAGCAGCACTATCCATAATATTGCTTAAATAATGACTTTGCAGATGTTCCATTAGTTCCTCGCCCCTATGGCAAATTTTCCCTCTACTGCTGGACCTTATAACAGCAGTATCTTTACTCGGGGGCTTAGCGTTGACATCGCCCCCAGACAAATACCAGCTATTTTATCAAAACCATTGCAATGCTGTAGGGTGTTAACAAAATCAAATAGATTAATACAATTTGTATTGGGTGTGCTGTTGAAGTCATGGTTATAAAAATTAAGTAGGTAAATAGATACCCCCTTTTATATAATAAAGCCCTTCAATATGTATATCTTTGGTGGCCCAGGTTTCTTTGAACATGAGGATGTCCTGCTGTCTAACTAGTTCTATCCAATCTGCTAGATGTACTTTTGACTGTAAACCAGCAACGTTCCAGCTTAGTATGTTCAGAGCTAAATTATCAGAAGCCTTAATTATGACAGCATGATCATGTATCTCATTTGTATGTGGGGGCATATAGATGTCTTATCAGCGCCATTAGTCTCCTGGAGCGACAGTAGTCCGTCCTGAGTGTCCAAATTGGACAATGCTAAGAATCTATTTTGGACAACCTGAAAAGCAGGCTCATTTTTTGTGTGGTGCCCGAAAGTTGGTTGGTAAAAATAACCCAATGGTAATGACCAAATTTGCGTAGGGTTGGTGGTTAAAGTCTCTTGGCTTCCCAGTAGAGATCTTACCATAGATCGTCTACGAAAATTGATGACAATACAATCCCCTTCTATGTTCTTTGGTGAATAACCTACCCACACCTCTCTTGGTACCATAATAATCTCATTTGTGTGTGACACTTTGACCCTCCTGTGCTTAGATAACCAATCCACACATTTTTTACGCAGTTGGCCCCAAGTTTCCCTCTGTTCCCTCCTAAGAGTTGGTACCCCTGCCATCACCAAGACATAGGGGCAGGCTGCTGGCGGCAATCCCAGGACGTCTGTGTTTGGGCCAAGAAAATTCCTGCTCGGGATATCAGGCATATTAATGCTCAATTTGCCCTGGTTTGGTTGGTCGCCAACCAATCTATTAGTAGGTTCAGACGTGAGAATCGGGGGCACAGTCCCATTCATGGTTAATAGACCGTTGTTGAGGGAAATAGGTTTTGGCATTATATTAACCTTTGGGAGAAGACACTCTCTGAGTTGGATACATGTTTTGCAAGAGGTTCCAACCAAGGGGTCGATGGGCAGGCATGTGACAGTAAGGGGTGAGTTAGTATTAGATGAAACACTTGGTATGGGGATAGACCCCCACTCCCCAGGAGCAGCAACAGTTTTGTTGTCTCTCGCCATTGGCTGAATTTGTTCATAAGAGTGTCCAGATGATCAAGACTCTTTCATAGAGATGTGAATTTCATGTCTATCATATTGCAAATCTGCAAACAAACAGTATTTTTGAGAATGTCCCCAGAATCAGATGCAGCAGGTGCCACCTCTATCTGAATACAAATAGAGCGACTAGACTTCCCGCTTAGTGCTGGTTCTGGGATGCGAAAGCTAGATGATGATTGCATCAAGGTAGGCAAGCAGGTACGGGATGAACTGGTATGGGGGGTTGTTTCTTTTGGTACAAACAAGCTTTCCAATCTTCCTTTTACGTTTTACTGCTAAAACTGCTGCGGTTGTTGCAGTACCTATAGTTGGCTGTGTATCGGGCGTATCGTGCCCCTTTGAGCTCCCACTTGAAAGCGACATGTTATTGAAGCTGGTTCTCTGATGCAGGGGAACAGAAAGTATGGTAGGTAGTAGGTGCAGGGTCAGCTAAAACCCCTCCAAGTATGGGGCCGTTCTGTAAGGCCTCACTTCCCAGGAACCGTTGACGCTCTGTTAACTCTATCTCACTGGACACGATGCTAACCGCACTTTCAAGCACACTGTCAATGCTAGTAGAAGCGGGACTTGCAGGTAGTATCCCAGTGCGTTTCCCCATCGTGGGTGTTTAGCCTAACTGTTACCAATCCAGATAATGTAGGCGATCAATCACCTCAAGCCTCTTATCCGACGCTGCATGAAAGAGGGTGGGCTCAGCCCAGCCTCTGCCAGCCGCTGACTGGGAAGGCCAGTGTGCGGCCCACACTGTGGGATCCCTGGACAGTTTTTAAAGCGCCTCCGGGCATGGAAATGTCGTAGCGTCCCCCCTAGCACAGCAACAACAACAATCGGGTGTCCAATGCTGTGGGAGCCCTGGCCGGTTTTTAGAGCGCCTCTGGGCAGGGAAATGGCATACTGGCACCGGCTGCAAAGGATGGTGGGATATGCAGTCCTTCTCCTTGCCCCACTGCACAGGAACAACATCAAGCGAGCATCCCCAAAATATCATCTGGTGGATGGGGTGTCTCTAGGGCCTAATGATTTGCAATCAAGGGAAAATCATGTGGTAAGACCACAGAGTGTAATTAGAATTCTTCATAGGCTACAAGATTGTGTTTAAAAGTCATGTGGTAGGACCACAACTCTGTTTTACAAGTTTTAACTTTGTTTGGAACTTAAACATATACATAGTTAGATTGAACCATAATACTTCAGACTACTGTCTATTGTTTCAATTTTTTAATTTCTTATATTTGGGTAATATTGGGCGAGGGAGGTGATATGAAGTTCTATACTTGTTTTATGTGTTCTGTCCTTGTATAATCATGTCACATTCTAGAAGGTTTAGATGGTTGCTAAGAGGTAATGACATGGCTGGTGATTCTGAAGGAGTTGGCTGTTTGCTGTGGCACTTGATGTGTATTTCTTTGAGATTTGATCTTAGAAATAAGAATGCAACATTTCAAAATAAAAAGGAGTCACAGATGTAAGGTTCTTTGTGAAAGGCTATTGTAACAAAGAATGGTACTCCAGATACTCCAGGTATAAATCATAAAGATGAGTTTATTGTAGATCAAGAGCTCAGCATCAACGGTCTGGACATTACAGCTTCATCATCCCAATCTCACACAGTTCCAGTTAACACTCTAAACATTCTATGATGTCATGTCTATTACCAAAGTATTCCTAAACAAGCATAAGCAAATTACAACAGCTATCCATCATCCAGACCGAGGTTGACTTGCACTTGGCTGGTGCACTGATGCAGGTGCAGTTGGCTCCGGCTGCAGGAAAAGATTAAGAGAAGGACCTTCTGTTTATGTACGCAAGTTTAAGATGCCATTTTTGGTAGAGTGTTTGCATAGCTTCAGCCCAGCCCCTTTCCTGCTATCGCACTCTGCAACCTACAGTAGGTGTGTGTACTAGATATATATATATATATATATATATATATATATATATATATATATATATATATATATTCCACGCCCCTCAGGATTGAAAGAAGTTGCTCTCTGGGTTGGATAAGGCTGCACCCCTTTCGAGCTTTCAGTTTGGCGTGTTGCTAATGCCATGTTCCTTTTAGTCTACTCAGACCTCCTTACTTCAAGTTGGGAAACCGCAAACCCCTCTGAGTTGGCTCTGCCCTCTCAACCCAGACAGAACTGTTTTCACCTAGCCACATTTTATTTACAATTGGACTACTAATAAAAGCCTTATAAGAGAGCATGTTTTTGTAGGGTAGAGATCAGCTCATATAAAATAGCTTGAGCACATTTGTGTGGTGAATACTACAAAATAGCTCCCCTTGTCCACAAGTAAGAATTACTGCCATTAGTTCAAGTTCATCTTGTTCCTTTGATGGACTATTTAAGATAAAAGGCTCAGCCTTTAGCAAAGGGGAAGAAGAAAAGTTTGAGTTAATTATAATACGTTATCATTTGGATAAAGATGGCCTGAAAAAGAGAAGCATGGGCCATTGAAGTGAAAAAATTAAAGGGAGACATAGGGGAATGAAGGAGCGAAACCATGGAAGAAATTAGAGAAGAATTGGGTTGAGGGATAAAGGAAAGTATGGAATAAAGGATTACAGAAGAATTGACAAAGGGAGGAAATTATAATAAAACAGGATAAAAATAAGTCCTATGGGGATGACGAATGTAAATGGGGATGAACTGGTTATGCAGTGAAGAAATGAGAGGACCCAAAAATGTTTCTAATGGCTATGTAACTGATCTTCGTCAAAATAATGCAACCTTGAACAAAACCTAAATGATGCTTCAGTGCTGCCAAGCCCAGGAGCACTTTAAATGCTGGATACGTCCATATTAAAGGACCATTGAGGGTAAACACACAGCGTGTCAAGCATAACTACTACTGAAACGAGTGGAGCTTGTCTGTTTTAAAACAAATTATTACATTTCTTCAGAATCAGTAAGCTACTGGAGCTGCAGTATTGTGGGATGAGAAGTTAAAGACACCGCACAGTAGACATTTCTTTCCATACGTCCAGATCTCTGTGCCCAAATCCAAAATGGTCTGATTTTGTCATGTTTGCTTTGTTTCCTATTTGGACCATTGATATTGATCCAGCTATTTAGACAGTATCACCTCAAACATGTAAGCAAGCTTCAGTACTCCTCTTTAAGCACAAGAACAATGTGATAGTTGAGTATCTATGAAAAACGTTTAGTTTTAGTCCATGGGTATTTGTTTTTACTGGTTTGTCACAGCTGTCTGGCAGAAGGAATTCCTATTCAGTTGCCCTGAAACTCTACAAATTGGGAGAGGCACCCTTTCACCACCAAAAGGGAAAGGGTCCGAATATAATGAAAACAATAAAAGGTCCCTTTTGTGTCACTCACTCTAACTCTTCATACTTATTGGATCTCTATGTATACATTCTCACAATCTAAACACTGAACACAGTGATGTATAGGATGTCACATTTATTAAAAACATTCTTTTTTTTCTTTTTTTTTATTCCCTTGGGAACAAATAAACTACATCTAGCAATATTTTTAAAAATACACATCAAATAAATAAAACAAAAATATCATGAGATTCCCTAATCCGTTATACTTTAGAATCAACAATTCACAAGATATCAATCTATTATGCTTTAAAAACGGAAATTCACAAAATGTCGACGCAGCATTTCGGTGGATTAGACTCCATACACACCACCTTCTTCAAGACAAGATATTTACAACACAAGTTTATCTAGAAAATATAAAATATACACAATTACATTCTAATAAGCATGTTTACATTAACAAGTTCAGTGGTTTTTTTTGGTCTCTCGCTATTTAATCACATCCCTTCACTCCAGTCATCCTATCTGTGATGTTTCCTCTTTCCCCTGTTATCCAATCCTTCCCCTTTAAGATGTGTTATTCTTCCCTACATTCCAAGTTCTAAGAATGTACCTCGTAGCACAATTCTTTTTGAGGCAGTTACTGGTGGCTGTTGATGGATGAGGTTTTAATAAACCCACTCTGCTTTACTGAAACAACTTTTCCTTAATTATTTAATAATTAAATGAACAACATTATACTGGCGACGATCGGAAACGAAAACAACCTCAACATAGCAACACATCGGAGTTCCTGACCTGTCCCCTCCTCCAGCGGCTGTTTCCATAATCACGAGTGAAGCGAAGACTTCCCAGCGGCAGTTCTGATAAAGACATATTGGTGAGGAGAGCGGGAGGTTTTGTTAATAAAATATGGGACTTGAAGATTAATTAAAAAGGACTTTGCGCGAATGAAAAAAAAGAACGGTGACTGCTCGCGCTTTGCTCTCGCGCTTCGCTCTACGTTCCTGTGACGTCACCGTGAGATTCAAGTGCATGCGTTCCAGACGCGCTGACGCTCCTCTGCGTTTCAGGAGAACCACGCTGCGGTTCATTAGAACACGCAGACCGAAAACAAGACGCGCTGAACGCGCTACATTGGAACACACAGACAGAGAGCAGAACGCTATGAAAAGACTGAAATAGAACGCGCTAATCACACTGACGGCATAAAGAGCTGAAAGGAGAGCAAAAGATATTATCCATTGTTAGTGACTAACACTACAATTCAAAGTGAATACTTTACATTCAGAAGGATTATTCTTTATTATAACAAATACTTCTCTTTTAAACAAACATTAGAAAGTGGAACATTATATTTTATAACTCTAATTTTCCATCAACTAAGTGAAGAAAAGAAGCACAATACAATTCACATTTACTAAAAGAATTAAAAAATTTAATTGATTCGTAAATAACAAAATATAAATTTCAATCTTACATTTAATTTAAAGGGAAAATGCAAAATGTAACACAACCTGCGTTTTTTCTTACAAGTCCAGGAGAGCCTAATGTAAAATGGAAAAAATGGAAGAAAATATTCGCTAATTATGCCAAGGTTTGCGGAACCAACTTGAGTGCTGAAAGAAAGCATTCACTTCTTCTTCATTGTCTAGGAGGTGAAGGACAGGATGTCCTTGAACATTTGCCAGACTTAACAGCTGCAGAACAAAGAAACCTAAATGAATACGAAATTGCCATTGTACAACTTGATAGGCATTATCTACCTAGACTTAGCACCATCATGGAAAGGTACCATTTTGGCCTTCGTGAACAGAAAAAGGATGAAACTGTAGAAGAGTATGTATCATCTTTGAGGAAACTTGCCTCCTCTTGCAACTTTGGTCAGACACTTGATGAACGAATACGTGACCAATTCGTTTTGAGATGTGCACATGATGATATAAGAAAAGAACTGTGGTTAAAAGATGAGCCTCCTTTAGAAGAAGTTTTGACTATTGCTAAACAAGTAGAGCATATGACAAGATGTGTCGGAGAACTAAAAAGAGAAAAGGAAAAGCCGTTCACCTCTGAATCTAAAGACGAAGTAAAAATTGACGAGACTGTCTGTCAAGTAAAAAAAGTGGAGAATGTCACAAATGACGAGAGGAATGTTAGGACAATTAATCCTTCTTTTTCTTCCTCTAATAGGTTTGCTTGTTATAGATGTGGTCAAATTAGTCATTTGGCTAACTCACCTATGTGCCCTGCATTGAAAATAACATGTAACGTATGTAATAAGAAAGGTCATTTTGCAAGGTTGTGCAGAAGCAAAACGTATAATGGTGACAACTCTAGAAGGCGGTGGCCTCAACCTCAAATAAGGTCAATTTGTTTTGAAGTTAAGGATGACAAATCTGATCATCCCTCTCATTTAGTTAGAGTGGAAGGCTCAATGATAAATTTAAAATTTGATTCCTGCTCAAAAATAACTATAATTGATGAAAAATTGTATAATGAACTATTTAAAGACAAAGTCAAACTGTTTAAATGTGATATTTTTCCATTGGGGTATAGCGAGAAACCCATTGGAATGGTAGGATATTTCATGGCAGAGATTGAACTTGGTTCGAGAATCACTGTAGGTAAAGTCTACGTGTCAAAGAAAGGTGATGCACTTTTAGGTTGGTTAGAACAACGCTATTTAGGAGTGACACTTGATCCAAATGCCACCCCACAAGTCAGAATTCAAGAAGTATCTAATCCAGTACGAGACGACAAATGTGATGAAGGGTTGTCTTTGTCTTTGGCTAAACAATATCCTAATGTTTTTAAAGAAGAGTTAGGGTGTCTGCGTGGATACAAACACCATATTAAATTAAGAACAAATGCTTTTCCTGTGGTGGCTAAAGTAAGGAGAATTCCTCTGGTTGAACAAGCAAAAGTACAAGAGGAACTTGACAAACTTGTGAAAAATGGTATTATTGAACCTGTGGAGGCGACTGAGTGGCTTGCTCCTGTAGTTATTGCAAAGAAACCCACTGGCGAAATTCGCCTTTGCATTGATCTAAGAGCTCTAAATAGGGAGGTAGTTGTTGATAGGTTTCCCCTTCCCAACATTGATGAGATAGTCAGCACTTTAGAAGGTGCAAAATATTTCACCACTCTCGATTTAGCTTCCGCTTACCACCAGGTTGAGTTAGATACCAGTTCACAAGACCTTACTGCCTTTGTTACACCAATGGGCACGTTTAAATTTAAGAGAATGCCTTTTGGCCTCGTCTCAGCTGCCTCAGTTTTCCAACGAATCATGGCTAAGATTTTAAGAGGTTTGTCTGGTGTCAAATGTTATCAAGATGATTTATTAATCTATGGGAGTAGTGTTCTTGAACATGATAGTCGTGTGTCTGATGTTTTGAAACGGTTAGAGGGTGCTGGTATGACTTTGAAAAGAACCAAATGCAAATTTAGGGTACAGGAAGTTAACTATCTAGGTTATTGTATTACTGGAGTTGGAATCTTTCCAAAGAAAGAACTTGTTGAATCTATAAGCAAAGTTAAAGAACCGACTAGTAAGGAAGAGGTTCTCTCCTTCTTAGGTATGGTAGAATTTTATGGGAAATTCATTCCCAATTTTGCTGATAAAACACACAATTTGAGGAAATTAACTGCAAAGAATGTTGTATATATTTGGTCTCCTGAATGTAAGAGTGAATTTGAGTGTATTAAGAAAGAGTTGAGTAAAGCCCCTTCTCTTCATGCGTTTGTTCCCGGCCTTCCCACTGTG
This sequence comes from Lissotriton helveticus, assembly GCF_964261635.1. NCBI lineage: Eukaryota > Metazoa > Chordata > Amphibia > Caudata > Salamandridae > Lissotriton > Lissotriton helveticus. The sequence continues at coordinate 421,773,495 of NC_136057.1, forward strand.
TTATTCACCGATGCTAGTGATAAAGGCCTAGGTGCCGTGTTGGTCCAGAAGAGAGATGGTAAAGACTACCTCATTTGTTGTTCTTCCCGGTGCCTTAAAGGGTCTGAGTCTAATTACTCCGTAATAGAGAAGGAATCGCTTGCAATTTTCTGGGCCTTGAGAAAGTTTAAGAATCTTGTTTGGGGGACGAAAGTATGTGTGCTATCTGATCATAAGCCTTTGAGAGAAGTGTTTTCAAAGAAGGGTCTCGATGCCATTTCCTCAAGAATCAGGAAGTGGATTGTATCTTTGCAGGAATTTGAGTTTGAAGTAGAGTATATTCCTGGGATTGCTAACAGGTCGGCTGATTGCTTATCTAGATTGGTTGACAGTGAGAATGTTGACCTTGATGACTTTTGTGAAATAGAAGAGAGTACCAATGTGTGTGAAATAACTGATGGTGCAATTACTGAAAATGAATGGAGGTTAGAGTTGGGAAAAGATGAAGAGATTTCTCAAGTTATGTTATCTTTAATGAATAAATCTCATTTGTCCAAACCGTGGACGTTAGTTTCAAATGAACTCTCAGTATGTGATGGATTGTTAACTCGAGGCACTAAACTTGTTCCTCCCTCTTCTCTTAGGAATAAGTTGTTAGCTCATGCCCATTGTGGTCATTTGGGTATAGTAAAAACCAAAGAGTTTCTACGTATGCAATTTTGGTGGCCAGGCATGGATCTTGAAATCGAAAGAATGGTTAGAGAGTGTCCTGAGTGTTGTTCAAGCGATAAGATCCTGAAGACTAAACAAATGCCTTTAGTTAAGAGGGCTTTACCTGATCATCCTTGGGATGAGGTTGCTATTGACATTGTGGGTCCCTTATCTGGTATTGTCGATACACCCTATCTCATCGTTTTAATAGATCTTTATTCAAGATGGATTGAAGTCTCTGCTGTCAGAGAAATTACCACTGATTCCATCATTAAGTTCTTAGAACCTCTGTTTTATAAGGAAGGTTTTCCAAATAGTCTTCTGTCTGACAATGGTCCCCAGTTCTGTTCCTCAGTCTTTGTTGAATTTCTAAAAAAATGTGGAGTTTCCCATAAGAAATGTTCACTATATCACCCTGAGTCTAACGGTGCTGTAGAGAGGGTCAATAAAACTCTGAAGGAGTCAATTCAACTTGCCCGTGCTTCTGGTCTGAATTGGAAATCCACTCTCCAAGACAGGATAAATACTTATCGTTTCGTTCCCCATTCTTCTACTGGGAGGTCTCCTTTCGAACTATTTAAAGGTAGAATTCCCAATACGTTGTTGTGTCCTGGGTGGATGTGTCTAAACAAAGGTCTGGTGGATAATGATATAGGTGAGTGGAGAACAAGAGAACTATCCATGCAGGATGCACGTAAAATATATTTTGACAAGAAGAAAAGTGTGGGTTCTCTGGAGATCAAGATCGGTGATCTTGTAAAAATAAAGACGCCAGTTGGGCGCAAACCATGGTCCAAGTATACTAATGTTAGAGCTGTTATCAAAGTATTCAGAAATGCTGTGAAGACCGAAGACGGAAGAATCTGGAACAAGAGTCGTGTTGTACTTGTTAATCCTAAATCAATTGTTGATTCTTCTGGTTATGATACCAGTTTGTACAATAATTTTCTTTCTCCTTCCAATTCCCTATCAGACAGACTACCCTCTCCTCTTACAAGAAGTCAAAGAGTTCGTAGTGCTCCGTATCACTTGAAAGACTATGTTTAGTCTACATTACTTTTGCTTGTATTGCCTAATGTAGTTATCACTTTCGTTTTGTAAAGAAGGGAGATGTGTGATGTTTCCTCTTTCCCCTGTTATCCAATCCTTCCCCTTTAAGATGTGTTATTCTTCCCTACATTCCAAGTTCTAAGAATGTACCTCGTAGCACAATTCTTTTTGAGGCAGTTACTGGTGGCTGTTGATGGATGAGGTTTTAATAAACCCACTCTGCTTTACTGAAACAACTTTTCCTTAATTATTTAATAATTAAATGAACAACATTATACTATCAATGTACACACCAAAGTTATTTAAATCATATAGTCCATCCTTAATTCCCCAGCTAATGCTATTTGGACTTATCTCATAGGGAGCATTGACCTGTTATGTCCATTCATTCGTGTACATAATCAGGGCAGTCCCTGCTCCTGTGTTTACTTCTGGTTGTGGCTGTCGTCTAAGTCTTTCCAACGCAGAAAAAAGCTGATGATAGTGGCTTTATTGCCCTCCCTGAAGAGGCCCCGCGCTACTGCCTTACACCCTCTCCTGAGCTCCAGCGCGGCTTCCAGCAGGTGGGGAGGCGTAGGAAAACTGTTCGCCGCCTCCTCTCTGCACATCCCTGGCGTCTGGCGCCCAGCGTCTTTCTCCTCAGCAGCCCTCGCAGAAGAGCCAGGAGCCAGACCACAGACCTCAGACCTCAGACACCGGCACGAACTGGAAAAAAGCCCTCCAATGCGGCCACCGGCAGATGCAGCGTCCCAGCGTCTCTCTCATCGGTGCCTCACGGAAGAGCCACAGTACAAACACCGTACACCGAAAACCCGAGCACCGGGACAAACACCGAAAAAATAACTCCCGTCCGGCCTCTGGCAATAAGGTAACGGCCCCCTGCTCCTCCTCAGATTAATTGTAGCCTATTTTCACTCACTGGGTCTCCTCCTTAGCGGCTGGTGCAGTAGCTCCGGGGGCTAGCGTGCAGCCGCCATGTTCTGTCCGCTCAGTACTTAGACGACACCCACAACCAGAAGCAAACACAGGAGCAGGAGGATAACTGAGTCAGCGGTACGGTCGGAGAGGGTGAGGAGGAGGCTGTTGGTGAATTAAAAAGAGGCATTGAAGGTGAACGAAGGGTAAAGGAGTCAGCTCGCTTATCAGTGCAGCATTTTGGTAATCACCAGACTCCCCTTAACATACAAGAGGTCGCCTCTCCAGCCGAGGTAAGCCCACAGATAGAAGCTGGGAGACGACATAAGAAAACAACAAGAGGGACCACAGTGGCTTCTAAGAAAAGAAAGTTAATGCAAATATTAAAAAGAGCATTAAAGCTACCCCCACAAAAATAAATATCGGTGGTGGGTCCCCCAGACGTTGTGGTATCGCAAATCTCTACTGCAGCTGGGCTTTCCTCTTGCGGTGTACAGGCCTCCTTAGCTGAAAGAACCAAGTCTATCGGTAGTGACTCTGCTTTCCAGTTTTACCATGGGAAGTCTATTAAACCCAAGAAGCCGAAAAACAAGGCAGCTAATAGCGTGGTTAAAGTGACCCCATCACTACGCACTACGCTCTTATTTCAGGGTTCAGCTAAAAGTGCTGGTCATCAGCGCACGACTTGGCCCTCTGGAACAGTCTCCTCTATGCCATCGACTACGCCACTGACCTCCTCTTTAGACATAGCCCCAGGGATAGGGATGGAGACATGTGGAATCAGCAAGAACAACAGCAACAGCCACAGCAATGGATCTAGTCCCTCAGCAACAGGTCTGGCCCTCCAACATAATGATTCGGGGGTGCTTCCAGGGGGCACGAGTGTTCGCAGTGATGACCTGTTGGTTCAAGTCAACAACATCCGCTACCAAGTGGGTCTAACAGCATTGAAGAAGAATGAGAAAGGGGGTCTCTCCTGGCTCTGCCACCTTTTCCTTTGCCCGTAGGTCTGGGGAGACACTTCGCTACACTAACGGAGGATATAAAGAAGGGGTTTGCAGTTTCCGCAGTGAACCAGGGGGAGATCAGGAATTTCTGTGAATCCCTGGAAAAAAAGGTAGACAGTATAAATTCTAGAACAGTAACTCTCGAGAACGCAATGGGTGAAATGAAAGATCTGGGCCAGGCAAAGTCGGAAATTGAACTCTTAAAATCTGAACATTGGGAACTCAGAGATAGAGTGGAGAAGTTAGAGAACAACGCGCGCAGGAATAATTTACGCTTATTGAATATACCAACCAGAAGGAAGCGAAGGATCCGATATCCGGTCTACGTTGTTTCTCTACTTAAGACCTCTTAACAGCTTGAATACTCTGAGGTAGAACTTAGCCGGAACATACAGAGGGTACATCAAGACCTTTTTCGGAGAACCCCCAACAGACCCAAGCCTAGAAAAAGCCTCATTAATTTCCATACATTTGCCTTAAAGGATAAGATATTGAATTTAGCACTGAAACTTAAATCAGTGTGGGCAAAGGATTTTTCTTTTGAGATTCGGTCGGACCTCTCAAGGTGCACTCTGGAGAGACCAAGGGAGTTGGGCAAGAGGCTGGAAGGGTTTAAAAAGCTAGGGGCAGTAGCCCAATTCAAATTTCCGGCCTTCTTAAAGGTGATGCACAACAACAAAATGCACAATATAAGATCGGTACAGGAAGCGTACAACCTGCTCAACAGCTTAAGTAAAGGGGGTCAATAGTTGGCCTAAAAGTCGGCCTTTAAGCAGATTAATAGAAGTTGAATATTGGCAGAAGGCTGGTATAGAAGTGTTATCTCCCCCCTTATAGAGAAGTTAAAGTTATGAGAGATTTTAGATTTGAGAAGCTGTGTGGCAGTATGAGGGGTGCTCCTTCTTTTTGATCCTGTCTGCTCTTAAAGCATAGCCAGGACCTCCCTACTTTTTTATCCTCTTTATCTATTTAGGTTTCTCTAGGTATTTTGTTTTGTTTGGTTTATCAAGGTGGTGGCGGGGCAGATACCTCCGGGACGCAATTGACTGGACTCCATCTTTCCAGATAACTGGGGTATGGATTCTCAGTGAGGGGGGAAGGACGGGGTGGGGGGGCACAGGGTTTGGGTTGGGTGCAGCAAGGAAAAAAACAAAAACAATCCTCATTCACCGTTTCTTTGTGTTGCCTGTACTTGCGTTACTGTTTGGTTGAGAGTTTCGGAGTTAGGCTAGTCTGATCGCTGGCACTGGTTATCTCAAATCCCATCCTCGGTTTTTGTGCTGGGGTTCCCGATTGACACAATATGAGTCCCATACAGATTCTGTCCTGAAATATTAATGGCCTGCGAACCAGAACGAGAAGGAATAGGATTGTACAGTATCTCCAAGATTCATCGGGTCAGGTTCTGATCCTTCAGGAAACACATCTCCTGACAGAGGAGATATTCTTTCTTCTTAAAAATAAAAGGTGGGTTGGTTCATATGTATGCACTAGCCAGACAGCTAACATCAGAGGAGTCATTATAATTTTTAAGAAATCAGCCCAAGCGCATGTCCTACAGCAATTGGTTGACCCAGGTGGCAGATGGGTCATTGTTAAAGTTAAAATAATGGAGACCCTGTATACGTTGGTCGGCTATTATGGACCCAACCATAAGACCATCTTTTCCCATTTATTAGATTTTCCTGAGCCCATAATTATGGCTGGAGATTTTAATATAGTTCTAAATCCCGGCCTGGATAAAACTCCAAATAGCAGAGCTGCAGCCCCTTTTAAATCACGCGACCTCCTCCTAGAGGCAATGCAGCAATTTGCTCTTTTGGATATATGGAGAGAAAGATCAAGACTGCAGCAGGGGGTATCGTTTAGAAACCATAAATATCGGCACCAATACAGAATTAATTATATGCTGATAAGTAACTCACTGAGAGACAGAGTTAACAATATAACTTATCTGGCTAACCATCTCTCCGATCACTCAGGGGTTCTTTTTTACGCATGGCTGGTCCATCAGCAAAGCCTATTCGTACATGGTCATTTGATCGTTCTTTACTCCTGGTCGAGGAAGAAAAAGCTTTTATGTTACAGGAAACTGAATGCTTCCTTGATATAAATCTGGGGTTCAACATCAATATTAAATGTGTGGGACCCTTTTAAAGCTTTCCTGCGTGGTCAAATTACGAGCAGGGCAAGCTTTAGGAATAAAAAACATAAAGAGGTGGTATCTTCCATCGAGGGGAAGTTGAAAGATCGAGAAGCTGAACTATCCCCTCAAGCCTCGCCTGCAGCCCAGCAAGAAGGAAAAGCCAAATGGGATAACTTAAAAGGGCAACAAGAAAGCATCCTTTAGTCCAGGCTTATACGAAGATGGAGGCTAGAAAAATCCCCAATTCGAATATGGAGAGGGCGCAGGAAAACTCCTTTCCTAGAAAGCCAAGTCTGATCGGGCAAGAAATCACATTAATGAGATTATTAGTGGGGATGAGATCTTCCGCTTAGACGGGGAAATCAGTCACGCATTTCAGACCTACTTCCAGGAGATATATTGTAAGGACAAAAGTTTAGATGCTGCCAGCGTCCAAAACTGGTTAAGGGATATATTCCCCTTCCCTCTTTAGGACAGGACCAACAGCAACATCCGGATCAAGCCTTTACTCAAACTGAGGTTAGAGAAGCCATTCAACGTTTGAAGTCCGGGAAAGCGGCGGGCCCTGATGGCCTTCCAGCAGAGATTCATAAGACGTTGGGAGAGAAGATCATCCCCGTCTTAACCCAGTTGTTTAATTATGTGCTGGAGGCTGGTTTAGGGCTTCCAGCTTCTTGGAACGATGCTCTAATAATCTTGATACTAAAACCCGGGAAATCTCCATCAAGTTGTGGGTCATACAGACCCATCTCACTTTTAAATGTAGATTATAAAATCTTTACTTCTATTTTGGCAGTGAGATTTTGTCTTATTGTGGGGGATGTCCTTCACTTAGATCAGAAAGGTTTTGTTAGGAATTGGCAGCTATGATCTTATTGGTGCCATCGATCTTGCCTCTTCATATTCCCTTCCATTGGCAGCCATGACATTGGATGCTACCAAGGCCTTCGACAGAGTGAATTGGATTTACCTATCGGAGGCTATGAAGAAGTTCAACTTAGGGGAAAGGTTTTGTCATATGGTGCAGTTGATTTACCAGAACCCCACAGCTAGGCTGTTGGTTAAAGGGAATATTACGGACTCTTTTAAGATCACAAGAGGAACCAGACAGGGCTGCCCACTGTCCCCTCTTCAATTTGATCTTTATATCGAGCCATTTGCCCAACGGCTTCAATCAATCAATCATTAAATTTCTAAAGCACGCTACATACCCGTTAGTGTCTCAAGGCGCTGGGGGGGCTTGGGGGGGGGGGGGGGTGCCGCTACTGATCGAAGAGCCAGGTCTTGAGGAGTATTCTGAAGGCCAGTAGGTCCTGAGTCTGTCGTACGTTGGTTGGGAGGGTGTTCCAGGTCTTGGCGGCGAGGTAGGAGAAGGATTTTCCGCCGGCTGTGGTTTTCCGGATGCGAGGGACTGTGGCGAGGGCGAGGTTGGCTGAGCGGAGGCTTCGGGAGGGGGTGTGGAAGCTGAGTCGGTTGTTGAGGTAGGTAGGTTCGGTGTTGTGAAGTGCTTTGTGTGCGTGGATGAGGAGCTTGAAGGTGATCCTCTTGTTGACGGGGAGCCAGTGCAGGCCTCTCAGGTAGGGTGTGATGTGGTTGCGACGGGGGACGTTGAGGATCAGTAGAGCTGAGGCGTTCTGGACTCGTTGTAGTCATCTCAGGAGCTTGTTGGTAGTTCCTGAGTGGAGGGCGTTCCCGTAGTCTAGTCGGCTGGTGACGTGGGCCTGGGTGATTGTCGTTCTCGTGTTGATAAGGATCCATTTGAAGATTCTGCGGAGCATTCGGAGGGTGTTGAAGCAGGACGCGGAGACGGCGTTGACTTGCCTGGTAATGGAGAGGGTGGAGTCGAGGATGACCCCCAGGTTGCGTGCGTGGTCCGTGGGTTCCGGGCTGTGCCTAGTGAAGTGGGCCACCAGGAGGCTTCCCAAACCGAAGGGGCGGGTCCGAGGATGAGGACCTCCATCTTGTCTGAGTTCAGCTTCAGTCTGCTGTCCTTCATCCAGTCGGCTACTGCCCTCATTCCTCTGTGGAGGTTAGCTTTGGCGGTGTGGAGGTCTTCGGTGAGGGATATTGTCTTCTTTATACTTTATTTCGGTCAATTTGACCATAAAAGATGCATTTAAAAACATTTCATAAAATTGCCAGATACCTGATACATTACATAGATACAAGGGAAATAGTACAAAAGCGAAGGGGGATAACAATGTAATAGTTCGTCAAATAGTCAGCCTCTACACGCCCTAGATTGCTAGGTCATAATTCATTATGTAAAATTAGTGTTAAAAATTATATAAATATATCATCATTTAAAAAGGTTAAAAACATATAAAAAAATGAATGAATTAATGTGGATCACCTAAAATTTAGCTCAATTACAAGGTGGTTAACGTATTTATCACGTACAATTTGGAACACAGTTTAAAATAACCCCTAGAATTTGAGCCCCATTCTCTTCCTAACCAAGAATACGTTGAATAAAAACCTGCTTACAGAAAAAACTATAGGTTGTGATGAATCAGTTTTCAATATGCGCTCAGCAGTACTGCAGCTCCTACTGTCTAGGGCCCTGCAGAGAGGTTTAATCCAGCGTTTTCTAGCTGTAATGTACGCTGAACAGAAGAATAATATATGAGCTTCATTTTCTTTTTCTGATACATCACATAGGGGACAGATATCGCTTCTAGGACTCCCCCCATTTCCATTCCATCTGGATGTGTTAGCACCTATTTGCAGAATACCATATTGAAATTGCAGGTATAGAGATTTTGCTAGCGGAGGCTCTATCTCGTCAAGGAATGGCTCTAGACATGCTACATCTTTAAAAGCCAAAAACTTCACGGTTAAGGACCCAGCGGTCGTGTTATTTACTAGATTGGACATTATGTGGGCCCAGAATATCTCTTTTAGGTGTTTTTTACAAGATACTGTTAGCTGTTCTGGGTTGTTCCAGTAGTGAGGTAGACCTAACTTTTGCATCCATGACATAACGTGGGTTAACCACAGGATGTTTTTGGGTCTTCTCACCTTTAGAATTTCCTCCAGGCCAGTTTTATAATGAGTCAGTTCAGGGGTTGACCAGATCCTGATCCAGAATAAGAGTGGCCTTAATGCCGCATGGTGATCTATGCCTTTTATATTCAGGTCCAGAGTTACAGGCAACAGCGGCGTCCTGTTGTGAAGTTTTAGTAGTTGGCTGTAAAATATATTTTCTTCCCGCTCAAAGTTCTTCTTGGACTGTGGGCCCCAGATCTCAGCCCCATATAGCGCTGCCGATTGTGCTTTAATTTTATATACCTCCCGTGCAGGGGAAATTGCCCTGCATGAGCTAGCCTCGTGTTTTTTTAGAATAGGTGCCGAATTCTGAGCCAGCATTATCCTGCTCTTTTCGATTTGGCCTTTCCAAGTCATTTTACTGTCCAGGTTGATTCCCAGGTAATTGAAGCTATCTACATATTCTAGTGGTTGATTGTTTAAAACAAGGTTCTTTTTAAATGTTCTATGGGGGTTTAGTGCCATGTATTTGGTCTTATTGGAGTTTATTTCTAGGCCCTTCTGCACGCAATATCTATCAAAAGTATCCACTAGGGATTGAAGTCCCTTGGGGGTTTGGGATATTCAAATGGTGTCATCGGCGAATAATAGGACCGATACCACTTCGCCCCCAAGGCGAGGGGAATCGTGCTTGCAGTCTAATAAAAACTCGGGGATGTCGTTTACATATAGTGAGAAGAGGGTTGGTGCCAAGACGCACCCCTGTCTTACTTCCTCTTCTCACTGGAATTGGTTTAGTTAATTCTCCCCTTGGTCCACAGCGTACCGTAGCAAAGTATCCTTCGTGTAGCTTTACCATTTGTCTTAATATTTCCAGTGGTACCCCAATTTTCCTTAATGTCTCCCATAACTGGGAATGAGGGGCTACATCGAATGCAGCCCTTAAATCTATAAAAGCGACATATAGGCTGCCCTTCCTAAAGATAATGTATTTCCAGTAAATGCACATAAGCCTAAATACTTGATCAAGTGTACTTGTTTTTGATCTGAACCCTGCTTGGTATTTGGTTAAAATATCCACCTCATCCATCCAATCTATCAATCTGTTTAAAATATGCCTAGCATAAATTTTCTGAAATATGTCTAGTAAACTAATTGGGCGGTAATTGGCTGGGTCCTGACTATTACCCTTTTTAAAAATAGTAACGATCTCCGCCCTTTTCCACGTATGGGGAATTGGTGTTCCGGCAGCTATCGAGTTACATAGAAAATTTACATAGGGGCTCCAAACTTCTAGATCGTGTTTTAATAGGTCGCCTGGGACTCTATCTGGGCCTGGGGCCTTCCCAGCTTTGATAGCCCCTATTGCAATTTTTGTCTCCTCCAAACTAAAATGCAAAACTGTATCTGAGATTAAGTCCTCTGTTTCGTCTCTGGTGGCGCAGACGCCCTCGCTATAATCCTGGTAAACATTAGTGAAGTGATCTACCCAGGTTTTCTCATCTAAGTAGAGATCTTTGTTACTTTTCCCAGTTTTATTTCCCTTGGCAAATAGGCACCAGAAGGCAGCCTGGTCTTTGGCTCTAGCAGCGACAATTAAATCTGACCATATGTCATTGTCCCAGGCTTTTTTTGCTTCTATTATAATCTTTTTATACTTTTGCCTATATGCACTGATTTCCGTATGACTCTTGTTTTTAATAGCATATACAAGCTCCGTCTTTGCTGCTCTGCCTTCCTTGCTGTACCAGGGGTTAGCTATCTCGTGGTGCTTACTTGTCCCTGTATCTTCCTTTTTGTAGAGCTTTGTCAGTAACGGGAGTAGGGCTTCTACTAAGGTGTAATGTAATTTTAGTGTCCTTTCATCTCCTTCTTTAAATTCTTCAAGTGGGGCGGCAATGTCAGAAAATGTATTATAAATGTCTGCCATTTTGTCATCTTTAGCTAGGATGCAAGGCCACTTCATGGCTCTTCTATTATTACTTGTTTGTAGCTCTCCATTTAATATAATACTCCCTTCCACCCGTGAATTTTTAGTTTTAAATAGGTAAGATTCTAGTTGCAATTCTAAAGGGTAGTGATCGCTCTCCTCCCTATTCATAACCCTCAGGTTTATAGTAATGTACCATAGGTTCATAGACACCATTATATTGTCTATCTGGCTTGATGAATTACCTCTGTGGAATGTACAACCTCCGGGTCTGTCGGAGGGTAGGCATCCGTTACACGCCCGTAATTCGTGTCCTACCGTAAGTTTTAAGATCTGGGACGCCGCAACCGTACATTTAACCTCGCTGCTGGCGTCAAGGGTGGGGATCTTGTATGCCATATCTTGCTCTTCGAAAAGGTCACTTATACCAATCATGGGTTCATATTTACAGTTGAAGTCCCATCCACAGATTACACTGGACTCCGCCTCAACTGAATCTAGGAAAAAGTCAAGTTGTTCTATTACTAATGATTTACTGCAACTACTACGTGGTCTGTTTTAAACGTTAAGCAGATATATAATCCTTTTATCCAGCGTTACAAGTTTAAACCCCAGTATATCCGGGGAATCCATGTGCAAGGGAGTTATATCTTCTTCTAAGATGATGCTTATCCATATGACCAGTCCACCGGAGGGTCTACCTCTACCGCACTGGGTTGCATTTACACTGTATGTTTTGTAACCCGGTCTTTGTGGGGATTCTTGAGACCAAGTCTCCTGCAGGAGTACTGCATCGTACTGATCTATGTACTCACTCCAGGACCCGTCAGCTTAGTTCTTATTGAGTCCTGCAATATTCCAGGAGATTAACTTTGTATCTGAACATATAGTGTCTCCCTTAGCTGCTACCATAGCTTCAGCATCTGCAGTTATTGGTAGGTTGTTCGCTGCCACCGGCTGTGTTTGTTGGGTTAGGTTTGAATTACCATCCACTAGGTCTGTTCTTGGTGCAGCACCATCATTTATTATATTTTTCCCCAAGGCTCCCAGTGTTATCTTATTTACATTGTCTGCTCTGGTGGGACTGTTTACCTTCAGACCTGCTATTTCTTTATAGTCACATAGTCAATCCAGGTCATTTAAGGTGGACAAATCCGAGAATCTATTGGTTACTGCTAAGTTGGGGGTCATCATGCTACACTTACCGCCCTGAGCTGGTTTATAAAAATATCCCAGTGCAAGGGTGTGAATGTCTGTGTTCTGGTTAGCGCTTTCTTCCTGACAATCTAATATCTTCCTTACAAAGTGTGGCCTTCTAAAGTTTACTACCACACAGTCCCCTCTGATGTTTTTGGGTCCTTCCCCCACCCAACCACTCTACGAATCATCAATATTTCATCTACTTTTGTAGGGTGGAAGCGTTTGAATTTTGCTAGCCAATTTACAGTTTTGTTCCGGAGATCAGTCCATGTTTCACTTTGGTTACGTCTTAGAGTTGGAACCCCGGTTAACACAATTACGTAAGGACAGGAAGCAGGGGGAAGCTGCAACACGTCCTCATTCGGTACTAGATCGGTGCCTTTGGGACTGTACATTTTCGATTTCCCCAAATTACTACCTGTGATGTCAAGGGTTGGTGGTTTAGGCTTAGTGCTTACTGTACCTTCCTGAGTTGTCTCACTAACTGGGTGGCCCTCCTTGACTACATGCTGCTTAGGATCCCCTGCGCTAATGTCAGCCACTGTACTCGCGTTAGTTGTTCTACTAATTCCCCCGGCTGCTATTCTGTTTTGTGTGTTATTTCTAGAAGAATTACTAGCTTTCTCTATGCGTGTGTCAGCCCTGCCATTGCTCTCCATTTGTTTATTCATTTTCTCAACCTTTGTTTCCAGCTTTCTTAAGCTTGATGTCAAGCTTTCTTCCATTTTTGGGTTTTGCCGCAAATGCGCACGTAGTGCGCATGCGCTAAAAAACCCTATGAGTCTTACTTGGGATGGATGACCCGCCCCCGGCTCCCATTGGCTAGCTCCATAAATGGAGGCTAGCCATTGGGAGCCGGATCTGTCCGTCAAGGCCGGACCAGATTCGGGGGCGTTCCCGCGTTTTTTTCCCTGGGCGTGGTTCCGTTCGTCTTGGAGGCGGTCGGAGAGTTCTCCCCTTAGGACCTCTCGGAGGGGCAGCGAGGGTCGGCTCCCCTCGGAGCGGAGCTCACTCTGCCGTGTACTGTGGGTCGGACCCGTGCGTGCAGGAGACTCGGGAGTACAGGAGCCCCGGGGATCTCAGCCGCCGGCAGCGATGTGGTTCTGTCCTGGGGGCAGCGGCGGCTGTTGGCAATCCCGTGGCCCGGCCTGCATCTCTGGGTGTTGGCGGTGCTGCTCTGCAGCCTCTCCCGGTGCCCGTTCCCGCCTCCGCCCCCCCCTCCTCCCCCCCCGCTCTCCATAAGCCTTCATCGTGGCTGTTGTGCGACCTATCCTTGCTATTGCCACGCTGTTTGCACTGCAGTCTTGCTCGAGAGCGACGAGGACAGATCACGATGACAAAGGCAATGCAACAACCTCATAATTATAGGGGCACTGTCAGTTTTAGTGTTTTTGTCACTGCTGCGATTATTACTGGGGCCCGGGGTGACTTTGATTCCGTCCCGTTGCCGAAGTTGGGGGAGGGAGGGTGGCTTAGGGGCCTTGCCTGATAGCGTTTGTTGTTGTAGGTTTCGTTTGTTGGGCAGCAGACAGTTTGAGGCTCTGCCGGGTGCGGCTTAGTTACTGGAAGTTGCAAAAAAATGCTTTGGGAGATCGGATCAGGAAATGGCGCCCTGGCCTGTTTAGTTTATTAAAGAAGACCCCTTGAGTGTTAAACGCCCATTGGTGACTGTAGGCTATGCCAGAGGAGGCCCTGCCTCTCCCTTTGGTACATCTGTGCTGTCGTGACTCCTGAGACAGAGTCAGATTGTCCTGCATTTTCTTTCCCTCCTCTGTACTTTTATCTCATTCTCTCCCACTTACACCCTCTCACTTTCACACTCCTTACATCGCTCTCTCTTCTCTTCACCCCTTCCTCTCCTCCTACCACTTCACCACCTCTCCCTTCCTATTCTGCTTTCGAGGAATGGCCGCATTACCCATCAGACCACGACAGTTCCAGGCACTGGCACTTATGTGCTAATGACAGGCTGTTTCCAGAATCCGGGCGTCTGCTTTCATACCTGTCGAGCACACCGCTGGAGGTGATTGTGAAAGCTCGTGCATCCGAGGGCAGTGACGTGACAGGCTGTATCCGGAAGCAGGGGGCTGCTTTACATTTCATATTTGCTGAGAACACCTCTGGGGTTGATTGTGAAAACTTGTGCATTCGAGGGCCAGCGACAGGCTGCATCCCGAGGCGGGGAGTCTGGCAGAGTTCCTGCCAATCCCCACAGGACAAACCAGAAAGGCAGTAAGGCATTTGAAAGAACTGCAAGCATGTACAAGCAGCACCACACAAGGTGCTTGCCTTTATCACAAAAATCTCGATAACCCCTCACCCCCTTAAAAAAAAAAGGCACATTAGAGGGTTTGCCGTTGTCCTTATTCATCTGTTGGTTAGAGAACCTGTGACTAGACAGGGCGTAGGGACGGTGCTAGTTCACTGGCTGCACCCAGGCTTGTGGCTGAACAGGCTCAGTGGCGGTCACCAGCAGAAGGAAGAATCTCTAGTAGACCAACACAGGGTAATCTTTTGATCCCACACAGCTTATAGGGCAAGAATGGCTCAGCAAGCTGGAAAAGCTGACCTTCAATCTGTACAGTATGTGTTTCCAGTAATAAGGATCCTGCGCAATCACCCATCTACTTTCAGTGCATTTTCTCTCTCAAGGGATCAACTTATGTTTCTGTGAAAGTGTTAATTTGTGGTGAAATAGATTGCACATTTCGAGCAACATCCATGGTAAGCCACTCTGCATCAACCTTTGGTATCAGGGCGCTATTAGTGACTGTTCTCCCTCAGTGACCACTTCCTGCAGGGTGTGAGTTATCGTAGTGACTGGACTACTGCAGCCACCAATTCCTGCATGGACAATGCGCTGCAGTGACCACAGAGTGACTAGCTCAGTGTCTACCTATCATCAGTAACTAGGCTGCTGCATTGTACCCACAATGACTCTTGTGTACACAACATAAACGCCCTACTAAAGGGACGCCATACATATCTCTTCTCAGCAGTCTCTCAAAAGGGGCCTCAGGGGGAAGAAACACAACTTTTTAGAAGGGAGGTACAGAATAGAGCTCACAACAAACCAATGTGATTGGGTTTCTGTGTAGTGTCGATTGCCTCAGTTAGGCATCTTCAAAGCACTATGAAATTATAGGCACCAAATAAAACAGTAGTGATATTAGCTATGTGAGAAGGCTGAAAGGGTTGGGTCACTTCTGCAGGATGGCTGGCAGTGGTACACTATTCTCTGCGGCGCTTGCACAACCCGTTCAACTATCTGTTGGGCTTTGGCAGGCGGTCGTGACATCGCAGGCGAAATCCAAATGATTACAATATGGGATATAGGAACGTCCCCCGGCTCCCATTGGCTAGCGCCATAAATGGAGGCTAGCCATTGGAAGCCGGATCTGTCCGTCAAGGCCGGACCAGATTCGGGGGAGTTACCGCGTTTTCTTCCCTGGGTCCTGCTATTGTAAATGACAATGCCATTTATTTATGTTAAAAAAAACATAAATAAAAATAATGTCAAGAGCAATGCCAATAGCTCTAACTTTAACAAAGGCAAAACCATTGCATTGTAAATGCTTGTTTCTAGTCTCTCTCTAAGAACATTTCCCGTTACAGCTGTAATTTTTGTCTCTATTTTCTCGGCCAACTGTTCAACCCAGTGTTCACTACCACAGGGCTCTGTTTGGGTACTTATTGATTTCATTTGTAAAGTAGTTACCCGCACACCAACTGCCTTGTTTTTTCCATTCACAGCCACTACCTTCCTATTTTTATTGTTACGTGATGGTGATCTTTTTTGTGGACCTGTGTGTCGATTCGTATTATCTAGTGCAACCCTTTGATTACGCAGTCTAGATGCAAGGGGTGGACTGATTACGCTATTTGTTGGGTCCCGTGTATCTGATATAAGTTAGGGGTAGTGGATAACCTTGGAGCATTGGTAATGATTATTGTGGGACTTAGTGGAACTATACCCGTTGGATTAATTAGTGATAGAGATTGGTCTGTACTAGCTTCGCTGGAGTGACTAGATTCCAAAGTGCTATCAAGGTCTGGATTGGACGCTTTTGGCTCCGTTTTCCCCTGCCCTGAGTGGCCAGACTCTATGCTTGTTTGGACTAACGCTAATGGGTTTGTTACAGGTGATATGGCTTTCCCTATTGCTCCTAGGGATGACCTTTTGGCCGCAAGACCCATAGATAGCTTTCTCTCAGTCAGGATCATCTCTTTCTCGAGGACTGATTCAGCTCTGTCCAGAAAAGCATCAAGTGACTCGACCACACTGGACCCCACTCTGTCCAGAAAAGAATCAAGTGACTCGACCACATTGGACCCCACCCTTGGCCCCGTTTTCTGTCTTGAAATCATGGTGAGTTCCACTCCTAGTACTCGGTAAAAAGGTTAATGTCACAAACCAATTTTCCGGCCGCAGTCTCCTCTTGGTACAAGATGGACTAAAAATGCAAAATTAAGGGGTGTAGCCCGGCCCGTCCTCCTCTGGCTCCGGATGGCAACAGATGGCCCCGCCCTTGACCCGGGCTTCACCCGGGCTTGACCCGAGCGCGTCCCACGACACGGGAGATTCGCCGTCCTTTTGAGCGCCTCAGGGCGCGGTGGTAGACGGAAGTGGCCTGGATGACCAGCAAGGTGTCCTGGGGGATGTAGTCTCCCCGCTCGGCGGCCGCGTGATGTTTTGAGCTGCGGCGGCGGGGGAGACTGATGACAAGAGCCCCTCCGGGAAATCAACGCACCGGTAGGGATTTGTTTTCAGGATTTGCCAGCAATAGGTTTTCTGCAAGTGCCCCCGCTCTGCCGGAGATTCGCCGTCCTTATGAGCGCCTCAGGGCGCGGAGGTAGTCGGAAGTGGGCGGGATGACCAGCAAGGTGTCCTGGGGGATGTAGTCTCCCTGCTCGGCGGCCGCGTGATGTTTTGAGCTGCGGCGGCGGGGGAGACTGATGACAAGAGCCCCTCCGGGATATCAACGCACAGGTAGGGATTTGTTTTCAGGATTCGCCAGCAATAGCTTTTCTGCAAGTGTCCCCTATCAGCTGGGTGTCGTCGGCATAGGAGATGATGTTGAGGTTATATTGTCGTGCAACGTGGGCGAGAGGAGCCATGTAGATATTGAACAGCGTTGGGCTGAGGGAGGATCCCTGTGGAACGCCGCAGATGATCTCTGTGGTTTTTGAGTGAAAGGGTGGGATTCGGACACTCTGGGTTCTTCTGGAGAGGAAGGATGTGGTCCAGGCCAGGGCCTTCTCTTGAATGCCGGCGTCCTGGAGGCGTGTGGGTAGGATGCGGTGGCAGACTGTGTCGAAGGCTGCTGATAGGTCCAGGAGGATGAGGGCAGCTGTCTCTCCTTTGTCCATCAGGGTCCTGATGTTGTAAGTGGCGGCGATGAGTGCAGTCTCGGTGCTGTGGTTGCTGCGAAAGGCGGATTGGGAGGGGTCCAGGATACTGTTGTCTTCAAGGTAGCGGGTTAGCTGTTTGTTGACGATCTTCTCTGTTACTTTTGCCTGGAATGGGAGCAGGGAGATGGGCTGAAAGTTCTTGAGGTCCTTGGGTTTCTTCAGAAGGGCGTTGATTTCGGCATGTTTCCAAATTTCCGGGTAGGTGGCTGTCTCGAAGGAGCAGTTGATGGTTTTCCAGAGGTGGGGCGCTATGGTAGTCCTGGCCTTATTGAAGACGTGGTGAGGGCAGGGCTCCGATGGGGATCCCGAGTGGATGGAGTTCATGGTTTTGATGGGGTCTTCGTCGCTGATGCTGGACCAGGTGGTCAGGCGGTTGGTGCGGGTGGTATTCGTAGGGGCGGTGGACTCTGTGGTGGGTGCGTGGGGGTCGGAGTTGAAGCTTTCGTGGATGTCAGTGACATTGCGGTGAAAGAAGGTGGCCAGGGAGTCGCACAGGTCTTGTGATGGTGGGATGCCGTTGGTGTTCGAGCTGGGGTTGGAGAGTTCTTTCACGATGCTGAAGAGCTCTTTGGTGTTGTGTGCGTTGTTGTCCAGTCGGTCCTTGAAGGCAGTCCTCTTGGCGGTCCTGATGAGTTGGTGGTGTCTGCGAGTGGCGCTCTTGAGGGCTGTGTGGCTGTCTGGTGTTCGGTCGTGAAGCCATTTATGCTCCCGCTTCCGGCAGGTGTGCTTGGAGGTCCGGAGGTCTTCGGTGAACCGTGCGGCTTTCTTGTTGGTGTGGTTGGTTGTGGAGGTCTTGAGAGGGGCGAGAGAGTTGGTGCTGTCGTTGATCCACTGTGTGAGGTTGGTTGCGGAGGTGTCTGGGTCGGTGGGGTTGGTGGGTGGTCTCCGGGCGAGGGTGGTCGTCAGTTGGTCCTCAGTGACCTTGCCCCAGCAGCGGCGCGGCAGCTGTTGGGTGCGGTGGTGTGTGGTGGGTTTCCTGAATGTGAAGTGGACGCATCTGTGGTCGGTCCAGTGGGGTTCGGTGGTGTGGTTAAAGGAGATGTGGGCGCTGGCGGAGAAGATGGGGTCCAGTGTGTGTCCGGCCGCGTGGGTGGGAGTTGTCACGAGTTGTTTGAGTCCGAGGTTGTCGATCAGGGCGGTGGAGTTGGCGTTGTTGTTGTTGTTCTCGAGGTGGAAGTTCAGGTCCCCGAGGAGAATGTAGTCCGTGGAGGCGAGGGCGTGGGTGTTGATGAGGTTGGTGATGGTGTCGCTGAACTGTGGTCGGGGTCCGGGAGGTCTGTAGATGAGTGTGCCTCTGAGGGGTGTGTTGGGGTCGGTGTGAATCTGAAAGTGCATGTGCTCGGCGGTGGCGTGGGTGTCGTCCGTGTTAGTTGAGATTCTGATGGAGTCTTTGTGGACCAACGGCATTGCCCCTCCTATTCCGTTGTCGCGGTCCTTGCGGGAGATCTTGTAGCCCTGTGGGATGCCTATGGCGATGTCTGGTGCCGAGGTGGCGTTCAGCCAGGTCTCCGTCAGGAAGGCGACCTCGGGGGCGGTGGAGTCTAGGAGGTCCCAGAGTTCGATGGCATGCTTGCGGGCGGAGCGGGTGTTGAGGAGAATGCAGCGGAGGTGGTTGGGTTCTTTGGCTGGTGTTTTGGTGGGCTGGATGCTGGTGTAGCTGCACTTGCGGCAGGTGAAGGGTCCTTGGGTGCGTTTCGGCGTGGCCTGGTAGCAGGGTTGGGCACGCCGGTGAGTGCGTGGAGGGTGTTGGAGTCGTAGTGTAGTCTGGCGTAGCGGGTGGTGCGGGGTACAGGGGTTCTGGCGCTGGGCGCGGTCCAGGCGCGTACGGGCGCAGACTGGCTTGCCTTTGGCGCGCCAGCGGCGCTCCCACTGCGCACGTCCGCTGCGCTTCCGTGCGGTGACCTCCATAAATGGCAAAGTGGGAGGGAGGAGCAGCTGGGAGGTGGGAGCGGGGTGGCCAATGGGTGGTAGAGGGAGGGGTACAGAAGAAAAAAGGGGGCAGGCCGCAGGGGAGCATCGGCGGGGAGTGGGGGCGGAAAGGCGGCGGGAAACAGTCACGGGGAACACGGAAGCGGCAAAATACTGGTAGCTAAACAAAAACACACAGATATTGGCAAAAAATACTGGTAACTAAACAAAAAACACACAGATACTGGCAGACAGGCACTCAGCTGGCAAAGTGCGGGAGACCCGAGCACTGGGGTCCTCAGCGCCGCTCAGGAGCGGGCAGCAGCTGAGGGCTCACGGCAGCAACGGAGGGGGCAGGAGTCCTGGGCACCTACGGGGGGGGAGTCGCGCGGTGTGTGGACCGTCCGGCCCTGCAAGCACGGCTTAGGGTGGTGTAACATACAGTCCATTTAAATTTGAGGAGTGGGAGAGGAAAGTAGCCCTGTATGCCGATGATATCTTGTTTTTTTTCTGCAGGCTTACAGTCAGCTTTCCCAGTAGTAATCAGTTTGGCCCGGCAGTTTGGCTCTGTGTCTGGATACGAGACCAATGCCACAAAAAACGAAATTATGACCTGGAATTTGGCAGACACAGAGCAAGGTTACCAGCTTAGCTCCAAAATGAGACACCTGGGAGTACATGCGGTGCAGGACATCACAAAGATCGCCGAGATCAATCTAGACATAGTGGCAAAGGATTGTAGAAGGCTTATGAAATCCTGGGCTTTTCTTCCATTATCAATCTTGAGAAGAACTAATCTGATCAAGATGACGATACTCCCAAAGATTACATTTCTTTTTAATTGTATCCCTCTTTATTTTGAAAAATCCACAATAGCGAAGCTTCTGAGTGACATCAACTCATTCATCTGGGCATCTAAGGCATCTAGGATTGCTTGGAAAGAGCTGAGGCGGAGAAGAGAAAAGGGTGGCCTGGCCTTACTAGACCTCCAGCTGTATGCTTGGGCTTTCCAACTCTCACATTCACGCATGTTATTGAGAATGCCCGTGGATACTGGTGCTGGAGGGATGTTTTTGGCTATGCTCAGGTGCGCCAAATTGTCAGAGGAAGATTCTCTGTTTAAGTTCGGGGATCCGAAGTTTAAAAAAAGAAATCAGGCTGAAGGTTCTTCAGGGGGTAGCTAAAACCTGGGCCCAAGTTAGGGAGGCAGTGGGGCTCGACTATTTTTCTAGCTTGGCTCCTCTTTGGGATTCTCCTGGAACCCCAGAGTGTTTAAGGGACAGTCTGTCAAAACCTTTGAGCGATGCAGGGTTATTGGTGTGGGGTGACCTCCTTGAAATTGGCACCCTTATCCCCTGGGAACAACTCCAGGATAGGGTTGGGGGAGGACTCTCTCGGTTTAAACATTATCAACTTGCAAGTTGGGTCCCATCTCACCCACGGAAGCACGCCTTTGGGAGTGGAAGCATTTTAGAACATCAACTCGTTTTCAAACCCCCAGGGAAGAAAAGAGGTTTCCCTTTGGTACCAAACCCTGCTGGAAGAAGTAGACTTTGAATTCAAGCTTGCTGAGGAACTGTGGGGGGGTTTTGCCCACACAAAACTGTGCTAAACTATGGCAGAAATCATGTAAGATCTTATATGAAGTTGTGAAGCCAGCCTGGCTAAAAAATAAATCATTTGTTCACCATCCACAGGGCCTACTTTACTCCCTTTAAACTGACAAAAATTTCGGATGGGCCACCAGTCAGTTGTAAATAATTCGGCCGGGTCTCCGCCTCAGATATACATATGTTTATGGAATGTCCTTCTCTTGCTACTTTCTGGCAGGAGGTTGGTAGATTTTTTGACAAGTGTGTTAGGCTGCCCTATCAATATAGATCTACCTTTAATAATATTTGCTCTTGCAGAAAACCTCACGGGTCTTGCTGAAACTCTGCTTTTTTATTCTGTCCTGTTAGCCAGGAGGCAAATTTGTATAAAATGGACAGAATCTAGTCCTCCCACCTTTTGCAGTTTGGCAGTCATCAATTTTGACAGTCTCCAAATTAGATCTAGCAAGACAAGGTAGCAGCAAGAAGAAGGCATTTTGGAATCCTCTGCAATTTAGATGGGACTCTCAGAAGAAGAGGTAAAATTGTGTTTTTTTCCCCCTAAATCCTATGATTATGCTGTTAACACTCTTCGGGCTAAGCCGTGTGCTGCCAGGTATTGTGGCGGTTTATCGGCGAAAGTCATCTGGCTCTTGAGCTTGGCAGAAAGGGTATCTCAGAGGTTCCTTCATTTGATACCCTGGGCATGTCTAGTACTAGTAGGCGGGGCCCCATTCCAACAGCCTACAATCCTCAGTGTCATGAGAGTGAGTACAGATGTCCAGGGTGGATTTTGAAGTGAGATTTACGGCGAATGACGACAAAAAAGATAAATACTCAGGGCAGTCCCTCGATATATATCCTATCTTATAAATGTTTTTCCTACTGCTTAGAGGCCATGGCATAATGTTTTATTATAACTCCTTTTACCTTCAGCTGGTAAGTTAGATCACCACCTTCTTTAAATTAAATGGGGTGGTCTTGGGAAGAATTCTTATCTAAAAAAGAGTATACACCCTTGTGAGAAATCACTGTCGAAGTAATGATAGTTGGACCATAACCGGTGGAGTGATTAACACCTCGGTGAACACTGTTTGTCCGTGTCACTCGCAGAACTTAGAAAGACCGTGTGATTCAAGCCACGTGTTTTTGGAGTCTACCCTTATCCGAGCAGACACATTATATATATATATATAAGGTATTATTTTCAGTACCTGGGAAAAGAAAGTGGCTCCCACCCCACCCTTGTGGGTGGTCCTGTGGACGAGCCGGTTATACCGGCCCTAGGCTCGGCCAGGGCCCTCAAGATTAGAGTACCCATGTCCTGATGAAGCCTACATCATCTGGCTGAAACGCGACTGCGTCGACACCTTTTGTTTTGAATGGAGTCCCCTGTTACAACTTATAAAAAGATTTGATTTTTGTCTGTTATGCACCTATACAATTAGAGATTGGGTTGATGTTCTAACCCCCTGGTGCTCTGCATTTGGGACTACCACTTTGTTGTGCACTCCATTGCAAATTAAGAGGAGGCATTTACTTAAATTGGTGTATATATATTCTTATATATCTTTTGAATTCAGGGTACAGATAAATGTTTGTTTTGTAAATGTTTTGTATATTTGTATATGTGATATTTTGTATATAGATTGTTGGTTGTTGTGCCTCCCTAGATGTCCGCTCATATGTGTGTATATAAATCAACCTACATATGTTTCCAATGTTCAATTTGTGATTCAAAAGATAATTAGTTGTTTCTTGTTTGAACATTAAAAAAGGATTGATCCCTTCAGTACCTTCTTTTGCTACTTCTTCATCCCTGGATGTCTCCTGCTCAGGTACGGGAGGGTTAAGTGGGCAGAACCCCTAACCATTTTTTCTTATCGGACCATAACCAATAGTTTACAGTATATAATAGGTCAACTTACATCATCTTGGATCTTAAGATGTCCAATGATTTAAAGTAAAGTACTTTCTATTAAGTCTTTTCTAAAAAGGAATTCATCCAGTGGGGTTTGACGAGGAAATCACTGTGTAAAAATATAAATGTGCTGATTAGCATATTCATCTATGACACATCTATTGCCAGGGATATATATTGCGTTCCAATACATTCCTACCTTGGTATGGCACTGGTGTCTTTTTCCACTCAAAATCTGTTCTTTAGATGTATTGTACCATGACCAGGCCACTCTCAAGGTTACTTTATATCTCTGATGTTATAGAAACACTTCCTCCTTCTTTCCCCACGTTCTATTAGGGATGTAAAGTGTATTTTGTTACTCTTAGATAGGAGTATAATAATTGCCAATTATAGAAAAGTGCCAAATATCCTAAGAACGACACTGTCTCGTTTATATTGACTGTAGCTGCCATTATGGGTGAATGTTGCATCACTCTGCGTAGTATCATGGTTGTTAAATTCATCTTTAATGTCAAATGGGCATCAGATTTATATCTGTTCAGTCTGCCCTTTGTTTATTCACGGTCACGTCCACCCATCTGAAATGAATATTTATAAAGCGCGGTTGTTGCCCATGGGCGTCCAAGCGCTGGTAGAAGGTATGTTTACTGAACAAAAGAGGGGAAGCTAGGAAGGAAGATTAATGGTGAACATGGAACAAAAGAGTTTTTAACTGTTTTCGGAACAAAAGGAGGTTGGGGTTGGATCTGAGCTTCAAAGGAAGAGAGTTCCACTGTTTAGCAGCATTGAGTGAGAACATCTTGCCACCTGCTCTTACTCTCTTGATTCTGGGAACCACAGCCAGAAAAGACTGGCTAGATCTAAGATTTCTGGTGGGGTGGTATTGAGTTATAAGTTGGCGACTAATTGCTGAACCTGTGCCCCAAAAAGACTGGTGAGAAATGCACATCGCCTTGAATATGATTCTCTGTCGTACAGGTAGCCAGTGTAACTTGATCAGCCCCGGTTTGGCTGATTGTCTGCGGGGCAGCTGGAGCAGAGTTCGAGTGCTGCAGTTCTGCACAATCTGCAGCTTTCGTAAAGTATAGTCCGGAGCGCCGAGATATAGAGCGTTATTGCAGTCCAGCCGGGATTGAATAAGGCCCTGGACGGCTACCTGTTTGGCCTCCATAGGCAGGAGAGGGAGGACTTTCCTCAACATCCGGAGAAGGCCAAAACAAGTTGCGGACAATTTGGTGGCCTGAATGTTAAAGGAAAGAGCCTTATCCAACCAGACTCCTAAGCTCTTTATGGTATCCTTGGGGGGGGGGTGGGGGCTGCCTAGGCAGTGGGGCCAGAGAGAGTTGAAATGTTCCGGAGATGAGGGTCCCAGGGGCATCAGCTCCGTTTTGTCCCCATTGAGTTTAAGGGAGGATGCAGTCATCCATCCCTTAACTGCCTCCAAGCAGTTCAGTAGCCCCGATGGAGCAGAGTGGTCATCCTCCTGCGACAGAGAAACCACTAGCTGGGTGTCATCTGCATATGAGATGATTTTAATGCCAAACGGACGAACAACCTCAGCTAGTGGTCTCATATAGATGTTGAAAAGCGCAGGGCTTAAAGAAGAGCCCTGCGGGACTCCGCAGTTAAGTGGCCTGCTTGTTGAGACAGCATCTCCCTCAAAGATCTGAAAGGACCGAGAGCTCAAGAATGATTGGAACCACCGCTGTGCCCCACCTGTTATTCCTACATCAGCTAGACGGTTCAGCAGGGTGGCTGACCGTATCGAAAGCAGCGCTGAGGTCAAGGAGGACCACTGCCACTGATCCCCCTTGATCCAGGATCTTTCGGGTTTCCTCAGTCACTGCTATCTGGGCGGTTTCTGTTCCGTGCTTAGGTCGAAAGCATCTAATAGTTGATTTTTCTCGAGAAAATCCATTAAATGGATGTTGACATACTTCTCGAGAATTTTGCTCACCCATGGGAGCAGAGAGATGGGACGGTAGCTCCCGTGATCCTCAGGATCGAGGTTGGATTTTTTCAACAGAGCCTGGACCTTGGCCTTCTTCCAAGCTGGCGGAACAGTGCAGGAAATGATGGAAGAGTTTAAAAGATTCATAATGATGGGAAGCACAACTTGTCTAGCCAACAGTATTATTTCTGGCGGGGCTGGATCGCTTGGTGATCCCGATTTTACTTGGAGAGCTAATTGCTCCAGGTATTTGGGATCTATCAAAGGAAAATGGTCCAATATCGCTAAAGGTCGAGAGGGTACCACCTCCCGATTCCCCTGTCCCATTGTGCTAGGGTTAGCTATTGCGACCGTGAAGGAGGAATAGATTAAATTTACCTTTTGATGAAAAAATTCTGCCAGATCATTGCAGTGAGCTGTGGTTTTGGCTGTAAGTTTAGGAGATGTAGAGATTTCAGTTAGGCTTTTAACTATATGGAAGATTTCCCTAGGTTTAGATTCAGCTTCCATGATCTTTCCTGAGAAATAGGTGGACTGGGAGGCTTTTACATAGCTTTTGTAAGAGTTAATTGCCTCTCTATATTGAGTTTTAGCCTCAGATGCGTAATCCAGGCGCCATCTTCTCTCTAATCTCCTACAGAGACGTTTTTTATCTCTGAGGGCTTTTGATAACCAGGGGGCGGTTTTTTGTATACGTTTTGACGTGACTTTACGAATAGGGAGGGTAGCTTCAAGAGATGTAGATATCCAGTCCTCATATTCTTGATTAGCTATACTCGGGTCAACATTGCTCGATGGGCAGGTATGCATCAGGTTATGGATCCAGAGGTCAACTGGTAATCTGGCCCAGTTTCTTGAGTTCCTGATCCGGGGAGCAGGGGGTGGTGATTTACACGTTGTCCAGGTGAAAGGGATGAGGAAGCGGTCTGTCCAGGGTAGGTGGATAGATTGACCGACCACTAATTCAGTGCAGTTGCTGAAGATTGGATCTAAAAGATGTCCTTTGATATGTGTGGGTACTTCAACCCGTTGATCTAATTTGAGGGCTGCTAAATCATCCATCAATTCCATAGCTGTATGGTCACAGAGGGAATCAAGATGTAAATTGAGGTCACCCAGAAGTGTAAAATTAGCGCTAGTAGTGACCTGTTCAGCTAGAATGGTTGGGAGTGACTTGTGAAACACAAATAATTGGGCCGGCGTTTAATGTTCGATAATGGGCATTGGGTTTATATCCTTTCAGTCTTCCCTGTTGTACATTTATTGTCTGCGTCCGCCCATTTGCAATACATATAATTGCGCCACCGATTTTGCCTGTGATTACATTTATGCAGTTACCACCAATGCTTTTAAAAAGTGCTGCCTGTTAATAGGCACTAATCATCAACATGGTTATTATTACAAGTAAAGTGCCTGGTTCTCACCTTGATATTTGTCTTAGAAAACTGCCACAGTGATGAAATGGATGCTATTCTACTACTATCCTAGCTGCCATGCAAAATATACTTGGACCGACCTCCATCTGGCTGGTAATTTGTCCCGGTCTCCCAAGCACTACGAGGTTCCCTTGGACACCTGCCACTCCTTCAACTCCAAGAAGACCCTCTGCGACTGTTTGGCCTGATGTCCTAGACATCTTTGGCATGAGGACATCTAGGGGGGTTCCCACCCACAAGCATTGGCCTCAGACGAAGAAGCTTTCTTCCCCCCGGCAGCAACTCTGTCTCAGATTAGGGATCTTCACCAGCACAGCCAGCCATTTGTAAGACACTCTCCCCCTCAACACTGCTCAAAAGCTGAACTGCTTTTTTCCAAGGGTCATTCAGCTTCTCTGAAGCACCATGGACAGGCTAGAGGGCCACCACTGCCATTGGGCCATGGTTGGCACGGACCATCACCTTCAGATGTAATGCCCAACTCCAGCTCAGCACTGATGAAACCATCGAGGCCAACAGCTTCAGTGCTGCCTGTGCCTACCGCGGAGCTGAATCAACCATCTGAGCCATCACTTTTGGCATCAGAGCCTGGAGCAGAAAGCCTGACCACCAAGACAGAAGGCATCAGATTGAGTGTAGTCGATTTAATCCTCTACATACTTCAAGAGGAACTCCCTGGAAACCCTTAATACATTCCCACACAGGCCAGAGTCTTGCCAGTCCTCTGGAACTTCCTCCTTAGTTGTCCAAACATCAGCTGTCCTTCGAGGAAACCTTGGACTTGCCTCTTCCGCCCAAGCAGAGCAAGAAAGTGGACAAGGCTACTACTCCTTTGTCACTATCCTACATCACCTCACCGTGCTCCACAGCACTCGCCTTCCCCACCCACTTCTCCAGGCGTCCCCCTCCGCTGTACACCTCATGGGTAACTTTACTCCGACATGGGAGTCAGGAAGAAAGGAAACATTTAATACTCCTCAGCAGGGCGATCCCTTCACTTCTATGGTGCTGACTTAGTGTGGGACATAGACCCCGCCCGTACCCTGCCTATCCTTCCACTCCTGATGACTTCCTACCATGAACTCATTGGTAGGGCTACCTCCTTTTACAAGGTGGATCTCCGGACTGAGCCTTTGGATGAGGACTTCTTTTTTGAGACCCTGTCCTCCACCCAGTACTTTACCATGCATGGGGGCCTGTTGCGTCACACCCCAACATCTTTCAAGACCCCATACACACCAGGCTCATCATAAGTGCAATAGACAAAAAATACAAAGATTCCTTGATTGACCTCCCGACTTTATATTCGTGGCCAACCTCCTGTCCGACTCCCTGGTTGCCATTAACACCCATAAGAGGGCTTAATCGCAGGCTACTGGTGATTCCCCTCCCCCTGATAATGAAAGCAAACCTATGGATGCTGCGGATAAGCAGATAGCTGTGCAATTGGCCAACCATTGGCAGATTACCAATTCTATTGGGTTACTCTCCAGGTATAACTAAGCCCATAGAGATAAGATGGAGGAGCCCCTCCAACATCTCCCCGAGTGGTACAGGAGAAGGGGGAATGAGATAGTCTCAGAGGGAAAGCAAATCTCGAACACCACCATCCGCTGCTGGGTGGTCAACAAAGTGTCCTTCTTCACAGGCATGCCTGGCTCTGTATCTTCGGCTTCAAGCTGGAAGTCAAGCAGAACCTGGTCAGCCTGCCATTTGATGGCCAACATCTGTTCAGTTTGTAGGTTCACCAGATGCCGAAAAAGTAAAGAAAGATAGGGAGGCAGCGAAAGTGATGGGTGCCCTTCAGCCACCTACTCCTCATGATTCCTTTCGCCGCATGCCCTAACATAGAGGCTCTTACCAAGGCCTCCACATCCTACCAGTCGACAAGTGCAGCAGTCCTCTCCCAGAGGCTACTTTAGAGGGTCCTACAGAGGCAACATCTCGGAGGAAAAGGTAAAGGTGGCTCCCCCAAAGGAGCTACCATCACCACTAAGACCTGACTTGCCTTTCCTCCCTCCCATGATCTCACAATACCTGTCAGGGGAACACCTCCAAAGGGTCTGTCCTGCTTGGCGGAACGTTACCTCCGACCAGTCGGTGTCAGATATTATCCAACATGGTTACTGTCTGAAGCTCATTTCCTTGCCTCTCACCATTCTACCTCGCAAACACAAACTCTCACCAGAACAACAAAGACTACTCAGTTTAGAGGTCAAGGGACTCCTTCTCAACCTGTCCCCCCATCATCAGCAAGGCATAGGAGTGTACTATTTGTACTTTCTGGTCCCCAAAATTACTGTCTCCTCATATGCATTCTGGACCTCAGGCCCCTAAACAAATACATTCTTTCACAGCACTTCCACATGGTTACTCTTCAGCATGTCCTCCTGCTACTGCAACAATGCGACTTCATAACTGTTCTCGATCTGAAGTTTGCTTATTCTCACATACCAATCTACCCAGCACATCGCCAGTATCTCAGGTTTGCAGTCAGTGGAAAGCATTACCAGTTTAATGTGCTACCCTTTGGGGTTTTCACTGCACCCAAGGTGTGCACCAAGTGCTTTGTGGTGGTGGCCACTCATCTGCAGGGCGTCCATGTCTTACCCTATCTGAACGACTGGCTCAAGAGCGCCACCCATGAAAACTGCCGTGAATACACACGTCACATTAAACCTGCTTCACAAGCTAGGTTTTACCATTAACGCTACAAAATCCCACCTCCAACCTCTCCCGATGGATCAACCGGAGATTTGTAAAGCGCGGTGTATCACTCATGGGGGTCTCAAGGCATTGAAGTTGCTAGCTGCTTCGAGGCGATCTGCTGATTCGAACAGCCATGTCTTGAATTATTTCCTGAATTGCTGGAGCAATGGGGTGGTCCTGAGGTGCAGGAAAAGGTTGTGCCAGTTCTTGGCCGCCAGGTGTGAGAAGGACCTTCCTACAATGTTTGCTCAGTGGATCCGTGGGGGTAGCTGCGAGGAAGAGGGAGGCGGAGGGTCTGTGTCTGGTCAGTTGTTGAAAGGTCATGCGTTTGTTGATGTATGCTAGTCCTTTGTTTGTTGCGTTATGCTGGTCCTTCATTGTGCAGGGCTTTGTATGCGTGAGTTGGCATTTTGAACTGACATCTCTTTTGGATCTGGAGACAAGACAGTGTAGCTTCCCGAGGAGGACTGTGGTGTGCGATCATCTGAGGAGGTTGCGGATACAACCCCACCTGGGGGTAATCCTCAACTTAGAAGTGTGCATGTTCTACCCAAATGCTGCCAGGATGCAGTCATTCCAGGCACTAATCTCTTATTTTCAACAAGACCACCTAGTCACAGTAATGAGTCGTGCACTTCCTCGGCATGATGGCCTCCTGTATTGCAATAGTGCTCCATGCCAGGTTACATATGCGTCCATTGCAGGAGTTCTTAATGGTCTCAAGCGGACATTCATTGGGATGATCTAGTGCTGATTGGCTGCCTTACTTGCCACACTCTGCTGTGAAGGAACACCTGCAACCTATTGCCGGGATGCCTTTCCTTGACCCTATTCCCCAGAGGACCATTACAACTGATGACTCCCTTATGGGATGGGGTGCAAACTTGCAGGACTTGACTGTCCAAGGCTAGTGGGAACCCATTCACCAGTGTCTCCATATCAACTACCTGGAACTGCTAGCTGTTGATCATGCATTGAAGGCTTTCCTTCCTGACTTGACTTGCAAGGTAGTCCTCAACAAGGACAACTTGGCAGCCATTTATTATCTTCAGAAGCCAGATGGCACCTGATCTCCCCAGCTTTCTCATCTAGCCCAGAGAATTTGACGGTAGGCTCTTCACCACAAGATACATCTGCTAGCGGAGTAACTTCTGGTAGTGGATAGCAAGTTTGCCAACTTACTCAGCAGGATGTGGAAACAAGTCCACAAGTAGGAACTCTACCGCAAAGTTCTCTTCCAGTACTTCCGCTGTTGGAGATTCCCAGAGCTATACCTTTTTGCCACAGCAGAAAACCCCAAATTCCCAAGCTTTTCCTCCAGAATCTTACACCCACAGTCCAGGGGCAATGCACAATGGATGAGTTGGTCAGGGATATTTGCCTACGCTTTCCCGCCTCTTCCACAACTTCCATGTTGTTTGGAGGCTCCGGCAGATGTCTCTCTCTCATCCTGGTGCCTCCTACCTGTGCCCACCAACACTGGTTCACCACTCTGTTCGAACCCTCTGTGGTTCTGCACATGAGGCTCCCCAGCAAGCCCGACCTACTTACACAGAACCATGGAGACATCAGGCACCCAGACCCCTGGTCCCTCTATCTTGCAATCTGACTCCTGAAGTCCTAGAATTCAGACACCTTAATCTTCCACCGGAATACATGAGCATTCTTAAGGAAGTGTGCAGGAGTACTATCCATACCTGTTATGCTGCCAATTGTAAGAGGGTTGTGTGCTACTGTCACCTCAATTACATTGACCTTTTATCAGCCCAAGTGCAGAATATTGTCTGCTACCTACTTTGCGTGCAGACTTGTAGGTTCACTTTCACCGCCATACAGCTACCCCTGCCTGCTGTAGCTTCCCATCTTCAGAACCAACAGCATATCTCTGTCTTCAGAATTCCAGTCATTCAAGCTTTCATGGAGTGCCTCAAGAAAGTAGCTCCTCCTTGGTTCCCACCAGACCTGATTTGGAACCTCCACATTGTCCAAGACTCGTGGGCTCTTTGTTCAAACCCCTCTACTCTTGCTCCCTCCAGTTTTCTTTTCTTGGAAGGTTGCTTGTCTGGTTCACTCAATGTTACTCAGGCGTGTTAGTGAGCTTTAGACACTAACGTTAGAAGAACCATTCTTCCAGATATCCAGGGATACACCTGCCCTCCACACAAACCCCATATTCCTGCCTAAGATGGTTTCCCAGTTCCACCTTAATCAATCCATTGAACTCCCTGTTTTTCCCATAACCCGCCTCAATTCAAGAAACACGCTCTCCATACTTTTGATGTTAAGTGAGCCCTTGTTTACTACATTGACTATTCTAAACTGTTTAGTAAGTCACAACAGCGCTTTGATGCTTTCTCCAAACCCCACAATTGGAGGGCCTATCAAAATCCGGCATTTCAAGATGGATCATAAAGTGCATCCAGACATGTTATGCTAAAGCTAAGAGGACCTTACCTATTCCTCCTAGAGCCCACTCCACTAAAAAAAGGCGCCTCTACGGCTCTCCTAGGGACCATTCCAATAGCGGACTTCTGTAAAGCAGCTACATGGTCCACACTACATACTTTTACAAAAACGTACTTTGTGGATTTGCTAGTCCGCCAACAAACCACTGTTAGCTAGACGTTGGTCTGAACACTTGTTCAATCTACTGCAACCCACAGGCTAGCCAGTGCTTCTAGAATGACTGCTTTACAGTCTATGCACAGCATTTTTATCTACATCCACACATGCCACAAAGAGAAAATGTTACCCAGAAAGCATCTCTTCTTGTCATGTAGTGCTGTAGATTCAGACTAGCAAACTCAACAAGATGATTGACGGAATGTTGAAACTTTTCAACCACTCACCCCCAGTAACAGATCTGGGCTTAATCCATCGTTTTTGTACTCCCTTTGCCACCCCAGTTTGGTGGCAATTGATAGCCCCTATTGAAATTTTTGTCTCCTCCAAACTAAAATGCAAAACTGTATCTGAGATTAAGTCCTCTGGTGGCGCAGACGACCTCGCTATAATCCTGGTAAAGATTAGTGAAGTGATCTACCCAGGTTTTCTCATCTAAGTAGAGATCTTTGTTACTTTTCCCAGTTTTATTTTCCTTGGCAAATAGGCACCAGAAGGCAGCCTGGTCTTTGGCTCTAGCAGCGACAATTAAATCTGACCATATGTCATTGTCCCAGGCTTTTTTTGCTTCTATTATAATCTTTTTATACTTTTGCTTATATGCACTGATTTCCGTATGACTCTTGTTTTTAATAGCATATACAAGCTCCGTCTTTGCTGCTCTGCCTTCCTTGCTGTACCAGGGGTTAGCTATCTCGTGGTGCTTACTTGTCCCTGTATCTTCCTTTTTGTAGAGCTTTGTCAGTAGCGGGAGTAGGGCTTCTACTAAGGTGTAATGTAATTTTAGTGTCCTTTCATCTCCTTCTTTGTGGGCAGCAATGTCAAAAAATGTATTATAAATGTATGCTATTTTGTCATCTTTAGCTAGGATGTAAGGCCACTTCATGGCCCTTCTATTATTACTTGTTTGTAGCTCTCCATTTAATATAATACTCCCTTCCACCCGTGGATTTTTAGTTTTAAATAGGTAAGATTCTAGTTGCAATTCTAAAGGGTAGTGATCGCTCTCCTCCCTATTCATAACCCTCAGGTCAATAGTAATGTACCATAGGTTCATAGACACCATTATATAGTCTATCTGGCTTGATGAATTACCTCTGTGGAATGTACAACCTCCGGGTCTGTCGGAGGGTAGGCATCCGTTACACGCCCGTAATTCGTGTCCTACCGTAAGTTTTAAGATCTGGGACACCGCAACCGTACATTTAACCTCGCTGCTGGCGTCAAGGGTGGGGATCTTGTATGCCATATCTTGCTCTTCGAAAAGGTCACTTATACCAATCATGGGTTCGTATTTACAGTTGAAGTCCCCTCCACAGATTACACTGGACTCCGCCTCAACTGAATCTAGGAAAAAGTCAAGTTGTTCTATTACTAATGATTTACTGCAACTACTACGTGGTCTGTTGTAAACGTTAAGCAGATATATAATCCTTTTATCCCGTGTTACAAGTTTTAACCCCAGTATATCCAGGGAATCAATGTGCAAGGGAGTTATATCTACTTCCAAGGTGATGCTTATCCATATGACCAGTCCACCGGAGGGTCTACCTCTACCGCACTGGGTTGCATTTACACTGTATGTTTTGTAACCCGGTCTTTGTGGGGATTCTTGAGACCAAGTCTCCTGCAGGAGTACTGCATCGTACTGATCTATGTACTCACTCCAGGACACGTCAGCTAAGTTCTTATTGAGTCCTGCAATATTACAGGAGATTAACTTTGTATCTGAACATATAGTGTCTCCCCTAGCTGCTACCATAGCTTCAGGATCTGCAGTTATTGGTAGGTTGTTCGCTGCCACCGGCTCTGTTTGTTGGGTTAGGTTTGAATTACCATCTACTAGGTCTGTTCTTGGTGCAGCACCATCATTTATTATATTTTTCCCCGAGGCTCCCAGTGTTATCTTATTTACATTGTCTGCTCTGGTGGGACTGTTTACCTTCAGACCTGCTATTTCTTTATAGTCACATAGTCAATCCAGGTCATCTAAGGTGGACAAATCCGAGAATCTATTGGTTACTGCTAAGTTGGGGGTCATCATGCTACACTTACCGCCCTGAGCTGGTTTATAAAAATATCCCAGTACAAGGGTGTGAATGTCTGTGTTCTGGTTAGCGCTTTCTTCCTGACAATCTAATATCTTCCTTACAAAGTGTGGCCTTCTAAAGTTTACTACCACACAGTCCCCTCTGATGTTTTTGGGACCTTCCCCCATCCAACCGACTCTACGAATCATCAATATTTCATCTACTTTTGTAGGGTGGAAGCGTTTGAATTTTGCTAGCCAATTTACAGTTTTGTTCCGGAGATCAGTCCATGTTTCACTTTGGTTACGTCTTAGAGTTGGAACCCCGGTTAACACAATTATGTAAGGACAGGAAGCAGGGGGAAGCTGCAACACGTCCTCATTCGGTACTAGATCGGTGCCTTTGGGACTGTACATTTTCGATTCCCCCAAATTACTATCTGTGATGTCAAGGGTTGGTGGTTTAGGCTTAGTGCTTACTGTACCTTCCTGAGTTGTCTCACTAGCTGGGTGGCCCTCCTTGACTACATTCTACTTAGGATCCCCTGCGCTAATGTCAGCCACTGTACTCGCGTTAGTTGTTCTACTAATTCCCCCGGCTGCTATTCTGTTTTGTGTGTTATTTCTAGAAGGATTACTAGCTTTCTCTATGCGTGTGTCAGCCCTGCCATTGCTCTCCATTTGTTTATTCATTTTCTCAACCTTTGTTTCCAGCTTGCTTAAGCATGATCTCAAGCTTTCTTCCATTTTTTCTAGTCTCTCTATAAGTACATTTCCCATTACAGTTGTATTTTTGTCTCTATTTTCTCGGCCAACTGTTCAACCAAGTGTTCACTACCACAGGGCTCTGTTTGGGTACTTATTGATTTCATTTGTAAAGTAGTTACCCGCACACCAACTGCCTTGTTTTTTCCATTCACAGCCACTACCTTCTTATTTTTATTGTTACGTGATGGTGATCTCTTTGGTGGACCCGTGTGTCGATTCGTATTATCTAGTGCAACCCTTTGATTACGCAGTCTCGATGCAAGGGGTGGACTGATTACGTTATTTGTTGGGTCCCGTGTATCGGATATAAGTAAGTTAGGGGTAGTGGATAACCTTGGAGCATTGGTAATGATTATTGCGGGACTTAGTGGAACTATACCCGTTGGATTAATTAGTGATAGAGATTGGTCTGTACTAGCTTCGCTGGAGTGACTAGATTCCAAAGTGCTATCAAGGTCTGGATTGGACGCTTTTGGCTCCGTTTTCCCCTGCCCTGAGTGGCCAGACTCTATGCTTGTTTGGACTAACGCTAATGGGTTTGTTACAGGTGATATGGCTTTCCCTATTGCTCCTAGGGATGACCTTTTGGCCGCAAGACCCATAGACAGCTTTCTCTCAGTCAGGATCATCTCTTTCTCGAGGACTGATTCAGCTCTGTCCAGAAAAGCATCAAGTGACTCGACCACACTGGACCCCACCCTTGGCCCCGTTTTCTGTCTTGAAATCATGGTAGGTTCCACTCCTAGTACTCGATAAAAAGGTTAATGTCGCGAACCAGTTTTCTGGCCGCAGTCTCCTCTTGGTACAAGATGGACTAGAGATGCAAAATTAAGGGGTGTAGCCCGGCCCGTCCTCCTCTGGCTCCGGATGGCAACAGATGGCCCCGCCCTTCACCCGTGCTTCACCCGTGCTTGACCCGCGCGCGTCCCGCGGCGCGGGAGATTCACCGTCCTTTTGTGCGCCTTAGGGCGCGGAGGTAGTCGGAAGTGGGCGGGATGACCAGCAAGGTGTCCTGGGGGATGTAGTCTCCCCGCTCGGCGGCCGCATGATGTTTTGAGCTGCGGCGGCGGGGGAGACTGATGACAAGAGCCCCTCCGGGAAATCAACGCACAGGTAGGGATTTATTTTCAGGATTCGCCAGCAATAGCTTTTCTGCAAGTGTCCCCTATCAGCTGGCTGTCGTCGGCGTAGGAGATGATGTTGAGGTTATGTTGTCGTGCGACGTGGGCAAGAGGAGCCATGTAGATATTGAACAGCGTTGGGCTGAGGGAGGATCCCTGTGGAACGCCGCAGATGATCT
The DNA here is from genome assembly GCF_964261635.1 of Lissotriton helveticus. Taxonomy (NCBI): domain Eukaryota; kingdom Metazoa; phylum Chordata; class Amphibia; order Caudata; family Salamandridae; genus Lissotriton; species Lissotriton helveticus. The sequence continues at coordinate 421,809,072 of NC_136057.1, forward strand.
CTGTGGTTTTTGAGTGAAAGGGTGGGATTCGGACACTCTGGATTCTTCCGGAGAGGAAGGATGTGGTCCAGGCCAGGGCCTTCTCTTGAATGCCGGCGTCCTGGAGGCGTGTTGATAGGGTGCGGTGGCAGACTGTGTCAAGGCTGCTGATAGGTCCAGGAGGATGAGGGCGGCTGTCTCTCCTTTGTCCATCAGGGTCCTGATGTCATAAGTGGCGGCGATGAGGGCAGTCTCGGTGCTGTGGTTGCTGCGAAAGGCGGATGGATTGGGAGGGGTCCAGGATACTGTTGTCTTCAAGGTAGCGGGTTAGCTGTTTGTTGACGATCTTCTCTGTTACTTTCGCCGGGAATGGGAGCAGGGAGATGGGCCGGAAGTTCTTATGGTCCTTGGGTTTCTTCAGAAGGGCGTTGATCTCGGCATGTTTCCAAATTTCCGGGTAGGTGGCTGTCTCGAAGGAGCAGTTGATGGTTTTCCGGAGGTGGGGCGCTATGGTAGTGCTGGCTTTGTTGAAGACGTGGTGAGGGCAGGGGTCCGATGGGGATCCCGAGTGGATGGAGTTCATAGTTTTGATGGGGTCTTCGTCGCTGATGCTGGACCAGGTGGTCAGGCGGTTTGTGCGGGTGGTATTCGTAGGGGCGGTGGACTCTGTGGTGGGTGCGTGGGGGTCGGAGTTGAAGCTTTCGTGGATGTCAGTGATCTTGCGGTGAAAGAAGGTGGCCAGGGAGTCGCACAGGTCTTGTGATGGTGGGATGCCTTTCGTGTTGGAGCTGGGGTTGGAGAGTTCTTTCACGATGCTGAAGAGCTCTTTGGTGTTGTGTGCGTTGTTGTCCAGTCGGTCCTTGAAGGCGGTCCTCTTGCCGGTCCTGATGAGTTGGTGGTGTCTGCGAGTGGCGCTCTTGAGGGCTGTGTGGCTGTCTGGTGTTCGGTCGTGGAGCCATTTATGCTCCCGCTTCCGGCAGGTGTGCTTGGAGGTACGGAGGTCTTCGGTGAACCGTGCGGCTTTCTTGTTGGTGTGGTTGGTTGTGGAGGTCTTGAGAGGGGCGAGAGAGTTGGCGCAGTCGTTGATCCACTGTGTGAGGTTGGTTGCGGCGGTGTCTGGGTCGGTGGGGTCGGTGGGTGGTCTCCGGGCGAGGGTGGTCGTCAGTTGGTCCTCCGTGACCTTGCCCCAGCAGCGACGCGGCAGCTGTTGGGTGCGGTGGTGTGTGGTGGGTTTCCTGAAGGTGAAGTGGACGCATCTGTGGTCGGTCTAGTGGGGTTCGGTGGTGTGGTTGAAGGAGATAAGGGCGCTGGCGGAGAAGATGGGGTCCAGTGTGTGTCCGGCGGCGTGGGTGGGAGTTGTCACGAGTTGTTTGAGTCCGAGGTTGGCGAGGTTGTCGATCAGGGCTGTGGAGTTGGCGTCGTTGTTCTCGAGGTGGAAGTTTAGGTCCCCGAGGAGAATGTAGTCCATGGACGCGGGGACGTGGGTGTTGATGAGGTCGGTGATGGTGTCGCTGAACTGTGGTCGCGGTCCGGGAGGTCTGTAGATGAGTGTGCCTCTGAGGGGGGTGTTGGGGTCGGTGTCAAGCTGGAACTGCATGTGCTCGGCGGTGGCGTGGGTGTCGTCTGTGTTAGTTAAGATTCTGATGGAGTCTTTGTGGACGATCGGCATTCCCCCTCCTATTCCGATGTCGCGGTCTTTGCGGGAGATCTTGTAGCCCTGTGGGATGCCTATGGCGATGTCTGGTGCCGAGGTGGCGTTCAGCCAGGTCTCCGTCAGGAAGGCGACCTCGGGGGCGGTGGAGTCTAGGAGGTCCCAGAGTTCGATGGCTTGCTTGGGGGCGGAGCGGGTGTTGAGGAGAATGCAGCGGAGGTGGTTGGGTTCTTTGGCTGGTGTTTTGGTGGGCTGGATGATGGTGTAGCTGCACTTGCGGCAGGTGGAGGGTCCTTGGGTGCGTTTCGGCGTGGCCTGGTAGCAGGGTTGGGCACGTCCGGTGTTGAGTGCGTGGAGGGTGTTGGAGTCGTAGTGTAGTCTGGCGTAGCGGGTGGTGCGGGGTCCAGGGGTACAGGCGCTGGGCGCGGTCCAGGCGCGTACGGGCGGCGCAGACGGGCTTGCCTTTAACGCGCCAGCGGCGCGCCCACTGCGCGCGTCCGCTGCGCTTCCATGCGGTGACCTCCATAAATGGCAAAGTGGAAGTGAGGAGCAGCTTAGAGGCGGGAGCGGGGTGGCCAATCGGTGGTAGAGGGAGGGGTACAGAAGAAAAAAGGGGGCGGGCCGCAGGGGAGCAGCGGCGGGGAGTGGGGGGGAAAGGCGGCGGGAAACAGTCACGGGGAACACGGGATCGGCAAAATACTGGTAGCTATACAAAAACACACAGATACTGGCAAAAAATACTGGTAACTAAACAAAAAACACACAGATACTGGCAGACAGGCACTCAGCTGGCAAAGTGCGGGAGACCCGAGCACTGGGGCGATCAGCGCCGCTCCAGAGCGGGCAGCAGCTGAGGGCTCACGGCAGCAGCGGAGGGGGCAGGAGTCCTGGGCACGCACGGGTGGGAGCCGCGTGGTGTGTGGAGCGACCGGCCCTGCAAGCACGGCTTAGGGTGGTGTAATATACAGCCATTTAAATTTCAGGAGTGGGAGAGGAAAGTAGCCCTGTATGCCGATGATATCTTGTTTTTTTCCGCAGGCTTACAGTCAGCTTTCCCAGTAGTCATCAGTTTGGCCCGGCAGTTTGGCTCTGTGTCTGGATACGAGACCAATGCCTCAAAAAACGAAATTATGACCTGGAATTTGGCAGACACAGAGCAAGGTTACCAGCTTAGCTCCAAAATGAGATACCTGGGAGTTCATGCGGTGCAGGACATCACAAAGATCGCCGAGATCAATCTAGACATAGTGGCAAAGGAATGTAGAAGGCTTATGAAATCCTGGGCTTTTCTTCCATTATCAATCTTGAGAAGAACTAATCTGATCAAGATAACGATACTCCAAAAGATTACATTTCTTTTTAATTGTATCCCTCTTTATTTTGAAAAATCCACAATAGCGAAGCTTCAGAGTGACATCACCTCATTCATCTGGGCATCTAAGGCATCTAGAATTGCTTGGAAAAAGCTGAGGCGGAGAAGAGAAAAGGGTGGCTTGGCATTACTAGACCTCCAGCTGTATGCTTGAGCTTTCCAACTCTCACATTCACGCATGTTATTGAGAATGCCTGTGGATACTGGTGCTGGAGGGATGTTTTTGGCTATGCTCAGGTGCGCCAAATTGTCAGAGGAAGATTTTCTGTTTAAGTTCGGGGATCCGAAGTTTAAAAAAAGAAATCAGGCTGAAGGTTCGTCAGGGGATAGCTAAAACCTGGGCCCAAGTTAGGGAGGCAGTGGGGCTCGACTATTTTTCTAGCTTTGCTCCCCTTTGGGATTCTCCTGGAACCCCAGAGTGTTTAAGGGACAGTCTGTCAAAACCTTTGAGCGATGCAGGGTTATTGGTGTGGGGTGACCTCCTTGATGGTGGCACCCTTATCCCCTGGGAACAACTCCAGGATAGGGTTGGGGGAGGACTCTCTCGGTTTAAACATTATCAACTTGCAAGTTGGGTCCCATCTCACCCACGGAAGCACGCCTTTGGGAGTGGAAGCATTTTAGAATATCAACTCGTGTTCAAACCCCCAGGGAAGAAAAAAGAGGTTTCCCTTTGGTACCAAACCCTGCTGGAAGAAGTAGACTTTGCCCACACAGAACTGTGCTAAACTATGTCAGAAATCATGTAAGATCTTGTATGAAGTTGTGAAGCCAGCCTGGCTAAAAAGAAATCATTTGTTCACCATCCACAGGGCCTACTTTACTCCCTTTAAACTGACAAAAATTTCGGATGGGCCACCAGTCAATTGTAAAAAATTGGGCCTGGTCTCCGCCTCAGATATACATATGTTTATGGAATGTCCTTCTCTTGCTACTTTCTGGCAGGAGGTGGGAGATTTTTTGACAAGTGTGTTAGGCTGCCCTATCAATATAGATCTACATTTAATATTTGCTCTTGCAGAAAACCTCACGGGTCTTGCTGAAACTCTGCTTTTTTATTCTGTCCTGTTAGCCAGGAGGCAAATTTGTATAAAATGGACAGAATCTAGTACTCCCACCTTTGCAGTTTGGCAGTCATCAATTTTGACAGTCTCCAAATTAGATCTAGCAAGACAAGGTAGCAGCAAGAAGAAGGCATTTTGGAATCCTCTGCAATTTAGATGGGACTCTCAGAAGACGAGGTAAAATTGTGTTGTTTTTTTTTCTTCCCTAAATCCTATGATTATGCTGTTAACACTCTTCGGGCTAAGCCGTGTGCTGCCAGGTATTGTGGCGGTTTATCGGTGAAAGTCATCTGGCTCTTGAGCTTGGCAGAAGGGGTATCTCAGAGGTTCCTTCACAGGCGTGTCTAGTACTAGTAGGCGGGGCCCCATTCCAACAGCCTACAATCCTCAGTGTCATGAGAGTGAGTACAGATGTCCAGGGTGGATTCTGAAGTGAGATTTACGGCGAATGAGGACAAAAAAAATAAATACTCAGGGCAGTCCCTCTATATATATCCTATCTTATAAATGTTTTTCCTACTGCTTAGAGGCCATGGCATAATGTTTTTTTATAACTCCTTTTACCTTCAGCTGGTAAGTTAGATCCACCACCTTCTTTAAATTAAATGGGGTGGTCTTGGGAAGAATTCTTATCTAAAAAAGAGTATACACCCTTGTGAGAAATCACTGTCGAAGTAATGATAGTTGGACCATAACCAATAGTTTACAGTATATAATAGGTCAACTTACATCATCTTGGATCTTAAGATGTCCAATGAATTAAAGTAAAGTACTTTCTATTAAGTCTTTTTTAAAAAGGAATTCATCCAGTGGGTTTTGACGAGGAAATCACTGTGTAAAAATATAAATGTGCTGATTAGCATATTCATCTATGACACATCTATTGCCAGGGATATATATTGCGTTCCAATACATTCCTACCTTGGTATGGCACTGGTGTCTTGTTCCACTCAAAATCTGTTCTTTAGAGGTATTGTACCATGACCAGGCCACTCAAGGTTACTTTATACCTCTGACGTTATAGGAACACTTCCTCCTCCTTTCCCCACGTTCTATTAGGGATGTAAAGTGTATTTTGTTACTCTTAGATAGGAGTATAATTATTGCCAATTATAGAAAAGTGCCAAATATCCTAAGAACGACACTGTCTCATTTATATTGACCGTAGCTGCCATTATGGGTGAATGTTGCATCACTCTGCGTAGTATCATGGTTGTTAAATTCATCTTTAATGTCAAATGGGCATCAGATTTATATCTGTTCAGTCTGCCCTGTGTTTATTCACGGTCACGCCCACCCATCTATAACACAAATAATTGGGCCGTCGTTTAATGTTAGATCATGGGCATTGGGTTTATATCCTTTCAGTCTTCCCTGTTGTACATTTGTTGTCTGCGTCCGCCCATTTGCAATACATATAATTGCGCCACCGATTTTGCCTGTGATTGCACCATTACATTTATGCAGTTACCACCAATGCTTTTAAAAAGTGCTGCCTGTTAATAGGCACTAATCATCAACATGGTTATTATTACAAGTGAAGTGCCTGGTTCTCACCTTGGTATTTGTCTTCGAAAACTGCCACAGTGATGAAATGGATGCTATTCTACTACTATCCTAGCTGCCATGCAAAATATACTTGGACCGACCTCCATCTGGCTGGTAATTTGTCCCGGTCTCCCAAGCACTACGAGGTTCCCTTGGACACCTGCCACTACTTCAACTCCAAGAAGACCCTCTGCGACTGTTTGGCCTGATGTCCTAGACCTCTTTGGCATGAGGACATCTAGGGGGGTTCCCACCCACAAGCATTGGCCTCAGACGAAGAAGCTTTCTTCCCCCCGGCAGCAACTCTGTCTCAGATTAGGGATCTTCACCAGCACAGCCAGCCATTTGTAAGACACTCTCTCCCCCTCAACACTGCTCACAAGCTGAACTGCTTTTTTCCAAGGGTCATTCAGCTTCTCTGAAGCACCATGGACAGGCTAGAGGGCCACCACTGCCATTGGGCCATGGTTGGCACTGACCATCACCTTCAGATGTAATGCCCAACTCCAGCTCAGCACTGATGAAACCATTGAGGCCAACAGCTTCAGTGCTGCCTGTGCCTACCGTGGAGCTGAATCAACCATCTAAGCCATCACTTTTGGCATCGGAGCCTGGAGCAGAAAGCCTGACCACCAAGACAGAAGGCATCAGATTGAGTGCAGTCAAGCTAATCCTCTACATACTTCAAGAGGAACTCCCTAGAAACCCTTAATACATTCCCACACAGGCCAGAGTCTTGCCAGTCCTCTGGAACTTCCTGCTTAGTTGTCCAAACATCAGCTGTCCTTCGAGGAAACCTTGGACTTGCCTCTTCCGCCCAAGCAGTGCAAGAAAGTGGACAAGGCTACTACTCCTTTGTCACTATCCTACATCACCTCACCGTGCTCCACAGCACTCGCCTTTCCCACCCACTTCTCCAGGCGTCCCCCTCCCCTGTACACCTCATGGGTAACTCCACTCCGACATGGGAGTCTGGAAGAGAGGAAACATTTAATACTCCTCAGCAGGGAAATCCCTTCACTTCTATGATGCTGACTTAGTGTGGGACATAGACCCCGCCCGTACCCTGCCTATCCTTCCACTCCTGATGACTTCCTACCATGAACTCATTGGTAGGGCTACCTCCTTTTACAAGGTGGATCTCCACACTGAGCCTTTGGATGAGGACTTCTTTTTTGAGACCCTGTCCTCCACCCAGTAGTCTACCATGCGTGGGGGCCTGTTGCGTCACACCCCAACATCTTTCAAGACCCCATACACACCAGGCTCATCATAAGTGCAATAGACAAAAAATACAAAGATTCCTTGATTGACCTCCCGACTTTATATTCGTGGCCAACCTCCTGTCCGACTCCCTGGTTGCCACTAACACCCATAAGAGGGCTTGATTGCAGGCTACTGGTGATTCCCCTCCCCCAGATAATGAAAGCAAACCTATGGATGCTGCGGATAAGCAGATAGCTGTGCAATTGGCCAACCATAGGCAGATTACCAATTCTATTGGGTTACTCTCCAGGTATAACTAAGCCCATAGAGATAAGATGGAGGAGCTCCTCCAACATCTCCCCGAGGGGTACAGGAGAAGGGGGAATGAGATAGTCTCCGAGGGAAAGCAAATCTCGAACACCACCATCCGCTGCTGGGTGGTCAACAAAGTGTCTTTCTTCACAGGCATGCCTGGCTCTGTATCTTCGGCTTCAAGCTGGAAGTCGAGCAGAACCTGGTCAGCCTGCCATTTGATGGCCAACATCTGTTCAGTTTGTAGGTTCACCAGATGCTGAAAAAGTAACGAAAGATAGGGAGGCAGCGAAAGTTATGGGTGCCCTTCAGCCACCTACTCCTCATGATTCCTTTCGCCGCATGCCCTAATATAGAGGCTCTTCCCAAGGCCTCCACATCCTACCAGTCGACAAGTGCAGCAGTCCTCTCCCAGAGGCTACTTTAGAGGGTCCTACAGAGGCAACATCTCGGAGGAAAAGGAAAAGGTGACTCCCCCAAAGGAGCTACCATCACCACTAAGTCCTGACTTGCCTTTTCTCCCTCACATGATCTCACAATACCTGTCGGGGGAACACCTCCAAAGGTTCTGTCCTGCTTGGCGGAACGTTACCTCCGACCAGTCGGTGTCAGATATTATCCAACATGGTTACTGTCTGAAGCTCATTTCCTTGCCTCTCACCATTCTACCTCGCAAACACAAACTCTCACCAGAACAACAAAGACTACTCAGTTTAGAGGTCAAGGCACTCCTTCTCAACCTGTCCCCCATCATCAGCAAGGCACAGGAGTGTACTATTTGTACTTTTTGATCCCCATAATTACTGTCTCCTCATATGCATTGTGGACCTCAGGCCCCTAAACAAATACATTCTTTCACAGCACTTCCACATGGTTACTCTTCAGCATGTCATCCTGCTACTGCAACAAGGCGACTTCATGACTGTTCTCAATCTGAAGTTTGCTTATTCTCACATACCAATCTACCCAGCACATCACCAGTATCTCAGGTTTGCAGTCAGTGGAAAGCATTACCAGTTTAAGGTGCTACAGTTTGGGGTCTCCACTGCACCCAAGGTGTGCACCAAGTGCTTTGTGGTGGTGGCCACTCATCTGCAGGGCGTCCATGTCTTACCCTATCTGAACGACTGGCTCAAGAGCGCCACCCATGAAAACTGCCGTGAATACACACGTCACAATAAACCTGCTTCACAAGCTAGGGTTTACCATTAACGCTACAAAATCCCACCTCCAACCTCTCCCGATGGATCAACCGGAGATTTGTAAAGCGCGGTACATCACTCATGAGGGTCTCAAGGCATTGAAGTTGCTAGCTGCTTCGAGGCGATCTGTTGATTCGAACAACCATGTGTTGAATTATTTCCTGAATTGCTGGAGCAATGGGGTGGTCCTGAGGTGCAGGAAAAGGTTGTGCCAGTTCTTGGCCGCCAGGTGTGAGAAGGACCTTCCTACAATGTTTGCTCAGTGGATCAGTGGGGGTAGCTGCGAGGAAGAGGGAGGCGGATGGTCTGTGTCTGGTCAGTTGTTGAAAGGTCATGCGTTTGTTGATGTATGCTAGTCCTTTGTTTGTTGCGTTATGCTGGTCCTTCATTGGGCAGGGCTTTGTATGCGTGAGTTGGCATTTTGAACTGGCATCTCTTCTGGATCTGGAGACAAGACAGTGTAGCTTCCCGAGGAGGAGTGTGGTGTGCGATCATCTGATGAGGTTGCGGATACAGCCCCACCTGGGGGCAATCCTCAACTTAGACGTGTGCATGTTCTACCCAAATGCTGCCAGGATGCAGTCATTCCAGGCACTAATCTCTTATTTTCAACAAGACCACCTAGTCACAGTAATGAGTCATGCACTTCCTCGGCATGATTGCCTCCTGTATTGCAATAGTGCTCCATGCCAGGTTACATATGCGTCCATTGCAGGAGTTCTTAATGCACCAGTGGTCTCAAGCGGACAGCCATTGGGATGATCTAGTGCTGATTGGCTGCCTTACTTGCCACACTCTGCTGTGAAGGAACACCTGCAACCTATTGCCGGACGGCCTTTCCTTGACCCTATTCCCCGGAGGACCATTACAACTGACGACTCCCTTATGGGATGGGGTGCAAACTTGCAGGACTTGACTGTCCAAGGCTAGTGGGAACCCATTCACCAGCGTCTCCATATCAACTACCTGGAACTGCTAGCTGTTGATCATGCATTGAAGTCTTTCCTTCCTGACTTGACTTGCTAAGTAGTCCTCAACAAGAAGGACAACTTGGCAGCTATGTATTATCTGCAGAAGCAAGATGGCACCTGATCTCCCCAGCTTTCTCATCTAGCCCAGAGAATTTGACGGTAGGCTCTTCACCACAAGATACATCAGCTAGCGGAGTAACTTCTGGTAGTGGATAGCAAGTTTGGCAACTTACTCAGCAGGATGTGGAAACAAGTCCACAAGTAGGAACTCTACCCTCAAGTTCTCTTCCAGTACTTCCGCTGTTAGAGATTCCCAGAGCTATACCTTTTTGCCACAGCAGCAAACACCAAATTCCAAAGCTTCTCCTCCAGAATCTTACACCCACAGTCCGGGGGCAATGCACAATGGATGAGTTGGTCAGGGATATTTGCCTACGCTTTCCCGCCACTTCCACAACTTCCATGTTGTTTGGAGGCTTCGGCAGATGTCTCTCTCTCATCCTGGTGCCTCCTACCTGTGCCCACCAACACTGGTTCACCACTCTGTTCGAACCCTCTGTGGTTCCGCACATGAGGCTCCCCAGCAAGCCCGACCTACTTACACAGAACCATGGAGACGTCAGGCACCCAGACCCCTGGTCCCTCTATCTTGCAATCTGACTCCTGAAGTCCTAGAATTCAGACACCTTAATCTTCCACCCGAATACATGAGCATTCTTAAGGAAGTGTGCAGGACTACTATCCATACCTGTTATGCTGCCAATTGTAAGAGGGTTGTGTGCTACTGTCACCTCAATTACATTGACCTTTTATCAGCCCAAGTGCAGAATATTGTCTGCTACCTACTTTGCGTGCAGACTTGTAGGTTCACTTTCACCGCCATACAGCTACCCCTGCCTGCTGTAGCTTCCCATCTTCAGAACCAACAGCATATCTCAGTCTTCAGAATTCCAGTCATTCAAGCTTTCATGCAGTGCCTCAAGAAAGTAGCTCCTCCTTGGTTCCCACCAGACCTGATTTGGAACCTCCACATTGTCCAAGACTCGTGGGCTCTTTGTTCAAACCCCTCTACTCTTGCTCCCTCCAGTTTTCTTTTCTTGGAAGGTGGCTTGTCTGGTTGACTCAATGTTACTCAGGCGTGTCAGTGAGCTTTAGGCACTAACTTTGGAAGAACCATTCTTCCAGATATCCAGGGATACACCTGCCCTCCACACAAACCCCATATTCCATGCCTGGCTCTGAACACTTTTTCAATCTACTGCAACCCACAGGCTAGCCACTGCTTCTAGAATGACTGCTTTACAGTCTATGCACAGCATTTTTATCTACATCCACACATGCCACAAAGAGAAAACGTTACCCAGAAAGCATCTCTTCTTGTCATGTAGTGCTGTAGATTCAGACTAGCAAACTCAACAAGATGATTGACGGAGTGTTGAAACTTTTCAACCACTCACCCCCAGTAACAGATCTGGGCTTAATCCATCGTTTTTGTACTCCCTTTGCCACCCCAGTTTGTTCTCAGCCATATGAAAATCAGTCTTGACCTCTTCCTCATGGGAACAGTCCAGCCCAAACTGCCAGGCCAGTTTCTCCCTGGGCCGGGAAATAAGCATCCTGGGACCGGCTTTGGGGTATTACACAGTACACAGTAGCTTGAATCCAGTGGTATAAAAATGTATTTTTTACTGTGTTACTATCCAGCAAGTGAATGCACTTCCAGTATACTGTTCAGCATTTAGTAGTAGCATGAAGGGACGATTGAACATTTCTTTCAGTCTCTGTGGTTTGCTGATTTCACCTTGCGTTCCGGCCTGTTAGCAGCATTTAGAAAGTTAATCTTGTACTGATGGAGAGCGGTAATTTCTTCTGGTAGTTTCTCAATGCAAAACCCTCATGCTACCTCTATTTTACCGCTCAAAAGGTGTTGGGCCCTTCACACCATGTATTACCATCAGGAGAAATTTAAATAAAGATGAACAGTCAAAATGCAATTATTATTGTAAGCCAATAAAGAGAGTTGTTGATTATTTTAAAGGGTTTTATTTTCTAGTCAAAAAGTTAATTTTTCTCTGACCCTTTATTCATTAGTAAAATATCAATTAGGTTACAGAATTTTGGAAAACAGGAAAAATATCAATAATACAGAACACATTACAGTCTGCATATAAGCATTACATGTAGTTATGAAAATGTGGCGCAAAATTTCAGTCACAATTCTTAAAGAGTTTCTAAGAAAAATAGTCTTGCAAAGCTAATCAATAATTAAATAGTTGGCAAAAAATCTCCCATTAAGAGAAATAAATGCATAAGACATAAATCTTTTAGACCTAATTAATTAGTCAAAACATATTAGCATCTAATCCTATCCTGATCCACTGCACTCTCTGTCTGTCTGTATCTAAAGAGGAAAGCAGCCCGCCCTTCACAGGCCTCAAAGGAATGTGGCATAAAGTGCCAAGATATGACGTGGAAGCCAGAAACCTCCCCCTGACACTCCTCGGACGCAAGCCCGCCCTTCAGCAATCTCCCGGGACGTTTCTCGTACCTAACCCATAGAAGCCAGCTGAGCTGAGAAAAAGAAGAAGTGGTGGCTCCCATCCAGAGAGGACAGTATTTATACCATAATTATTGGCAGAGTACACAAAGATGTAACATTTTTCAGGAGAACCTTACGTGATTGGTCAGTCATAAAGGCATGAGGTCACACTTCCCTGACTCATTCTAAAAACCTGACTTCACTAGTCCTAACAAAAGAAGCATACATGAATAAATACATTTATAAACATTTGCAACATTTACTAGGAAAAATGTTTCAATCTAATTCATCCTTCTTCCTTCTCAGCGCAGTAGATGGATACTTTTAACTAACTGGTACATTGGCAGAATGACAAGAATGTGCAGTTCACGCTGTTCTTGTCATGAGGAAAGCTGCCACAGTCTGCGCATGCTCCCTTCTCATTAAATTGAAAGTCAAAGCCTTGATGGATTCACAGGCAGCCATGTTTTGTGTAGGCCCCAAAAATAAAACAAACACAAAGATAATATTAATTTCATGTAAATCAGTCCATTATGTGTCCCAAGTGCATTATTAATTCACACACATTATAAAAAGAGGTGTTATTAACTGAAAATGTTTATCAAAATATGCAACAAGTCAAAGTCTATTAAGACAGGAATAATACATTTAGTTTACATGGATGTGCTGGGAAGAGAGAAACACATTCTATTAAAAATCTTCAAAGGTAAAAAGGCCACTTTTTCTCTACATTGCAAAAAAACACATGTTAATTTAATTCAGCAAAAGCATTTTCAGTCTGAAGTGAATAGGCCTCACTTTTCATGTTTTTCATGTGCCATGTTTTTAACCAGCACCAAAATGTGCGTGGCAATTTAAATGCAGCCTGTCTGAAGCACAAAAAATAAAACAATGCATGACTGCAGATGAAATCTGCTCCATCAATCCACCCTCTTGATAATTCAAATCATAATAAAATGATTTATAATGAATCACACATATTTCATTTCACAAGTGACAGTATATATATATATATATATATATATATATTTTTTTTTTTTTTTTTAAATTGCAAAAGCTGAGCATATAAGAATGTTACTTCTATTTCTAAGGCAAACACAAGTTTGGTCTGTAATCAGATCATATATAGCCAAGCTCAAATGTTTTAGTGCAGAGATCTGTAAGTAGCTTCTTGGAACAGTTAGTCTTCTTTAAAATAAGTAACTAAAATAATAAAAAAGGAATTCAACAGGACAGTTTCAGCATTTCTTTACTCATTGTCATCAGCTTGTCATCAGTATGGCTCATACTTTCCATGCAAATTGGACTACTTAGGTGCTGAGAAATTCTGACAGAGCACCATCAATCCTTTGCACTTTTTCAACCAAGGCCTTTCACTCTTATTTTCACTTTGATCAGATTCAGATGTTTCACCACAACATCTCTCAGATCAAAACCGTTGCACCATCCATTATGCAGATCTTGTGTAGCAGCTGCAATCTGGTGAGAAACTGCACACTGTACATCAACCAGACCTACACAGCCATGGCTAGTGTTCTCATCAGTGTTTTCCACAAGTGCATTTGCATATGCATTTTCAAGCCACGTTAGTGTTGCTGAAACAGTCTTTTGCAAAAGGTAACTCAGTGCTGCCATTGTGTTGCTTTATTATGCGTGACACTTCAGGCAGATAGCTACAATCCATTTCTTGTCCAATCTGTTGTTCTGCACTCATTATCTTTGAGACCACATTATGATCTGATTTCAGAGAAACTGGCAATTTATACCTGGGCATCAGTCTTTGCAATAACACATTTGTCACTTTGCAGTTGTCATTTTTCTCAAAAACAGTTCTGATACAACCCTGTTGTGCTGCTTCAAAAACATTTTCTTGAGCCTCTTTAAACTTAACTGTGAAGATTCCATAGAATGTATATGCTAACAGAACACAATTTTGTGCAACTGAATTAGCATTTCTCTCTCCCATGACAACAGTGACTCCCAATTGAGCAGATATACTGCATGTTATGGTAAGGGCAATCAATTTCGAATTTTGGGCTGGGGTAATTACTAAAAGCCATGAAGCTTTGACAACATCATGTACAAGGAGCACAGCATGTGCTGCTTTTAATGTGTCACCTTTCAAACATGGGCCATCTACAAAATGGACATTGTTGGGCTGACTCAGATGTTCATCCTTCAAGTCTGAATTTGGCTTTATGCATATTTTCATGATATTTAGACACTCATATTCATTTTCATCATAATCCAATTCATTTGCTGACATTTCTGTGAAGTTAGGGTCAAAGGCCATTGGGCAATACATCACAGACCCTTGAAAACATTCATCTTTTTGAATAAGCAATGAGAGAGCGCAGCCCTCCCTCTCACTGCAAATTAGTGTATTTTCTTTCAAATAAACTTTCATTCCTAGTGCTGGGGCGCGCCATTTTTTCTCTTTCAACTCTAGGAATGCTTTTGTGCAGTTGTTGTCCAATGGAAGCGGATCAGACACACCTGAGTGTGTCAGCCTCAGTAAAGGCTTAGCCACTAGGGAACTGTTTATTAACCACTCTCTACAGCAGCTAACCATTCCCAAAAATGTCCTGACTTCTTTCTGAATTTGAGGTGGATTCATCTTGGAAATTATTTCCACCTTCTCTGGTGACACCTTTCTACCTCCCTTTCCAATTTTGTGTCCCAGACATTCATCTTCTTTTTGACAGTACTCCTGACTATTCTCATGCAATGGCACTGTGACATGAACTTGGCAAAAATCAATAAAAGTAAGCCATTCTTCACCACATGGAATGTGAAAAAATATATTGGCTGGATTCGGTACCACAGGACAACATGGAAAAAATATGCTTTTAATCTCCTGCACTATTCTGTTCTTTTCATTTATTTTCTGTGAACCTATGATCAGAAAGTTACACAAACTTCCAATCAGTTCCATCAAAAATCCTTTTATTGGTAAAATTCCTGCAACTGATTGTGTTCCTGAATACATGTCATCTGGTTCAAATTTTAATAAGACATGTTCAGCACATTTTATTAGCCTGGCATCCTTCTCTGTGAACTCTCTTATTTCTGTGTTTAATATTTTTTCCAAAGCAGAAGGTAATTTCTCAACTGTCTTTTCTGAAAACAATGCTACAACTGTCTCTTGATGGGCCATTTTAAAATGTACATCCTTATCAGGAATCTGAAAAATAGCATTATCTGGTGTACAGTAATCTGTGCTGCTTAATTTGCAAAATAATTGTTTTCCTGCTAGGCCTGAGTCACAGACAACAGTTTTGCAATCTTCCTCAAAGGGGCCTAATTTTGGGGCACATTTTTCTAAAACTGGGTTTGTAATTTCTTTGTTTAAAACTCCTGCAACTAAATCTGGACTTTCCACTGCCTTCACAATGGAATTGGTAAATTCAGAATTGTGAGTGTTAAAACTCTCATTTGCAAACACAGTAACCTGTTGAACTGGGTTCTGATTTTGTCTCTGGAAATAATTCACATTTGCTATGGACAACCTATTTAAATTAATGTTAGCATTTTCCATATTTTGTGGGACCATCTGTGCCTGAAAAATTCCTGCCATAGGTACCTGTTTCTGAACTGACATTTGCATTTGCTTAGCTGGCATATTTTGCACCTGCAATTCTCCATGTTTTTGTGCATCATGTTTAAATTTAGTTTTCTTCTTCCAATGCTCAAATCTGTTATAAAGATGGCAAAAGGACACATTTTCCAGCAGTACAACATCCATACCTGAATTTGCACTAACCAAAATACCTTTACTTCCATCCTGTGTTCTTTTAATCTGTACCCAATCAACATCCTTTGCTGGCACTTGGCCCTTCAGGAAAATAATCACTGCTATGTTTTTCTCCATAACAACAGAAAATGATGGTGCATTCATGCAAACCCTTTTCATTGTCTCTTCACTTGGCCTTTCCACAACTTTAGATTCAAACCACAATTCTGTTTGCATGGCAATGTAAAAGAACATTTCCAAATGAATGCACAACTCTTTTAAAAATTCATCAAATCCATCAACTTGTGGGTACCACAGCATAAATTTGTCTCTCAATTGTGGGATTGTGTTCAGAAATGCTGCAAGTTCACTTTTATTCTGTGGCATATGAACATGCACTTCTCCCACCATTTCTCTCAATGAGTAAGCAAAAGCTTCTCCCTCATTCTGCTTATTATTTTTCTCAATTATATCTGGTGGCTTCTTTTCCTTAGCCAGTTTCCTTTCTAGGTCTGGTCGTTTCTTTTTCTTCTCATGTTTTCGTGCCCACTTGTCTCCTAATTTCTCCAACCCATTGCATTTTAAAAAATATTTTATTTCTGCAACGTGCAATTGCATTCCTGAAGAACACATTTTCTCATTTGCTTCATCATCCATGTGTACCCTGAAACCTTTCTGAAATGGAAAACTTCCTGAAACATCATTTTCATATTTTTGAGCCAAATCCGTCAGTCCATTATGTGTAGTTAATGCACATGCAGCTGTTTCCTTACTCAGGGAAATTAATTCTTTTTCATGACACTGGTTCACATTTTCATTATTTAAACAGCAGGGACAGTTAATTTCTTCATGTTCACATGTTGAATTTAAAACACTAAGCTGTTTCTCTTTTTCAGGGCCTGTGTTAATATGTTCCCCCATGTTTTCTATATTTTTAATCACTGCTGCTTCCTCAGAGCAGGTTTAAAAAATCCCATTTTCAAATATATTTATTTTATCCTGGGCTGCAGATGTTGTAAATACCATTTTTCTCTCACCTTTCAGTGCTTGGTGTACTTTCTGTTCAATAATCTGTGTGTTCTTAGTTTCTGAAATAAACCCTGGCAAAATCACTGATTCTGCAGCTCTTTGAACCTTTTCAGTAGGGACCATATTAATTGGGACAGTCATAATTTTTCTAGGCATTATCTGTGCATCTGCAGTTTGCAATTCTTGGACCAAATCAGGCACATTTAAAGCAGTAACACCTGGAGGTATCACTGTCAGTACTGAATCAACAGGTAATGGTTCAATATAAAATGTCTGCACATTTCTCTCAGTCTGTATTTCTCTCTGTTCAACAGAAGCAGTAGCCCCTGTAGTATTTACTGGTGCACTATTTTCAGTATTTTTCATGGGAACCACATAAAGTGGTGGACACTCAGTTATCAATGCATCCATTATTTCATCCCCTGAATCATTATTTATTTGAAGCTCTTTGTCAGCATTAATTCCCTTCTCTTGTATCTGGTGCTTTACCTTTTTATCCTCACTTGCTTTTTCTCTTGCTGTCTTTTCCCACAGGCTTAAGGCCTCAAATTGTGCAGCTTTAGATGGTGTCTTTATTTCACATAACACTTCCCTTAATTTGTCAATAATTTGCAATTCAAAAGTACCATCTTTTGGAAACCTCAAAGCACCCTCTTTTTCAGTAATCTTGCACCATTGTTGAACCCACATACATGTGTTTTGTCCCAAACTGGTAGACATAAAATGCACAGGTGTTCCTTCAGGAGCATCACCAATAAAAAACGAATTTTTCACTTTACCTCCTAACAGCTTCTTTAAACCTTCAAACAGTTTCATTTTTGCAATAGTTCAATGCAATTTCTTTTCTCCAAAGCTGTCAATCTAAATTTCAGTCAGTTTTACTCCTACCACTGACCCTCCACAAAATCTTACTGCAATATTTCTCTTAATCAATAACTCTGTTAGTAACAACATAAATACATTCGCTACTCTGTCTGTTGTGCTAAATAAAGGATAGATTTATATTCACTGCGAGTAACACATTCCGCTTACCCTTCACAAAGTAAGACTTTCCGTTTACTCTTCAAACACTACAGGTAAATCCCTTCCGCTTACCTTTCACTCAAGCTCAGAAGAACCTGCTACTCCTTTGGACTTATCCTTCAGGATATATCTTAGGCCAAAGTTTCACCAGCGAACCCTTTTGCTGTCAATCAAGCTCAGAAGAACCTGCTACTCCTTTGGTGTGACCCTTTCTAGGTGATATCAGACCAAAGTTTCACCAGCGAACTCTTTGCTATTAATCACTCACACAGAAAATAGTCCCTAATTTAACACTGCCAGCCCTACCTAGCTTCTCAGTGTTATTCCAACAGACGAGTAACCTCAGTGCAGTGTGGCTTCCATTTACCACCCGCTATTCCTTCCCGGGATTCCACAGGTGTGCATACCTGCGTGTTCCAGACAACATTGAACAAGACACTAACTTAACATGAAGAGTTAAAACATGTAATCAATAACCAAAAAAGTATGTCCTATGAAATTACCAATATAATCAATAACACCATCAATTCAAAATGAGCTAAATTTCACCAATAGCAAAAAATCCTTACTATTTTCAACACTTCAAAAAAAACATGCTAGTATATTAACAACATTTCACAACCCTATTGATACTCACACCACTTCTTGCATCACCTGCCAGTACTGCTTTGCCAGTCTTCAGGTTCTGAGCATTGGAGTCAGGAATCAGGACTTGGACATTTATCTAACTTGGGCAATTATTTTATTTCCCTCTTAAGGTCAATGATCCATTAGTTGAGTAGTTGATGGTGAAATCAATAATTACTCATCACCAAACTAATCAATAATGACCATCCTCTGCTTACCAAAAACTGATGGAGAGCGGTAATTTCTTCTGGTAGTTTCTCAATGCAAAACCCTCATGCTACCTCTATTTTACCGCTCAAAAGGTGTTGGGCCCTTCACACCATGTATTACCATCAGGAGAAATTTAAATAAAGATGAACAGTCAAAATGCAATTATTATTGTAAGCCAATAAAGAGAGTTGTTGATTATTTTAAAGGGTTTTATTTTCTAGTCAAAAAGTTAATTTTTCTCTGACCCTTTATTCATTAGTAAAATATCAATTAGGTTACAGAATTTTGGAAAACAGGAAAAATATCAATAATACAGAACACATTACAGTCTGCATATAAGCATTACATGTAGTTATGAAAATGTGGCGCACAATTTCAGTCACAATTCTTAAAGAGTTTCTAAGAAAAATAGTCTTGCAAAGCTAATCAATAATTAAATAGTTGGCAAAAAATCTCCCATTAAGAGAAATAAATGCATAAGACATAAATCTTTTAGACCTAATTAATTAGTCAAAACATATTAGCATCTAATCCTATCCTGATCCACTGCACTCTCTGTCTGTCTGTATCTAAAGAGGAAAGCAGCCCGCCCTTCACAGGCCTCAAAGGAATGTGGCATAAAGTGCCAAGATATGACGTGGAAGCCAGAAACCTCCCCCTGACACTCCTCGGACGCAAGCCCGCCCTTCAGCAATCTCCCGGGACGTTTCTCGTACCTAACCCATAGAAGCCAGCTGAGCTGAGAAAAAGAAGAAGTGGTGGCTCCCATCCAGAGAGGACAGTATTTATACCATAATTATTGGCAGAGTACACAAAGATGTAACATTTTTCAGGAGAACCTTACGTGATTGGTCAGTCATAAAGGCATGAGGTCACACTTCCCTGACTCATTCTAAAAACCTGACTTCACTAGTCCTAACAAAAGAAGCATACATGAATAAATACATTTATAAACATTTGCAACATTTACTAGGAAAAATGTTTCAATCTAATTCATCCTTCTTCCTTCTCAGCGCAGTAGATGGATACTTTTAACTAACTGGTACATTGGCAAAATGACAAGAATGTGCAGTTCACGCTGTTCTTGTCATGAGGAAAGCTGCCACAGTCTGCGCATGCTCCCTTCTCATTAAATTGAAAGTCAAAGCCTTGATGGATTCACAGGCAGCCATGTTTTGTGTAGGCCCCAAAAATAAAACAAACACAAAGATAATATTAATTTCATGTAAATCAGTCCATTATGTGTCCCAAGTGCATTATTAATTCACACACATTATAAAAAGAGGTGTTATTAACTGAAAATGTTTATCAAAATATGCAACAAGTCAAAGTCTATTAAGACAGGAATAATACATTTAGTTTACATGGATGTGCTGGGAAGAGAGAAACACATTCTATTAAAAATCTTCAAAGGTAAAAAGGCCACTTTTTCTCTACATTGCAAAAAAACACATGTTAATTTAATTCAGCAAAAGCATTTTCAGTCTGAAGTGAATAGGCCTCACTTTTCATGTTTTTCATGTGCCATGTTTTTAACCAGCACCAAAATGTGCGTGGCAATTTAAATGCAGCCTGTCTGAAGCACAAAAAATAAAACAATGCATGACTGCAGATGAAATCTGCTCCATCAGTACCAGGGTACTGTTTCAAATGCCCCCAAGGCGTGCAATATGATAATGTGCTGCTTTTGTTTAAATTGGAAAGTATAAAAAAACTAATTGCACGATTAAATGTCCGAGAAAATGCCATTCTGGCTATGCTGTACTGTGAATTCTAATGTTTTTAATATTTTCATTAACTAGACTGTATTCATTGAATTGAATTCTAAGGCTGAGGGCTTCAGACAATTAATAAACAGACCAATCCATGTTGCCATTAAATCATGTAGGCATTTCTGGACTCTGTTTTAATTGT
This sequence comes from Lissotriton helveticus, assembly GCF_964261635.1. NCBI lineage: Eukaryota > Metazoa > Chordata > Amphibia > Caudata > Salamandridae > Lissotriton > Lissotriton helveticus. Next base: position 421,829,452 of record NC_136057.1, read on the forward strand.
AACAAGAGAACGCAGTTGATGACAATTTGCAAAACCACGTTTTACAGAAAGTGCCTGAATGAATTACAGAGCGGTATATTGGTCTTCTAACAGAGCAAAATACTCAATCATATAATGAGTAGGGCTAGGGATTCCATGTCAGGGGGTCACTTTTTTTAGGATTTCCAGTTTTGGGTGAAAACTGATCGTAACCGATAAAACACACTAAAGAGATTAAGTAATTAAGTATTACATTTGATTTCGTTAAAAATCATAAAAGCATGGAAAAAACACATATTACATAATAGTTATCAAAGATAAAAATCTATAAAATGCAAACAAGTAAAAACATGATCCTATCATAAGCTTTGGTCGCAAACAACAATTAAAACAAAAATATTGTAATCTATACAAATTGTAAGAACTTCATCGCAGTTAAATGTGGAAAGAGCGATATTTAATGTCCGTGCAGAAAGGGAGTGACCAGACAGTCATAAATCTTTGCCATGTGGACTATTCTGTTTTTTGTCCAATTCTTTGGCTGCCATTTTCCAAAAGGTGATGAGTTGACATGATAACTGAATTGACAGTCCACCAAGGCATTGTATCACTGCAGCTCTGCACGACCTCAATTGATTTTTCCTGAAAATCTCACGGAGGACTATTTTTCGAGGTTCTAATAGCAAGGGGCAAGTGCATAAAAGGTGTAATACGACTTCTCCTTGTTGGCACAGGCGACATTCTTTAGTGGGCCATGTAGACTTCAATTTCGGGGTTAGATCCTTCGTGGGGAAGGAACCCAGCCGCAACAGCCTCAAATATTGCTTTTTGTTAGGCGAGAACTTTTCAGACTAGTACGATTGGGGTTTCAGAAACTGATATGATTGAATCACTGCCCTTGCATGATTTTTCTTAGCAAAGGCAGATTTGTCAATAAGTAGCGAAGTTCGTTTGGTTGCGCTGTTTACCATATTTTTGAACCCAGAATAAGATGTTGTTGTATGCCATGCCTCTTCAAGATGTAGATCAACGAGTGATTATTTTAGGACTGCAACAATAGAATTTTTTTGCCTCGCTTGCTTTTCAATTTCTTCCCAACAGAAGTGGGCTAAAGTGTTGTCTTCCTCTTGCCTCACCCGCCAGTAATATTTTACCATTGCCCCTTGTCTGCCAGGGTTCTGGTTTTTCAGCCCATATTCCAGTCGAATTTGTGCCTGAGAGATGTGCGGAGGAATTAAAAACAGACGCTTAAAAAAACTCGATTGGGCTAGATTTAAGGCAGCTGCATCTTTTGAGTAGAAACCGGAAAATACTGTATTTTGCTGCCCTTATAAGTGGTTGGCACTTTTTTTTGTCAACCAGTATAAATGCACCCCCTATCGATAAGGGATCTTCTGTGATGGATGCTCCCACTATGACCCACTTAGGACATGCTTAACCATTTAATATGCTCTTGTGGATATTTGTATGGTCCTTTGACTTCTTGGACTTACTTCCACTCCTGTTTTGGGAACATGGCTTACATCATATGGCTTCATCTCACTGTTCACCCCATGTTGCTGTGTAGCTGGCAGCAAGTTTGCAGCTGAACTTTCAGAAGTGTCTTACATCATATGGCTTCATCTCACTGTTCACCCAATGTTGCTGTGTAGCTGGCAGCAGGTTTGCAGCTGAACTTTCAGAAGTGTCCTAAATCATATGGCTTCATCTCACTGTTCACCCCATGTTGCTGTGTAGCTGGCAGCAGGTTTGCAGCTGAACTTTCAGAAGTGTCTTACATCATATGGCTTCATCTCACTGTTCACCCCATGTTGCTGTGTAGCTGGCAGCAGGGTTGCAGCTGAACTTTCAGAAGTGTCTTAGTCCAGAGCAAAGAGGACCTCTAGGATTTCATCCTCCTGCATTAAGAGCATGGACATAGTTTTGCTTTCTATAAGCTTAGGTAAGAGGATTGTTGCAACAAAAATAACTGTACACATAGAAACAAGAATCAATGCCGTCCTATATAATACTACACTGGGAAATCCTGTTCTTAGGTTTTCATTGTGATCGTCTAAAATGCTTGCCTTTGGGAGCTGCATCCCTTCCTATAAGGGCCAGATCATGAGCATACTCAAGGTCGATACATCGGTTTTTGTGAATTTACAATCCATTTAGTACATACTTTAACTTAGAAAATGTGAGTGTATGAGCTATAACTGCATTTAGTAGTTTACTAGTATGTGCTGCAGATGGTGAAGGTACAGCAAGAACTGTTTCATGGACTTGTTCTGAGCTTGCACACTGATGTACATACAGTCCTTGGATCACCAAGTTCAACTTTCATTCCTACTGCTTCCATGTCTAGAAAAAACGTGGAACTTTAGGTGCTAGAATAAAGCTTGACACTTGGCAATATCAACTGGGCAAAATACTTTGATCGCACTTAATAGAAACCTTGCCTTGAGCACAAATGCCTGACAAGAAAACATCTCCCATACTGCCGATAAAATGAAAAGATTTACCATCAATGCTTAGTGTTCTAAGAATAAACCCCAAAACCCACAGACCTGGCCAATCAATGGTACATGAACTGAATTCCTGTTACCTGCACATTCAAATTACCTGAGGCATCCTGCAAGCATGGACGCTTCTTTGCTACCTGCTTCATGCAGCAGCACAATTTGCTATTAATAAAAGCTCTGTAGCGAACAGTATGCATATGTACCCCCTTAGTGGGACAGTAATGCCCAGAGGAGGGTCCCATGCACCTGCACCACTGGAACCAAGCTAGACTTGATTTCTCAGCACTAACAAGGGGTGAAGCATTCACTTGTGTCCTGCTTCAGGGAGGACCTGACCTGTCAGTTTGGGCTTGGCTGTTCCCAATGGAGCAGGTTCAAAACCCTTTGGCATATGTCAGGGTCCAAACTGAGATGGCATGATGTGCCAAATAATGATTGCCTGGAATGCGGCCTGAGCAGTTACAGTGGCTGAGATTAAGTAAAGCATTCCATCTATCACTTTTTCGTATACTCTTGTATAATACTTTTGTGTAAAGCATCTCCCATATGACCAGGTATGGGAGGAATTGGCCCAGATCAGGCAGTCAAAATACATGTATTAGCCTAGTTCTTTCTTGGTATCTTAAGACATAGAACAGGACAGAGTAACACTGGTTTGCAATAATTGAACACAGAGCACCCTGCTATAAATATTGCAAGTCCTAGGGAGAAGATCTTTATTCATCAAAAAGACATCTGTCAGAAAAACAAAGCAGCAGGTAGGTGCCCAAAATGCTCGCCATTAACATTTTATCTGCTGTAATCAAATTTTAATGGTGTGCAAAGCTATCTCCATTTATGCACCTCACAGATATGGGGTGTGACTGGCCTGCTGGAAGAGGGTTTTGAGTACTGGCAAATTAGACTAGTAAGGAGTTATGGGAAATAATGTTATTTTGAAAGAGCACCTTCAAGGAAAGGGTGCAAAGAAGGGAGTTAGGAGCCGGAAAATACTTAGGAATAATTAACAGCAGGAATGAATGGGTGAAGGAAAGAAATAAAAGCAAACTTCTCTAGATGGAATAGAAAAACACCGTCCCCTTGATTCTATACAGAGAAAAAAAGATAACCACTAATAAATAACCAATGACTTTTACAGTTTTTGAAAACCATGAAAATTACTAGAAAAACACCACCTGATTTCACATTGTCGGATATAGTTAAACATATTAATGGATTTCGTAAGTCATAGCTCTGTTCTAGTTCAGATGCATTCCCCTACCTCACAAGTATGTTCCTTAGTGTAGCAGAAGAGATGGTTTCAGACAAAGATAGCAGCACCCTCTTCCTTCTTATACTCGCCCTCCTCACTACTCTCTTCCTTCCCAGCCTACTTCACTGTCTCCCTCCTTCACTCCTTCCTCTTATATTACCTCCTGCCCCCCCTCATTGTTGTACTTGTTTCCCATCTTTCTTTCGATCCCACCTGTCCTTCCTCTCTTAGCCCTTCTTCCCTCTCTTTGCCATTCTACCTTCTAGTTGTCCTTCTTCCCTCCTCCTTCCATCCTCCTTTTGTTGTCCTCTCTTTCCCCCCTGTCATCCTCTTCCGCTTTCTCTTCTCCACACTCCCTACTCTTCCACTTTATCCCCCATCTTCATTACTTCCTTCCCTCAAGTCCTCTTTCTCCCATCTTAACTCCCTTCCTGTCCTTTCCTTCCTACTGCCCCCCATCGGTTCTGCTCTGCCTTCTTCTCTCCTGTCCTCCCTTCTTCCAACTATCATCCTTCATTCCTCCATGCCTGGATCTCCTTTGTCCTGCCTTTTTCCCCTCACAGCCCCACTCATTTTCAAAATCTCATAATGGACGGAAAATGTTGATTTGCCTAGGCGAATGAAAGGCAGAGAATCTCAGACTTTTCTACCCTACAGTTTATTCAACAAGGTTATCGTCTTCATTCTGTCTAACATTGCCACACATCCCTTCTTGCTTTCCGTTTATAAACATTTTGATGAAGTGAGTACATGAAGGAAGTTCAGTTGCATCAGGTACAATATAAAGAGTTCCTCTTAGGGGCGTGGCTGAGCACGCAATGGTGGCGGACGTGCCTGGGTAGAGCTCCGTGAGAGACTCCCCTACCACAGGCCATTTATCCGTCACCTTTGACCGTTTTCTCCTGAGTTTGTCAGCGAGTGTGCACATAGCACCCTTCTCTCGTCTGCCGAAGTTTGGGGTTGCTGGCTCATTCCGAGCCGCCCCGACGGAGAAGAACGCTGTCTGTCCGACCTCCGACCATCGCGAGCCAACGTGGAGTCACTTGAGGTCGGGGATCCAACCGGCCGACTGGGCCTTGTGTCGCAGATCGCCACCCCGAACCTTCTGGCGACTCCTGATCGCCGTCGGAGCTCACTCCAGAGGACTGGCAAGGGGCCCAGGGAGACGGGGTGAGATCGGCCCCCACCTGACAGCGGAGGGGCTCGAGGGTGCGGACCGCTACCGGCGTGCATCCCCGACGCTGAGATTGCCGTATTTGACCTGAGGACTACCACTGGGTGCCTTGCGGTGTACCTTCCTTGTCTGCCGGGGTCCGAACCTCGCCACGTGCCTTACTCTACACCCCTGGGCTCCGGCTGAGACGCCCCTGTCTGGGACCCCTTCCGACAGTCACTCGGGATCACTTGAGGCCGGGGACGCGGCCTACTTACTTGGCTCTGCAGTGGCGCGGAGCGCCGAAAATTGCCGAAAGCAGCGCCGCCCTGCCTGGGACCCTACCTGGTGCCACACTCGGCGATGGGGAGTCGCTGACTTCCGCACCGCAGCAGCGCCCCGAAATCATCCGGGGACTGGACTGGAGGCAGCGAAATGCATAGTGAGTTGCGCCTGGAAGAAACCCCCCCCCCCCACTGATAACCCGAAGACTGGGCACAGAGGCAGATCCCTGCGTGTGCTTGAGGAAAATGAAATTTTGCCTGACCAAGATGCCCCCTACATGTACCCTATGTTACATGTCATGTGCATGTCACCCATGCACTTCCTCGTAGTGGCCTGAATCACTAGGCCCCTGCAATCATGTCCTGCATTAGAAATGCCTGTCATCAAGTTTCCCAAAAGTTAAGCTAACATGAAGGCCCATGTATTTTACATTGTGCACTTTTAAATAAATATCGTACTGAACCCTTTTTGTGGTTCAGATTGAACCACCAGTCCCTGAATTAATGTTTTCATGACTCCTGACACACTGAAAGCCGCAAGAAGCCCAGTAAGGCCTGCCAAGACAGTATTATGAATAACAGTTATCTGTTTGCTTTACAGAATCACATTTCAGTCTGGTGAAGAAGGTACACAGAACCCATCTGCATAGATAGGGCCCAGCCATTCTGTCTCTGTTTAAGTGGATTACAGTGCTTGCATCCATAGAAAGCTCATGCAACGAACGAATAAATATGCCCTTTCTGTCATTTAGTGACGAGCAACCTTTGCTTCAGATAATACATCCCCTGACTCTAGATATCAGTTGTACTAGCTGTGCTGGTCGCCTTGACACAAGAGATCTCTCTTCTAGATTGAAAGTCAGCTTCCTCCCAGTTACACGTCAATTGCACGTCATGCTCATGTTGCACACAAGTAGGACAAAGTTCGAGCTGGTCATGCAAACTCCTCCTCTGTGTACCACCCACCTATGACACCTACCTATCACCTACCTATGACTCATAAAGTGTACGCCCACATGCTCTTATCTCTTTCTTTCTTGCTCTGCCTGGAGTGCTCCGCCCTATGTACAAGGAGTAAAATGTATATATTCCGTTCATTGTTATTAAATGTTAGAAGACTCTTCCTGAACCTCAGTGGTGATGGAACATATTCTCCCATGACTCGAGTTATTGGAATAAAGCCCATTTTAACTCAGATACCACGCTGCGGTGGGCGACATCATCAGAGGGCTTACGCTGGGGCCCACTCGCCGGCTTACCCTACCATCTGCTGTTGGGGCGCTCCTGTGCACGAACCTCCGCTCTGGGCCTGGACAACTACTACAGACCTGCCCTGTGATCTATGCATTTCTTCCGCCCCATACTACCTTGTGACAATAGCGACGGCCCTTGAGACTACCTCGACTCAACGAGATCACTTGCTCATCCAAGCCGCGACCTCCTCTGCGGTACTAGTGTTGAGGCATCTGCACACGGGCGTGACTACGAGCCGCCTCAGGAGACGAACTAATACCCCCCGACGCAAGTGAGGACTGCAAGGGCCTGCGAGCTAATCTGTCTGATTTCCTTGGAGCTGTTCTGCCCTATCCCGCCAGTGGGCCTCCCTTTGAAAGTGGCATGGGAGACGGTGACGTGATCAGTCAGAGGTGTGTTTCAAAGGATCTCGCTATGTCGGTGGGACCTAAAACGAGAGCTGTAACCAGCAACACGCTGGTGATGGGGAAAATGGCGAAGCAGGCTGAGACGGACCAAACCGCCTCCAAGCTAGACACGATGTTGGCAGCTATGGAAAGACTTGAGGAATCAATGCAGCTGACCCGCGCCTCCTTAGAGACTAAAATTGATAGCGTGGCCATAGATATGACGCACCTCCGAGCTGACCTCAAAAAACTCTCTGAGAGGACGATGACTCTGGAGACCGCCGTGACGGAGCTGTCTCCCAAAATCTCCCAGCTGGATAAACACGTGAAAGACCTCCATAACAGGGTAGAGTTCCTGGAGGATCGTGCAGAGGATGCGGAAGGGCGGGCGAGACGGAACAACATTCGCATCGTGGGCCTGCCGGAATGATGGGAACCCAGAGAAGCACCGGAACATATGGAGTGGTGGCTCAGGGATATTCTCCCGGAAGGTACCCTCTCGCAGTACTTTGTTGTGGAGCGCGCCCATCATGTTCCAGCCAAACCTCCCCCGAGGGCTCCAACCCTAGGCCCATGCTCATCCGCGTACTGAACTATCGCGATCGAGACACTATTCTGTGTGAGGTCAGAAAGCTGTCAGAAATCAGGATTGACAATGCAACAATTATGTTCTTCCCGGACTACACAATACAGGTGCAGCGGCAAAGACACTCCTTTCTGGGAGTCAAGCAGCGACTCCGCAGCCTAGTCTCAAATATTCACCACTGTTCCCTGCTCGCCTAAGAGTTGACGCCCAGGACAAAACACACTTCTTCAATACTCCGGAGGCCGCTGAGTCCTGGCTTGTCGCGGGCGTTGTTACGGAGCCTGGCGGACTGCCCCCGAGGACACAGGCGCGGCAGGGGAGCCCGACTGCGCCGACATAGAAGACACTCGGCGGCGAGTTCGGTGCACCCAGAGGCGAATGTGGGCCCTACCCCTGAACACCGACATGAAGAGCAACAGGAGGCTATCCGTAGAGTGTCGGAGATCAGCGGCTCGCTGATGGAAATCCCAGCCCCGGGAGCTAGCCCTGAAGATCTGGTGAGCGACGACAAGTATATATATATATATATGGGTTGACGGATTCTCAAGTGTCAGCCGAACTCCCAGATGTTACACCGCAGACGGCTGATTTGCTTCACTGACTTTGCTACAGACTCACTGGCCGACAGTGAGAAACACACACCACCCGCCTGCGACCTCTGTGCACCTGCGCTACTGTTGGACGAGGGAGCTGCTGATGGTGCTTTGCAGGTACCGTGGCGAGGACACCGAGTCTGACGTTGGTTCCCTGCTGTAGATGGTCCTGTTACTGGTGAGTTCTAAGTTTCTGCGGAGGGGGCAGATGTGCCATCCCCCAGTGGTAAGTGTTTGCCCGCGACCTGTCCGATGTGGTTGCCGGTCATCTGCCGCTCAGACTGCACCTGATGCCGGGTACTCTTGCTGATGAAGGGCTGTGCGACAATGGAAGCCTGTGATGGGGGGAGTACACCCTCACCATGCCTGCATGAACCGATTGTACATTTAGTGCACGAGCTCAGCGAACCCCCCCCCCCCTTGAACTTACGAACAGTTAGTGCTCATTAGAGCGTTTGGACGACGGCATGTTTCGCAGTCGACCTTTTGGCCTTATAGTTCTGTATTTCATAGTTATGGGTCTGGTGCTTATTTCCCTTCCCTCTGATGTGTGTTGGCGAGGTGGTGTGATTATGTGGTCCAAACGCTGTGCATTTTGTAACAATTTGATCTGTTGGGATACTGATCGTGGTGCTGTGGGCGGGCGGTGGACCTGGGAGGTGGGGAAGCGATGTCGAAATGTCTACGATTAAATTTTGCACCTGGAATGTGCGTGGTATGCACTCCCCCTCACGTCGTTATCAGGTACACTCATATCTCAAGCGTCACCAGGTACACATAGCGCTGATACAAGAGACGCACCTGACAGACATAGAGGTACATACTCTGCGCCGCCGGTGGAGGGGGCAACTATACGCCACAGGCTTCTCGGCATACGCGCGCGGGGCTCTGATATGGATTCGTCCAGGGGTCCCCTTCGATCTCACACACAGCAACATTGACAAAGAAGGCAGATATGTGCTACTTCAGGGCAGACTGGATGGCCAACACATAGTCATAGCCTCTATTTATGCTCCCAACATTGACCAAGGGCGTTTCCTTGCACAATTGTCGACATCGATAGCGTCATGGCAGGGCGTGCCGCTTTTGTGTGTATGACTGATTGCAACGACCTGTGGCAAATAATCTGCACTACAGCATAATTTATCACTTCTGTTTACATATGTGTAATGTTGTACAATAACAAAATGCAATAAACATATTCAAACAAAAAAAAAATATAAAGAGTTCCTCTTTCAAGTATGACATACATGATTCTGACTAGGCGGGTTAGAAAGCATTCAAGACTTTCTTTATCTGAGATTTCTGAACAAATTCTGGGAGAAAGAAACATTGAAAATGATGGCCATCATTTAATTATTAGAATTTATTAATAGATCTGCATGACTGAATGGCGCCCTTAGACCTGAAAGACTCCTTTTCCATTTATTTATACTGCTGACGCACAGCCGTTCTGTTAGCAATGAGTGTAATTACAAAAGTGATGGTGGCAACTAAATTGAACATGGCCATATTACATGTTGATTCATAAATCAATGCTTGAATCTTGAAAAACCTCACTTGCAAGTTTAGAGATGGAACATCTTCAGCCGACATGCAATCTGTTATTTTATCTGTCTAGTCCTTGGAATTATATTTGCACTTTACATGTTCCAACAGACAAAATTAATACTGGATAAAACTTTGCGGAATTAGATTTTCTTTAATAATTGGCAAGTGTTTACCATCACCATATACTGTGCCAAAGTGGGATTTAAATTCAGTGGGCTTTTTTGCCTTTGGATCATCTTAGAAGTTTTTCTAATTGTACTTGTTGCCATTATATCTGCTGTTACGTCTGGATGGAAAAATTGTGAACTTCAAGCCTAGTCACTCAAATCCCAATACACTTCTCATAACCTACAGATATACTCAAAATAAGCTTTTATGTTGGTCTAAGTACAGTCTTCCGATTCAGTGGTCTTTACCTTCTAAATATCATAGAAAGTAATCATAGCAATTTTCTTTCTGAATCCTCACTCTTTATGAAGTAGAATGATTCACAGGTTAGATCCTTAGAAACTGTTTGAAGTACTTTAAGGTTTGCAATCGCATAGTGAAAAAGGAGCCTCCTGAAGAAATTTGAAGGCATTTCGCCATGTGCACTGCTGCTATATCGACATTGACTTAAAAGTCCCCATGCAGCGATAATCAATCAGTATTTAAGTGCGACTACTCACCCATGAGGGTCTTTAAGCACGGGGGAGGGAGCCTGGAGATCCGACTGGGTGCTGAGGTTCAGTTGAAGAGCAAGGTCTTGAGGTCCTTCCTGAATTGGGCCAGTGACTAGGACAGCCTGAGGTGAAGAGGTAGGGTGTTCCAGGTTTTCGAGGCGAGGTAGGAAAAGGACCTTCCTCTGGTCCTCATCTTGCAGATTCGAGGGACGGTAGCAAGGGACAGTTGAGCTGAGCGAAGGTGTCTGGTGGATGCGTTGAATGAGAGCGATGGTTGATGTATGCTGGTCAGGTGTCGTAGAGGGCTTTGTAGGCGTGTGTGAGGAGCTTGAACGTGACTCTTGTTGTGTGGGGGCCAGTTAAGTTCTTGCAGGAGTTCGGAGATGTGGCTGCGGTGGGGGATGTTCAGGACCAGTCTGGCTGTGGCATTTTGAAAGTTCTGTAGTTTCCTGAGGAGTTTTTGGGTAACGCCTTCGTAGAGTGCATTGACGTAGCCTAGTCTGTTGCTGATGAGTGCAAGGGCACTCATCAGCAACAGCAGCAACTTGACCATCTCCAACATCATGGATGACATTGCACCACTCCAACAAAAAACTGCCTCAACAAAAATATCCAAACTATGGTACAACGACAATCTAAACACAGAACGCCGCAACCTCAGGGCAGCTGAACGTACCTGGAAATCCAATTCCTCCTTGGACCAACTAAAACTCCTTAGAGACTAGGAGCTCCTACAACAAACCAATCAGGAGCGCTAAAGCTGACTATTTCAGACACCAACTCGATCAAGCTGCTAACCGACCCAAGAAACTTTTCAAACTGGTCAAACAGCAATCGCTGGTAGGTCCAAAACACTCTGACTCTAGAGGCAGCCCACCCTCATGCGACAAACTTGCTGCTTTCTTCACAGAGAAATCAAGACTCATCACCATTGAGCTCTCGCCTCTAAGAAGGCTCTCCTGCCACCCTCTGGGTCTGCACCACCCTTTGACACCTTAGAAAAGTGAACATGTATCAGCCTGATCACTAAGTACAATGCATCATGGGGCACCCATTCAGTAAAAAAGACCTCAACAAGATTCTTCAGAATATCATCACATCTAACCACTTCAGTGACCTGTTGCCCCAGGCCATCTTCAAAGAAATCAAATATGTTCTCATTACCACCTGGACAAGGATTGTAAACGCTTCTCTATCACAAGGCACGATCCCTGACTGCCTAAAAGCAGCTCAGGTGTCACCTATTCTAAAAAAAAAAAAAATGCAGATAAAGCTGACCTCAATAATTTCTGACCTCAATAATTTCTGACCTATCTCCAATATGCCCACCCTAGCCAAACTCCTAGAAAAATGCTTACAATCCCAACATTGTGCTCACATAGAGAACTTTTAACTCCTAGAGCAGCATCAATCTTGTTTTAGGAAGGGGTACAGTACTGAATGGGCTCTCACGCACGTTATGAATGACATTTTAAAAATGATTGACCAAAAGAATTCCTGCTTTTTAATCCTCCTTGACTTTTCCTCCGCATTAGACACTGTTAATCATGACAACCTCCTGTCCATTCTGAAGAACAAGATGGGCTTCTCGGGTCGGGTGTTACAATGGTTCTCGTCCTTCCTCCACCGCAGGTCACAAAGAATCAAGGCAAGCCACTACCTCTCCAGAACTCATCGGTGTCCCCCAAGGGTCAGCCCTTTCTCCGATCCTCTTCAACCTCTTCTTGGAACCATTAGCAAATTCACCAAATTCCATGAACATTTTCTTTCACATGTATGCGGAGGATACGCAACTCTACTTGAAAATCTCATCCCCGGAAAACATAATTTCACTCAACACTACCCTATTGTGTACTCAAAATTGGTTAACTGAGAACCATCACCTGCTCAACACCTCGAAAACTGATTTCCTACTCCTCTCTCCTCTGAACCACATCCCCAAGCCAGACCTGTGGCTGAACCACGTCACTGCTTTCTACTGCACCTGTTTCATCATAGACTCTAGGATCACCCTGGACAAGCACCAGAATATGAAAAATCACATCAGTAATGTGTGTAAGGGTGTTAATCTTTTGATGAGGACACTTAGAAATATCAAACCATTCCTTCCATAATCTGACTTTAAGCAGGTGGTCCAAGCGCTTGTCTTGCCGTGACTAGACTATGGCAGCACTACGCTCTATGGCCTTCCTAAATACATCCTGGACCCTCTAAGGGCATCACCGAGTCTTCCCAAGCGGATGAGGATGAGGACTTTGGTCTTGTCCGAGATGAGCTTGAGACAGCTGTCTCTCATCCAGGTGGTGACCGCCTTACTCCCGTTTTGGAAGTTGTTTCTGGCGAATGTGGGCTCATTGGTGAGGAAGAGGATCAGCTGGGTTTCGTCGGTAAAGGAGACGATGTGGAGTCCGTGGTTCCTGACTATGGCTGTGAGCGGAGCCATGTAGACATCAAAGAGTGGGGCTTAGAAAAAAGCACTGGGGGACTCAGCGTCCGATCTCGGTGGGTTCTGAGAGGAAAGGTGTGTCTGACTTGCTGAGTGAGGAAGGAACGGATCCAGTCTAAGGCTTTATTTTGGATGCCGGCGTCGTGGAGTCTTGTGCTTAAGGTGCTGAGGGAAACTGTGTCGAAGGCAGACGAGAGGTCCACGGGGATGAGGGCTGCTGTTTCTCCTCGGTTGAGGAGGGAGTGGATGTCATCGGTGTCGGCGAGGAGGATGGACTTGTTGCTGTGGTTGCTTTGGAAGCCGAATTGAGGTGTCCGTGACGTGGTTGGTTTCGATGAACTCTGAGAGTTAGGTGTTGGTGGCCTTCCTGATGACTTTGGCTGAGAAGGGAAGCAGGGATATGGGTCTGAAATTCTTGAGGTCTGTCAGGTCAGCCGACGGTTTCTTCAGCAGGGGCTTGAGCTTGGTGTGTTTCCAGACATCTAGGAAGGTGGCGGTCTCGGTAGTGCAGCGTATTTTGGGGGTGATGGAGGTGGTGGTTTTGTGGAAGATGTGGTGTGGGCAGGGGTCAGTGGGGGCTCCTGAGTGAATACTTTGCATGGTCATAAGAGTCGTCCATGGTGAGTGGGGTCCAGTTGAGCAGGATCTGTTGGGGGTCATCGTTGCGTGTGGTGGTGGCAGGAGTGATAGGCAGGTCTTGGGTGTCGAAGCTGTAGATCTGCTTGATCTTGTGATGAGGTGCTAAGTTTGTTACAGAGGTCTTGGGACGGTGGGACTTCTATGGTCTCCTTGTTGGGGTTTGGTGAACTCCTTGATGATTTTGAAGAATTATTTGCTGTGGGACCACTGCCTGCTTAACATATTATTTTAAACCGTTCTCAAAGGGAGAGGGACCCTTGGGGCCCCCTTCCATTTTGCACATGGGTTAAAGTTGGTGGTAAAGTGTGAATGTTTTGTGACCGCATTTCCATTGTAAGACATTTGTACATACCATTCAGATTCGGCATTAGTTTGGAACGCCCTAAACACGCCCCACAAACACAAATTGTTATTCACTAACGTGTTACAGAATCCCAAATTATGTTATCTACTTTTGAAAAAAGCATTTTGGCTGTTGAAAACTGGCGAATCAGCCATTTCCTACCAGACAAATGCTTTGTACATGTGACATTCCCTCAATTTATTTATTTTTTCAGTGGATAAGCTGGTTGAAAAAAATATTTCAAGCTGGAAATATAACCACATCATAAGCCAATAACAGTTAAACAATGTTTTGAGAAGGCTTCCTTTATTTTTCCTTTATTATGCAAAAATGTCAATAAAAATAAGATGCACGCACAGTTGGGGAAAGCACAATGTTGGATTTGGGAATTATCTACCCTTAATCGATAGAGCTACTAGTTGCAGTCGTTCTTTTAGCATCTCAATGTTCTGCTTGCTATGCGTGATAGCACTCAGGCTCCATTTACAAAACCTTCCATGTAGCAAACTCATTTCTTATGTGTTAATGAGCCCACTTAACTTTAACAGTACGCATACATCTGTTTAAATCGGATTGAACCTCAACATTCTAACCTGGGCACAAGAAAACAGTGGTGACCGCCCTGGTTTTGTCCCGCCTGGATTATTTATTTATTTTATTTATTTTATGGAGTTTGTAGAGCGCGCAGCTACCCCCTAGGGGGTGTCCCGGCGCTAAAATCCAGGGGTACCCAAGTGAAAAGAAAAGGGAAGTGAAAAAGAAGGAGATGAAGGGGAAACTAGAGTCCGGAGAAAAGCCAGGTTTTAAGTTTGGCTCGGAAGATGGTTTCAGAGGGACAAAACCTCAGCTCAAGCGGAAGGGAATTCCAGAGTCTGGCAGCAATGACACCGAAACCTCTGCCACCGGTTCTGGACAGTCTGAAACGGGGCGAGATCAGGAGGCGGAGGTCATTGGATCTCAGGGATCTGGTGGAGCGAGATATCGAGACCCGATTTTGCAGGTAAGTAGGACCGAGGTTGTTGACGGCTCGATAGGTAAGAGTGAGGACCTTAAACTGGATGCGGCTAGCCACAGGGAGCCAGTGGAGTTTCCTCCGGTATGCAGAGACAGATTGACGGTACGGGATATTACCGATCAGTCTGGCTGCAGCATTCTGGACGATCTGCAGCCGACCAATCAGGTACTGGGGGGCCCCTGCATAGAGGCTATTGGCATAGTCCAGGTGGGACGTGATAAGGGCCTGGGTAACTGTGCGGCGGGAATCCATGGGGAGGTACGGAAGGATCTTTCTTATCATGCGTAGTTTCATGAAGCAGGCGGAAGTGACTTTGTTGATCTGAGTTTTACATGACAAGGAGTCATCAAATTGGAAGCCAAGGTTCCGTGCCGAGTGAACCGGGGAAGGGGCAGGATCAAGAGCCGTAGGCCACCACCAAGAAGAGGGGATAAAGGTTTTCTGATTAAAAAACAGAACCTCTGTTTTGTCTGCGTTCAATCTAAGGTGGTTCATAGTCATCCAGCCACTGATGTTAAGGAGGCATTGGCGGAAGTTGAGAAATGCGGAGTCCGAGTGGTCCCGAAAGGAAAACACCAGCTGTGTGTCGTCAGCGTAAGAGACCACCCTGACTCCGTAAGATTCCACCACGTCCGCCAAGGGGGCCAGATAGACGTTGAAGAACAGGGGGCTTAGGGCGGAGCCCTGCGGCACCCCACAAGACAGAGGTTTTTTCTCTGACTTAAAAGGGCGTAGCAGTACCCTTTGACTTCTGGATGAGAGGAAGGACTCGATCCAGCCGAGGGCAGTGCCACCAATGCCTATCTGCTTGAGACGATCCAGGAGGATGGGGTGCGAAACCGTGTCGAATGCCGCGGACAGGTCGAGGAGAACCAACATGGCCTCCTCGCCCCTGTCCACGCACTCCCGGATGGTCTCAGACACCTCCAGCAGGGCCGTCTCGGTACTGAATCCTGCTCTGAAACCGGATTGAGATCCATGAAGCAGAGAGTGGTCTTCTAGATAGTCCGTAAGTTGGAGCTGTACGGCTTTCTCCAGGACCTTGGCGGGTTTAGGGAGAAGGGAAATGGGACGGTAGTTAGAAAAGACAGCGGGGTCTGCGTCTGCCTTTTTCAGAATGGGAATCACCAATGCCTCCTTCCAGGTGGTTGGGAAGAAGCCATGGTGAAGGGAAGCATTCCAGACGGAGAGGAAAGGGCAGGCCAGTGAAGGCGCCAGTTCTCCCATAATTTTAGCAGCAGCAGATTATTGCAACAGCCTATTTCTTGATGCTCAACAGGGGCTTCCGAATAAATTACAGGCCCTGCAAAACGCAGCAGCTCGACTTATCACAGGCTTACCAAAGTTTGCATCCGTTTCCCAGGAATTGGTGAAGCTGCATTGGCTCCCAGTGCGGAAGCGGATCTCTTTCAAAGCCTTGTGCATAGTCTTCAAGGCCCTTCGAGGTCTCGGTCCGTCGTTTCTAAAACAGTACTTCCAATGGTACAGGCCTGGAAGACATCTTAGGTCATTTAACATGGGGCTGATCATGACCCCCGGTCAAGAAAAGCACGCTGGGGAGGCAGGAGCTTTGTCTTGGGGGCAGCCAGGGCTTGGAATGCTCTGCCTTTGGCTCTTAGACAGATTACAGATTTGATGGCCTTTCGTAAAGGTTTGAAAACATGGCTTTTCTTACATTAAACTTCAGGCTTAGGTGAGGGGATCTTTCATTCCATCGCCAGGACACCGTCTGGTAACCGTGCGCTCTATAAATGTTATGAATAAATAAATAAATAAAGTCAAATAGAGGTTTTTTTATGCATTCCTCAGACCTCGAACTGTAGGTTTAAAACACACCAGACCGGTTTAATTATGATAAACCAAACCTGAAGAACCAGTTCCAATTACTCCAAGTAATCAGTGATGGAATATCTATAGTTGCTGTGTTCGCTTTTCTAGTATATGCCTCATCATTTTGACTGGGCATTTGCTGTAGCTGAGGATTGTTTGCCCTGGCCATGTAGAGCTTGCTCTGCTTGAGACGATGTCAAGTTTAACGACGGCTGCTCATATGCTTTGATTTCATGCTGGTGCCACCAGAATTGTTTATCTTGGAGCTCTTAGTCTACAAACTGTATTTTACTTGCTTTGACTGTTTTTGACGTTTTGTCTCTTAGCGTGTGTATTTGGTTGGATCACCTGTTTTCAAATAGAAATCAAATACACATATGGCGATGGGGTTAGACTGTATTGTCTTCACTCAACTATTGAATGGTGCCCTAATGATAAGCCGATGTACAGTCATTCTTTCCAAGAGTGCGTACAGTTGTTATGTTCTACATAGTTTGGGGTCTTTTCTGCAGCATACTCGTATCAGTAGATGCCCTTTAAGTGAAGGATCTGTTTTCAATGATAGATAGCATAAGGGTGCACTAAAATAGTAGTGCTGTGCACTTTGTGTGTAGGTCATCATCGTGTAAGCATTTGAAAGCTTTCCATACAGCTAAATGCATTATCCAACCCACTTCACAAATGTCTCTGCAACATTAATTAGCTAGGACACATTTTGCCTCCAGTTACTCCGCCAGGGTATGTTGAGCGGTAAAGCCCGCTTAATGTGTATATGTTGCATGCACAGTGTGATCTTTGCTAAGCTTTTGTCAGGATTTTCAGGTGATGTTTAGTAGAGACTAAAACAACAGTTACTTGCATAATTTTGTGAAGAGTATTCAGAGTTTTAGGAATAAACGTTTAGGGCCAATAATGTTAGAATGGTACTCAATAGCTTGTTCTTATTTTTGATTGCAGACTTTCCCGATTTAAAAAAAACAACGAAAGATGGACAAAAATGCAAGAACAGAAGAGCTTTTTGGCAGCAGGAATTTTCCAGAACACCAGCAATATTTTCCAGATATCTCTCCATTACGCATGTGTTCACAAAACCAGCAGACCCCACTCTCCTACCGTCCAGGAACTCAAAGTCTATATCCTAGTATTGTTTCCACTGCAAAGTCACGGATTCCGAATAACTACTCAGGGACTTGTACATCAGAGCTGCTGCCGACATTTACTGTCTCCTCAGAGGTACTTGCTCACAGGACAGGCAGTACAGTCTGTGCTGAAAGTAATGCACATTCACTGATAAATGGATCTATGGAAAACCCTTCAAGTTGTAAGCCAAACTATATGCCTTATTGTGTATCCAGTGCTTCTGCTACTCATACGATTGAGTCTTCCTCACAAAGTCAAGCCAGCAATGGCAATTTGAAGGTGCAGCTTCTACAATCACGTCCTTATATGTACACAAGTGGCACTGGCAGTTCTGGGCAACAGACCTTGCAGCAACAACAGCACTCTGTAAAAGATCATGGAAATTATATTGCTAAACAAAAAGGCAACACTTTACCAAATGGGATGCAGATAGTATGGGTGCAACCTCAAAATTTCAATCAACCAGGTTTTCAACAGAGCTCAAACAAACTGGCCTCTCTTCGACCAATCAATCTAAACCTTAAATCTCAGCATAATATATGTCTTCCAAATGAACAGCCCAAAGCAAGTTCTGCCCATGCAGCGGTGATGCATACAGATGTACCACATCAAATTACGCATAACAGTTTTCTGACAAATCCACAGTATCTACATCCTCCAACAAACTTTACGCTTCAAAATACACCAATTTCAAAGCAGCCTAAAGCTATATATATTCTTCCTAAGGAAACAAACATGCATGTAAGTTCTCAGCAGCAAATGGTAGCCTTTCAAAATGTGCACAGCCGAGGCAATTTTGCAAATGCATCTGTGTCAGATACCAGTGTGCCTAGCCAAAACTCATGCAGTCAGGCGCTACAGCATCCAAATTTTGTAAGCAATCAAAATCTTAACCACCACAATAATTTGACTCCTAGCTTTACTGCTAGCTCAACAACCCCACCAATGCAATGCCAGCTAGCTAGACAGAGGAATGACATTTTACAAAATCAGCACTTTCTAAGGAATGATATCACCTCTGGAAATCATTCTCCCAATGCGAATGTCTGCCAAATGAAGACCAGTTCATACATATCGCAGCGGAACTATTCCACATCCTTACAGCCTGAAAACACTGTTACATCTTTTAGTCACAGCAAAACTGGTTTAAATAGCTTCAACATGGCTGAAGTTGCCATTTCACAAAGCACATACAGGAATGGAAATGCAATTCAAACTACTAAAGTTGTTTCTGGTGAACAAAGCCCACATACACCAACAACAGGAGAAAGTCGTCCTGCTTGTAACCCAGAAATAAACCACTGTGCCAGAGAGCAAGTGGGTCAGTATGTGAATGCTACAGCCAACAACCTGGGTGCAGAAGATGCAGTAATAACAGAAGAAGATATGATGAAAGAGGTCAAAATCTTAATGCACGCTAAAGAGTACTTCTTAAATAGTTATAATGTGTTTAAAGAAAAACGTAAATTATATGAATCTTCAACAATTAACACAATTAAGCCTATTAATAAACCCGGCCCCAAGCTTTCTAATAATTTGAACTCTAGTTATGTTTCGAATGTGAGCCCAAATGTTTCTTGTGTTGCTACAGACCATCCATCTCCTCCACCTTGTACTGCACAGACTCATGCAAGTCTTCTACCAATTACCTCAGAGCAGTTAGTGACCCAGAAGAACCAGGCCCAGCACACAATAGTTGAGCAGCAATGGAACTTCAAGGATAGGTCATCAAATTTCAGTGGTCAGTTATTAGACAACTATTGCTATCCGGACTCTGCTGCCGTTGCCTCTATCAGTCCTACCGCTGGGGATAGGGAGACTCATATTAGCAAGTTTTCAGAAGGAAAGTATTTACAACCTGATAAAACTCTTACTGCTAATCATGATTGGATGTTTGAGAATAGTGCAGCTATGCCAGATGTTTTGAACACTGATACAGTAGACCTACAAGAAAAAACAAATGTTAATATTGAGCCAATTGACTTTTGTCAAAGCAATGATCAGTTAAAATTGGTAGCTCAAAGGGTGGAAAAGATGGCTGAGCTACAAAGAGAGAAACACAATATTATTTATAATAGCCAGAGTAGCAATCTAAACCCATCACTGGCTCAGTTATCAGAGAGAAATGGAAAATCGTTAAACTTTCCAGGGACATATAACACTGTTGAAACAGATCCCCGGGAACAGAGCAGAAGTTCATATTCAAACAAATCTGAAAGAAGTTCAATATTGACTGATTTAATAACAGAGGTGATTCATAATTATTCAAAACCAGCAGAGACAGATCCAGATTTTCCTAACTCTTCCCAGCAGCAATTTGGTGTGCCCCTTACTAATAACGACGACGTTTTGATTAATATAGTTAGTCAGTCCTGTTCCAATTCAATTGATTCAACTTCAGAAATTGTATCTACTTACCAACATGAACCTGTCAAAAAAATGCCCAAACCTCTACCGACTGAAGCTGGTTTATCAAATGCGAGCGAGGACATATTCAATTCCTGTATTGACATGTTGGAAATCCCAACCTCAAATAGACTTGTTCAAGGTAAACCAATGCCAAATACAAATATGGATATACCCTTACTCTGTACAGCTACTTGTACTGAAAACGAAAAAGTTCAGAAAAATGAGCAACAAACCATAACTATGTATAAAAAAAACTTCCCTCTAAATAATCCTAATGGAGCCCACCCAAGTACTGTTCCTGGGCCTAAACAGGATTCTTTGAGTTTGAACGTGGTAAAGGCTGTTGAACCTCAAGTTGCAATTGTGAATCCTTTATTCCTGTCAAATTCAAAAAGTCCAGTTGCTGATCAACAAAACAAATCGGAAGAACTTGAAAGTTGTCCAGTTGTTCAAGAAGATACCGTATGTAATTTTCTAGCTGATAAAACACAGTGTGTGATTGGAGGTGCTCTACAACCAGCAATCCCAGATATTTTTTCAGAAGCAACACCTTCACATCTTCCCAATATGAATACTGGTTCTTGTAAATCAGAATCAGACACAACCTTGACAGCCGGTACAGATAAATGTGAAATAGTTACACCTAGTGACTATTCTGACTGTCAAAGTGTAAATGAAAATTGTGTTAATCAGTGTCTTCAAACAGAGAAATTGACAAGCCACCTAGAAAGCTGTCAGACCCCTGAACCTGTAGGTGTCCTATTGCACGAGCATGAGAAGTGTAACTCTTTAACACCTCAAACGAGCCTGTTGTCTATAGAGAGTTCATTTTCCAGGCAAGACTTCAGTTTGGATGATTCTGCCGATTGCATTAAAGATGCATCTGATGAACAGTTAAAGATTTCTAGTTTTTGCACGCTGGTGGAGGGTAATAGCTGTTATGATTCACAAATTGCAGAAATGTTTGATAATATTTCTTTTAAACAATCAGAAAGTTGCCTGACTTCTCAAGAAAACATGGTTTCAGAAAAAACAAAAGAACTGGAATGTAATCCTCTTAAACACTCAGTTGCATCAGACCTGGTAGAGCAATCGTTGGTTGATGTAGATAAATCCAAACATCACTCCTCAAATGGACAATCTCACCCTACTGAAAATTGCGAGGAAACTAATGAATACAGTCTAGTTAAGTCTAATGAAGTAGTAGTAGAATGTCTTTTGGAAGACAAGACTGAACAAATGCAGAATTGTTTGGACTCCGGCATTGTAGAAAAGGAACCTATTGATAAAAATGATACACTGAATGAAAGCCAGAATCCTTCAAATGTAGATGTGAGTGCAATGATGGAAAGTATTTGCAGTAAAGAAGAACAATCCACAGAGCATTATGCTTTAATGCATATGGAAAGCGAAACCTTGGATTTGGAGACAATACTTTCAAATGATGAGCTAAATCAAGATGAGCATTTTTCTGATGTAAGTGATACCAACAACTGTTTTGCTATTGAAGAACACTATGAAGGCACCTCTCAGAAAGAATCACCTCCATTTCTGAATGACCAGCTGTCTGCTCTTCAAAGAGAGTTTCCTTATGGCTTTGAACCACCTGAAAGTACAGATGTTCCGGAAAAACACTTGTTGCCAGGAAAAAAAGATTTTGATATGAAAGATTGCACTGTTGCTGGGGAATCTCCACTTAATACTAACGTTTTTCCGCTAGTTGATTGTGATCCTAATAAAGATTGTTCTACGAGTTGTGTAATTGAGCAAAACGTTTCTGGAAATGAGTCAGTGGCTACCAAGTTTAGTAATAATGGCAGTGCTTCTTCATTAGACACGTGTGATCCTCAACAGAGCTCTTTAATTCAAGGTATACCAAACTGTGAGACTCCTCAAGGTCATGTGGTGCAGTTCGATGAGGAATCCAATATTTTTCCGGAAGACATTAGTGATTCTGAAAAGGATGACTGTATTAGTAACATAAAAATTACAGTTCTTGATTCAGAACAAATGATTAAGTTTTTTCCGGAGATATCATCCTATTCTGTCACTAACACCAACACGCAGTGCAGTCAACAGCAGAGTCAATGTGACAATACTATAAAGGTGAAAAACCGTGAGACTCAACTCGACTCAAACAAACAAGACCTAGCCTCGCCGAAAGGTACTGATGAAAACTGCTCATCTACAAATACAAAATTATTTTGTTGTTTGTTTCGTTGGTTGTCATCTGATTATAATGATGTGCCAAAATGTTCATGTGTGCCTATCCATGAAAAAGATGGTATTGAGAGCTCTTTAGGCTCTAACCAGACACATTTCAAGGAACAACTGGATAACTCCACCAATGTAAAATATTTACAGGATGAGTTACTAGCAGACCATATAGAGGCCAGTGGTGTACAAACGTCACTGGAGCAAAAAGGCAAAAAGCAACAAAATAGCTCTGCAACAAAAGACAATGTTACTAGATCAAAGGCTGATTGTCATACTAGCCCATTAGAAGTACAGTACAAACCATTGAAGAATAAGCTCAACCAACCATTGAATAAAACAAAATATTGGATAAAACCTAAAAATCAAGGAAAAAAGAGACGACGTAAGCATTCTACACCTAACCCTGATTCAGGTGAGGCTTTTATTGGATTAAAATGTGATGTACAGCCTTCTGAACATCCTGTACCTAATGCAGATTTGTGTGTTAACAACTCTCTTCCTGTAAGGGATCACAAACCTTGCAAGAAGGATTTTGTAACTGAAAAGAAACACAATTATCTAGCTCTTAAAGGTAAAATGAAAAGTGGAAAATTAGTTCTTGATACAGGCTGTCTGAAGTTTAGTAACACCACATCTAGTAGGCCTGCACATGTTACGTTGAGCATGAATGATAAACCTGAGGAAATAAACACGCTCAATAAGAAAATGAAGCACATTGAAGATCATTCAAATATCCAGAATAGAAAGCAACTTAACAGTGATGCTGAAACCTGTCTGTTTGCTGGAAAAAGAAGTGCAAACAGAGAAATGTCAAAGGAAAAGCTACTATCAGCGGAGCCTGGTCCATTTCAGTGGGCAACAACTGCATCAAATGTTAAGGTGCTATATCAATCAAACCATGCTGAAAGTGTCGTTAATAGGCATACCCTAAAGGTACAGGAATATTTTCAGCGTCGAAAACCTGAGCACAAAAAAGCTGCTAAGAAAATGTCTACGAGATGTCAAGGTGCAAACAAAAATAAAATTAATGACCCTATAAAAAAAAGAAAATCGCAGAATTTTAAATGGAAAAAAAGAGACTTCGCTCTAGAAAATACATTGGAGTTTTACATGTCACCTGAATCCTTGGAAGATGTTGAGCCTAATCACCAAGGCATACCACAAAAATCTTTCATATTGAAGTCCTGTTCCCCTGCAAAAGTAAACACCTTATACAGTGCTGAACCCAAGGATAACCGTCTGAGTGACAAAGATATAAAGAAACTTGATAGCAATGTATTGATTTTGAACAAGGAAGCTGATATTCAAAAAAGGACTACAATTCCAGGACAAGCGGCTAAAGAATCTAGCAAAAATTATCTTAATAGAGTTGCATTTAAAAACACTTCAACAGAAAAAATACATCTCAGAAGATTAGACTTTGAATGGTCATCTGGCAAATTAGTTGGGACCCAAAAATCACAAAAAGCATTGGACTCCTCTGCTTCACAAAATGATGTGCAAAAATCAAAGGTGCTAGAATTTAAACTGTGTCCAGAAGAAATGTTCAACTGCAGTGCTACGGATGAATCACACGAAAGTGACATTGCAGTACCCGACAAAGAGAAAAGCTGGATCGAAGGTACATTTTTAATTTGTAGAATGTTATTCTATAAATGCAGTGTCTTGTGTACTAAACTGCTGTATGATGTGTGTAATGAAGGAATTCTTTGTTTGTGTGGTTACTTAAAACTATTACAAAATACAACGTAAAAAAAGGAATACTTTTGGGGTCGAAGAATAAATGTGTTCAGGACATTATTAAAATCGCTAAATATATATATATATATATATATATATATATATATATATGGCTGCTCCAAGTACTCCGTAGCAACTTACTACAAAAGACCAACACTCACGGTAGCGAGCTTCAGTTTTTATTAAGCTCACGGCGTTCAGACGCGTTTCGGCATTCGCCTTCGTCGGTGTTAACATGGCGCCGCCGAAACGGCCGTTTTTTATGTTCAAACATCAGCATTCATGGATACAGTAAAAGGAAAACCATGTCCGAATGTGGGCGCCATCTTGGAGTGGTATAATATCTCACCCCCATAATGGCAAAATATACAAAGTTCCATCAAACTCCTAAATGAGTTAGCGATCCTCCAACATTCATCAACATATCAAATATATTAAGTATGTTGAATACATTGCTTTCATAAAGCCCTGAATGGGCTACTGTCATTCCATACACAATATCCATGACTGTAAATAACCCTCGTGAAACTCCACATTCCCAAATTATCAAAACAGTTCATCCACAAAATACAGTTCATTTACAAATTACAGTTCATCTACAAATTGAATCCGTCTTATTAAATTAATTAGTTATCCCCTAAATGTACTGCCAATTCCTCATGAGAATTCAGACCTGCAGGTGTCTTGGTATTCAGATCGATGATATATCTGGACTCTAACCTTCTAAGAGTCGTCAATCTATCACCTCCCCCTAGGGTTCTGTGGTACATGGTCTAAACAGAAATACGTCAGAAGATTTCTGTCCCCATTGTGCCGATCTTTAAAGTGGCGAGCCACTGGATATGTAAGGTCCCCATTATTGATGGCTCTGGCATGCTCTAAAACCCTGATTTTAGCAGGATGAATGGTACTCCCTACATATTTCAATCCGCACGGGCACTGTAAACAGTATACTGTGTACGGAGTAGTACAGGTCAAAAATTTGTTTATCGTTCTAGGTTTCCTCAATCCTGGTACCTGGAACGTAGAAACTTTCTTGCTGCCAACACAGGCCTTGCCCTTTTTGCAGGGATGAAACCCCTTAAGGACATTCTCAAAAGCCTTTGTTTTTTTCTGTACATAGCTGTTTGTTACATTATCTCTGAGGGATCTTGCCTTGCGATAAGTTATAAGGGGTCTTTTCGGAATGTCTAGTCCGATTACTGGATCCATTTGTAGAAGTTTCCAGTGTCTGTTAAATATGTTTCTCAGTTTGGTGGCATCTTGTGAGAAGGTGGTGATCATTCTAAAATTATTAACTTTATCTTCCTCACCTCCTCTTTTGTTGCTCACCTTTAGGAGACTTTCTCTAGTAACAGTGTCTACTCTCCGCTTGGCACCTTCCAAGACCTGAGCGCTGTACCCTCGTTCTCGAAATCTGGCCATACTTTCAGACGCATATTTCTCATAGTCAATGCTCCTAGTGTTGTTTCTCTTAATTCGGAGCAATTCTCCATAGGGGATGCTATTCTTTAGTCTTGGAGGGTGTCCACTGTGAGCATGCAAAATGGAATTTCCCGCAGTGGGTTTCCGATATAATTTCGTGCATATTTTATTATCGACAACTGTTACTACCAAATCTAAGAAATTCACAGATGATTCACTGATGTCAGCTGTGAATTCCAGATTGTACGATTTTCTCCGTCCATAGATCTTTATCTGCTGCCCAGGCCACCTGCTCCTCCCACCAGCCCACAAATAAATTAGCGTAGCTGGGGGCGAAGCAGGTTCCCATCGCAGTCCCCGACAGTTGTTTAAAGTATTGACTCTCAAATAAAAAGATGTTATTGTGTAAACAGAATTTTAAGAATTCCACCAACATTGCATTGTGCTCAGTATATTTTGCTTCTCTGTTTCTCAGAAAATATTGTACCGCCTTTACTCCTTGCTGATGTGATATGCAGGTGTATAGACTGGTAATATCCATAGATATCAATACATCTCCTGGGCTGGTGGGAGGAGCAGGTGGCCTGGGCAGCAGATAAAGATCTATGGACGGAGAAAATCGTCACCTGGCATAGGTATATTGACGACCTCTTCGTTATATGGAGAGGGACAAAGGAGAGTGCTCTGGAGTATATAGGGGCTTTGAACCAGAATGAGTACAATCTGGAATTCACAGCTGACATCAGTGAATCATCTGTGAATTTCTTAGATTTGGTAGTAACAGTTGTCGATAATAAAATATGCACGAAATTATATCGGAAACCCACTGCGGGAAATTCCATTTTGCATGCTCACAGTGGACACCCTCCAAGACTAAAGAATAGCATCCCCTATGGAGAATTGCTCCGAATTAAGAGAAACAACACTAGGAGCATTGACTATGAGAAATATGCGGCTGAAAGAATGGCCAGATTTCGAGAACGAGGGTACAGCGCTCAGGTCTTGGAAGGTGCCAAGCGGAGAGTAGACACTGTTACTAGAGAAAGTCTCCTAAAGGTGAGCAACAAAAGAGGAGGTGAGGAAGATAAAGTTAATAATTTTAGAATGATCACCACCTTCTCACAAGATGCCACCAAACTGAGAAACATATTTAACAGACACTGGAAACTTCTACAAATGGATCCAGTAATCGGACTAGACATTCCGAAAAGACCCCTTATAACTTATCGCAAGGCAAGATCCCTCAGAGATAATGTAACAAACAGCTATGTACAGAAAAAAACAAAGGCTTTTGAGAATGTCCTTAAGGGGTTTCATCCCTGCAAAAAGTGCAAGGCCTGTGTTGGCAGCAAGAAAGTTTCTACGTTCCAGGTACCAGGATTGAGGAAACCTAGAACGATAAACAAATTTTTGACCTGTACTACTCCGTACACAGTATACTGTTTACAGTGCCCGTGCGGATTGAAATATGTAGGGAGTACCATTCATCCTGCTAAAATCAGGGTTTTAGAGCATGCCAGAGCCATCAATAATGGGGACCTTACATATCCAGTGGCTCGCCACTTTAAAGATCGGCACAATGGGGACAGAAATCTTCTGACGTATTTCTGTTTAGACCATGTACCACAGAACCCTAGGGGGGGTGATAGATTGACGACTCTTAGAAGGTTAGAGTCCAGATATATCATCGATCTGAATACCAAGACACCTGCAGGTCTGAATTCTCATGAGGAATTGGCAGTACATTTAGGGGATAACTAATTAATTTAATAAGACTGATTCAATTTGTAGATGAACTGTAATTTGTAAATGAACTGTATTTTGTGGATGAACTGTTTTGATAATTTGGGAATGTGGAGTTTCACGAGGGTTATTTACAGTCATGGATATTGTGTATGGAATGACAGTAGCCCATTCAGGGCTTTATGAAAGCAATGTATTCAACATACTTAATATATTTGATATGTTGATGAATGTTGGAGGATCGCTAACTCATTTAGGAGTTTGATGGAACTTTGTATATTTCGCCATTATGGGGGTGAGATATTATACCACTCCAAGATGGCGCCCACATTCGGACATTGTTGTCCTTTTACTGTATCCATGAATGCTGATGTTTGAACATAAAAAACGGCTGTTTCGGCGGCGCCATGTTAACACCGACGAAGGCGAATGCCGAAACGCGTCTGAACGCCGTGAGCTTAATAAAAACTGAAGCTCGCTACCGTGAGTGCTGGTCTTTTGTAGTAAGTTGCTACGGAGTACTTGGAGCAGCCATAGAGGCGGGGGCACCACCCGCTCAAGGGCACCCGCTCGTGAGTGCTGGGAGTTTGGTGCACAACACAGGAGCAAGATATATATATATATATATATATATATATATATATATATATATATATATATATATATATATATTACCTACTGGCGGTCGCCAGTAGGTATATATAGTTAGGATTTTTTCCCTATGGGATTTTTGAAAATTCTATGTGTAATAACTTTGGCGTTTGTGGACGGAATTGGCTGAAATTTTCTGGAAAATGGAACATTTTGTTTCTGAGCAGCCCTTGGAAATTTGGGGGGGTTTCGTCAAGGGGGGGCCGAGAAAAAAGGGGGGTCCCAAAACGTGTTTTTAACATTGAGTTTTCCATAGGGCGGTTGGCCTCACTTTTAGCCCGAACGGCTGAATGGATTTCCATGAAACTTGGCAAAATTGTAGGGACTGGTAGCCCGATGTGCCTTTTCTAGGTCTCAATATATGTGCTCCAGTGGATTTTGAGAAATTAACGTTTAAAAAAAGATATATATCTGTAAGCGCGCTCCGGGCAGCGCTCCGGTCCGCGGACCTTAAGCGTACCGGAACTTCGCGTAGCTAAGCTGATTGGCTCTCCGGTGTCTGTCAACATTCTAAACAGTCCGGAGCGGCCGCCATCTTGTCTCTCGGTAGGATTGAGAGACAAGAGGATACCAAAACAAAGGCGAAAATGACCATAAGGGGGCATACTAGATCCTCCCTGACCCCCTAGGTTTAATGTGGAGGTTTTAAAAGGGCCCCGCGGGGCAAAAAAAACAAAAACATTTTTTTGTTTTTTTTGCGTGGGGAGCGCCCGGTCCGCGAACCGGGAAGCGTTCTGGGCAGCGTACTGCAATGAAAAATGAATGATAGACTTTTCAAATGCTGTATGTTAATTGATTGTTGTTTTTGTTGATTATTTTTTATTTTCTTTATTTTTTAAGCATTTTTTTTAATGTGATTGTGTTTCATAATTTATTAAACTTTCTAACATTTCATTGTCAGAAATTTCATAATTATCATGGAATATACATTGTAGTCTCTGAGGGTGTAAAATGTCCTCATTTGCAAGGAGGTTATCTACTGCTTGTACACATTGCAGTAGTTCATTGTCCCAAGTTTCATCGAAAAATTCAATGTCAATTTGATCAATTGTATCAATCAATTCTTGGCTGCTCTCTTGCAGGTCCATTTCAAAAGAAACTTGGTTTTCGCCTTCCATTTTGCCTGAAATTTGGATTAAAAAAATATATATTAGTAGAGATAGGGCAATGTTGGGAATAATTTTAGATAGGCATTTTTTATCAGTGAATTTATCTTTGGGCAGTGTATAGTATCAGAGTGGAAGTAGGAATATAAAAAAGTGTATGTGATTTAACGTAAGTAAATTCATAATTATACAAGAGAAGCCTAACTCCATTCATAACTATAACAGAGAAGTCTCTCTAAATCTATAACTACTACAGAGGGATAGTATATATCTATCAGAAAAAGTTTACCATATTAACTTATAGTGCACAATATACTTCAGTTTTAAAAATAAAAACTTACCTTTAGAAAGAAGTTGAAGGAATTAGTGAAAATACTATTGAAATGTACAGCAAGAAGTAGTAGTCAAAATGGCTGTGTTTTCTTCTCTTCCTTTATATATATTCAGGTATATAACCAATGAAATGTCAGGTAAAAAAAAATAGAAAATGAAAGTAACATTTTCATTGGTTGTCAATTCCAACACTTCAGATGTGTTTTGTGAAGTAATTTACCTCAGGGTATTTAGAGAGGTCTACAGGCTAAACGACTAAATGGAATTCCAATCAAATTTGTGAAAATGGTAGGGATTGGTATGTAGTATGAGCTAATCTATATTTGGTGAAATTGTCTCCAGTGGCTTTTCTGTGAACTACTTTCCCACCGTTTTTGATGGTGCGCTTCCCAGAGAGCGACCCGGTACGCGAACCGTTGAGCGCCCCGGTTCGCGAACCTTAAGCGTAACGGGAGTCCACCATTTTGTGTTTCGGTCGAATTAAGATACAAGATGGAGGGCAAATAATGTTCAGAATGGGTAGAAGGGGGCACGGTAGACTTATCTTGACCCCCTAGGTTTTGTGAGGGTGGCTGAGGAGGCTTATATGTGCGGGAAAAAAAACATTTTTTTTAAAAATTTCGCGAGGTTAGCTCCCGGTTCGCGTACCGGGTAGCGCCCCGGGGAGCGTACTTTGTTGAAAATTTGTGAAAAATGTTAGAGTAAAATAATAATTGTGAGTGATTAGATGTAGGGTAGCTCTGAGAAGAGCTTTTGGGTTTATGGTACATTTAGGTACTTATAAGTAGGTACCAATGCACATTCTTAAATTCAGAGTGAAAACTCTGTTGCCCTCATCTGAGAAGTGAACTCCATCTCCTCTGTAGATATCTTGCATGTAGTAACGCAAGTTATTGTTGTACAGGGAGCCCATTCCATGGTCTCTCATGTAAGCTGAAACAGATTTGTTTACATGCTTCCTCGACTTCTCAATTTGTGGACAAAATTGGTTTGACCACCTCCATTTCTGTCTTTGGCATATATTTGAATATACCAAGGCAGTCTGAGGAAAAAGTGCCATCAATTGCTCAAAGGTGTCCTTTAAAAGCATTTCCAGACCTACCCCAGTCAAAGTGCCCAAGTCATTACCTCCACAGTGCACAATTAACAGGTCAGGTTTGGGCAAATGCATAAAGGTTTTCACCAATGGTATCAATTGGTGACATTTTAATCCTCTGTGGCCAAACCACTTAATTTCCACATCTTGTAAATTGAGGTTAGGTAAATTCCTGTTTTCAACGTACCTTTGAGCCCAGTGAATATAACTATGTCCAACAATCCAGACAGAAAACATGGTGAGAGAAGGTTCTCCTGCAGTCAGATGAAGTGTGGCAATGAAATGGCAGTTGAAAAAATGAGAGTTTAAAATGAAAAAAACTGTGGAGTTTCTGTGTTCATGAAGCAGTAACAGTGATTGGTGGATTTTGATTGCTGAAAACAGAAAGTTAGGGTGCACGGATGTGTTCTTTGAAAGATGTATTTTGAATGGTCAAAAAAAAATCATTAAATGAAAGAATGCACTGGATATGCAGGTGCACTGAGAGTTCAGAGTTCAATTGCAACAAAGTTGTGTGAACTTGCAAACACCAGAAGTCTTCCAATGAGGTGGTTGCCATGCAGAAAAGGCATGAAATGGCAGAGGGGGGAAGGGTTTTCATTTGAAAAAAAGTGAGGGAAGAGTTTTGATTGGGTGACATGAGAGATATGTGTGAAGATTTACAGCATTTCTGTGCTTTTGATAGCTGCAGACTCTGGAGTGCATACCTTTTGCTCTGCTGAAGACAAATTGGTGTGTTTCTGAGACTGTTTTCAAACTCAAAGTATTTGCTAAGGTGAGAAAATATTTCTTTAATTTAGATAGAGAATAGTGTGCTTTAAGGAGAAAATTATGAATTATGTGGCGCAAATTGCTTGTAAATATGATCCCACATGTGCATGGAAAATTTAGATTTTGAATGTTTGTTACATAGCCATGTTAAAAGTGATACAAACATGCTGCAAAGGCAATCAAAAAACGCTTTTATGTGTCTTAAGGACATTTTAAGTAATTTTCCCATGTGCAGTGTTTTGAAATTATGATTTGAAAATAGTTTTTGGGGAAAAGGAATTGTTTTTAAATTTATGACAATGACATAATGGTGTATGCTTCTTTATACGGCAATTGACTGTCCCTGATGTTATTTTTCCCACTTTAATGTAAGACTTTTCTCTGTGGCGCAAGTTGCTTGTAAATATGCTCCGACCTGTGCATGGGAAATTTAGATTTTAAATGTTTGTGGTTACATAGCCATGTTAAAAGTGACCCAACCATGCTGGAAAGGCAATAAAAAAACACTTTCATGTGTCTTAAGGACATTTTAAGTAATTTCCCTGTGGGCAGTGTTTTCAAATTATGAATTGAAAATCGTTTTTGAGGTAAAGGAATGTTGTTAAAATTTATGTGCGCCATATGCCCACAAATTTCGTTTTCAGGGGTGCAGCAGGGTGTTCTTGAGACACCCCTGCACCTTTGGAAAAATTCCTAATTTGCGATGAGCTAATTGCTAATCGCAAATTGCACCTTCATTCCTATGGGCCTCCTGCTCCATGGAAATGAATGGGTAATTTGCAATTAGCAATTTGCTCATCGCAAATTAGGAATGGTAAAGAATCGCTATTTATTCCTTAAAATTAGCTATTTTGGAAATGCAAAATAGTTATATGATACATATGGCGGTTAATGTCTAACAAGATAAGAAGCTTAGGGATACATTTATGATGACTGGCGCAATGAAGTGGACATCACTTACTTCATTGGTAGAGCTTTACATGTATTATGTCCTCTGTATTCTTCATCAAGCGTAACTTTAATCTGCAATCCTGAGTAGGCCTCACCTTAAACAAACCTCTGGATAGGCCACACCTTATCGTCATCCTGAATTAATCATTTAAAAAGCTAAAGACAGATTTATGATAGGTGTATGCCTCTTTTGTGCCACTTACAAAACACTGTCCACGGGGAAATGACTTAAAATGTCCTTAAGACACATGAATGTGTTTTTTTAAAGCGTTTGCAATTTTTTGGGGTGACTTTTAACATGGCTATGTGACTCAAACAGTCAAAATCTAAATTCACCATGCACAGGTGGGAGCATATTTACAAGGAATGTGCTCTATGGGGAAAGGTCTTATAATGTAATATGGGAAAAATGACATCAGAGACACTGAAATGCCTTATAGAGAAGCATACACCATTATGTCCTTGTCATACATTTTTAACCATTACTTTTCCCCAAAAACGATTTTCAAATCATAATTTGAAAACACTGCACATGTGGAAATTACTTAAAATATCCTTAATTCAAAATTTGCTATTCCTTATTTTGCGATTGCACTGAAGGATTTGCAAATTTTGCGATTCCTTAAATGCAATGTATCAAACAAAAAATATGTAAAAAATGATATTAAGGATTTGGAAACTACCACCAACTTCTAGTTTGTGGTAATTTGCGAATTCTTTTCAAAAAGCATTTTTTTCTAAAAAACAAAAGGTCCCATATGACGCCCATACATGCCCTTAGGGCATGTATGTGTGCCATATGCCCCCAAATTTCTTTTTCAGGGGTGCAGCAGGGTGTTCTTGAGATACCCCTGCACGCTTGAAAAAATTCCTATTTTGTAATGAGCTAATTGCTAATCGCAAATTGCAACCTTCATTCCTATGAGCCTCCTAGGCCATGGAAATGAATGGGTAATTTGCAATTAGCAATTTGCTCATTGCAAATTATGAATGGTAAAGAATTGCTATTCATTCCTTAAAATTTGCTATTTAGGAAATGCAAAATAGTTTGATGGTACATATGGTGGTTCATCTGTAACAAGATAAGAAGCTTAGGGATACATTTATGATGACTGGCGCAATAAAGTGGACATTACTTACTTCATTGGTAGGCCTTTACATGTATTATCTCCTCTGTATTCTTCATCGAGCGTAACTTTAATCTGCAATCCTGAGTAGGCCTCAACTTAAACAAACCTTTGGATAGGCCACACCTTATTGTCATCCTGGATTAATCATTTAAAATGCTAGGGACAGATTTATGATAGGTGTATGCCTCTTTTGTGTCACTGTGCGTCACTTTTATGATGCAGCGGCGGTGTTAATTTGCAATTAGCAATTTGCTCATTGCAAATTAGGAATGGTAAAGAATTGCTATTTATTCCTTAAAATTTGCTATTTAGGAAATGCAAAATAGTTTGATGGTACATATGGTGGTTCATCTGTAACAAGATAAGAAGCTTAGGGATACATTTATGATGACTGGCGCAATAAAGTGGACATTACTTACTTCATTGGTAGGCCTTTACATGTATTATCTCCTCTGTATTCTTCATCAAGCGTAACTTTAATCTGCAATCCTGAGTAGGCCTCACCTTAAACAAACCTCTGGATAGGCCACACCTTATCGTCATCCTGGATTAATCATTTAAAATGCTAGGGACAGATTTATGATAGGTGTATGCCTCTTTTGTGCCACTGTGCGTCACTTTTATGATGCAGCGGCGGTGCAAAAGATTTGGTATGAGGCGACAAAATTACAAATTGATGCATTTAGGCAGATGTGTCATGGTGTAAAAAAAACGTACCACATGAAACCAATGCAGCAGTGATGCAAAAGATGCACCATGTCGCAAGACAGGCCTCACTTGGGGCCATATGTATCAAGCTAATTAGCATTCGCAAAGATCAAAATTCTACGAATTTCGGCCTTTGCAAATGTAAATTAGACAAATGGTATGTATCAAACAAGTTTGATGCAAAATAAGGAGTAGCAAAATTTGCTATTCCTTATTTTGCAATTGCACTGAAGGATTTGCAAATTTTTTGACTACTTAAATGCAATGTATCAAACAAAAAATATGTAAAAATGACATTAAGGATTTGGAAACTATTGTGGTAAATTGGTGGTAATTTGTGAATTCTTTTCAAAAAGCTTTTTTTTAAAAAAACAAAAGGTCCCATATGACGCCAACACATGCCCTTAGGGCATGTATGTGTGCCATATGCCCCCAAATTTCTTTTTCAGGGGTGCAGCAGGGTGTTCTTGAGACACCCCTGCACCCTTGGAAAAATTCCTAATTTGTGATGAGCAAATTGCTAATCGCAAATTAAACCTTCATTCCTATGAGCCTCCTAGCCCATGGAAATGAATGGGTAACTTGCAATTAGCAATTTGCTCATTGCAAATTAGGAATGGTAAAGAATCGCTATTTATTCCTTAAAATTCGCTATTTAGAAAATGCAAAATATTTTGATGATACATATGGCAGTTCATCTCTAACAAGATAAGAAGCTTAGGGATAGATTTATGATGACTGGCGCATCACTAGGGATGTGCCAGTCATCCTGCGCCGCTGTTCCGCCACCCATGGTGTGCTGCATTTACAATGCGGCGCAGCATGGGGCAAAAATAGCACAGATACGTGACACATCTGTGCCGTTAAGGTGGCGCATTGCTGGAGTTGTATCGCAAGTGCGATGCAGCTCCAGCAACGCTCAGGGGTGCACCATCTCCACAATGTTGCGTCAAGACCTATGCCTGCTTCAAGCAGGCGCAGGGTTTTGACGCAGGTTTCTCCTATCTGATTGTAAATGCGGCACACCATGGGTGGCAGAGCAGTGGTGCACGCTAACTGGTGCATGCCTGGGGATGTGCCATTTAACATAAATCTGCCCCTTTACATTTAAGTATGTGCAGGGGACACAGAGTCGGTGAGGCTTATCCAAGGTTAAGAAGAGATGAGTCCTGTTCAGTGAAAAATTAGACATAGGCTTCACCTGTTCAGCATCGCTGGATATGGCTAAATAATAGCTGCAAAATGTTACTCTTGTTAAACAATTTTACTATTATAATCTCTGAGATTTGTCTCTTACTCTGCAACATCTCATTGTTGTTATCTTTCTTTAAATATAAAGACAACCTCAACATGAGCGACAATCTGCAATCAGTTGATTTTGACCTCATCATTGAACTTGTAATTGAAACATCAGTGGATGTTGATCCCTTGGATGATTTAAATCCTGAGGATGAAGAAGAGCGTGATGAGGATGCAGATTTGTCCGAATTATATGACATAGGATGGGAAGCTGACCTGCTTGAGCCTATGGAAATATAAACATTTATTTTTAAAATTTATAATTAATAAAAAGTAAAAAGGTAAACCGTTTAATTTAAAAATAAAGACACCTTCAAAAGCAGGTTATGTGTAGTGTCTTCAATAAAATATTAAAATATGCTCATAAAATTAGATCAGATTCACATATAAAATAGCATAGGTAACATAAATATAAATGTCATTTCTTTTCTGGTATTTCTGTATTGTAAATTTGCAAGGACTAAAAAATCTTTTATTTAAAATGTCAAGTAGTGTGTTAAGTTTTTGATCACTGTTATTGTTTTACTGTTTGGTAATACTGGTTAATAACATTTTTTATTATATTTTACCACAGATTCAACTGCAGATCATTTCAAGATTTCACCATGCCTACAATAGAAAGACAGAGAAAGGCTGCAAAACGTCAAAGACAGCAGGTGAAAAAAAATGAGCAGCAGTCCTCTAACAAAAAGATTTGTCAAGTCACGAAGAAAGCACCGGGTAAGACCACAAAATATTTCATAAGAAATATGTGTCGTAAAAAAAATATTACTACAGAAAATGTTTCAGTCCATAAAACGAGAAGGAATTCAAATGGAAAGGAAAGGCCAATGAAAAATGTTACTGCTAGAGCAAGAGATAACTCTGTGCATGATAGTAGAAGGAAACAACAGTTTAGGGAGATTCGTAAACGAATGTTCCGCAACAGGATAATTGGCAATTTGTTAAAAAATATTAAGAAAGGTCAACAGAAACTGGTTTTTTATAAGAGAAAAAAAAAATTGAGAAAGTTATTGATCAGGCATTTGAAATTAAACGTAAGTTATTTATTTTGATAATCAATAGAATTAGGAAGCTAAACAAGGCAATTTATGATTTCAAAAGAAATAGTAGATGGAAGAGAATAGTTAATCGTAGTAATTTTTGTGAAGTTTTTTCTGGAGAATGGATGCATAGTTCAAGCTGTGAGGCATTTTTTAATGAGGAGAGTTATTTCCAGGATAATGATTTGGTGCATGCAGTTGACACCAGTGGTCGTGCTTATGAAGTGAAAGATGGTTGTCCAGTTGAAAAAGAAAAACTTGTGACAACAGAGGCAGAAGAGGTGTTAGGTAATGAGGTTTTAAGAAGACATAATAAGGGTCCTGTGTACACCTGGAAGTGTAGTAGTATTTGCAGTGTGCGACAGGGTTCCATCAATTTGCTTTGTGATTTTGTACGGTCATTTAATAAGAAAAGTTTGAAGCAGAAAATAAGGTTGTTGCAAGAATTAGATCCTTGCAAAGTAAGAGAAGTGACAGGTTTGCATGGTCATTCACTGGCTTGTCTTTCCAGGAGAGTATGCCAGAGTGTTTTTCATCATTTCAGGATGCTAGCAGTGCATCATAATAAAGTGAGGAAATTAGTTAGAATGTTGTATTATGCTAAGAGTCCAGCAATTATGCTTAAACAATTATGCGCTGCTCTTTTGCATGGTTCTGAAATAGATGTGAAGAATATATGTGAAGAAATTGAGTTTTGTTACTTTGGAAGTAAAGAGGAGAATGTTGAAATTGAGCAAGAAGAAGAGGGTCATGTGGAAGATAGTGTACAGGTTTCCAGTACAGATAATTTCCAGAGGGAAATTGCGACGTTTGAGGTGAAATCAAGTGAGAGGCCTAATTTCACTTGTGTGTGTTGTCGACGCACTTATTATAAGAATCAGACTAAGTTAGTGGATTTATATGCAAAAAGTGAAAGGGAAAATAATAGTGAATGGAAGGATTTCGCAACATACTTGATGGTAGAAAATTGTTTTGATTTGGGATTGGATCAACGTGTGTGTAGTTATTGTTGTTGCAAATTAAATCAAAACCAGATGCCTGCTAGAGCAGTTCATAATAATCTGGAATTGGTTGAGATTCCTTCTGAATTGAAGGATTTAAATACTTATGAATCTATTTTGATTCAAAGTATCCATCCCTTTCAGGCTATTGTAAGAATGGAGCCAAAGACAGGGAAATTGCCTCCATCAGATTTACAGAGAGGATTAAAGGGAAGAGTTGTTTATTTGCCTCTAGATTTGAAGAAAAACATTAACACAATTGGAGTAGAAAAAGTGGAAGAGGAACCTCTGGTTATCTTAGTTAATGGGGTTCCGACAAAGAATAAGAAAATATGGCAAGATTTAGTAGATGTTAGGAAAGTCAAAAGGGCAACATTGTATTTGAAAAAATATAATAAATACTATAAAAATGTATATGTTGCAGAAGAGGAAGTAAGTGAGGAAGAGGATAGCGATTTGTGTGCTGGTCAAATTGAGAAAGTAGAACCCTGTACTAGTGAAGAAATATATGAACATTATAGTGTTCATCCTTTGCATTCCAAGGAAGTCATGGGGAATGCTATTGAGTTGTTTCAAATGAAACAAGCCAAAGGGAGTCCCATTAGTGTTTGGGAGGAAAGTTTGGAAGCTCGGTGTTTCCCACAGCTTTTTCCAACAGGTCAGGGAGGAAGATATGATGAGCGACCTCATCAAATTCCTGCTTCTGAATACCGGACTTTGCGATTGTATGCAGGAGATGCTAGGTTTCGACAATGCATTCCTTATTTGTTTCATCTCCTGTTTGAAAGCGATCTGTCTGGACTGTCATATGCAGTGAACCACATCTTGAAAAGTGGTATACACATGCAAAACATCTCGGCAAGTGACTTTATGGATAAAGTCAATGTCCAAGACAGTATTTTAGATTCTCACCTGATTAATCTCATGGCGTGTCAGCGTGGTACTAATGAGTACTGGTACCGTCGTCATGGTGATTTAAAATGTATGCTGAGGAACTTAGGTACTCCCACATGGTTCCTCACTCTGAGCTGTGCCGAGTATGGCTGGGAAGACTTACTTGAATTTCTACGAGAGGCAAATGCTAACGTAGATAACATCGAATTCAAGACACCCAGAGAACTGTGCTCTTTGGATCCAGTCAATGTATGTAGGTACTTCAATCATAGATTTGAAGCTATGATGTCTTTCATCATGAATAAGAAGAATCCACCTCTTGGAGAGGTGTTGGATTTCTTCTGGAGAAAGGAGTACCAAGCAAGAGGTGCTCCTCATATACATATGTTGCTGTGGATCAAGGATGCACCTAAATTTGGAACGGATCCAGAAGACTCAGTGATGAGTTTCATCCAACAGTATTCTACGTGTGCTGTTCCAAACGCAAAGGAGAAGAAAAGCCTAAGAGAAAAAGTTCTGCGTTTCCAAAGCCATCGATGTGGAAAGTACTGCCGTCGTAAATTCCGAAACAAGGACAAGTTCTACACTAAATGTCGTTTCGGCTTTCCACGACCGGTGATTTCTAAAGGAAGAGTAAACAGTTTGATGTCTTCGCTGCGACACAATGTCATGAAGAAATCACCTAAAAACACTTACAATTTGAAGAGGAACGAAGAGTCCAAGTACATCAACGACTACAACCCGGTGATTTTGTCCATGTGGAATGCTAACATGGATATACAGTTTGTGGCTGATAACTGTATGGCTGTGGCTCGGTATGTGACGTCTTACATCACCAAAAAAGAGAAGACAGAATTGAAGGATATGTGGGAGGACATTTCCCATGAAAAGAGCCTCAGCAAGAAGTTGTACAGTTTCAGTCTGAAGATGTTGTCGCATCGAGAAATCGGAGCGTACGAATGTTCTGACCGGTTGTCTTCAGCAAGTCTCTATGCCAAGTCCAGGAGTATCGTTTGGGCGAGTCTTGGTCTTGCAGCAACGCGTAATCGAGTTCTCAAACCTGTGCGGGAAATTGAGTATTTGGCGGAAAAGGAGCCAAACAGTACCGACATTTTGAAGACAAACATGTTGGATACATATTATCCAAATCGAAGCAGTCACCTCGAGAATGCTTGTCTGTATGAGGTTCTGCAAAATTACATATTCAAGAGGAACATCAAAGAAGATACTGAGAAAGGAGTGTATGCTGTAATAGGAAGTGAGGGATGTCTGGTCAAGCAAAGAAAATGCCACTTGGTAAACCATCGAAAATTGAGTGGCGAATCTCCTGAAAAAAAGGAGTTTTTCTATTTAGCACTTTTGCAACTTTTCAAGCCTTGGCGTGCAGAAGAGGAACTGCTTGGAGATTGCCTCTGTTACGAAGACTCTTTCAATGCCGCCAAGGAGACCATAGAATGTCCTGCTTTTCCCAAATATGTAGAAATGTTGAATGCGGAAATTGAGCAGGAAGCAACGATTGCAGCCGAGATTGCCAGAGACAGTTCTCAGGACAGTCAGAGTTCTGCTTCATTGAGTCAGGATCCACTAGGAGGACCTGTTATTGAAAATGAAGCTGCCACTGCTATGAATGAAGTGGAAAGAGCCATGGCACATGCTCAAGAGGATGCGGTTAACTTAGAAGAGTTGGAAAGACAACTCAACGTTGAGCAGAGGAAAATATATGACGAAGTTACCATGCAAATTGATCATGGATTAAATCATGATAATAAAGAGTGCTCATGTACGTCGTTGAAGCCTGTCCGACTGTACGTGAGTGGAGAAGCGGGAACTGGAAAAAGTTTCCTCATTAAAGCAATTTCATGCTATTTGCAGGAAAGGACAGAGTCATCACTGTCTTGTGTTGTCACTGCTCCACCTGGACTGGCAGCACATAATATTAAAGGGATTACTTTACATCGTTTACTGATGCTGCCAGTGGAGCATGACAACAAATTACAATATCACAAGCTATCTGGAGATGCTTGTTTTGAAGTTTCAAGAATCTTGAGGAAAATGAAACTTCTTATCATTGACGAAGTAAGCATGGTTTCCAATGTCATGCTTGCCTTTGTGCATTTGAGGATGCAAGAAGTTCTCAAAACAGAGTATGATGTGTTATTTGGTGGCAAACACATCATTGTTTTCGGAGATCTTCTGCAGCTGACACCAGTGAAAGGGCAACCTGTGTTCAAAATGCTCACGCATGAAGATACCAGGAAGTGCCTAGGCAGCATTGGCAACGTCAATATATGGTTAAACTTCAATTATGCTGAACTGCATGAAAATATGCGTCAGGCGAAGGATGAAGTTTACAAGACTATTCTACAAGATGTTAGAATTGGAAAAGTGACCGAGCATGGGAAAGAAGCTTTACATGCACGATTACTGTCAAATTTATATCCAGAACAAGATGTTGTGCCTGAGAATATTTTTCAGAAAATTACTGAGAAGAAATCTGGAATATGTTTGATGCCAACTCTTGCAGAATGTGCCAAATTTAACAACAAAATGTTGCATTTAGAAAAGCAAGAGATTGTGAAACTGGAAGCTATTGATAGAGTAGAGCATATGGGATCAACAATTATTTTGTCTGAGAATCTGAAAACAAAATTGGATTCATTAGAGAAGAGTATATCTAAAACTGCAGGTTTTGAAAAGACTCTGAATGTGTGCTTGAACTGCCGTATAATTTTAAGAAGGAATTTACATGTTGAAAGAGGTCTGGTAAATGGATCAATGGGTAATGTTGTTGATTTTGTGAAATACAGAAATAGAGATGGAATTGAATTTTTAAAAATTAAATTTGATGGCATTGAGGAAGTACAGCTAATTGGTCGTTGTTCTGCTAGATTTTTGCTTGTAAAAGACTTATATGTTCGCCGTAAGCAGTTTCCTGTTTGCTTGGCATATGCGGTGACAATCCATAAATCGCAAGGTTTAAGTGTAGACAGTGCATTGGTGAATATTGGCAGTTCTGTGTTCAAGGAGGGTATGGCATATGTGGCATTGTCACGAGTTAGAACTTTATCGGGATTGTACTTGATTGAGTGTGATGTCACAAACATTTGTGCGGATCTAGATTGTGTTAAGGAATACAATAGGTTAAGAAGAGAGTA
Source organism: Lissotriton helveticus (assembly GCF_964261635.1). Taxonomy (NCBI): domain Eukaryota; kingdom Metazoa; phylum Chordata; class Amphibia; order Caudata; family Salamandridae; genus Lissotriton; species Lissotriton helveticus. The sequence continues at coordinate 421,870,741 of NC_136057.1, forward strand.
TGCGCCACATTTGCCTCAGTATCCTTTGTTTGAGAAACGTGTGGTAGGCCGGAAACGAAGAAATGAGAACAATACTGGGGAGGTTGTAGCAAAAAGACAAAAAGTCAATGAACCTAAAATTACAAGCAGAAACAAAAAGGATTCTGTTGAAGATGTTGTTGGTTTTCAGTTTGAAAACAGTTCTGGTGTCAACTGCTATGCTAATGTAGTGGTTAATGTTTTGTTTTCTCTAAAAAATGTAAAAGAAGAGATTGTGGTCAATTCTGATCAAAGATTTTGCAGTTTGTTAAATTCTGTGTTAGAGAAATGTAGCACTGATAGAAGAAACATAGAAAGTGTGTCTGAAATTCGAAATCTGTTAGACAGATGTTCAGGCCAAACACAATTCTCTCAAAATATTCAGCAAGATTGTCAGGAGTTTTTAATGTATATGCTTGATGTATTGCATGCTGAAGGTGTAGATGTAGATCACCTGTTTGGGCTTTCTTATCAATGGCAGCATGACTGCGAGAACTGTATGGTATCAAGTACTACTAGTGTAGACTCAGAAAGATTTATATATTTAACTTTGCCAGACAGTAAATCAGTCTCCTTTAATAAGCTAGTAAAAGCAGCTGATCACAACATGGAGTGTAGCCAATGTAAATCTGAAATGATGTCCACATTATTTATACGAACATATGGCCAGTATGTCATTTTAATGTTCCAACGATGTAGGCCTGATGGAACAAAATTGACAACTTTAATTAAAAATTTTGTAGCTTCGCAGTTGTCAATATCAGGAAGGACTTTTGTAACTGCAGCAATTATATATCATGACGGCCCTTCAATAACATCAGGACATTGCACAGCTTATTTAAAGTCTAGAAATGGCTGGTCATTCTGCAATGATTCTGTTTTAATTTAAAAAAAAAAATTGCCGTATGACCTTAAACTCTTACCTGGTGTTTTTAAAACCAAAATTTTAGGGAAATAATCTCGGGATGTGCTCTGTGGAATTTCAAGAAGTTCTAATGGCTCCTACACAATTTGGCCTTGAGGATAAGTGTAGTTCAGAGACATAACTTCTAACCATAGGACTGGACGTCATGAAGAAATACGTGCACTTTCAATGAGTTCAGAAAAACTGTTTCTTTTTATAAGCTAATTGAAGCAGCCAATCAAAACATGGAGTAGAGGGAATGTAAGTCTGCAATGCTGTCTACTGTTTTACATTGCTTTGTGATTAAAAGTGATGTAGAGAATTAAATAATTGTAGTAGTCATAGAGGTAGTGTAAGTCTGCTTCATAGTAAGCAGTATCAGTGTCATAGGAAATGTAGAACATGACTGAGCAAGAAGGGGAAGATATTACTATTCCAGGATTGTGAAAATGATCTTCAACATTTTAATTCTGAAAGTTGCGGAAATGCCAAATGACGGGATTGGCTTACAGGAAATTCAAGAGTTATAAATGGCTCTGACCAGATTTGGCCTTGTGGAAAATTGTGGTAGAGAGCAAGAAGTCATTTATTGCATGTAACGTGTTTTTAAAAACGATGGAGATTTTCTTTCAGAAAGTGGCGGGCTGAAAGTAATAACAGCACAAAAGAGTGTAAGCTGTTCATAGGACATCCTTGGACGTCATGGAAAGTAAGTTAACTTTAAGGAGTTCTGAATTTTGATTTCTGATGTTGTATGGGTTTTTTAAACACAATCATTTTGATTGTGTTTTTTTTTCCCCGCTGTTACATGATGAATACCTTCAAGTCACTGTTTTTAGTGAAATTTGATACATTCTGAGAACAGCAAAAATAAACCATTTAACATGTATAATTAATTCTGTACTGTTTGCATTTATGATGTACATGTAGAACTGTGTAGGAGGCATGGAGAAGGTGAGGCTTCTGTAAGTGTCAAAGGTGTTGCATACAGTGCTGCACTTCTGCGTATTCTTTCATATGCTAGACTACATCTGCACAATGAGATACCTAAGCAAAGGAAACACAAGTGATGTGATTGTGAAATGAGCAAAATAAATTGCACGTATTTCAATTACATCACCTGTGTTTCCTATCATTACGAATCACATTGTGCAGATCAAGTTTAGGTCTGTCCAGGGAAACATAGGAGGTTTGTACTTTGTTGAAGAGTGCAGTGGACATGACTCACTTCATTGGTAGACTTTCACAGATATTATCTCCTCTGTACACTTCAACAAGTGTAAATCTCATCTTGAACTCTGAGTAGGCCTCACCTCAAACAAACCTCTGGATAGGAGACATGTTATTGGCATCCTGAAGCGACACTTTTCTGAAACAAGAGCAATGCAAAAGATGCACCATGTTTTAAGATAGGCCTCACTTCATCTGCATCAAGATACTGTTAGTTTAAAATGTATATCTTTAGGACTGTGTAGGGGGCCTGGAGAAGCAGAAGCTTCTGTCAGTGTCAAAGTTGTTGAAAAACTATTTGTCCTTCAATCTTTTCCCTTGTCTTTTGTAATTTTTAAATACATGTTTTAATATTTTTCAAATGTTGGTTCTCTCTTTCACAGATTGAAAGTATAAAAACAAAAAGTGAGTAATTTAACGGCAATTATAAGGTAAATATTTTGTACTCTTTTCGTTACATTTCTATCACATTCACCTACTATTAGTTCCACTGCTTCATTTCTTTAACCCTCAGTTTCCTGCCTTTGCTACTTTCCTCATTCCTTTCTCTATTACCTACTTACTCAACTCCTTCCACTCTTTTTCTCAGTCCCTCTCTTCTCATAGTTCCTCAGTCTTGTTCACTCACTCCGTCTCTATTACTCTTAGTGTCTGTGAATTACTTTCCCACCTTTTTTTTGGACCGCTTCCCGGGAAGCGGCCCGGTTCGCAAACCAGCAGCGTTACGGGAGTCCACCATTTTGTGTTTCGGTCGAATCAAGATACAAGATGGAGGGCAAATAATGTTCAGAATGGGTAGAAGGGGGCACGGTAGATGTATCTTGACCCCCTTGGTTTTCTGAGGGTGGCTGAGGAGGACCATAGTTCTTCACTCTTGTTCACTCTCTCTGTTTCTATTAATGTCACTGTTTCTGACTGATCAAAAAAAATTTTTTAAAAAAAGAACAGTAACTATAAGGGAAGGAAACAGACAGTTATGTTAAAAGAAAGACAGCTATAGGGAGTAAACTAAGGATACTGTTACCCGCAATCCACTGCTGATGATGTTACTGACCATGTCATGAATGATGTAATATGTGACATCATCAGCAGTGGATTGTGGGTAACAGTATCTCTTGTTTACTCCCTAGAGCTGTCTTTCTTTTCACATAACTGTCTGTTTCCTTCCCTTATACTTACTGTTCTTTTTTTAAAAAATAATTTTTTTGGTTAGCTTCCGGTTCGCGTACCGGGTAGCGCTCCGGGGAGCGAACTAAAAGAAATAGAGGTTGGCAGAGTTCCAAATATTCTACCAATTTTTTTATAACGGGGAGGTAGTTCTGAAAAGAACTTTTTTTTTAATTTTTTTGTTGTTTTATATTTTTTTTAGTATTTTTTGAACATGTTTTTTACTTTTTTTGTATTTTCTGAACGTTTTTATATTTTTTTTGGTTTTTTTTGGGGGGGGGGAAACGAAAATGATCCATTGTAAAGGGCTCAACAGGAGCAACAAAAAAAAAAGAATTTATTTTTTGGGGCGTTTCGGGCAAACATGATTTTCAATAGCTCTCATAATCAAAATGATGCTACTTTCCCTGTAGCAAATGAATTGGTTGCAGTGCACGCACACTTGCTTCACTTCCCCAAACAACATTTGAATGTTTGGGATCATCTCCCTCGCCTCTGGTCCCGACACTTCTGGAACAACCGATCTTCTTGCCATCGCAGGGGGATTTTGTTGCTCATCACGTAGCTGGGCAGCACTATAATTATTAGGATGCCACCTACTCATATGCCGATGCATAGTGAAATTGCCGTAACTGTATTTTTTTTCAGTCCCCCTTGACAGTCTATCACCGCATATACGGCAAAACACGTAGCGTGCATTTACTTTTTTTTGCCCCTCAGGAAATTTAAAGAATTGCCAAATGTAGTTCTCTTTTCGATTAAACCTCCTGGGCTCCTCTGGCAAAAACCTTGGCTCTTCCTCCTCTTCCATCTCTTCCTGTTCTTCCTCTTCTTGTTGTAAAATTACTTCAGCAGGTGGTCCTCTCTTCTTTGGATTTGGTGGAGGTGGTGGGTTAGAACCAGCTGAAGCTACTAATGAAGCCATGTCACAATGTAAATAAAGGGTCTTTCTCTCACCAAGATGAAAGTCAGAGTGAGGAAAGAAGGAGGGGTTTTCATCATTTGGGAGAAGCAAAAGTTCTAAACCAATGAAAAGTGTTAATTTTAGATCACATGACCTAGTATTACATCATTAGGAAACCAAAAGTGAAATGAACCAATGAAAAGTGTTATTACCGAGTCACATGACCTGCTGTATTTACGTTACGCGGTCCGCGCCGCGCCGCGGATCGCTTCCGGTTCGCGTACCGGTGCGCTTCCGGGTACGCTAACGTAGCACGTCATATGACGTATCACGCGAAAACGCGAAACGTCATGCTGACGCGACGCGTCACGATGTTGTTTTCTAACGCGACAGTTGCGCAAACGGAACGTTTACCGGTTCGCGGACCGGGTCGCGGCTCCGAATTGAGCTAACGGGAAGCTAACCGGTTCGCGTACCGGGAGCGAAACAATAAAAATAATTTTAAAAAAATTGTATTAAAAACATGTAAAAAATATTTTTCGATTTAAAGAAGAATACATTGTAAAGGATTTGATATTTGCCATTAAAAAACCATTGAAATTCACTGAAAAAACCATAGGTTATAGACCATATATAGTTAGGAATTAGCATTTACAAAACCTTGAAAATTCACTGAAAAAACCATAGGTTATAGACCATATATAGTTAGGGATTAGCATTTACAAAACCTTATTTTACTCACACAAAACCATTGAAATTCCATATATAGTTAGTTGTACTAACTATATATCGCGCACCCGCAATCCACTGCTGATCATGTCACATATTACATCATTCATGACATGGTCAGTGACATCACTGATGACATCACTGATGACATCTCAAATGACATCACTGATGACATCACTGATGACATCTCAATGACATGACTGATGGCATCACTGATGACATCTCAAATGACATCACTGATGACATCTCAAATGTCTTACATATTGAAGAATGAGTGGATGTATAAGTGTCTGGATGAAGGATTTAGTAGGTGCGTGACTGACTGTATGAGTGAGTGATTAAATGTGTGTCACTGAGTGCATGGGTTAGTGAGTAGACTGTCTTAATTTGTGCATCATTATGTCTGTTGTTCTGTAAACTGCTGCATGTGTTGATCAGTAGCTATATGAGTAAGTATATGGGTTATTGATTGGTTGCCCAAGTATTTGTATGGGAGACTGAGTGTGTGTGTGGGTGGCTGGGAGGTGTATGACTCTGTGCATAGATGTGTAAGCAGTTGATTCACTAGATATATGGATTCAAAAGTGCATGTGGAAACAGGTGTATGGGCGGTTGACTGAGTGCATTGGTGAGTGAATGGATATCTGAGTGCTACATGTCAAAGTAAGAACATATGTAAAACACAGTACATGTGAGAGTTGACATATATAAATAACTGTGCATAAGAGCCAGTGAATGTGTGAGTGGCTGTATTGATCATTGTGAACTTGTATCAGGGATTGTAAAAGAGAGTAAATATGTGTTAGTATATGTTTGAATAAGTAAGGTATGTATAACTGTATAGTTGAGGAAATGGAGGTGTAATTGATTCTTTGCATGACTGAGTAGGTGTGTGAGTAACTCCATGGATGAGTGACAGTCTGTGAGTGTCTGTTTACACTGAGTGTATCTAAGGTTATTTTAGAGTCTGAAGAAGTTCATCGTATTATCACATGAATGATGTCATCAGTGATGTCATCAGTAATGTCAAATGAGATGTCATCAGTGATGTCATCAGTCATGTCATTTGAGATGTCATCAGTGATGTCATTTGAGATGTCATCAGTGATGTCATCAGTGATGTCATTTGAGATGTCATCAGTGATGTCATTTGAGATGTCATCAGTGATGTCATCAGTGATGTCATCAGTCATGTCATTGAGATGTCATCAGTGATGTCATCAGTGATGTCATTTGAGATGTCATCAGTGATGTCATCAGTGATGTCACTGACCATGTCATGAATGATGTAATATGTGACATGATCAGCAGTGGATTGCGGGTGCGCGATATATAGTTAGTACAACTAACTATATATGGAATTTCAATGGTTTTGTGTGAGTAAAATAAGGTTTTGTAAATGCTAATCCCTAACTATATATGGTCTATAACCTATGGTTTTTTCAGTGAATTTTCAAGGTTTTGTAAATGCTAATTCCTAACTATATATGGTCTATAACCTATGGTTTTTTCAGTGAATATATATATATATAAATATATATATATATATATTACCTACTGGCGGTCGCCAGTAGGTATATATAGTTAGGATTTTTTCTCTATGGGTTTTTTGAAAATTCTATGTCTAATAACTTTGGCGTTTGTGGACGGAATCGGCTGAAATTTTCAGGAAAATGGCACATTTTGTTTCTGAGCAGCCCTTGAAAATTTGGGGGGGGTTCGTCCAGTGGGGGCCGAGAAAAAAGGGGGGTCCCAAAACGTGTTTTTAACATTGAGTTTTCCATAGGGCGGTTGGCCTCACTTTTAGCCCGAACGGCTGAATGGATTTGCACGAAACTTGGCAAAATTGTAGGGACTGGTAGCCCGATGTGCCTTTTGTAGGTCTCAATATATGTGCTCCAGTGGATTTTGAGAAATTAACGTTTAAAAAAAGATATATATCTGTAACAGCGGACCGGTTAGCGCTCTGGTTCGCGGACTTTTCGCGCAACGGAGCTTTGTGAAGCGAAGCTGATTGGTTCTCCGGCGTCTGTCAACATTCCAAACAGTCCGTAGCGGCCGCCATCTTGTCTCTCGGTAGGATCGAGAGACAAGAGGAGGTCAAAACAAAGGGGGAAATAACTATAAGGGGGCATAGTAGATCGTCGCTGACCCCCTAGGTTTGATGTGGAGGTTTTAAAAGGGCCCCGCGGGGCAAAAAAAAAACAAAATAATAATAATCGAACGGCTGAATGGATTTGCACGAAACTTGGCAAAATATTAGGGACTGGTAGCCCGATGTGCCTTTGCTAGGTCTCAATATATGTGCTCCAGTGGATTTTGAGAAATTAACGTTGAAAAAAAGATATATATCTGTAACAGCGCTCCGCTTCGCGTACTTTTCGCGTTACGGAGCTTTGCGAAGCTGATTGGTTCTCCGGCGTCTGTCAACATTCCAAACAGTCCGTAGCGGCCGCCATCTTGTCCCTCGGTAGGATTGAGAGACAAGAGGAGGCCAAAGCGAAGGGGGAAATGACCATAAGGGGGCATAGTAGATCCTTCCTGACCTCTTAGGTTTGATGTACCATTTTGCCAAGTTTGGTGTAATTCCGTTCAGCCATTCAGGCTGTAGACGTATGTAAATGTCCTATGGAAAATTGCATGGGGAAAACACATTTGAAAGTGTTGAAATTTAGAACCAATTAAAATGTTACTTTGGTTTTGTATTTGTGTGTGATGAAAGTTAATTGGTTATGTATATATGTCAAATGAGAGGAAACCACAGCCATTTTGTGATACTACTGTCTGAGGTACATTTGTGAGGAATTTTTGGTGGTGAATTTCTGGTGTTTGATTTACACAGTACTAACACTTCTGCTACTTTTAAAAAGGTGAGTTGTTAATTTGTAAGGGGAACTATGTTGTACACTTGAAGATAATTTGAAAAATGTTTTCTGTTATTTATTTGCAGTCCTTCTGTTATACTAAATACTTGATGAAGTTAGTTTTATATTATGTATTACTAAAAACGATAAATGAAAGTGATTATTTTTTTCTGCAATTTACAGCAAGCAATTTCAAAATAAAATGGCTCACAATGAAGAGACCGTGGCAATTTCTTTTGAATTGTCCACTACATTGATTGAAATTGAGAGCACCAATAATGAAATATTGTCACAAGGAGGACATGACTTGTATGATTCCATTAGATTGATTGAAATGGACAGCACCAAGAATGAAATATTGTCACAAGGAGATGACTTGAATGATTCCACTACATTGATTGAAATTGAGAGCACCAATAATGAAATATTGTCACAAGGAGGAGATGGCTTGTATGATTCCATTAGATTGATTGAAATGGACAGCACCAATAATGAAATATTGTCACAAGGAGGAGATGACTTGAATGATTCCACTACATTGATTGAAATTGAGAGCACCAATAATGAAATATTGTCACGAGGAGATGACTTGAATGATTCCACTACATTGATTGAAATGGACAGCACCAATAATGAAATATTGTCAGAAGGAGGAGATGACTTGAATGATTTTTTTGATCAATCTCTTGATGGCGAATTTATCGAGTGTTTGGAGACCATAGAGTTACAAGAATCATCATTGCAGACTTTTAATGAGGAGATTCCAGATGAGATGATTGAAGAGGAAATTACTGATGAGGACATGTTACTAGTTGTTTCAAATTTAGAAAATTCTGAAGAATAAATTTATATTTAGAAATCAAAAATTGTTTGAGACATTATTTATTTTTATTTTTAATTTATGAGGTTGTAGCGAAGTGATTGTAGTATAAAATGAGACTTATAGTATAGAGTGCAACATTTTTATGTTACATGGTAAGTTTACTCATATTTACTTCCCTTCTGCCACTATATTATCTCCAATGTGTATTTGACATGTCTTCTTCATCTCCGGCCTCCTTTCTCTCACTGTGTGTCTCCGATGCATCTTATCGCTGGTATTTTGTGTAATTACAGAAGAGAGTAAAATAAAATAGTTCGGAACGTGAAAAGGGGGCAAAGTAGAGTACTCCTCACCCCCTAGGCCTTTTTAGGCGGTCCCAAAAGGATCAGTTTCTGCTTTCCTGAGAGATTATGGTATGAGTTCCATATACCACAATAACTTGCATTACAACATGCAAGATATCTATCTCCTATTACCAACTTTTGGAGATATTCGCGCTAAGCGCGAATATCTCCAAAAAGTAACACCTGCCCTGAGCAGTTCTTAGCCATGTTATCCAATGGGAGGTGGATAACATGGCTAAGAGTATTAGCTCGGTAATGCATGAATATCGCTGAGTTTTTAGCGATATTCATGCATTGCGGCCGTTTATTATCGCATTTGCGATAAACCTTGATAATAGTAAGGTTTATCTTCGATAATTTCTGACGATGCTTAGTGGTAAAAAATTGGTTGGTAAGCATCGTTAGCGATAAATATCGCTTAACTTTGGTAATATGCCCCAACGTCTGTTAACGTTCGATTCGAAGGAAATGAGGAAGTGTTGAAAAACATTGTCTGCGCCATCTTGCCTTTTTTGAAATGCCACACTTTTGTCGTGCACGGCAGCCATTTTAGATGTCTTGACCAGACCCACTCTCTGCACGCTGTCGATTCGTAGCATGGCTCCTCACCCTCGTAAGCATCTCCCCCAGGCACTGGTCACCACCGCTCTCTGTCTTATGCATGGGCAATAAACCTTCCCCCATCTGCGCTGCTCTTCCCTGAGAATCACACTCTGTGCCCGCCCGACACCTCCCTTTCGCCCTATTCACTACCGCACCCTCTGACACTCCTCTTCCTCTGTGTCCGAATGTCCAGGCCGGTCCTAGGCTATCAGCTAGCCCTGCAGATGTAGTTTATGGCCCCAGCTGTAAAGAATCACCCCTCTTCAAAGGAGTTATAGTAGATCAAGGCCCACACCCGATGTGATCCGTCACAGCACACGCGTTCCTACTATCTGAAAACCATCCTGTATTGTGATTGGGGAGGGGACCGAGCCTGAAGCGGAAGATTCCAGGAATGACTCTTTGTACATCAAAGTTTTTACAATTATGTGTCACATTAAAAATATATAGCACTCCAACAAAGTAGTAGGAATATAAAACTTTAATAACATATAAATATATACAACAAAACAAAAACAGTAAAAACATTTAAACAACGAAGAGACCGTGGCAATTTCTTTTTAATTATCCAATAGATTTATTGAAATTGACAGCACCAATAATGAAATATTCTTGTCAGTAGCGGTCTGTTGTGCGAATAGTTCCAAGGCAGCAGAACGCGCTGAAATCTAGATGGCACGAAAGTGATGTCTAGTAAGTTGCCGCCCAGCAAAAAACGGCGTGGGGCGCCGCGGGGGTGAGTGAGTCCAGTAGGCACCACAGCTATTCTTACCGGCATTGCAGAATTACTGCTGGGGACAATGCCTGTGCTGTAGCAGGGTCACAGCAGAAACAAAAAGGATTCTGTTGAAGATGTTGTTGGTTTTCAATTTGAAAACAGTTCTGGTGTCAACTGCTATGCTAATGTAGTGGTTAATGTTTTGTTTTCTCTAGAAAATGTAAAAGAGGGGGAGGCAGTCCAAAGTTCCGTTAAAAGGGCAAAGGAAAGGATCGGTGGTTTGAACTATCAGTCAAAAAGGGGAGGGGGTGCAATAATTTTTCCTACCGGGTCACACTGTGCTTTCACCGGAAGTAAGGTCTGCAGGATTGTAGTAATTCAAAGTGAGGCTGGCGCCAGCATGGGAGCGCCGACGTCCCGCGGATACAGTTTCGTCACTCCACGGGCGATCATGGCAGTCATTCCCCATCGGGGGTCGGAGACTCCCGCGGCTCCTCTAGAATCTTCAAGGTCGTGGAGGACTACGGTGGTGGAGTCAACCAGTGACCGGGCCATTTCTTTATGTTGGGCCCGCTCTTGCCAGGTCGACCGCCATTTTGAGAGTTCGGCAGCTACCGGCGATCGCGGGGTCACATGAGCGGACGGGCTCCACCCTGCCGGGCGAGTCGTTGCAGCATGGCCACAGTGGAAGAACCGTTATCTAGGTCGTTCCGAAACTGTGCAGCACTGTAGTTGTTAGGATGCCACCGCCTGGAGCGCTGAGGGTGCAGCTGGGAAGCCTCCACCTGGGGAGGCGGGAGAGGCCTGTTCGCACCGTCTCTCCCTCCCAGTGCACCCCACGGCGTCTCGCTTGAGATTTGTTATGGCCGGACCAGGCGATGAGGACGAGGGGGGGGTCGGAGGCATGTGCAAGACATCCCCCTCCAGTGTTGTCGCAGCCATTATAAAAGAAAGAAGTGTCCCGTCCGTCTTCGGGCCGGGCTTCCGGTGGATGTCGGCCGGACGCCCCTGGCTCTGGCCCCATGAACGGGTTTCTTGGTTTATCGGCTGCAGCCGGATCCCGTCGGCCTCGGCCCCCCGACCGTTGGTGGTCGGACCGGAAGAGCATGTGGCGGGACTACCTGCAACTCTCAAGGGCCACCGCGGCCGGACTGGGAGAGAGAGGGGAGGGTCGAGGAGACATTCCCCCCCCCTGCAACTGTTCAGCGTTGTAAAGGCAATCCCCTGGCCGGGTCCCGCTGGTCTCGGCCTCTCCTCCGGCTACACCCTACGTTAGGATCTCCTGGCCGAGGCGTGGCAGCAGGACCTGCCTTATATGGGCTGCTCCCGGCTGGGCGTAGCCGGAACCCTGCCCCACCTTGGAAGTTTCCAGAGTGGGGGTGGATGTTCTACTGACTTGCATTTTCCCTAGTCTATCGATTTTTTTGGCGTGGCAGGCGGTGGGACAGCGAGGGGTGATTTGGTTTCTCTTACTGTTTTTCTGGTCTCTCACCACTGGCATATTTTAACGTTTTCTTGTTTCTAGGACATTAATAGGTTTTATCATTACGTTATGTTATCGTTTATTTGTTCGTTGTTTAATAAAAGTTCATGTTCATCAGTGGCCTACTGATTTTCGTTTTCCTATTTTTTTCTTTCCAGGTTGTTTCATGGTAAAGTTTCTGTTAACAGGATACAGTGATCACTTCGTTATTATTGCATATGTCCTTTTCACTAGGGGTGCTCTCTGGTCGGGCCAGATGACGTATCTCTAGTAAATGGTCCGGGTGAAAAAGGTGCATCAATCAGTGGGGAGTAGATAGGCATGACAGATTACAACGGGGGAGAACGGTCCGCATTACGTACCCTTTCACTACTTGCAAAGATTTTCCTACGTTTATTTGCAAACAGGGAATACCTCCAAAAAGAACTAATTCCCAAACAGTCAATGTTCGGACAATCAATCAATCAATGAGGAATGAAATAGGTACGACGTGTTAAAGGCTTGCGTTACCTACCCTTCACTATCTGCAAAGGGAGATAGAATATTCCTATTCTTCCTCGTTTGCAGGTAGAGAAGATCGTTAAGAGAATTAACTTCGAACAATTCAATGCTCGATTGAAACAATCAACAAGGGGTACTGTGAACACAAATGAACGCCGCTTATATACATACGCATTGCTATTTTCAACAGGTTGTTCCTAATGTTTCTATTTTAGCGAGGTCAAAAGAGATCCCATTAGTGGCCTACTGATTTTGCTCGATTCCTTTTGTTTTTTTACACGATTTTTCGCTATCTGCAAAGACTAAACAGAGTATTGCGACTCTGTGCTTGTTTGTAAATAGAGAATGAACCAAAGAGAACAATCAATCAAATGGAGAGAGAAGCAGGCACGACGGATTACAAAGGGGGAAAGGGCTGCGTTAACTACCCTTCACTATCTGCAAAGAGAGAGTACTCCTAATAGAAATGAGGGGTGGGGGGCAGCAATCAAAGCAGATCAGTGTGCATAAACACGAAAAAAAAAATTCTTACCACGTACTTGACATTCGACAGCTTATGATATTTGCTATTAAAAAACCATTGAAATTCACTGAAAAAACCATAGGTTATAGACCATATATAGTTAGGAATTAGCATTTACAAAACCTTGAAAATTCACTGAAAAAACCATAGGTTATAGACCATATATAGTTAGGAATTAGCATTTAAAAAACCTTATTTTACTCACACAAAACCATTGAAATTCCATATATAGTTAGTTGCACTAACTATATATTGCGCACCCGCAATCCACTGCTGATGATGTCACATATTACATCATTCATGACATGGTCAGTGACATCACTGATGACATCACTGATGACATCTCAAATGACATCACTGATGACATCTCACTTGACATCAATGATCACATCACTGATGATATCATTCATGTGACAATACAATGCATCTCCTCACATTTTAATATAACCTCTGTTTCACCCAGTGTTAAAAACAGAGTATAATTTTTGAAACCATTGACACACCAATACTAGTTACTACATACGTACTCACTGATTCCTACGTCTACACACACATTCACTCATTCACCCATACAATCATTCATACATACAATCACTCATGTTTACAACACAATCATATGCACTCATACACCTATACAGACACTCACACTCTGCCACTCATCCATGGAGTTACTCACACACCTAGTCAGTCCTGTAAAGAATCAATCACACTTCCATTTTCTACTCTATACAGTTAAACATAGAGCACCTTACGTTTTCAACCATATACTAACACATACTTACTCTCTTATACAATCATTGATACAAGTACACATTGATCTGTACAGAGTCACACACCTCCCATCCAGCCACACACACACTCAGTCTCCCATGCAAATACTTGGGCAATCAATCAATAACCCATATAGTTACTCATATAGCTACTGATCAATACATGCAGCAGTTTACAGAACAACAGACATAATGATGCACAAATTAAGACAGTTTAGTCACTAACCCATGCACTCAGTGAGACACATTTAATCACTCACTCATACATTCAGTCATGCACCTACTAAATCCTTCGTCCAGACACTTATACATCCACTCATTCTTCAATATGTAAGACATATTTTAACTTTACAGAAACATAGTCACTGGATGTTGTCATCAGTGATGTCATCAGTGATGTCATTTGAGATGTCATCAGTGATGTCATCAGTGATGTCACTGACCATGTCATGAATGATGTAATATGTGACATCATCAGCAGTGGATTGCGGGTGCGCAATATATAGTTAGTGCAACTAACTATATATGGAATTTCAATGGTTTTGTGTGAGTAAAATAAGGTTTTTTAAATGCTAATTCCTAACTATATATGGTCTATAACCTATGGTTTTTTCAGTGAATTTTCAAGGTTTTGTAAATGCTAATTCCTAACTATATATGGTCTATAACCTATGGTTTTTTCAGTGAATATATATATATATATATATCAAATCCACATCGTCCATCCAAGTACGTGGTGCACTGGTTTCGAATAAATCCGCAAGTCTAGCTTGAAAGACTTTAATTTTACCTCAAGCCACCAAAAAATAGTGTTATTTTTTGTTGGCTTGATGTAAAATTAAAGTGCACCACATACTTGGATGGACGTTGTGGATTTGATGTAGGCAGGGCGACTTTGGGCCCTGGTGTGGACCGATGCATGGAAGTGTCCCGGTAAACCCAAGGAGGGTGGTAAGGCGATATATGGTGGTATGTCTTAATATATATATAATATATATATATATATATATATATATATATATATATATATATATATATATATATATATATATATATATATATATATATATATATATATATATATATATATACCTGCTCATGGGTTTGCCACACATGCAGGAATCACTCGAACATCAGTGAAGGTTCAACCCAAAACCTTTAATAAATGGTATGAACGGCATGCAGCATGTCAGTAGGTTAAAGCAGTCACTTCGTGGCGCACGAAGTGACTGCTTTAACCTTCTGACATGCTGCATGCCGTTCATACCATTTATTAAAGGTTTTGGGTTGAACCTTCACTGATGTTCGAGTGATTCCTGCATGTGTGGCAAACCCTTGAGCAGGTGTATGTATATATATATATATATATATAACAATGGCCCTGGTGTTTGGGGCCCGCCGGACTGTTCACCATGCTTAGCCTGTGGGGACTTATCCTTCAATATTATACAAGTATAATCCAACCTTCAGTTTCAGCTCCTCTCCTACCCCTCGATCACTGCAGTTGGTTTCCTAGTTGCTCGCTCTGTCAACCTTATGATTCCCCTCAACTGTGCTCTTTTTTTATCGTCCCCCTCAAGCCATGCCTCATTTCATCCCAGCTGTACAGGAACTCTTGGCCACTTTGGTGGTCAATAATTCCTCTGTCCTGTTACTGGGCGATTTCAATTACTGGCCCTGTGACCCCCGGGAGAATCAGACATCTAAGGATTTCTCTGAAACCCTTCAGTGTCTTAACCTTATCTCTCAGATCCACCTCCCTACTCACACCCATGACCATGCTCTGGACCTGATCTGGTCAGTTAATCTACCTATCCTCTCTCCCTCTGTTCTCCCTTGCACGTGGTCCGATCACTCTCTGATTTCCTTTTCCCTTGACTTTGGGGCTATCAACAAGCTCCCCCCGCCTAAGATCGTCTGGGCCCGGAACTGGAATCGTGCGGACCTCGGTGCACACTCCTCCTTCCTGGCGGCCTCGCTCCCCTGCTTGCCCAATGCCCCCCCCCGACTCCCAAGTGTCCACCATCAACAGTTGGCTCTCCGCCTCCTGTGACTTAGTTGCTCCTTTGAAACTAGTCCGGACGTGCCGCTCCCATGAGGCTAATAGATGGTTTACGAACGACCTTAAAACCCTTAAGCTAGCACTCAGACAGGCAGAATGCCGCTGGAGGCGCGGGTACTGCCCTATCCTGAAGGCTCAATACTCTGTCCTTCTCCGTGATTATAAAAAAGCCATCCTTCTAGCCAAAACTACATTTTTCTCTTCGAAGATTCTCCTGGCGGCAAATAAACCCAAGGAGATCTTCACTATGGTACACAACATAGCATCGGCTGGTCAATACTAAACCCGCTCCCTCTCAACTCCTCTGTAATTCCCTCAATGGTTATTTCATTGAGAAGATTGCTATCATTAAGCTTAACATCCCTTTGCCCTCTCCTTCCTTCTCCCCACTTCCTTTGTTCCCCCCTTCCATCTTCCTTGACCAATTTCCTATACTTTCTATTGAGGTCTTTCTCACTCTGCTGAAGAAGGTCAAGTCAGGATCCCCCTCCTATTGTTGTCCTGCTCACATTCTGAGGTAGGTATTTTCAAACTGTCCTGACCCTCCTTTAACCTTCCTCAATACCTCTATTGTCCAGGGAACTGTTCCAGCTTCCCTTAAATCTGCCTCAGTTATCCCTATTCTAAAAAAACCCGGGGCTGACCCCACTCTCCTGGCTAATTTTCGGCCTATCTCCCTGCTCCCTTTTCTGGGTAAGATTCTCGAGAGTCATGTCACCTCTTGCCTCTCTGCCTTCGTTGAGGAAAATAATCTTTTGGCCTCCCATCAGGCCGGCTTTCGTCCGGCCCACTCGACGGAATCTGTGGTTCTTTCCATCCTAGATGAGCTCTGGAGTAAGGCCGATACCAATGTCCCCCAGGCCCTGATCCTCCTCTACTTGTCCGCTGCTTTCGACACAGTCGACCATTCCATTCTTCTCGATCGTGTCGGAGCAGCGGGCATTCGGGGGACTGCCCTGGCCTGGCTTACCTCTTTTCTTCAGGGTCGGACGCAGGCTGTCCAACTGGAGGGCTTCACCGCTCCTACTTGTCCCGTCTCCTGTGGGGTTCCCCAGGGCTCTTCTCTTTCTCCTCTTCTCTTTAATCTTTACATCTATCCCCTCATAGTCTCTCTGCAAAATATGGAGGTCTCGGTTTTTAATTACGCCGATGACATCCAGCTTGTCTTTAACCTTTCCTCTTCTCCTGATTCTATCTTCAAATTTCAGACTACACTTCTTTCCATCTACAATTTGATGAATTACAATCATTTAAAACTTAACCCGGACAAGACAGAGTTAGTCTTAACTGGTGGCCCTTCTAGTCCTTGGACCCCTGCCTTTTGGCCATCTGTCCTTGGTCTTCCCCTTGTGCCATCTGCCTCAGTTAAAGCCTTGGGCATTAAAATCAGTCAAGGTCTTACCATGCGCCCCCAGATCAGCGCCGTGGTGTCATCCTGTTTCCTGTCCCTTAGAGTTGTACGTAAGATCTCTCGCTTTTTTTCTTATGAAGACCTCAACCTGATCATCTTGGCCATGATAATTTCTCGACTGGATTATGGAAATGGTCTGTATGAAGGCATTCCTGCCTACGAACTTCGGCGCCTACAATCTATACAGAATCAAGCTGCGCGTCTTATCTATCGGCTTCCCAAGTGCCACCGTATTACCCCTTTGCTTAAATCTCTCCATTGGCTTCCCATCTTACAGAGATCCTTATTTAAGATGGGTTGTCTGATCTTTATGGCTCTAGCTGGTACTGGTCCAGTCTTTATTAACTCTCTGATCTGCCCTTACACTCCTAGTTGTAGCCTTCGCTCCTCTTCTCTAGTCCTTCTGAATGTTCCTCGCTTCCGGAGGAACAAATTGGGTGGCATGAGGTTTTCTACCCTTGCCCCCCGCTTCTGGAACGCTCTTCCTCTTTCTATCAGGTCCACCACCGCCTATCTGGAGTTCCTCAAAGCTTTAAAAACTCATCTCTTCACCCAAGCCTACCCACTGCAGTAACTTCTTTTGGTGTTCCCCCCCATCTTGTCAGTCCATAGCGCCAGGAAACCGCTTGGTGTCAGAGCGCTTTATAAAACGTTTCAACTTCAAGTATGGTAAACGAATTTCCCAAAGTTGGCCATATCCTTCACATTGTCCAGAGTATAAAGCTGTTGGATGGCCTCCTTTGCTGTGCGGGTGCCAAGTTGGAGAAGAATGGGTCTGAGATGGAGTCTGCGAAGTGGCCGCAGGGCAGGGCAGCAAAGTAAGAGGTGTGCCAGGGGCACTTTTTTATACTTACAGAGACAACACTCTGTGATTCCCAGGCGTGCTTTCCCAGATGGATTTAGTTATTTTAGAGGTAGCGGATGTAATCTGGCTGCAAGAATCTGATGTAATGCTTAGTCTCCGCACTGGCTGCGTGAGGTGGAGCTTGTGGCTAGGCAGTACTTGAGGGAGACTTTGGGTTTCATGGACGTCCCTGGCTACCAAGGATTCCATGTCCAGGGTGTGAGAGCGTAGTTGTAATTGTTAGGTCTCGCTGAAAGCCATTCCGTTAAGGATGCTTTGGGGAGATTAAGGTAAGGGCTTTCAAAAGTGCACCCAAAGTGCGTATCGGGTACAGTGCATGTGAGCACAACCACACGCATTGTGCACAGGTTCCATTTGCCACCAGACACTGTCGTGCGCGCGT
The DNA here is from genome assembly GCF_964261635.1 of Lissotriton helveticus. Taxonomy (NCBI): domain Eukaryota; kingdom Metazoa; phylum Chordata; class Amphibia; order Caudata; family Salamandridae; genus Lissotriton; species Lissotriton helveticus. Next base: position 421,889,042 of record NC_136057.1, read on the forward strand.
GCCGCGCTCCCCCTCTGCTGCCACTTCAGCTCACCAGGGTGCACACCCCCTCACCCCCCATATGCTCGCTCGTGTCCCTCCCACCCTTCCTTTGATCTAGGCCGTGAGTTCTCACAGGCTAATGGCCCTCCCCCTCCCCCAGCACAGAGCGTGCATCTCTTGTACTCTCTCGTCCTCTTCCTCTTGGTTTGCTCTCTCCTCCTCTTCATGCCTGTTTTGCCCTCAATATGCATGGGTGCCACGGCGCCCGCTTTAATTAATAAGCACCACCCTCCCACCTATAACAGAGCATGGGCGCGCACAGCGGCGTTTTCACTTTGAATCCCTTGTTAAAGTTCTGTTTGCTTTCCCCCTCCTGCTTCGCATTAAGAGTCTTCCCCCCCACTCCCATTCGGCACAAACAAAACCTTTCCCCTAATGAGGCGGCAACGCCTCTTTAATACCCACTCCCCCTCCGCAGCATTTGCTTCTCTGCCGGACCTCCTCCCTCCACCCCCAGAGTTCTCCCCGCTCCACCATGGCACAAATCCACCTGCACTTTGTAAGTTCACATGTTATTAATTAATCACACTTTTTTAAACCGTTGCATTTCTGTATAGTGTGTTTTTGTGTGTGCGTGTTTGTGTCTGATGCTTATTGGTTTCCATGTGTGCGTGTTTGTGTCTGATGCTTATGTGTGCGTGTTTGTGTCTGATGCTTATTGGTTTGCGTGTGTGAGAGACTGTGTACGCGCCCGTGATCGTGTCTGTTTTTGGGATGAGCCTCACTCTTGTTTGATATGTACCTTAATGGTCACCGTCCTTACCTCTGCCCGCATTCGCCCCTAATGGGCAAAATCATAAAAAGGGCGAGTTTATAAATCTCGGTTTATTGTCTCTTCTCTGATTTGCATGCATATATGCTACAGGGGGGGAAATGAAATAATGAATTTGACTGGCCCTAGTGGCAGCACCTTAGGCGAAACTCGGGTTAATGAATGACCCCAGGACTCGTGCTTGTTAATGTTGCCACGCTTGTCTGAGGTGTAGGTAAGGTAACAACATTGCAAATACTGCTACGTGGAGCTACTTAGTGTGCTTCCTTCATTCAGCAGTTCATTTCGCTGAACTTGAGAATGAGGCTTGAAAGACCCCAACAGGACATCTGAAGAAATGGGACTGACTAAGTCACACCCCGTAAGCTACTCTATTGCTAAGATAAGTGGGTTGTGTTTCGGAAATAACAGCTAGAATGGCCTTTGAATGAATAAGCAGTTTATCATCCGCCACGTCTGTGAAGCAGAATTATGTTGTTTTTGGTAGGTCTCCACACACAACATGTATTTTGTTATATCTTAGAATCATTATGCTTTAACTAGAGGTTAGTTGTTTTTTTAAAAATGTGCTTTTTAGAAATGCTGCCAACTGAAGCACTAAGCTAGAAATTGCAGTGTTTGCTGCTTAGGTTGTTACGTTTGCTTTGCCTGTAATGCAGGATATTATTATAAAAAGAATGCAGTCCCTTAGAAGCATAGCTTTTCTAATGCAATTTGACGCTGATGTAATCATCAGGTGTATTATTATTTTGTTATTTCTGATAAGATGTTCAACTGCATCAAGGGTTAAAAAAAAGCACTTCTAATACGTGTTCAATTGAGAGTTTGTCGGTCTATGTGGCTTTTTAATACGCCAAGGTGTGTAGACCATTCTTATTCTTTAGTTTTATCATTATTTCCCTTTATGTTTAACAATGTACATATGTATGCACTGCACCACGTTTTCTGTTCGAGACAATGCTAAAATCTTAAACAAAACGTTTTGATCACAGTTTACATATAAATATTGATTTTTTTCTAATGTATTCACTTTTAATTTCTTCAGAATTTTGCAATGCAATTGGTCTCGCATTTGCGAGAGCTTAACCTCTTGGCATTGTAAATAACAATGCCTTTTATGTTTTAAAAACCAACAGGTAAATAAAAGGCATTGCCATTTAAAATGCCAATAGCTCAAACTCTCACAAATGCGAGACCTATTGCATTGCAAATGCTTGTTTTTTTTTTGTTGTTTTGATGGTAGCGTAGTTAATTGTTCTAGGATCCCAGTTCTATGTGGCAAATTGCAAAAGGTCTTTGGCTGTGCCAAGAGAGGCAGACCAAGGGTTACTCAGTAGCAGGAAAATAGATTTTATGACTGCCTTCATGGTGTACTCTGAAGCCGCCATTGTTAAATAGAAGTATTTTGTCAGAGCAGCCAGCTCCTCTAATTTTTGTTGGTTGAGATTGAATTCTAAACGTATCATGATGTTTCTAGTGCAGGCTGGTAAACGAAATATCTTTTAATATGCTGTGCAGTGTATTTGTCCAAGTCCTGCGCAAACTTGGACATGCCTGTTGTTCGTAGTTAAGGGACGGTAGTAATTTGGCTCTCAATACTCTTTGTATGATGAGTGTAGTAAATCTTGTTTACTTTTAATTCTTGGTCTCCACCATAGTTTATTCAGTTGAAAACAACAATTGACAAATTAACTAAAGCAGTATTTTAAATTTAGCTGTGCCTTTTTCTTGAAATAAGTATAATGTTTTTTTGTTTTTTTGATAAGCAACTTTTTATTGATTTTAAAAGTAAAGGAAGAACAACAAATCAGCCAGATCATGGAAATCACAGATAGAAATACATTTGTTGCATCATTATACCCTCCCCAATCAAGATCCTTTTAAAAACCCTAGTAAAAATTGGAATCCAGTCAATCGGGTCCCTCGACCGCCCCCAACCACTTCCCCCACACTCTACTGAATTTCTTAGCACGCCCTTTCGCTGTGTACATGGCTTTCTCATGGGTCGCACACCAGTCCACTCCTCTTCGCCAATTCTCCAGGGCGGGAGGATGAGGGCTTATCCAGACCACCGCAATGTCCCGCTTGGCCACCATCATAGCTGTGTTGTAATACAACTTGTCAGACCTGGACCAGTCTAACCCATCGGTGATTCCCAATAAGGCGTGTCGCGGGTCATGGGGAACCTCCCAGACTAACACCTCCGTTAATTCTCCCTCAATGGACCCCCAGTACTGCACCAAGCGGGGGCACAACCAAACCATGTGGAGGAAGTCGGCTGAGACATGTTGGCATCGGGTGCAGGCGGCATCTGGGCGCAACCCCGCTCGGTGCAGGCGCAAGCGGGTGAGATACGCTGCGTGTAGGTAGTATAACTGAATCAGCTTGAGTTTGGCAGAGACGGTGACTATTCTGGGGGCCATAAGGGCGTCTCGCCAGTCCACATCGTCAAGAGGACCCACCCATTCCACCCATTGATGCCTCAAGTTGCCCAGCGATGTGGGGATGTTATTGACTAGAGTATGGTAAATTCGTGAGACCCCCCCTCCTTTCCCCCCCCGCCCAAGTCACCCATCAGCGTCTGAGCCTCAGAGGGGCTGTATTCAGGGAGCCTCGTGTCACCTGTAATGTGTGTGAGGAGGGCATGTCTCAACGAAATAGGTAACATGCTAATTTGCCAAGGCAGCATAGCTTCACACAGAACAAGGATTTATTCGTGCATTAGGTTTAGCCTATGTGATTAATAAGCTATTTTTTGTTTTAAGTTGTAGCTTGCTCTGTAGTTGTACAATATAAATTACAAAAATGCTGTTAAAGTGTAATGACTTGTTTATGTACAAAGAGGAAATATATTGTGCTGTTACTAGTGGTATAGGGCGGGTAAGTAACCACATTTTGAAAAATGAAGAAGGGAAATAATAGAATTAATTGATGTAATAGCAATATTATGTCTTTAGAGGAGTTTTTACAAGTTTTGGCGCCAGTGCTACTGCACATGCCACACTATTGAAATCATAGCCCTAATGCATGCCAGAGAACTTTAGTTGTGACTGTCTTGTTTAGTAGTCAAATTTAGCAATACTCTGGGTTTCTTTGGGGTCCCTAGAGCTTTTGGTCCCAGAGCGACTGCACAAGCTGCACCATTCAAATCAAGTCCTTTTTAACTGCAAGGTAACTGCAATTGTGACTGCCTGTTTAGTAGTCAAATATAGCAATATTATGTGTTTGGAAGAGTTCTGACAAACTTTGGGCCCTGTTGTCTGCAAGGTACTTGCACTTGTGACTGCCTGTTTAGTAGTAAAACATAGCAAATATTGGTGTGTATTGGGGTAGCTAGAGCTTTTGGTCCTGGTGTCATTGCGCATGCGTTACCATTACAATCATAACCCTGTAGTCTGTAAGGTAACTGCACTTGTGGCTGCCTATTTAGTAGTTAAATATAGCATAGCTCTTGTATATTAACATTATTTTTAACACGCAATGTTTATTAAAACGTTTAGAAATTGATCATAATGGCCAAATGGATTATGTTGAAAAAATAAATCTGAAAATGCCTACGAAGCTCAAAGAAAGGTACTGAGGCATAAATAGGAAATGCCACAATCGTTCGAAGGCTAAAGCAACTGCTTTACACAACTAACTAATAAAAAGTAAGCATTCCAGCATAGTTAGAAGCTGTATGCCCTTTCTGTGGGAAGAGATCTTATCTTCACAGTGAATGGGGCTTAAACAGTGTGAACAGCTTTAGTAGAAGTATCATAAATGCGTGCAGACAGGGGAAGTTAAAAAAAGTTTCAAACAAAAGCGAACGGACACAGTAATTCGGCGTGGGAACTGATGAGAGCCCCCTTTTAAGATATATTAAATACAAGAGATTTCATTAGCACAGAGAAAGTGATGTAAAAGCGAAACATAACATCTACACTATGCCATACTGGCTGATGGCTGATCTTGCTATCACCGAGGGCACAGATTTAAAAGTTAGTTTCCAGTACATCTTGATGCTTGAGCAAGGAACAAGTATCTTACACTTTCTTGTCGTTTGTTTACTTTCCTCTTTTTGGGAAGTGGGTGGGTTGATTATGAATTGAGTGAATATTCCCTCACTGGAGAACTACAATTACTAGTATTAGATCTGACATTGATGCGTGCTGAACTGAAATTAATTACTTCATACTTGCGAGTACAAAATGACTAGCAGTCCATTCTTTGTTTCCTCCCACATAGGCACAACACATTTCTACATCTACTACTATACCAGGACAGAGACCAGGGTATACTTTGAAGCATTTCCCTGTGGTCCTGTGCAGTCAGTGGTTACTGGGCAGTACCCTGTGTGCCTTTTTTTAATTTACTGCCTCTAACTGAGCAAGAGGAGTGAGGTATACATTAAATAATATAGGGCTCAAAGCAGAGCCCTTGGGCACTTTCACTGTCAACTCCCAGGGCTCCGAGGACAAAAGAGGAATCCGTATCTGCTGCCACTTCAGGGCCTGACCCACTATTCCAGTTGATTGCAGACACCTCAGGAGACTGTATCTTGGGGGACCATATCAAAGGCTGCTAGCATAATAAGCACTGCATTTCCCTCTATATCTAGAATGTCTTTGATGTATTCACATACCTCCAAGAGTGCTTTCTAAGTTCTAAAGTGGCTAGAGTGGAGCAGGTTATTGAATTCCAGATATGTGGAAAGCTGATGATTCACACAATTCTCCAATATCTTAGAGAATGCTGGGAGCAGGAATATTGGTCTATAGTTAGACTGTACTCCCAGAGGTATTGGTCTATAGTTAGACTGTACTCCAGGATCCGCTGAAGGTTTCTTTAACAAGGGCAGAATTTTGGCTTGCTTCCAGGAGCTAGATACTCTAGCTAATTCTAGTGATCGGTTAAGCGCCCTATTTACCGAAGCGTTAATTACATGCACCCCTGATTCATACAGGCCAGGCTGGCAAGGGTCATATGGAGAACCAGATTGTAAACTCCTTAGAGCTGTCATTGAACCTTCCAGCAAATAGGCTCAAAACTGGATAACAACACATTGATTAGCAGACCTCTGTTTCACTGTATTATAACCAGTACCTCAACATATGATTGTAAGCTGGAGGACAGGCTGGCCTGAATTTTCAGGATTTTGGACTGAAAATGGGATGCTAACTGCTCACACAAAACAGTTGAGGGTTGGTAGGGACTGGTAGAAGCTGCTGGGGCTGGCTAGAAACATTATACCTATCAGGAAAATGTGCCTGGTTTTGTTATCCGCTCTAGCAATTTTGTCATCAAACTCTTTTTAAGTACCAGTTTATAGCTTTCTTTATCTTTCAGATTGTAACCATTCCTCCATTGTCTCTCTAGAACTTTGCATTTTTTGGGTGGGTAATACCCTCCTCTTCTCTTGATTAGATACTCCACCAAGAGTTTTCCAAGTCTTCACCACAGCCTTAAGTACGACTCCCCATGGTAAACATAGCCCCAAACCTTATTGTAAAGGCTCTCCCTGAAGTCCGGGGAAAGTAAGTGTTACTTGCTTAAGGGAGCCAGTATTTTTCCTGCTTTGGAGGCACAGGTATGAAATGACCAATTGAAGGGCAGCTTTATTCACATTTCAAACTATCCCTCAAACGATAAGACAGTTAATTTTGGCCTTTGTCTTGGCAGGTTTTCCGTAGCAAGAGTTACAAATCTGACAAATCAAAACTGGTAAATGTTAGGATGTGTATCTGAGTCAGACTAGCACAGACAAAAAACTTTGGCTGTAATGCTATAGTTGCATGGGGGTTGTCGAGTAGAGGAAATGTGTGTGCAAATGGAAACCTGTGTTTGCTATGGAAGTACTATTGACTCCTTCCTCCAGCCCACCAAGTAATTCGTTTTGGAGAGGTTAAGGATTAGGAGCAGCTTGTAGGTAAGTCTCATATCTTAAGGAGCCATGCATTTAGTTTCCTTCTTGGAGAATAGCTGTCAAATAATGAAAATCACAAGGCATGCACTTATCCTGAATGGTTATGCTAAACTGCATAACGTGTCCATGTAGCAATTGGTTGAGGAAGGAGGAGGTCAGCAATAAGGCAGGAGGTGGGAATGACATAGTGCTGCAGAGGTGAAAAGGGAGCTCTAGTATGTCCATGGGGCAAGAGTACGGTTGGATGTTGTCAAGTCAGCAACTGGGTGTGCATTTGGGTGTGCGAGTAAATAACATGTCACGGGACCCCAGATGTCTGTAGGGCGAGAGGCAGTGGGAAGTAGCTCCTCATAATGGGATAGCTGTTCCTGGCAGTACACCAAGTCTTTTATCCAATCTTTAAACTTAGGTGCCTGTACCCCACCTACCGGCCACTCTTCTTTTGGCCAGCAAGAGACCTATGGAGACATACGTTCGGTGTGCCTTAGGGATGTGTTCCGTGTAGCCTAACTGTTGTATAGCGTTTTAGGGCCCTAGTGTAATTTTCCTGATTCATGCCCTTATATAGGTATAAATCACCATGTCCTTATATAGGCATAGAAATCCTACCCTTATTTAGACATAGCTCATGCAGTCCAAATACGGCATGGCTACTTCCACTAGTTCCGAAAATCCACAACGATTTCTTGGAAAACTCGGCTTCAGCAGCTAGGGACTTCCCCTTGCTTGATTACTAAGTTGTGCAAGAACTCATGGAGTTTTCAAAGAACTGAGACTCTTTGATGACGTTATTATGTCCACCTTTACCTCAATCTCGGCACCTTCAAGGTATAAATATGCCCACACTTGCCATAGCAAACACAGGGTGGTTTGGAGCAGTTCGACTATCTACCTGCCCGACGCAGCTCGCTACAGCAAGTGCCGAAGGAAGCCGACCCTCCAGCAGACGCACTGAGACAGACGCTGTCTTTTCTCGTGCCGAGAAATCCAGCTCCAGTGTTTCCAAGCTACCCTTGCGGGTTGTTGGGAAATCGAGTCCTGAAACCAAGAGATATCGGACCTCCTTCATTCTAAACCAAGGTACGGAGCTGATTAGACCCTAAGAGAAATCATGGATAGATTCTTGGCAAAAAGAATTCTAGATTTATGCTACACCTCACTTACTCCTTCCTTCGAACCAGACTTAGGTTAGGCACACCGGGGTAGGCGTATTTTAGAGGCACCAGTTGAGTACTTTTTAACCTTTTATTATTTATGTATGTATTCTATGTCTTAGAAACCATACCATGCTTTTACAGTATTATTTTATAATACTCTTCTTGCTGTACGCATTATACTTTGCAGCCAGTATTACGATGGTAGCAGTTTATTTCTTCTGCATGAGAAAGAAGATTGTTCAATAAATACTTTTATTGAAAACGCCCGTCTCTCTATTTTATCTGCACCTCTGGTGAAACGAAGCATGCATGATTGACTGAGTAAAATATCTATCTATTGTTTCCACGACTCTGAAGATCAGTTTTTTCTTGGGGAAACAAAGTTGTTATGTTTATGAGGTTGTCAGAAACAAATCCCTTCTTGTTTATTCGAGAGTTTCTAGTGACCTCTGAGCTCGCTGGCACTCACAATTAAGTCTAGTATATTCGATAGAGACCTAGTAGACCTCAGTCCTACGTCTACTCTATAGGATATATTATTCCAATGCGCAGAGCCTATTGGAAATATAGGAACTACACTACATGGCGCCCAATGTTTGGTAAGGCACTAATTTAAAGCTAGATACTAGAGTAACTCAGTCGTGCTTTTCACAGAGACCCCTTTTTTTCCCGGAAAATACTCCAATAGACATCTGGAGTGGGGAAAAGGATAAAATATCCACCATAACTGAGTAGGAAGAGAAAACCTATGTATTCGTTTTTGGTTTTGTTCAACATTGAAGGATGCAGTGTTCCAAAATATTGTGCACCTTATCTTTGTTCCCTTGAAACTTGCTCTGCAAAACTTGCAACAGAATGCAAGATAGCGACGAAGAGAACGGTGGACCTGCAGGCACTATTACCCGACCGGGTTTAGACGGTACAGGTCTCCAACAAAATGACGAGGATGCTACAATCATTCCGGAAAACTTAAGGGAAACCATAGCTATAAAGCTTATATAAAATGGCCTATCACCGAGAGGTGGTAGGGTAATATTTGTCATAGAGGCACATGAATATCGGCAGACAGAGGTATTCTATTCATGGATTATCTTTCCACAAGCAAATCCAACAACACATGTGTTCCACTTCTATAAGATAGAGGAACCTCCAGCGGAATACGCTCCTTTCGAGGACGTTGAAATTCCATTAACATACCAAGAGCATCAGCTCTGGTTTAAAGGCACCCTACAACATTAAAATCACATTACCAGGCTCGGTCCATTAGGTAGACCAGGAGCAACATGGCCGGTACTAGCCAGCTATACACCACATCCTAACATTGAACAGATAACCGGTCCAGAACTGTTAGCTCAGCTAAAACAATTGATTAAAATCCATAGACAATTGGTACAATATGTCATGCGGACTCTAGTCCAACCTGCTATAAGAATTCCACAGCACAACCCTCATCAGGGGAACACAAACAAGATTACACCACAGACTATACAATCAGTCATTGGTAAATTACCCACAAAAAGGGAACCAATTCCATTCTGGTTAGCTCAAAAAATTACTCAGATCGATGCAGTATTTCCCAATAGTACACCTCATGAGAAACACAGGATTCTAACAATCTGTTTACCAATGGGGATTGCACCACACCTGGAGGACTGTGACACTTGGGGTACAGTCTTTGCTGAAATTTACACAAAAACACATGGTGTTCTGTCCATGGCGGTAATACCAGACGTCCTGAAACAGATTCAAAATGAAAACTGGGCAGGACCTGCTCTAAATCTCGGTAGGAAATTATTGAAGGATTTCAAACAGGTCTCCGCTATAATATTAGCCAATATTAAAGGTGAAGTAGCATCAGTGGCATTCCGCCAAAAACGAAAAGAACTTGATATAACTGAACAACCGCACCAACTGGCCAGAATAATAGAAAAATCCTATGAAGAACTAGAAAGAGATAGTTTGGGAGGGAAACCTGTAAAGCCCAAACTAACAGAAAATCCTGAAAAAGTTTTTATTAAAAACACACTCACTACTCCTAAGAAGAAGTGGGAAAATACTAAACATACACTTCCTAAAGAGAAGCGTTCCCAATCCAGAGGTAGGTCTCCACAAAAGGAGAACTCTGAAAAGAGATATAACCTCAGAAATAGGGATAATTTGAGAAAACCTGATAGATATCAAGATACTGATACACGTTCCTCTCGTACCTTTCAGACTTCCTCACAGAAATCCGAAAGAAGAGGACGATCAGAACACAAGGAAGAACGCGTGAAGTCCAGAGACGATCAACACGTTCCAAAAAATAAGAAAACTCAATTCACCAAAAAGAAGGTAGCAAGTATCAAAATCAGACATGCCGAGGATCTTGAGGACACAACTCAAGAACTGGAGAGTGGGCCCAGACAATGCTGGACAGCGCAGCAGAGGTCACCATAGCTCGCAGGATCCTGAAGGATCATCTGGAGGCAGTGGATCTGAATGAGTACATTCAAGTTGAAACTGCAGATACCAGGGTTAGTGTGCCCCATAAGTTATATGAAGTAACACTCCGGATAGAGGGGGTCATAACTAGAAAAATAAGAGCACTCTTTTGGGAGAAGCTTTCAAAGGGGTATGACATTCTTCTAGCTGAACAAGACTGGCCACCAGAATTTGTCAGGGAGTGCCCACATGGCGAAGAAATCATTATGCCAGCCTTCTCAAATTATATTCCTATTCATAAAAAATACACTTATGCCAGAAAATGGGCTGTGGCTCAGGCTCCAGCATTATATACAAATCATGTGGGATAGGATGAGGACTCTCCTCACGATACGATCCAGTTATAAAATCAACCGACTGCTCAGAGGCAGTATCCAGTTAAGCAGAAAGCTAAAAAAACAGGTCAGGGAGATCTTAGATCAACTTGAATACCAAGGGGTGATTAAAACATGCACCTCGTCAATGAACAATCCTTTGTTTCCTGTCTCCAAACCAGACGATACATATTGTTTAGTTTTGGATTACAGACATTTAAACTCTTGTTGCAAAACTTTTGCAGTACAAAATGCACACAGTGCAGCACTGATGAATAACATTGTGCGCAAAAAATATAAAACCACATTAGATAATTCAAACGGTTTCTTCTGTCAAAACATTGCACCTGAAAGCAGGTATTTGACCGCTTTCTCAATAATGGGGACACAACAACACTTCTGTCGTTTCCCACAGGGATTCAAGAATAGTCCAGGGTTATTTTCAGCCAGAGTAACAGAGTTACTACAAACGTATGATGATGAGGCATTATCGTATGTCGATGACATCTATCTTACAGACGATGATTTGGACAGGCACTTGAACAGAATGAACACCATAATACTTGGTTTCGCATCTGAAGGGTACAAATTCAACTTTAAAAAGTCAAGAATTGCCCACCTCCACGTCCTATTCTTGGGAAACGAACTTTCAAGTGAAGGTAAAAGCCTTGCAGCAAACTTTTTAGAGGAATGTGTGCTGTGCCAACCTCCAAAAACGCAGAAAAACGTAGTCAATTCTAGGTTTCCTGAATTTTGGAAGAACTTACATTCTATATTACGCAGAAAGGGTAAAACCTCTCTACGAATTAATCAAACCTGATTTGAAACAAACTAATTGGACACAAAAACACACAGAAATTTTGCGTTCAGTGCAAACAGAAATCTTCGCAACAAAACATTTACAAACCCGCGACAACGTATGCAACCTTGTAATCCGAATCATCCCAGGGAGATGCGCATTCACATACCTAACCTTTAATGAAGGTGAAAAGGTACCAATAGCTTACAAATCACACTTGTACACACAAGCTGAAATTAAATTCACTTCAACAGAAAAAATTCTGACAGCAGTTCAAACTGCAGTAGCAAAAGAGAGAACCCTCGCACAGGGTAAACGCATAAGTCGTTACTCCTGTACCTGCCTTAGAGGCAATGACGAAGGCAAGCACTCCAAATGCAAAAGCTTTACATCCAAGATGGATAAAATGGGTTAATTCTCTTGCTGCAACAGACGTTGAATACGTTTTTGACCCATACTTGAAAACACAAGAATTTCTCCAATACGAGCAAGAATGTCCTCTACCCACTGAGATTCTACCTCTAGAACATTACGGATGTATAATCTATACAGACGGATCAGCACAGCCCGCAATTGGGGGTAAACAAGCTTATAGTGCTGCGTGCGCGATTGCTAACGGTCGCTGGCGCGATGGTAAATTCAGACCTATGGTCACAAAAACTCAATCTCTAGGAGACTGTACAGCTCAGCGAGCTGAACTCCAGGCTTTCAAGATGGCGCTGGAAAATACCGATCGCAAATTCCCCACACTCCTAATGTGCGATTCCTATTACAGCGTTCAAACTTACCATAAATACTTGCAGAACTGGGTTCAAAACTGTTTCAAAGATGCTAAAGGTGGCACAATCAAGCATAAATTGCTTTGGGAACAAGTAGTTCTATTACAGAAAGAACTACAAAAGACTCACGTGATCCATACACTGAGTCATCAGCGTGATGGCGTTCACGTTGAAGGGAATTCATTTGCTGATGAAGCCGCGAAGGCAGCTGTGCAAACTGCTTCCGTAGCTGCAATCACTCGTTCAAAATCAAATATAGACAGCGAAGTAATGTAGCTGTCACAGCCTCAGTAAAAGACAGTGGTAAAATACTTCCAAAAGGCTTTCCACCCAAGTACTCCTATATAACTGATGCAAATAATGTTCCTTTTGCTCGAATCCCTGGAGCGGGGGATAGAGTAATTCCAAACATGGAATATAGATTAGGACTAATCTTAGCAGCACATGAAGGGCTCGCCTCTGCACACGCAGGAGTTTCCGCCACAGTATCATTACTAAAGTAGAGATACTGGTGGCCACACATGAGGAAACAGACACAAAACTATGTTTTGGAATGTGAAATCTGCCAGAAAATGAAAGTTTCAACAGTGAAACGCCCGGCGCAGATGCCCCTTCTAATTTCAGATAAACCATTAGCGTGTGTTTACCTGGACCACTGTGGTCCCTTACAGAGGGATGGTAACTATAAATATATCATGGTCGCAGTGGATTCGTGCTCAAGATTCATTTGGATGTGGCCTCAGCGCTTGGCTGACGCTCTAACTGTTATAAAAGATTTGCGAGTCTTTATTGGCACATATGTAATCGGCACGATACATTCATACCAGGGTCCTGCATTTAGCTCCAAAGCTTACAAGGAGGCCATGGCCAATTTGGGCGTTGCATTGAGATTTTCGAGTCCATTCCATCTTGAGAGAAATTCAGTTGTGGAGAGAAAAAAACGTGACATAAAGCAATCTATAACAGCTAGGGTGTTAGGTTCGGGTGACGGGTGGGTCAAACATCTAATAAGTGTCCAACGTAGCCTTAATAACCTGCCAAGAAATTCTCTGGGTGGAATCACTCCATATGAAATCCATTTGGTACTAGAATGCTTGTCCAGGATATTGATCGTCATACTTCAGTAGGTAGAACAAAAACCCTTTGATATCAAAGACCGTCTGGCTGTTTTGCAGGACTTAAATGAAACAAGAAGACGTCTGAGCAACACAATACAAAAGCCAACGACCACTGAAGAAAAACCACCTATCCCAGCAAGACCTGTCTGGATTCCAAAGATTGGGGATCTAGTCAGGGAGAAAATAGCAGAAAAGAAGGAATTTAGGCCTTCTTACAGAAAACCAGTACCTGTACTAGCAGTCCACGGATCAAGAACAGTGTTACTGCTGCCCCTTGCTGGAAGAAAGGAGAACCGGTCCGTATCAATTGACCTGGTCAAACCGTAACATGTGGCCGATAATAAGTAGTAGGCCCAGTGGACTCCAAAGATGTAGTAGAAGACCAAACCTTGCTACTATCCAAGAGGTTCAAACTGACTCATCACCTTTGAGGAATCTGAAAGAGAAAAGAAGGACTATGCAAAAAAGCCATGGAACTCGTACCTCTTGAAACCGAAATAACAGTTCGTCAAGACACTCCTGTCTATAATGATGTAGCATCTGACTATACTAATATGACAAGGGATCAAGTAGCACCAGCGATTTCAAATAATCCAGATGCAATACTAACAATTGACAGAACTTCTTCTGGCTATTTCATCAACTTTCTGAGGATCCCAGTGAGCCCGAAACAACGCCAGCAAATAAAACATTCAAGGAGCAAGTAATTGAACCTTGTCACCAGCTTGCAAATACATGTCTGGTTTCACCATGGGCTGAATGTTGGATTGTGTTAGGTGTACTTTTTCTCCTACTATGGCTGATTCTCGTTTTAAGTTTGGGAAAGCTGATAGATGGAAAATATAGTAAAATGGACACAGCAAGTAAGATTATCAACTTGCTCCTAAAGCCACACAAATCATCTCATCGTGAACAAAGAGACCTGTCATCAGCCATTCCTCTACCTGGTGGTATAGCATGGGACAGAACTGACTATGACATGTATGGTCCGGTAGAGCTGTTGAGGATTCTCCACCAATTTAAGGTTTCCTTGAGTGATTTTGTTTCACCCAGCACATTTTCTGATGATTGGGACTTTGAGACTGTTAATAACATGATGGCAGACTTAGAAATGTCAGCAAAATTTGCAAAACATGAATACTTAGAAGGTTCATCAGATTATGAACAAATGTATTGTTTTAATCATTTTGGTCACCATTATTTGCACAAATCTGCAAATCCTAGAAATGTTTTAACTTATTAATCAATGGGAACATTGTCCAACGCCACCAAAGGGTAGCTCTAAAACATTTTATGAAAATGTCCATTCTTTTCAGGTTTCAATACCACAAATCCAGAAACATTTTACTTTAGAAATGTTAATAAGACAGGAACGAAAAATATGATGACTAATACTAGACAAATTTATTCTGCGGCCTTTTATGCTCAGTTGTCCCCTTTGGGGTTTGACTTTTGGAAAGACAACATTGAGACAAAAACTGTCTGGGGCACAAAAGACTTGCAGGTACAAGGTTTAGAAGCCTTGTTTAGAGCCTGCATAATACCAGAACAAATATTGTTTTTCAATGAAACTGTTCAACCGACATCTTATCTTGGCCTGGATAAGATAACAGATTTAAACATACCGTCCATACCAAAGCCCACACCGGATAGTAATGCCACTACAGATGAGGAGGTAGACTTAAACTACATTTTAAAACAGAACAGAACTAATCCTGATTGGAAAAAAATGGTTAATCTGGCCCACAGACACGAATAACTGTCAAGATAGATTCCTGAACAAGACACAAGGGTTTACAATAACTAGGCCAGATCCAAGATATGTCCAGAGACAACATCAAGGGATAATAACAACTTACAGTGTAGGAAAGCTGTGCCTTGAGTGGCCACAAAAGTCCACACTCCCGGAAATAAAACAACACTTAACTTTACTTAAAGGTGGCGTTGATTTGAGAGACTTCTTACAAGGGCCTCGTAAACCACGTCATAAAAGTTTCATATACGCCGGTATTTACGCTGCTTACAATGAAGCATGAAAAGTCACGCAAATGGAAACTGCAGAACGATACGAGAAATTGATCGTATTAATTTAGAGAAAGCACTCTCTGTAGTTGACAATGGATTAACAACTCTGTCGTCCAGAATTTATTCTTTGGACAGCATTGTATCCTCTGCCATAGGCATAATGGAACAATACTTGCTAATGTTACAACATGGCCAGTCTCAATTGCGTTCTATAATGCTGGTAGGCTGGACGTTACAAAACCTTCGTTCTGGCTATGTGCCTTGGTGTCTAATCAACACCACGTCATTGTTTACTGGGTTTAACCTTACAGATAAACAAATCTCTGTGGCACAGAGGGGAGCAGACTATACGGTGCTGAGCATAGAAAAACTGGAGAGATTACCATTGACCGTTTCTGAGAAGCCAGCCGTTGAATGGATAATACATGGCACCATCACGATACCAGAGACGATTTTCCAGTTTCAGTATTGCTTAAAAAACAAACCAGCAGGCCTGTATGAAAGGTTGGGTAAAGAATACAGAAAGTCGACCTGGGATTTACCATACACACACAAATGTTGGAGTGGGGGAAAGGAGGTGTTTCTTAGTGGTAAAAATTGCAACAATGCACTAAGCGGAACTCTTCTATGTCAAGGCATTATTTGCATGGAGCCTGCGGTGTTTCTTCAAACAACTTATCATGCCACCTGTAGGGTTCCCCGGCAGCAGTGATGGATCCAATTTTTAGGCAGCTTTCCAATGGAAGCTACATAATGCTGAATGATCACAGCTGTTGTAGAATGATGCCAGGAATAGCCTATCTCGTTGGTGTGTCAGCCAGGGTCACTTGTTGTATGCAAGCATTGTTTCCTAAAACTAAGACAGACGGGGAGTCGCCGTTATGGCCTTCGCTGAACAACTCTTCTATACTTATTGATACTTTAAGCAGAATGAAAGCCATTCTTTTACAAAAAACTGTGCCACCGACCTCGTCCAGAGAGACGTATGATCTGCAAGTTGCAAGGACTTCTGCAGAGATACATGCCCTATTATCAACAAACTGCTCAGTACATTTTGCAGAAATGTTAGGTCGTTTCTGTAGTAGGGGATCTCTGTGTATAGTCATAATCTAGTGAATAGTCCCGCCCATGTGTGTGGACCCGGAGCAAACAAAAATAATCTCTTAAACTGTCAAACATTGCAGAACTGCATCGACACTTAAGAGAGAATTTATAGACAGATAATGCAGCCTATATCCACAGGCTACACTGTCCAGTACTTCAACTAGAAATTCCACCAAAATCCACAAACAGCACAGCCTGCCCAGGGTTTTCCAAGAGAAAAACCTTGCCTTTAACAGCAAAACCCTCTGGAATAATAGAGAGGAAGAAGTGGACAGACAAGCCCCATAGGCTGCCATTATGTGGCTCAGAACATGATACTGTGCCTTTAAGAGAACTTTCCAGAAGTCTCACAGTATCCCAGAATGCACTGCAGGTCCCTTTTACTTTCAGTTCTTTTTTCCGGCTCCTGCAATCGGGACCCTGGAGCATTGAGCTCTCCCTTTTCAAGGGTTTAATTGGTGATTTTTCACTGTTTTCAAGTTTTTTGAGTGCTTTTCTTGAAGTACTTTGGTCTTTCTTCCTTGTGTTTGTCTTGGTGCACTCTTTATTTCCAATATGCCTGCATTATTTGACAAATGCCCGGAGTGCTCAAGGAAGAAGGCCAAGTCAGACCCACACGAGGTGTGCATCATCTGCCTTCCCTCTTCTCATGTCCCAGAGGAGTGTGCCATCTGCCAGGGCTTCTCTAGCAGAACCCTGAGGGACAGACTGAAGATCAGGCTCCAAGGACTGGAGGACAGAAGACTGAAGGAACAAGGTGGGTCTGGAAGGGCTTCCTCTGCCCATACTGAGGCCTCTGGGGGGCTCCGCCGGGGCAGGAAGACCAGCAAGCGTCCCCATTGCACCGACTACGGCGTAGAGAAGGATGACTGCAGTCTGTTCCCCGTCTCCCCAGGGCTCTGGGTTGAAGCGGCGTCGACGCTCGGTGTTGAGGGAACTGAATAGACCGCCGTCGAAGTCACCGGTGACGATTTTGTCGTTGTCGTCGAGTATTCGACGTCGAAGTGGCCCGGCGTAGGCGCTCGCCGTCGAGGCGACACCGCCGTTCGCCGTCGGCGAAGAGAAGAAGGTCGTCGTCGAGGGGATCCTCGCCGTCGAGGAGACGCTCGCCGTCGAGGCGAAGGTCGCCGTCGAGGCGAAGGTCGCCGTCGAGACCAAGGCGTCAAGAGCTGACGTTTGCCGTCGGGTCGACGTTCTTCGACGCCAAAGAGGCGCAGAAGGAGTTCTGGCACCAGGAGTCAGTCGAGCAGGCGGCAGGGGCCTATGGGGGATTCTCCAACGCCCCAGCCTAGAAAAGAGGGCGGATCACCGGGCTCGGTGTATTCCGAAGTGTTTGCGGCTTCTAGGCCGAAGTCGGTTACACCCCCTCCTCCATTGCCCAGGGGGCCACCGCCGCGGGCGCCCACCCCGCCTCCACTTCCATCTCAACCTCAACCACTACTTCCGGCTGACAGACCTCCTCCGGGTCTCAGAGGACGGCGTCGCTGCCTCGATTCCCGACGCCCCCTAAGGGTACCCCTCGGCCGAGGGCCCCTGCCGGGCCAAAGTCACCCACTCCGGTGAAGCCGGCTGAGCGCGCAAAGCCAAGGAGATCGCGATCTCGCTCGGATCGGAGGGGGAGGTCGAGGAGTCGTCACAGGTCCTCCACGAGATCGAGACGGCGTCACAGGAGGAGACGGTCACGGTCCCGCACGGATTCCTCCGGGACCAGAACCTACTCTCCGACCTTGTCGGAATCACCGGGGACGAGAGTATCGCTGGTGGACGACATCAGCACTTTCCAGGATGTTCTCCTGAGGGGTGCAGCGAAGTTGGGTATCACGGTGATGGTGCATACTCCAACAACATCCGTGATTTTCGAGACACTGCATAAAAAACATCTGTCTCGACCTTTACTACCCCTGGTGCCGGGGCTGGTAGAGCCTGCAGAAGAGTTGTTTCTCACCCCTGCGGTGACGAAGTCCGCTCCCTCGCGGCTCCTTAAGAAGTACAGGGCGCCGGATTCTGACCCTGCCTTTCTTCGGATGGATCCTACTCCGGATTCTGTCATAGTGACGGCGGCTAGGAAGCAACATGCCACCTCCCCGTCCTCTACTGTACCTCCGGATAAGGAGAGCCGCTGGATTGACTTGGCAGACTTTCAAGAGGTCCTGAAGGAGGGGATGCTGGTATCGAACCAGCTCATCAGCGCGGCTGCGGATACGTCCCTCCTGGCGGCACACGGGTACTGTCATGGTATCAACCAGCAGCGCCATGCATGGCTTCGGCTTACGTCACTCAAGCCCGAAGCTCAGCAGCAGGTGGCCAATCTGCCTTTCTCGGGTGAAATCCTGTTTGGCAAACATGCGGATGACGAAATGGCCCGCACGAAGGCGGAGGCCGAGACCCTGACGGCAGTCGGGCTGGAAAAGCCCAAAGAGAAGAAGACCTACCGCCCGTTCCAGAGACGGTTCGGGGGTCAAGGCCGTGGGCGAGGACAGAATTCGGGACAGCAGCAACAACAACAGCAGCAGTAGTTCTGGAAGCCCTTCCAGAAGCGCCAGAAGGGTAGAGGCGGCCAACAGTCCACGGCAGCGAACAAAGGCCCGGCTGGGTCTCGACCCTGAGCGGTTACTTCCCCATCATCCGTTACCCGCTCCGGTGGGGGGAAGCGTTATATTTTTTCTGGCAGAGTGGAGAAAAATTACTCAGGACAAGTGGGTGCTGAATATTGTTTGCAATGGATACAGTTTTCGTTTCACCAGCCCGCCTCCCTCCATTCCACCGGTCAGCTCGCAGTTTCCACTGCGCGAGCTCCAGGCGGAGGCCGATATCCTGTTAAGGAAAAAGGCGATAGAAGACGTACCTCTGTCTCAAAGAGGAAGAGGTCTGTACTCCCGGTTCTTTCTGGTTCGCAAGAAGGACAAGAACGAGTTCAGGCCCATTCTGGATTTGCGACAAGCAAAGAAGTGGATTCGCAGAGAGAAGTTTTGCATGCTGTCGTTGCATCAGATTTATCCTCAGTTGCAACAGGGGGACTGGCTCTGTGCTATAGACCTACAGGATGCGTACTCCATGTGCCCATTGCACACAAACACAGGAAGTTCCTGCGATTCCAAGTAGGCACCAATCATTATCAGTACACAGTACTGCCATTCGGGCTGAAGTCTGCGCCCAGAACATTCTCGAAGTGCATGGCGGTGGTAGCTGCACACCTGAGGAAGAACAAGGTGTTTGTCTACCCTTACCTGGACGATTGGTTGATAAAGGCCTCCTCCTTCTCGGAAGCTCAAGCGCACTTCCAGAAGACGTGCGTTCTCTTGAACAAGCTGCGGTTGCACATCAACATGTCCAAGTCTGTCCCGACTCCGGTCCAATGCATTCAGTACTTGGGAGCCTCCATCAATACGCTGTCTGCAAGCGTGTATCCTTCGGAGGAGAGACGATTATCACTCCATCGAAAGGCTCAGGCTCTTATGACCTCTCCATCTACAACAGTGAGGACGGTGTCTTCTGTACTGGGATCGATGGCCTCTTGTATCTTCCTCACATCACACGCACGGCTGCACATGAGACCATTGCAGGAGTGCTTGGAGGATCAGTGGGATCAGAGGAAAGGATCTTGGGACGACAGGATACGGCTGTCTCTACATGCTCTTCAGTCTCTGAAGTGGTGGTGTTCGGCGGAGAATCTCCTGAGAGGGGTTCCCTTCCATAAGGACATTCCCACACAGACTATCGTGACGGATGCGTCTTTCCACGGCTGGGGGGCGCACTCCGGAGACTCACAGATTCAAGGGACGTGGTCTCCGACGGAGTCCAAGTACCACATCAATTTCCTGGAACTCAGAGCTGTTCACTTGGCACTGAAGGCCTTTCATCCTGCCTTCCGGACCAAACCTCAACAAGCAGGGGGGGTCGAGATCGCGCACTGTCGCAGGAGGCGCAGGCGATCTGGCACTGGCTTCTAGCCAGAGGACTGAAGATAACGGCTAACCATCTACCAGGTGTGCAGAATGTTCAGGCAGACGCACTGAGCAGACTGATTCAGGAAAACCACGAATGGGTCTTAAACAACGAAGTACTAGGAGAAGTCTTCGCAAGGTGAGGGACTCCAGACGTAGATCTGTTCGCCACCGCCGAAAACAGCAAATGCCGAGACTTCGCCTCCAGGTACTACCAGCCGGGGACGCTGGGGAATGCGTTATGGATCAACTGGTCGAACAGCTTTCTGTACGCTTTTCCACCCATTCCCCTGATTCCGGCGGTGCTCATCAAACTGTCCCAGTCCAGGGCGCAGATGATCCTGATTGCCCCGGAATGGCCCAGACAGTGGTGGTTCACGGACATGCTTCACCGGTCTCTCCTTCCTCACATATGGCTGCCGTGCAGGCCGGACCTTCTCACGAAGTTCGGGGGCAGATGTTGCACGCCAACCTCTCGTCTTTGAGTTTGGGGGCATGGCTCCTGAGATAGCGCAATATGGCCATCTGAATCTACCAGAAGATTGCATGGACATACTGAAGGAGGCTAAGCGACCTTCCACAAGGACTTCTTATGCTTACAAGTGGAAGAGGTTTTGCATCTGGTTCAAGTCCAAGAACTATGACCCAACGACGTGTAAGGAAGATGTCATCCCTCCGTATCTTCTACATCTGGCGCAGTCTGGCCTTAATGTCCATTCCATTAAGGTTCATCTGGCTGCGCTGACTGCCTACAGGAAATGCCCTTCACAGACTTCCTTCTTTCAGATCCCTGTGATCAAAGATTTTTTGGAAGGCTTAAAGAAAGTGTTCCCTCATGTCCGGCTTCCTTCGCCTTCATGGGTATTGAATGTGTTGCTGTCCAGATTGATGAAGGAGCCTTTTGAACCTATCCATAAGGCTTCGTTGCAGCACCTGTCCTGGAAGGCGGCGTTCCTCGTGGCCATTAAATCGGCCCGCAGGGTGAGTGAAATTCAGGCGTTGTGTTGCCAAGAACCTTATACTGTATTTCATGCTGCTAAGGTTGTTATGCGTACTAACCCTAAATTTCTTCCTAAAGTTATATCTGATTTTCATGTTAACCAGACCATAACTTTACCTACGTTTTTTCAGAATCCTTCCTCTCCAGCGGAAAGGTCCCTGCATTCCCTGGATGTCAGGAGGGTGTTGAAATTTTATCTGGATAAAACCAAGGATATTCGTAGGTCAGACCAATTGTTTATTAATTATGGATCAGTCAGGACGGGTCTTGCTACCTCTAAACAGTCCATCTCGAGGTGAATTGTGTCCTGTATACAATTGTGTTACCAAAAGGCTAATAAGACCTTAGGGGGTAAACCTAAGGCTCATTCCACCAGGGGCAAAGCGGCCACGACTGCTTTGCTCCGTAATGTTCCAATTGCAGAAATCTGCAAGGCGGCCACTTGGAAGTCGGTCCATACCTTTGCTAAGCATTACTGCCTGGACACTGATGCCAGGGCAGACACTCAGGTTGGGCAGGCTTCGCTGCGAAATCTGTTCGCACAATAGTGGTGTTATTTCTCTTTTCTCCACCGCCGCTTTGGTGTGGGGATGGGCTTGCCATTCTATTCACTAGATTATGACTATACACAGAGATCCCCTACTACAGAAGGAGTAGTTTCTGTCCTGTGGAGAGAGATATTCATGTAAGAAATGCTACAGGTCTGGCGTGTTACGCCTTCAAAAAGAACTGAAAGTAAAAGGGACCTGCAGTGCATTCTGGGATACTGTGAGACTTCTGGAAAGTTCTCTTAAAGGCACAGTATCCTGTTCTGAGCCACATAATGGCAGCCTATGGGGCTTGTCTGTCCACTTCTTCCTCTCTATCATTCCAGAGGGTTTTGCTGTTAAAAGCAAGGTTTTTCTCTTGGAAAACCCTGGGCAGGCTGTGCTGTTTGTGGATTTTGGTGGAATTTCTAGTTGAAGTACTGGACAGTGTAGCCTGTGGATATAGGCTGCATTATCTGTCTTTAAATTCTCTCGTAGGTGTCGATGCAGTTCTGCAACGTTTGATAGCTTAAGAGATTATTTTTGATTGCTCCGGAGTCCACGCACATGGGCGGGACTATTCACTAGATTATGACTATAACAGAGATACCCCTACTACAGAACTGGAGTTACAGGACAGAAACTACTCCATCTTAAACATGTCTGATACAAGTGTTATAGTACATGTATTTAAGATGTTTTTTTCGGGACTGTTAGCACCCTTTGAAGCAGTCCTAGGCATTTTTCCAAACTTGGTGCAGGAGGATACTATTCTTATTCCTCCTGCTCCGTTATGGCAAGTCCAATCACCAGCGATACCCAGATTACCATGGAGAATGCTCTTCTGGCAATGCAGTATCGTGTTCGCATAACACAGATTCTTGGCTTGGCTCGTTTGAGAGATCTGAATACCACGTGGTTCCTATCGTTCAGACCAATCTGGCAAGATTGCATCTTACCTTTTCTACGATGCCTGCTTTGTGGAGAGGAATGCCTGTTGGATATTTGTCTGACACGTCCATCAGCACTGTCAAGGGATGTTGACGCTTTGCTTGGTTCGGTAATGGCTCATGCTTTGTGTTGCACCCAACGGCTACCAATCCTGATGACTGCATTCATTGAGGTCTCACCAGCAATTCCAGCTGAGGGTGAGGTACGCGGACCAGCAGCTGACGGCGATGCTTCTCATCTGTGTACAATTGATCTACTTAATGAAGTGGTTCAACTTTCATATAATGTGGTAGACTATTTCTTTGCCAGCCTTGACGACTTAATGTTTTCTCCTAACACCGAGAATAACTTTTGAAAAATAGCACACAGCTTTCTATGAACTCTGAATTCGACCTTCGCTTTTCAAAAACAAAACTTCTAACTTTGGAACTGTATTTTTCTATGGTTTCCTTTTTGTTTTTTGGGGCACCAAGTAATCTGCTTAAAGTAGAACTATTCTTAGAGAACAAGAATTCTTTGAATACTTCCTAGAAACAATATTGACCTTATCCACAAACCAATACCGTTTATATAGCTATGTGATGGTCTCGACTTTTTCTTCTGTAACTAAGGGCCATTTTCATAAATATAATTTTGTGAATCATTCAGTTAGCATTTTCGATATCACACTATATGCTTACATATGCGTACTGTACAAATGCTCAATTTTATGTGTACAACCAGTTTCAAATGCATTTTATGTATTTTTGGGTGGGATTGTAAACACATGCTTTAGTGCTTAAGATTCAGTAATATTGAACATAATAAAGTGGAGTGGGTGTTGTATACAGAGTTGTAGGACCCTAATGTAATTTTCCCGATTCATGCCCTTATATAGGTATAAATCACCATGTCCTTATATAGGCATACAAATCATACCCTTATTTACACATAGCTTATGCAGTCCAAATACGGCATGGCTACTTCCACTAGTTCCGAAAATCCACAACGATTTGTTGGAAAACTCTGCTTCAGCAGCTAGGGACTTCCCCTTGCTTGAATACTGACTTGTCCAAGAACTCATGGAGTTTCCAAAGAACTGAAACTCTTTGACGTTATTATGTCCACCTTTACGTCAATCTCGGCACCTTCAAGGTATAAATATGCCCACTCTTGCCATAGCAAACACACGGTGGTTTGGAGCAGTTCGACTATCTACTTGCCCGAAGCAGCTCGCTACAGCAAGTGCTGAAGGAAGCCGACCCTCCAGCAGAAGCACTGAGAGAGACGCTGTCTTTTCTCTTGTCGAGAAATCCAGCTCCAGTGTTTCCAAGCTACCCTTGCGGGTTGTTGGGAAATCGAGTCCTGAGACCGAGAGATACCAGACCTCCTTCATTCTAAACCAAGGTACGGAGCTGATTAGATCCTAAGAGAAATCTTGAATAGATTATTGGCAAAAAGAATACTAGATTTATGCTACACCTCACTTACTCCTTCCCTTGGACCATACTTGTTTTAGAAGCGCCAGTTGAGTACTTTTTAACCTTTTATTATTTATGTATGTATTCTATGGCTTAGAAACCATACCATGCTTTTACAGTATTATTTTCTAATACTCTTCTTGCTGTACGCATTATACTTTGCAGCCAGTATTATGATTGTAGCAGTTCATTTCTTCTGCATAAGAAAGAAGACTGTTCAATAAATACTTTTATTGAAAATGCCCGTCTCCCTATTTTCTCTGCACCTCTGGTGAAACGAAGCATGCACGATTGACTGAGTAAAATATCTATGTATTGTTTCCACGACTCTGAAGATCAGTTTTATCTTGGGGAAACAAAGTTGTCATGTTTATGCGGTTGTCAGAAACTAATCTCTTCTTATTTATTCGAGAAAGTTTCTAGCGACCTCTGAGCTAGCTGGCACTCACAATTAAGTCTAGTGTATTCGATAGAGACCTAGTAGACCTCCGCCCCACGTCTAATCTATAGGATATATTATTCCAATGCGCAGAGCCTATTAGGAATATAGGAACTACACTACACAACAATGCCACGAGGAGTTATCGGTATAGAGATCGTGGTCATCTGCTCCAGAGCGTCCAGGACTTGACCCCAGTAATCATGTACCCCAGGACAACACCAGGCCAAATGCAGAAAATCAGCATTTGAACAGCCACACCCCTAGCAGCAATCTGATTCCCCGAATTTGTATCTGCATCCTAGCCGGAGTGTAATAGGTGTGTTGTATGAATTTGTAATGCGTGATCCGCAGTTTACTGCTAGCTGAGATTTGCTCTGTCTGTGTGCAACAGTACCCCCACTGCCCGTCGGATAGTTTAAAGCCTAGTTCTGAATCCCATTGTGCTTGTGCAGGGCAGGGAGGCCTGAGGCGTTGCAAAAATGGTGTGTGATATATTATCTAGACAAGGCGTTTCGGCGATGTAGCACTAAGCATCACGTGGAGCTGGGGGAGACTGGGGGGTTCATGCGGGAAATCCGGGGTAATGGAACGCAACCCCTGTCGAAGGCGTATGTATAGAAAAGTATTCAGTGGGGTCGGCCGGTGTGTTTAGAAAAATGTGTCTATGGTGCGAAATGTGCCCCCTTGATACAGGTCCCCCCCCCATGTGCTGAGTTGGCAAAATGCTGTTTCCTGCAGTACGTCAATTTGGGATGATATACCAGTGGCAGCGCTGGAGAGTAAATGTAAATGTAAATGTACAGGAATTTATATAGCGCAAAATCACCAAGCGGTTTCTAAGCGCTTGCTTAGGGAACCCGTCCTGGTATTCCCCTGTGAGATAACCCCGGCAGGGTATCCACAAGGTGAAAGCCAGGCATCCCGCCGCGAGGGGCCGTTGTGGAGATTAAGCAAGCTATTGCCCAGAGTCGCAGAGTGTGAACCCATGAATCGAGTAGGCACCGGAGCGAGAATTGTCGAGTCCATGGACATTTTAGGACTCAAGACCCCGCGTATAGAGTATAGTGTGGGAGTCTGAATAATGAATTGTATATGTTTCCATGCCATTATCGAGCACAAAAGTGTAGTGGGTTATTTTTCGCGGGGCTGTACATCAGTGTAAATTGCGATGGGTATGGGGTCGGCCAGCCAGTTTTCCACCGCCACTTGCGGCATAAAATGAGGCGGGTATATCCAGTAATAAACGTAGTGCGCCTGCGCACTGAGATAATACAGCTCCATGTCCGGGATATCAAACCCTCCCTGCGCGAATGGCCTCGTAAGGACGCTCCAACTAACCCGTATTTGTTTACCCCCCCAAACAAGACGGATCAGTTCCGTACATAATACTTGGAAGAAGTATCTGCCAGGATGAAATGGGATATTGAGGAAAAGATAAAGCAGTTGCGAGAGAATAAGCATTTTAATCAGTGACGTTCGTCTCGCAAGGGATAAAGGCAATGCGATCCAGTGAGGGTCTGTGGCCCTTTATGCGCTCTATGGCAGTGCCATAGTTTTAGGCGCATCAGTTCCTCCCTATCCCAGGAGATGTGAATACCCAGGTATTTTAAATCCGTGTCACACCACTCTAGCAGGAAGTCAAGTGAAAATTTAGACGTTGAGGAGGTTAGTGGGAAGAGAGTAGATTTCTTCAAATTGATGTTTACCCCGGATAGTTGTCCAAAGCGTAGGAATTCACGCAGGATAGGGTGCCTAATACACAGAGTGATATCATCCGCATATAGTGACACTAGGATCAGCCGCAATTTGCAGCGATGTGCCCGTTGCTGATGATTCTGCCGGAGCTTCGCCACCAATGGCTCCACCGCAAGGGCGAAGAGAAGGGGCGATAGCGGGCAACCTTGCCTGGTGCCTCTTGAAGGCGAAAATATAATGCCACTCGACAGAATCGAATGCCTGAGTGGCATCGAGAAATACTGCAGCCAGTGGGAGCCCAGGTGCTACATTATGGAGGACTGTAAAGAGCGTTCGTAGGTTATGGGAGGTGGCTCTACCCGGTAAGAATCCCGACTGGTCGGGGAGGACCAACTTCTCCATCAGCCGACTGAGTCTATTAGCAATGATCTTAGCAAGGATTTTGGTGTCACAGTTAATTAGGGAAAGTGGGCGGTAGGAGTCGCAACTAGT
Organism: Lissotriton helveticus; assembly: GCF_964261635.1. Lineage (NCBI taxonomy): Eukaryota > Metazoa > Chordata > Amphibia > Caudata > Salamandridae > Lissotriton > Lissotriton helveticus. The sequence goes on from NC_136057.1 coordinate 421,916,049, forward strand.
TGGAGCTTTGTCAGGCTTCAACAAGAACGTGACTAATGCTTCTCTCATTGAAGGCGGGAGTATAGCGGATTCAAGCGAGTTTTCATATACTTTGCGCATTAAATCAATATATGTCTTGTAGAACTTGATGGGAATACCATCAATCCCGGCTGCTTTCCCATGTTTGTTTGTGTATTATAGCTTCATGGACCTCGTCCAGCTCAAAGGGGGCCCGTAAAAATTCTCGTTGGACATTGCCCAGCCATCCCAGCGCCACATCACTGATATAGTCACTCAAATCTAATGGTACAGTTCTAGTGGAGGTGTAAATCGAGGGGTAGTGTTTGGTAAAAATGTCAAGAATGTCCACCATGTCCCGGTGGAGTATGCCGTCAGGTCCCTGTATTTCCAGTACATTGCTGGAAAAAAGTGAGGCAACATCTCAGCAAGTGCCTTCCCAGGGCGTTCACCCTCCCCGTATCTCCTAGCTACCCAGTATTTGCCTCTAAACTTGACTTCACGGCTGGGTGTGTCTGTCTATCTGTCAGTGTGTCACTGAATTGACCCAGCAAGGCATCGTGGGATTGGTAGACATTCGAATCTCTAATGCCCGTAGGTCCGACTCCAGTCTGCACAGTGTATTCTGTATATCACGCAGTACACCCGCACTCTTGGAAATGCAGAGCCCGCAGATAGTGACTTTAAAAGCTTCCCATATGGTACCCACTTCCTCCATGGAGCCTTTATTTTTCTCAAAGAAATATCTAATCTCCTCCCCCAATTCCTGCTGAAAGACTGGATCCAACAGCGCGGTGCGCTGTAGCTGCCAGCCGCCGCACGGAGTGCAATACCCCAAGGGATGCAAGTTAATAAAACTGGGACGTGATCTGAGTATGTGCACGCGAGATGCTTAGCGCTTTCTAGAGCAGGTACCAACCCTCTTGACAATAGGATATAGTCCAGGCGGGCCCATGATGCGGCCTGGGTAGTAAAATGTGTGCCTTTGCGCGTAAACTGGTGCGCATGCCTCAAGGCATATGTAAGGAAGCACAGTGTCACTATGCTCTGGAGGGTTTAGCTGGATTTCATGTAGTGATGCAGACTAGGATTAGATCGATCTACCGAAGGGTCATACACCGTATTAAAGTCCCCTCCCCAATTGATGTGTGTGGAACCAATCTCTAACATCTTGCCCCACAGGGACGTGAATAAGTCTGGAGTGTCTGTGTTGGGCCCGTAGCCACATGCTAGCGTCACAGAGTCCGTTCTCAGTCGCCCCCATACAAGACAATACTGCCCTTCAGGGTCGCTAAGTGTTCCTATCAAGGTGAAGGGTGTCCGTTTTTTTGTGATAATGGCCGTACCTCGGCATATGAGGAATAGGATGAAAAGACCCTATGGTCAGCCCCACAAATGTATGAGTTTGCTGGTGATTGCTGTGCGTTTCCTGGAGAAACGCATTGTGAACACGGTGCCTGTCCAGGTAAGCTATGATTTGGCGTCTCTTAAGCGGATCCCTTAACCCCCTAACGTTCCAGGTAACTATGTTCACTTTCCCGTGGTGGAGTGCGACTTACATTGGCTCAGATAGGGTGTGTTGATAAGCTGAAAGGGTGCACCAAGAGGCACGTTATGCGTGTTGGACTGTGAAAGAAAATATTCCGTTCCGTGGAAGACATGGTAAAAGACATGGTAAAACTTAAACATTCCATTTGTACCACCAACCCCACCCACTGAAGCAACCCCAACTTGCCAGACATAAGCGCCCTCCCTCCCATGCCCCAATCGAAAAAACAAGAACCATACATATGCTGCAAAGTACATGCAGCAAACAACAATGGGGGAATGCCCGCTGGGGGAAACCCCTAGGTGCCAGCACAGGTGCACTTCGCCCGTTGGTCTCAACGTCCCGTCCCTATAGTTCAAGAGTCGCTCTATAATGCTATAATAGGACGTGGCGTACTGCCCGGTGGCGGGTGCGGTTCCAGTGAGCGGTATGAATTGATTGGAGAAGGCCTCTGCCCCAATCGACGAGAGGAGCAGTTTTTCTACGTATTCTTCCATCTTCCCCGTGTTGGTCGACTCAGGAATCCCAAGAATGCAAATATTATTGCACCTACTGCACTTTTCTAAGTCCTCATTCTTCGCAGCAATTACTTTTAAAAGTTTATCCAGGTGAGCAATCTGTGTTCTGCTTCTTTGATGTGGTCCTCATGCCCCTCGAGTTTATGCGCAATGGCGTCCATTCGAGTCGACATTCTGTACACCTTGTCTACGATAGTGGCGAAACCCTGGTGGACCTCCTGAAGAACACTTTGCACGTCCGCAGACCGTGGGGTCGTGCTCCCCTGGGCACTTTCCCCTTTATCCAAGTCCTGATCATCTGGTATATTCCGGGCGCTCCTTTTGGTGGTGTCGAAGTTAAGCTTAGGCTGGCTAGTGTCTGGTTTTCCAATGTTGGCCCCTATGTAAGATTTGTCACTGTCCTTGTTGCGCTACTGCGTGCGTTTTGTGGGGTAGCTCCCGTCTTGGCTGATGTGGATCGGTAGAGATCAGAGCAGTGGTGCGCGGGTGTCACACCGCCTGCCCATCAGACTTGTGCCTGGGAGAAGGTGTGACATGGCTTACCGGGACTATTCGCTGCAATCAGGTCGGTGCCACCGGTGCCCTGCACTCACAGGCCGACCTTGATGAGGGATCACTGTAGCAAAAAAGAGCTGAATGTCTAATGTAGTAGGGGGCCAATACAGGTGCCAGGCCAGCTCCCGCCACTTGCACAGATGGGGGTTTGCCTCAGGCAATAGCATCCAGGACGTGTTCTTTGGGCGCTGTGTAGAGAGCGGCAGTTGCAGGCAGTATTTCGATCCGCTGTCAGACCCGTGGCGCCTCTGCCGAGTTCGCGCCAATGGGCCTAGGCGCCTCGTTGACAACCGCGGGCTCGCGTGAGAGTTGACGCCGCTCTCGGGCACATCGCTTCACTCCTCGCTCCCGCGACGCAGTGCTGGTGTTGATATAATCTGAGCAGAATGCCCTCAATCTGGCCAAACTTCGCACCGGAGCTCTAGCAAATCTTTAGCTGTGCTAGGCTTCAGTTTGAGCTGTAAATGGGACCAGTGAGCAGGATAAATTCAGGATTTTACACGCCAGGCTGCAGGAGCCTCACGATAGTGCTTCCATCTTGCATGTGCGCCACCTAGCGCCCCAACATAGGAGTAGTTAATTGAATGGAAAAATAAGCTATCTCCCTGAATTGTTTAAAATATTTTTAGATAAGATTGTAAAGACTGCTGGAAGCAGGGCAGGCAGTGAGAGAAGGGGTACACATTTTTGGATAGTGTGGGAAGGGCTTACTGAAGGTTTTTGGTTTGGTTAGACAACACAAGGATGTTATCTTTGTTAACCATCAGAGAAGCAGCAGATTGCCAAACCCTCCCTTGCCAAATCACACAATGGGTTTATAAGTGCATACCGAATCGAAATTTGGAAGGAGTATCCCTTCTAAATTGCATTACAAAATGCTATGTAACAATTGTTTGTGACAATAATTTGGGTTGCAAACCATTCTTAGGTTACCAACTCCTCAAATGTGGTTGTAATACCCTCACAAAGGGGAAGGGGTCACCTTAAGACACTTTCCCTGTTGTGAATGTAAACAAAAGTTTGGAGTCGGAAGTGGGCAAGTGGAACTTTAAAAAAACAAAATTTTAAAGGCAGCACTGTTCAAGAAAAAGGCTGAATTTAGAACAAAAAATATTGAAAACAAGATCAGACATGGTGATCTGCTGATAGTCCACCATTCGTGTAATGGCTATCTATTGGAATAAGTCACAATTTGCCACCTAATTCATGAAGAATAATCGGGTAGCTTGGATTGTGCCTCACTCCAAATCCTTTTTGTGTGAACCAACATATTAATAAATAGGTCAGTTCACCAAATAATTTAGCTGCCACAAAAATATATGTAGCACAATATGTACATCTAGCCTAGGTTTCTGTTATGAATTGCTAATAATGATTGCATGGTAAATGTCCCTTGCAGAGGGTTATACAAATAACAGATTTCTAATATCATCACTCTTCTTTTTGCTGTTTTTCACTCAAAGAGATAGGGAAACTGTTCCTTCCCCCCCTTAGATCTTAACGCAACATAAGACCGAACATGGGCAGGGTATTTTACAATGCTCACGGTTGTTCCTTAGGTGTCTCTCTCCTTGGACGTAAAATTTGTATATTCCGGGCACCAGAAGACAAATAGGACTGATGCAATGACCTAATGTCTGCAGTTCAGTGAGGAGGTGGTCAGGGCTAACAACTGGCCCCAAAGTGTGTGGCTGTCTCTATTCAGTTTTTCTTTTTAGCCAACACCTTTTGGTATTCTAGAATTTGCAGCCTCACTTTTCCAAACAATGTATCAGTTGCATATTGCATAAGGTGGTCTGGCTGAATATGTCAAGGGTGACAGATGACAGGTTTTTGTGAGTAAGTGTAAAATAGATAGGCTATCTTATTCCAATTAGACAACTTCTGTCCATGTGATGAACGAATCTCCGAGGCCTCTGGTTTTATTTTTGACTTGTGAATTCCTTGTGTTGTGTGACTGGTCTTAGGTACCCCATCTATGTACGAGAAACTCAAAAAGTTTAAAGGCATTTATTTTTTTAAGATTGTGCATCTACAGTACTTTGAGTTTAAATGTTTTCTCCACTGCTTTGAATTTTTTTTCCTCCCATATGTTCAACATTGTGTTTTCAAATTATTGGGATATGTTCATACCTTGCAGCCCCTAGCTTTCTCCCTGCCTTAAGCGGCTACCTCCACCTCAAGGGCTGGTCTCTTAATGTCTCTATTGAACTGTAAGTGCGGTAGTTGAGCAGCTACAGGCCAGCCCCTCTTTCCTCCCCCTGGTAAATGATGCTCAGCTCACTTATTTCATCTTTCCTATTAATGCGTCCATTTCGGGCATCCAACTAAAAGGAAGAAGTATAAATGTGTCTGCCTATGTTGTGTGTTCCCTCTGGTGCCTGATAGACGCGAGGGCTAGAGCCAGAGTTTGTTTCCCTTCCATCTCTGTTCTCTTATTCTCCGAGCTCCACCCTTGGTGAACTCCTCACACTACTGTTTTGGTGGTTGATTCTATGTTGAACATTGATCAGCCCCGTTTGTAGTTTAACCACTTGGCTGCTATGCGTTTTCCCCCCCGGTGCTGGGATCGCCCATTTTCCATTATTCATGACGAGCTGGGCTCGTCATGAGCGTGCGAGGAGGCTACACCATGACGAGCCCAGCTCGTCATGAGCGTGGAAGGGGTTAACAGTCCCTCGGATGGATTACTCCCTTGTTTCTCCTGAGTGAACACCAAACATCACTCTTTTGATGCATCTACAGCACCTCCAATTAGTTGCTCCTCTGTTTCTGCCTGATACTTCTAGACATACTTCACATAATATGTGGGACACATCTAGTCATCTATAATAAAGAAACAACATAGCTGCTCAACTATAATAAGTTACTGCAGTTGAGTTCAGATATCAGAATGGCTGCTGCCAGCAGCCAGGATGAAAGGCAGTTTAACCAATGAAAATGGGAGCTGGCTATTCCTTTTTAGGTCTTGTGGCGTTAACCGCGCAAAAGCGCGGTCTCGCCAGAGACCTATTGTGAGCGACTCAGCTTTTCAGGAGACAAGAGCTGGCCACGCGCATGGGATCGGAGCGGGCCACGCGCGCGCGAACGCGATCGCTGTGGCCATCTCCTGGGAAGCTCCAACACACACGCATGCGCACACACAGACACACACACACACACTCGAGCGCCCACGCACGCACACATACAGAGATGACACCCTCCCGCCCCCGCACACATACACACACACACACACACACACACACACACACACACGCACACACTCACACGAGCGTACCGACCCCCCCTACAATTAAGGCCCACTTACCGCCATTCGGACTTCTGCAAGTCTCTTCAGTGTACCCCGTCTACACTGCTGTCAATCGCCTCCCTTGATGTGTACTACCTCTCCGTTGTCACCCTAATCCAACTGTCCGTCTTCATGTTTACCATCTGAAAACTGCCAGTCAATTAAAAGAAAAGGCCAGAGACCGACTGGACGACTTGAATTGCCCTCCTCGCCCACTCCCAGTCAATCGTCCCCGCGTCACGTGTTGATCCCCCAGCACGCGCATGCTGCCTTCAGGCTCGTCGGCCGCCCGTCGCACGGCACCATGGGATATGTAGTCCGAGCTCGTGCGGAAACTGGGACTACTCTCTGACTCGTGAACAACAATTCCCGGCAAGCCCTGAGGCGGGGAGCGGCGCACCGCTAGGCTGTGTTGCTAAGGCCTGAGAGCTGCGGTGGTACCGGAGGGGCAGGAGGTTAGGGAAGAAGGGGCACGAGGAAAGGTGGAGGCTGCCCGGGTCTGTGGGGATTGCAGGGAGGGGCACGGCTGTGCATGGCTGGCACCGAGCGGGGTTGGCACGGGGCCCCACTTCCAGCCTAAACCGCTGCAGAAAGGCATGTCCCTGGGCGGGGGCGTCTGCAGAGCCCGGGAAGCAACACGTAGGACAGTTACACAGACAGTCATTGCAATGCCATGGTAACCCTTTAAAATGAATACACTCTGTGCATGCCAGTTTATTATTTCTGGATTTAGTGAAGGGCGATAAACTAAATGCGCCTGCAGATTTGCAGTGTTTTGCTGCAGACACACTCACTTTGCCCAACTGTATCAACATTGTTGAATTTAATGTATTTTTGCTTCATTCTTATAACGAGGCTGTACATGTATTCGTATTTTTTATTGCTTCAGTTGTACACGAGATAAACTGTAGAATACTGTGTACACAAGCAGGTAACCTAAAGTGTGTGGTTCCATTCCTTTCCGTGCGTTAATATGCAAAGTTGTGGTTTTAGACGCGATATCTGTGTAGCGTGTCTAGCTCAGCTGTTTCAATATTCACTGTTGCATGACAGTTTGTTATTGAAACTATGTAGTCGTTTAGCTGAAATACAGGCACTTTCAGGAGGCGTCAGCCCGTGCGTGAGGTGCATCATCAGAGCTGTGTGAATAATAACTGCGTCAGCCCCGTGCCTGAGGTGCATCATCAGAGCTGTGTGAATAATAACAGCTGTAAGCCCGTGCGTGTGGTGCATCATCAGAGCTGTGTGGATAATAACAGCTGTAAGCCCCGTGCTGAGGTGCATCATCAGAGCTGTGTGAATAATAATAGCTGTGAGCCCATGCGTGAGGTGCATCATCAGAGCTGTGTGAATAATAACAGCTGTGAGCCCGTGACTAAGGTGCATCATCATAGCTCTGTAAATAATAACTGCGTCAGCCGCGTGCGTGAGGTGCATCATCAGAGCTGTGTGAATAATAACAGCTGTGAGCCCGTGCGTGAGGTGCATCATCAGAGCTGTGTGGATAATAGCAGCTGTAAGCCCTGTGCTGAGGTGCATCATCAGAGCTGTGTGAATAATAATAGCTGTGAGCCCATGCGTGAGGTGCATCATCAGAGCTGTGAGAATAATAACAGCTGTGAGCCCGTGCCAGAGGTGCATCATCAGAGCTGTGTGAATAATAACAGCTGTGAGCCCGTGCCTAAGGTGTATCATCAGAGCTCTGTAAATAATAACTGCGTCAGCCCCGTGCGTGAGGTGCATCATCAGAGCTGTGTGAATAATAACTGCGTCAGCCCGTGCCTAAGGTGCATGATCAGAGCTGTGTGAATAATAACAGCTGTGAGCCCGTGCCTAAGGTGCATCATCAGAGCTGTGTGAATAATAACAGCTGTGAGCCCGTGCGTGAGGTGCATCATCAGAGCTGTGTGGATAATAACAGCTGTAAGCCCTGTGCTGAGGTGCATCATCAGAGCTTTGTGAATAATAACTGTGTCAGCCCGTGCCTAAGGTGCATCATCATAGCTGTGTGAATAATACCTGCGTCAGCCCCGTGTGTGAGATGCATCATCAGAGCTGTGTGAATAATAACAGCTGTGAGCCTGTGCCGGAGGTGCATCATCAGAGCTGTGCTGTGAGCCCGTACCGGAGGTGCATCATCAGAGCTGTGTGAATAATAACAGCTGTGAGCCCCTGTGTGTGAGGTGCATCATCAGAGCTGTGTAAATAACTGCGTCAGCCCCGTGCGTGAGGTGCATCATCAGAGCTGTGTGAATAACAACTGTGAGCCCGTGCGTGAGGTGCATCATCAGAGCTGTGTGAATAACAACAGCTGTGAGCCCGTGCCTAAGGTGCATCATCAGAGCTGTGTGAATAATAACTGCGTCAGCCCCGTGCGTGAGGTGCATCACCCACATTGCTCAGGTCACCCAAATTCCTGCACTCTCTACCACACTGCTTTCAAGAACAGCATACTCTTGCACACACTCTCACTGCTCACCAATTCAAAGTTTGCTAAAAATTTTATGCAACGCATTGTCCTACACAATGCCAATAACTCAAACTTTAATGCTGCGAGACCTATTGCATTGTAAATGCTTGTGATATATATTTAGAAAAAGAAAAGGGGAACAGCAATGAAGAGATATTCATGCCAATGTGTTTATTTTTTCTACACTGTAAGTCTTTACAAGAAAGTTAGAATCTCTACAAGTTCCTACACAATCTGATCCACAGTCTTTTTAACCTGACTTGCATTGAACTGATTTTATTATATTTTTGAAAGCTTTTGTATGCGCTTTTGGTGCGCTTAATTTCACACTACAGATTCTGCTTTTATAGTTATCTGTAATGAACATGAGAAAGGCACAGATAACCAAACATTTTTTGCTGTGTCTGTGTCACAAAAGTGATGCAAACCTATGCACATTTTTTTGTTTACTTTCCAGCTCAAAATTTGAGTTCTTTCAAAGAAATGCAAAGAAACCCTGCATTACTCTGCAAAGGGGGACGTTGCATGGGTTGCAGGAGTTAAACATGAGAAATACTTTTATTTCTCCTAATTGTTCCCACTTTGTATATGTGCTGCACTGCAAACGGGGAATTGCATGGGTTGTTTTTGGGCGTTTCCATGCAACCACCATCGTTTTTTGATGCAAACCCCTATTTACTAACCATAGTTGGCAGGGTTTTGTGCCAAAAAATAATACCACTTTGAAACAGGAGCTAAAAGGAGAAATGCTTTTATTTCTCACACGTTTCCCACTTTGCCTGTGTGCTGCACTTCACAACAAACATCTGAAGTGGGAAAAGTTTCAAAGTTGGAGTGAACATAGTATTTGGTACTGGAAAGGTATCCTACCAGTGCAAAACATATGCAAGACTCAAGCAAACACCCTTGCACAATGGTGCAAACGTGCGGGCATGGCACTCAGTAGCCTGATTGTGGGTTAGAGAGCGGAGGAGAATCCCATATCTCTGTAGATTTGCAACTTTTCTCCTCCCTCCTTGTCAAGCGACACAGCGCAGCTACTTGGGTTGCTGTGCTGCATTGTGTAACATTTTTGATTATCTGGCCCAAGGCTTTAAGATGTTTGTGGGAAGAGGGATGTTATACTCGTCCTTTGGCTTTGTTCCTCAATATGGATTGTGAACTCCTTGGTGAATTGCATTATCTTTTTAATGTATAACAGGACAAATTTTAAACCATTTATAGTTCTCCTTGGTGATTAAACAATGCCTCTAAAAAATATATGGTCTCCGATTGGTAGTTGGTGAGCACTGTATACCCTAATGGACCCCAATGCACATCAACAGTGGATTCCATCTATAGTGCATGCAGATGCGGCTGAGTCTTTCTCACACCCTCTGCAACACTTAGGTGCAGCTACACTCCATATGACATATGCCCACTATGTTGTCACATATATATATATATATATATTTTTTTTTTTTATTGGAGCGCTTTACGTGAGCACACTTTTCCCTGTTTGTGCCCGGCGCACCTGAAAACAGGTGCGCCAGGCCCAAATATGGAAAGTGCACCCTTGTATATGGAATGCGCTGCCCCCAGGGCAGCCGCAGACTCACGCTGCCCTGGGGGCACGGCATACCTGTGAAAAACGGTGTGCCTGCTTTAAAGCTTCTCCATGATTTTACAGTGCATGTGGCAACCCACCTATACATTTAAAGGGGATTAGAGATCCCCTTGCAGGCGGATGTGGTCAGTTACTGCACCCACCTGCAAGGGGAAGTCTGGGGTGCCTTTGAGACCCCTTCCCCCCCCTCCAGAGGGCTGCCATCAGGGGTTGCACTGACAGTGCGCCACCTTTTAGATGGCGCATTGTCAGTGCGCGTCCTGGTAGCTTTTTGGCCTCTGCTCCTGCGTTTGAAATGCGGCTCAGGTGCTGAGGCAAATGGATTCAATCATTTGCATTGGGCACGCTCCCATGCAAATGAGTGAACGTCCCCTGAAGATAGCATTGGCACACATAAAGCGCTAGCACTATCGGTATTACAGAATTGGCTGCACAAATGATGCGGTCCCTTCTGTAATACCACAGTGCCGCGGGGGTGAGCGGGCACAAACGCCTGTTGCACCCTCAGGGCACTTATGTAATACAGCCCTTGTTGCATTAAACAATGTCACATTTATTCTTTCTTATTTTAGGCACAGAAAGATTAAGTGATTTGCCCCGAATCACAGGCTTTTCAGCCGATTCTAAGATTCACATCTGCAGCACATCCCCAGCTATCTTACTTCACTCTCTTCACCTAACATCCAATAAAGGTCAAATCACAAAACCATCCTTTCAACCATGAACCAACCATTTGAAACAAAATTCATGCTTCAATTGCCTTGACATTGATATAAAACTGTACATAAATAAGGAAGTCAGACCATCCAGAAATGTGATTTAGGCCTTGTGAGGGACAGACTCAGTGTTACGTAAAAACCAGGACAGTCAATAAAATTGTTGTCCAAAGTCCAATCTACAGTTTATGAATTCTAACATTGTGTTCCAAAACCGGACTTCTTTTATGCTTTCATTTATATTGTTTCTAGGTCAATTTATATTTAATGTAGTCCTGCATTGCGTTTTTAATATTCCTGAAATTGATTCCCAGGTCAAGCCTACATTTTATGCCGACCTGCATTTTAATTTCAAGCTACAATACCAGTATGAACTTCTTACTCTAATCCTTATTTGCATGTATTATACTCGGTGCTTCAAATGGGCCAGTACTGAGTACCAGCACTTTTTTATTTTGAGAGGGAGCGTACTTGCATTTCTCAGAAACAAGCACTTTCTCTGGCACAGAGAACCTGCACTTCTATTTTTCCATTTCAGGCACTGATTTTACTTATTGGAACACAAATCATCACAGTCTGAAATCGTAGTGCTTAATGGGAGAGGAAAACTGATGTATGCATTGCCAGAAAACAGTGCTCAGCTTTTTACTTAAGAAATATTTATTTTTAACTGGAGCACACTTTAGCTTACACTCTGTATTTCTCCTGAGGCAGAAAATGCCTGGATAGTACAGAGCATTTCTTAAAACATCTTCTTGTCATCTGCTCACTGCCTAGAACGTTTGGGGGGCCAAGCATCAAGAAGTGGGTGCTGCCCCCCCCTCCCAGTATCAGGAAGCACACGTTTTGAAACGGGGCTTAATCTTCATGTCAAGACCTACTTCTTCATGTCAAGACCTACTTGCTTGCTTACCTAGTAGTAGGAATACTATTGTCCTTTCACCATCATTGGACACCAATCACTTGGGTCTATTGTGTAATTGACATTAAAGCCCTAATTGAGAGTATGGCTTCTGATCTGCTGGCCCACAAGGTCAGCGTTGTCTATGGCATACACCCCCTTGGCAGACCACCTGCAATATTTACAGATCCCCCACAAACACATAGGGACCACTGAGACTCCAAGCAAACTACAGATGCTGATGCAGCTGAAGCCACTAAAATGTAATGTAAATGTAAATTGATAATTGTATAGCGCACTACTCACCCGCAAGGGTCTCAAGGTGCTTGTACGAATACCGCTGTGGAACCAATCCTGGCTTTCCCTGTGAGGTGTCCACTACTGGGCACCCCCAAGATGGCGACCAGGCATCCTTAGTGTTGTGGGGGCCGTTGTGGAGATTAAGCAAGCTATTTCCCAGAGTTGCAGAGTGGGACTCCATGATTGGAATAGGCACCGAGGTGAGCATTATCAGTTCCGTGGAATTTTGAGCCCAAGACCCGCCGAGGCGGGGAATTGAACCCTGGTCCCGGGCTAGACCTCTGCATCAGGGTCTGCCGCTCTAACCATTGAGCCACACTTCTCCAAATGTAGTAAAACTGTGCCATGTTTGGCAATAAAGCAACAGCCCTGTCGGACTCCGGTCAGGGGCCCATGGAGCCAGCAGTGGCTACTGGACTTCAACCATGGTGGTTGAGACCATTTGCCACTGGAGTCCCAGGGCCCATACTACTAGGACTGTGAAGAATTTACCAAATTCAGCTTTTTGTACTGTACTCTCAGAGTAGTGTGGGCTGGTAGATATATGCTTTTCAGGGAGGCAGTTTAAGGTGCTCGAGCTCAGCACTCAACAATCAATCAACAGGGACAACGCCAATGTCCAGCCCATTAGTTGTCTAACTGCTACAGTCCACATTAGTACACAAACTAGCGTCCATTGATATGATTCTTATTCGTGGTGGTCCGCCCCTTAGTCACCTTCAGTAGTCCTTTCTAGGAGTACCTCTATATGAGGGTCGAGCATCCTTGGAAAACAGGTAAAGCGTGAATGGAGCGCAGGTGCATCCTTTCTGTGCTCTCGAATTCAAATGTGCTCTCATATCAAGTGGTGCCTCCCGTGAACTGGATAGGCAAAGATTAAGTCCTGGTTCATCTGCTGTTGTGGTCGTCAGAGAGCAAGAAGTTCATAAGACTTTTGGGTCTGAGAGAGAAATCCTCACCCTCCACCTTGTGCTAGGCCAGGCGTGGGGCATGTACAATGGATCCCACTGCCTCCTTACTTAGTTTCATTCACAAATACATTTTATCAACATGTATGTTACACACACTACAAATGTTCAAGCACTTGACTTACACACACCATGCCAGTGCAAGACTATAGTGCATAATGGCCTCCGGTACTTAAATCTTCAAGCATAGGGATAGTTTCTCTTGGCAAGCTGCTTATGGCGTCACTGTAACTCCACTTGGTGGTTCACTGGGAATAGTTACAGGGCAACCATCTGAAGTCCTTATTAGTCTGCTGACACCGTATTGCTTCTGGGGTGGTTAATTCATGCTCCACATCTGTTGTTGAGGGGTTGCTCCTTTTTTGTGCCACATCTCTAGGTTTCACCCACTGCTGACTCATCCGAGTTCTTCTAGAGCGCTCTCTGCAGCACTGTTTCATTACTGTATTATGGAACAGATCTAAAACTTTGTTCCCCAATAACTTAAGCAAAAAAAAGGCCTGCCTTTGTTGCGGTCATCTGGTCTAGGTTGGTGATGTTGCATACTGACAAAAGTGCTGATCTTTCCCTTGTCACAAAACTTGGCAATGCATCTGCTGGCCATAACTCTGCTTGCTCACCCATTTCACAAACAAGTCCCTTTCTGTTTTTCACATCACAAGCGTGCTCAGCCACAGAGCAGACATACTGAACAGGTGTCTCCATTTGCCTAAAAAAATAAATGATGAATCGAGCAGTCCTCAACAAAATTCTCAATATCTGGTGACATTAAACATGGATTTCCTCACTATGCAAATTACAAGAAAATGCCGTAACTTTGGCTGTTCTATGGAGCATCCTTGGGGATGGTTTTATGTTGAACTCTGTATTCCTTTCCAAGCCTACTTAGACATGTCCCCTAGAAAACCAAAGACCTTGGAGCGATTTCAGGTTTCTGTGTATTTACAGCCTGGCCTTGCAACATCTGGTTCACGAACATCACGCATATTTGAGGACAATATTCAGCTACCTAGAGGCCAAACTATCCAATTCTATACAATCAAATGATCCTCCAATCCTTATTACAATTTCTCGACCTAAAACGGTTTCCTTCACCTACCTTTGCCTCTTCTCTGGCAATTGGGATGTCCTGGTAGCTGTTTTTCCTCACCATTTTCGAGGAGGAGACTCTTTGATTTAAATGTTATTTGGCTAAGGTCAGCAATTTATTATGGCCTGTCTGGATAACCTGTTGGTAGCAAATGGAACCTCCAGATGTAGGCCCTGGAGTCCTACTCTAGGCTCTTGAATGCTGCTCAATTTGCATCCGATTCCCGCTGTTAACCATGTTCTTTTCGACTTTCACCAACCTTTCAAACCAGTGGCCTACTTAGTCCAGCAGCTGCATTGTATACACCCTGAATAATCTTTGATTGGACCGGGTAGTACTTACTCACACTTGACTTCATGGAACCACAGATGATCGAACTTCTCCGCTGTTACCTCCTGGTTGTTTTACTTTTCGCAGTTCTAACATTGTGAGGTTATGCCTCCAATATAAAGGCACAGTTTACCAGTCTAAACTTTAAATAAAAAGGCTTATTAGGTCTCACCTAGCGTTGCAGTGCATGCGCTGTTCTCTGTGAGGCATGCGCAGCTCTCTATGCGAGGCATGCAGTATACGGTTTAGCGGGGGAAGATCCGCCCACTTTCCGCCCATGTTTGTAATTGGCTTAAATTCTAAATGTTGCATTGTGATTGGTTTTCGGCTTATTAGTCCCGCCTCCTGGCCATGTCATCATTTTTGTCCTTCCATGGGTATCGCCCCCTTTACTTTTGAAAACTGTTTTGTTCCCCTGCCTCCCCCCGTTCCCTCCTGCAGACTGATTTCTCAGCCCACCACCACCCCCCTCCTGGTCATGCCTTCTTGGAAGCCCGCAATTCCGTTGAAAATGCAATAGGTCTCGCGTAAATACGAGTCCTTTTGCATTTTAAATGCTTGTTTGTTGTGTGATTGGTGGGTGAATTCGCACTAGTTTTTTGTCTCGCATGCACGCGATGCCTTGCCTCATACGCAAGTACGCCATAAGAGTACAGCATAGCAGTTTTATCTGGCGCAGAAGCTTCAGGTGACTCAACGGAAAGGGGGCCCAGCCAAGCCAACATTGGAAGCCAGCATCCATGTTGACAGAACTAAGCCACCGCGGGCGGCAAAAGTCAACAGTCAAGGCTCGGGCAGATGAATGGAAATCATGTTTTCTGTAACGTGGGGGACTCGGTTAACACCACAACTGTCCCATTCACACCTTTACTCTGGCAGAATCATCTCTGTCCATAGTGAGTACAATTTCTCACATTGGAACAGCGACACGCATCTTCGTTTCCCGCCAGCCCTTTGACATCTCTCCACAAACCACACACACACACACGTATCGCTCTCTCTGGCATCCGCCGCAGAGAGCAGGCACAACAACAACTGCAGCATCAGCAGTCTGACAAAAACATTATCCTTCTGCTGCTAAAAAATCCAGTAAACCTCTGCACAGGGAGGAAATTAATCTCTTGTCTCTTCGGCTAACGCCTGGCAGCCCACGTGACCGCTGCCACAGTAAATTCAAATCATTAGTCTCCTCACCCCATCAAAAAACTCCTTAGCAATGGAGACCTCGCAGGAGACCATCAGCGCAGAGCACTGCCTTCCCAATTCCCAGCTGAAAAATGGTGCCGCGGAAAACGAATTCTACTTTTAATAATCTCATCAGGACCAGAGGCTGTGATAAATTATACAGGGAGCATGTGTGAGGAGCCGTGCCACTGGAGGGAAATCGGGGGAGAAAGGGGGTGGGGGAGCAAGGAAAGTGGGGGGTGGGGGTGGGGGGGGGAGCAATAAATCAAAGCCCAAGTTTGACAAACTTTCCCGAAGATAAATAATGACTTACAAACTGGATTAGTTGTAAAGTCACGGCCCAGCGAGCAGCCGCGCCACTACTATCTGCCTATGCAGAATGAACGATTTGCAGCTCCACCTCTCATTAGTTTCCTTTCTCTTGTAGTGCATGTTTTTTTTTCTGCTGTATCCCCCACCTTTTCCAGATTTTTTTTTTTTTTTTTTTTTGCTGCTGCTTTTTTTCCATTTTTGGTTTTTGTAAGTGCTCATTAAGGCGACAGTGAAAGAGTGGAGGGCTTGCTTAGAGATATCTTAATTTTTTGTTCGTGCTTTCAAACCCTGCATGAGTGCATCAATTTGGATTTTCCTCACTGCTTTCGGCTGACTGGCCACTGTAATGGCAAAGACCTGGTTCCCTTAAGCATCTCAGTGTAGTAGTATTAACCTACACAGAACACTCCACCATCCCTTCAAACTGGTTACCCATTGACACACCTACCCTCGCCATTCCGTTCCCTGGCCTGTTTCCAGTCTGTTATTTGAATGGGATGCCCTCGAAAGTCCTCCTTTAAAAAGAAATGTGGATCTCTTGCTTGCATTCAGAAAGCACACAGGCGAGAATGCAAATATATTTTCTGATGTTCTCGAAACAAAGCAGGCCTTTCCAGAAATATGGGATGGGGTTTTATTTAGAATCCTTCCGGGTCAAATAAACTCGTAGCCTCAATCCTTGGGCACCGTAACACTGGGCACAAAAAACTGCCTGAGGGATACCGTTTATACACGACGTCGTTGTGTCCCTGTGGAGTGTTTGTGGTTCATTTTAAGTGTTTCCTTGTGTGTTGGGGAATAACGTGCAGTAACAGCCTTTGCGATCGGAATTACTGCACAGTGCTCACTTTTGAGGATTTATTGCCGCACGTGATGGAATTTGCATATGCAAAAGAGAATAAAACCCGGGGCCAAGCGCATTTTATGCAAGAGGTGTTATCTAAAATCGGATGCAAATATACTGCCACACTTCTAATCACTGCCACATAGTCCATTGAAGTAATATAAGATAATATAATGCATGTGTAAACACGTATAAGATCCCAATGAATATCCAGGACGTATTTGCTGTCATAATATCATCATGTCTCTGATGTGC
Organism: Lissotriton helveticus; assembly: GCF_964261635.1. Lineage (NCBI taxonomy): Eukaryota > Metazoa > Chordata > Amphibia > Caudata > Salamandridae > Lissotriton > Lissotriton helveticus. The sequence continues at coordinate 421,932,934 of NC_136057.1, forward strand.
ACTGCTGCTTCTACTCGCTGCTGGTCATATGTTTGTTTTTGTTTTTCCTTGTGCTCGCTTTTTCACTAAAATCAATAAAATTGGTTATAAAAAAAAAAGATCCCAAAGGCGAGACAGATCGTATTGCAAATGCTTGTTTTTAATTTGAGCTTTGAACTGAGATTCCACCCCTTCAAATATGTCTTATAAGGCAGGACACATTACCTCTCTTCCTGTTCTTAAAAGACAGACTTTTGCTGACTCGAAGTTGAATACACCCAACCTTTTCTTAAGGAGAAAAGTTTTGTTACTGTAGTCTGTTGTGAATGGCTCCTGCTTTTTTAAAATCCTGACACCTCCCCTCATTACCTCCTGCAGTTTCTGACCTGACCAGCATAAATGGAGTATGCGATGGGAGAACTGTAAGCGAATCCTAATTCAGAAACGCACCTTTCATTGCATTCTTAACCAGGGAGGAGAATACAGTGGGCTAGGTGACGCTCCATTCATGTGTAAATGTAGAACCTTAATTAAAGAATCGGACAATTTTCAAGTTTCAAAAGGAGCCTTATATGTGAATCACAGAAACATGAACTTGGCAGCAGCATGTCAAATTGTGGAACTTGCTCTCTGTGTTTTATACTCAAAATAAGGCGTGATAATACAAATCCAATCATATTACAGATAAAGTGATTTCTTCATCATACATGATGAGCTGTTGATCAAAGGAGAAAAAAATGTTGCACAAGAATTGAGGATGCAACTAATCACTGTGGTATGACATCTCGTGATCCAAGATGGTGCCATGTGGGATATCCACATGCTGGCCGTTGAGGCCATCCAGCGTGTCACAAGACCATATTTGCACAATCCCTTCCAAATCAGACTCTGGCAATTGGCCTTAGCTGTATGTGGCCATCAACGTATAAAATTACCAAGAAAAACATAGCAAAAGCTTGTCACATCCACTTGTGGCTTGGTCATTTCTCAAGGCCTTGCCATTACAGCAAACGTACAGACGGTTCAGGTTCACTTGGAGGCAAAGGGCTGTGTACCCTCTGCAGGCCTGCTCCCATTGAGTGTCACATAATGGAACCTGAAATAAAAACTCATTCCACATTCCCTCCTGTGACATTCAATAGTGTCATCTGATCAAATTCAATGGCTATTATTTCCTTGCTCTATGCTTCCCGGGCCTACACATTTTATTTGGGATGCATCATTCTTGCTTCCGGCCTTCCTCGTTCCTGGTCAACCGCAACAATAGTTCCCATATTTAAAAAGGGGAACAGGGACAACCCCCAGTGTTATCGCCCTATTTCGTTCATTGATGTAACGGTCAAAGTTTTGGGAAGCGTGATTTTAACACCTCTAATGGATTGGGCGGAGGAACATCAGATTATCACAGATGTCCAGTACGGGTTTAGGCCGGGAGATCAACGACAGATCAATGTTTAAATTTATATTTATTGGTGGCTAAATACACCATAGCCAGTAAGGAGGCAGTATATTTAAGTTGTATGGATCTAACCGCAGCATTTGATCACGTTAACAGAGAGAAGTTGTGGGCTCTTATGAGTACACTGGGGGTTGAACAGGGCATAATAAATATATTTAGAGGATTACATTGCAACACCTCCGCAAAAGTTAGATATAATCGGGAGGGGGGTTCCACAACATCTTTCCCCTGTACTAGTGGGGTTAGACAGGGATGTATTTTGTCCCCTTTCCTGTTTTCCCTGTATATTAATGGGCTAGACCAGGCTTTAACTAAATTGAAGGTGGACTCGCCGAGAGTTGGAACAATAGCTGTCCCTGTGCTGCTTTACGCAGATGATGCGGTGCTTCTAGCACGTATCCCGAAGGGACTCCAGCGTCTGATAGACGGTTTTGTCAGTTTTATGTACACGTTAAATTTATCGGCCAACCTGACTAAGTTCTATGTCATGGAGGTAGGGAACAAACCTTGCAAGAAGTTTATTTACAAAATAGGTGACCATAGCATAGGGAAGGTGCAGACTTTATCATACTTAGGCATTTTATTTGATGGGCTTATAAATGTTAAAACTCTAATTGAGGAGCGTTGTAGTAAGTTAGTGTCCTCCACAGGTTCAATCATGAATTGTGGTTGTAGGCTGGGTCGGTGGTCACCTGAGCAAGTGGTGAATTTGTATAGCTCGATCTGTTGCTCTAAAGTGTTATACGGGGCTGAAGTTTGGGGCTATAGCGATCTTCACCAGCTACAGATAGAGGAGAATAAATATTTGAGAAAATTGCTCACAATTCCACAATGTACTTCTCCCTATATCACTCACGAGGAATTGGGAATGGTTTACATCGAGGATTTGGTTCAGGTTAAACCAATTACGGCCTGGCTTAAGATCTGGGTTAACCCAGAGGCTAAACTGAATAGACAAATAATTATGGATTGCCTCAGTAGGGATAAAGGGATGAGCATCCCATGGTTGAAGTATGTGAAGTCTTCTTTAGAGGGAATTGGGTGTAAGGACCTCTTTCTAAATCCGAGTGCAATTACTAGCCAGGACAAGAACAGAGTGAAGAGGATGTTTTGTAATCATGTAGCCTCTCGAAGAGCAGCACGGGAAGGAGGCAAACACTCTGTTCGCGTTCACAGCCTGTTGAAGACCTGTGAGGGTATGGAACCCTACTTAGCCCTCATGTCAAATGCGCAGGATAGATTTTTAATCACTCGTTTTAGGCTCAACCTTTTACATCATTTAATGGTAGATCCGCCAGGTTTTACTTTAGGTTTTACTTTAGCTGTTGAGCAGAAGTGTCCCTGCGGCTGCGACTATCGGTACCCTCAGGATACCCTTCATTTTGTATTATTGTGCCCATTTTATTCATTGCCAAGGCGACGTTTTTTATTAAGTATTTTAAAACAGGCCAAGTTTAGGCATGCCAGGGTTGCCTTATTATTCTTGCAAATGGCCAATGACCCTAGGACGTTGTTTTGTATTGTGAACTTTTTGAAGCTACCACTCAAATAAAGATAACAATGGGGACTTGCTGAAATAGGTTTTATGTTTTTATAGGCTATCAATTGTTCGTACGAGAAAGGCACAATTATTTGTAATTGATCGTGTTTTTAAAAAAAATATATCTATGTACTTGTATTATTATGCACTTTTATGGTATTTTCTAAATGCCGAATAAAGTATATGATTGATTGATTGAGTGTCACGTAATGGAACCTGAAATAAAAACTCATTCTACTTTCCCTCCTGTGACATTCAATAGCGTCATCTAATCAAATTCAATGGCTATTATTTCCCTGCTCTATGCTTCCCGGGCCTACACATTTTATTTGGGGTGCATCATTGTACATCGTTTCCCCATTCACCCCACCAGGCAACCTGGGAATCCCATGACCTTCCTTTCTGTATATTTCCTAGGGCATCCGATAAGTCCTCATTTATGCTATTACTATCATGAAATTCCCCTAGTGGTGGTGTAATTTTTCCTAGGCCTGTCCATATGATACTACGCCATTGGCCATTATCCCGTGCCTCATCATTTCCACATCTTGCTCCATGCCTTGCTTCAGGCAAATGTTGCATGGCAGATAAAAGTTAGCTCATTCACTTTTGGACATCATTGGAGGCAGAACCCCAAGCCCCAGGCTCCTCCACCTACAGTAGGTGGTCCAGCTACATCTGCGATGACTGCTTGCACAGTAAGACACCACAGACTACTGTAGCGTGGGATGTGCCATTCACTTTTGGGCATTACTGGGGCCAGGACCACTTGCCCCAGACTCCTCTACCCACCAGGAAGCAGTCCAGCTACACCTGCGACAACATGGTGCACATAAGGTGCAATGGGCTACCGCTGCATGAGACGTGCCCTAGCAAAGATTGGTCCTAGTGCAGGCCAGCCTACACCCTTCCTCAGCTGGACTAGGCTGGGCTACCCCTCTTGAACCCAACATTCCGTTTGTTTCTCCATCAGGGTCCCTGAGAGCGATATACATGGGGAAGAGGAAAATAACGGTGGTCACTGAGAGCGATATACATGGGGAAGAGGAAAATAACAGCCTCGACCAAGCTCAATAAGTATCGCTCCTCCATGTCCTTAATGTTTGCAATAAACTGAGAAATGTAATGTGTGGAAGAAAGACTGAGGGCCGTACTGCAAGCATTGACACAGCCCTTGGCCACTTACTAAGTTTGGGAGTCTACACATTGTGACTCAACAGGCGAGGCACCTAACTCTTGTGTTTTTAATGGTGACTTACCAATTACAGCTGAAAGCAAACCGTGTGGTACGTCTGACCTTGTGAGCTTCCCACCTCCTAAAAAGTAGAAAAGCACAACATATTTAACGAATACCCATAAAAAACAGATCAACCCTGGGAGCTAAGCACTTACCCCAGGTTGTGAAACAATTAGCAAACAGTTATATTAAGTTATGTGATGGGGCGCTTAAATCATTTTTAGATCCTATATTCTCGTCACTCAGGGCCATTGAAGTATTCCATAAGGAGCTAGTAGAAAGAGGATCTCATAAATTATCTCTCAGTGGTCCAAAGAAATTGGGATTTGATCACAGACCCAGTGAAATCACTCAACGCTCTGGCAAAACAACTGCAGACCCTTCTACAGCTGGCGGTTTGGAGGCCCCTCGTGGTACATTCGTTCTTAATAGTTCTACATCTTCGTCCAAAGGTACCCAAGAAATGCCTCAATTGAGGTATACTCCGTCTCAATCACATGCAGCTACAACAAAATTTCGGAACTGCTCCTCTTCTCCTACATACTCAGATAATCCGTCACACTCCGAGGCCTTGCAATTGCCTCCAGGAGCTACCCCCCTAGTGATTGTTCTCAAAAACTCCTCCAGAATTGAATCTTTCATAGATTCACATGCTTGTATCTTCCCCGTCGTCATGGTGGGAGTCTCGCAGTAGTTAGGAAAGTAGGGCTATAAGAGTACATTGTAAACCACCAAAGGGAAAGGAAAAACCTTGACCTTTGTCAGCATCTTTATGTAGGTCCAAACTTTGCCCAATCAGAGACGAGCCCTAGACCTCAACTCCCCTGCAGAGCCATCAGACCTTAGATTTCTAACCGTGCATCCGGTGTAAGGGAGTCTCCCTGAGCTCTGCTCAGTTTGTCAGTGAGTGAACTTTTGAACCTGCTAGAATTCACCTTAAGGTATTGTTTTTTTACATTCTTTGCTTCTAAGATGTCAGACGGAGCTAAGAAAAGGCTTTTTACACCTTGTAGATCTTGTGGGAAGGCAAGACTTTTCTCTGAAGACCCCCACAAGGATTGTCTTTATTGCCTTTATTCCAAAGATACAGCCAAGGACTGTAAATACTGCAGAACTTTTTCAGCCAAAACTCTAAAGATTGTTATTAGGGCTCTAGAAGAAAAAATCCAGATCGGGTTCTGGTTTGGATGTTGAAGAGAGTCCTGGGCCATCCTCACCTGAGAGGAAACGTAAAAATGAGGGCTCTACCTCATTAAAGGCTGATCCCAAGAGATTGAAGGCCGAAAAATCATCTTCTGCCTAAAAAGCAGCCCTTAAGCTGAAAGAGTCTGGCCTGAAGAAGTTGCTGCTTCTCTGCCTGTAACACCTCTTAAACAGGCTACGTCGTCATAAAAAGCTCAGTCGACGGACCCGTCATTGAGAACTTTAGCCAGGTCCCCATCGACGTCTATGGCGACAAACGCAACAACGACGGCTGTGGTGACGGCCTTGTCGACGAATCCAGTGACGACTATTTCCTCTTCGACTGCATCATCGCCGGCACACACAACAATTACCACTAAGTTGATGATCACGTTTACGGCCCAGTCGACGGCAGCACCATTGAGGACTACGCCGGCCCCGTTGCCAGACACTTTTTCGACGACTATTTTTAAATCCCCCTTTAAGCATCCCTCGATCTCTTGGACACATACTTCCACATTCCCATTTTCCCATTCACACAAAGCATCGCCCATTCCTGAGGTTCGAGGTGGCTGGGGATCACTACCAGTTCAAAGTTCTGCCCTTCGGCCTTCGTTCAGCCCCCAGAGTTTTCACAAAATGTATGGCTATGATAGTGACGTTTCTGAGACATGCATCCTGTTGAATCCGAATTGTCGGCTGCACATGAGGCCTCTCCAGGAGTAGTTGGATATGCAGTGGATTCAGGCGCAGGGCTCCTTGGAAGACACCATCCTTATCTTTCAGACAATAAAACTGGCTCTGTCATGGAGGGAGAAATAATGCAATATCGCTCTAGGCCTCCTATTTCAGGCAATACAGCCCAGTTACGTTATGACCACGGATGCCTCAATGGACGGTTGGGGGGGGAACGGTAGAGGAATCTTCAGGAGTTGCAAATCCATGGAAAATGGTCTGTGCAAGTAACGCAACTGCACATTAATCTTTTGAAATTGAAAGCAGTTTTCCTGGGACTGCCAGCATTCCTTCAGAGGATCCAAGGCTCCTCTGTTCTGGTAAGAACAGACAACTCCACTACGCTCTATCTTGCCAAACAAGGGGGCACCATGTCTCTCACGTTATCAAACTAGGCCCAGGAAATTTGGAGATGGCTAATTCAGCACAAAATAAAGTTGCAGATAGAGCATGTTCCAGGCGTGGACAACGACTTGGCGGATGCCTTAAGCAGAACCAATTCCCAGTGTTACGAATGGGAGTTAGATTGGAAACAACTACAGCGAGCGGTCAAACTGTGGGGTACTCCAAAGCTGTATCTCTTCGCGACAGCAAGCAACAGGAAGTCCAAAAGGTTCGCCAGCAGGTTTCCTCAGACCAACTTTTGGGGAAACGCTCTGCAGATGCAGTGGACAAGGATGTTCGCCTACACTTTCCAGCCGTTTCCCCTCATCCCAAAGGTGTTGAGCAAAATGAAAAAAGAAGCATGTCATCTCATTCTCAAAGCTCCGGCATGGTCGAGGCAGTTTTGGTTCCCAGAGCTTCTCCTATGATCGATATCTCTGCACATTCTCTTTCAACCATTGCCGAACTTACTGTCCATGGACAATGGTCAGATTGTTCATCCTCAGATAAAAATCTGAGTTTATCATCTTGGAACCTCACGACAATGAATTCTCCAGATTGCATGTCCATCCTTCAGCAGGCTAGAGCTTCGTCCACAAATAAGGCATATGCTGCAAAATGGGAGAGATTTTGTCAGTGGTGTGTAGAAAAGGACATACATCCTTTACTCTCGACCCCAGAACAAGTATTGCCTTACCTACTTCATTTGGCAAAGCCAAAGTTGGCTCATTCATCAATCAAAGTACACCTGGCTGTAATTTCCAGGTTTCGTAGAAAACCGGGGAAACTCTTGCTGTGGTTAACGAGAATTGTTAAAGAGTTTATGAATGGACTCCTCCGAGTTTTTCCATCCTTAAAGCACCCAGCAGTTCCTTGGGAGTTGAACACAGTCTTAGCCCAATTGATGAAATCATCCCTTTGGGTAAATCTAGAAAGCTGACTTAAAATACGTGTCTTTGAAGACAGCTCTTCTATTGGCCCTCACATTGGCTAGAAGAATTAGTGAGATTCAGGCTTTCACTGTGGCTGAAACTTTTCTTCAGTTCAAGCAGGACAAAGTAATTTTGAGAACAAACACTCACTTTATACCTAAGATTTCAACTTCTTTTCACTTGAATGAGCCGGTAGTGCTCACAATGTACTTTGGAAATCCTTCAACCCCTGCTGAAAGAGCGTTGCATTCTTTAGACGTAAAGAGATGCATCAAATTCTACATCCATAGGACTAAGACTTTCAGGAAATCGGATCAGCTCTTTATATTTTGTACTTCTCCCAGGAAAGGGCAGGCCCTTTCAAGGAGCAGCATTGCACGTTGGATCTCTTCTGCAATTGTTTTCTGCTTCACCAAAGCTGGAAAGCCTCTGTCCGCAAAGGTGTCTGCACACTCCACAAGGAAGACGGAGCCTCTACAGCCCTTCTTGCTGGGGTATCACTTTCAGACATTTGTAGATCGGCAACATGGTCCAACGTACATATGTTCACCAAGCACTACTGCCTGGATTCAGCATGGAAAGCAGATGCAGCAGTGGGCCAAGCTGTCCTGAAGCATCTGTTTGCTTGAGGTACAGTCTATTTATTTATTTACTTATTTATTTGCATATGGTTATATATACACATATGTTACCTATGTTGTACTTGGTTTCACAGTTTTAATGTTTATAGTCATTGACTTGGTTTTTGGGTGATGCTTATGAATCTACATGTTTACGTATGGTTTTAAATTATTAGTCCATTCTCAGAGCGTTACAATGTACTCCTATAGTACTACTTTTCTAACTACCGCAAGACTCCCACCATGACGACGAGGAAGATACAAGCATGTGCATCTATGAAAGATATCAATACTGGAGAACCACAGTGTACAGGTAAGTAACTTGTTTTTACACTCCTATCCAACTGAAAAACAAAGTTTCCAAGTGGATGGAAAGGGCACTTGGAAACCGCTTTAGCTTCAGTGCTCGGAGTACATCAGATTCGGACTGCTTTCTGGTCTCACTATTAACTGGGCCAAATCGGTAATAATACCACTGACATCTATTACTGATCCCCCATGCATGGAGTCCCTCTGGTCTGGACAGCTGAACCAGTTAAATACCTAGGCATCTGGGTGCACAAGGATCCCGAAAAATGTTGTAACAGAAAACTATGGCAGGGCGTGTGTTTCTCTAGAGAAACAAGTGGACAGGTGGATTGCTTTACCACTTTTCCTAGCCGATTGCATTGTGAATATCAAAATGGTCATTCTCCCACGTTTTTTATATTTATTCTGTAATATTCCTATAAAGCTAACACAGCAGTTTTTTAGTACCGTGCGGGCCTCTCTGATTAGACTGGTCTGGGGAGGCAAGCGGGCTATAGTAACCTGGGCTACACTTACGCTCGATTACGCCAAAGTGGATATAGTTCTCCCGACCTGTACATATATTATCTTTGTGCTCAAGCACAGTATGCATACTATTGGTTCCGCCCACATGATAATACCCCACACATGGTGGTAGAAGATGGAGACGCTAACCCGGTTCCCCTACACAGCATTATCACACATGCATGTCGTGGCACACCAAAACATGAAATCAATACACTGGACACGACTATTGCGGCCTGGCAATCTATAGGCAAACTTGCAAATAAGCTCCCTATTTACACCACGGCATTGCCACTGACGCATCATGCAGCGCTATCTGTTACACAAGAGGAGAGCCCCCTATGGTCATTGAAAGAGGCAGGTATTGATACCCTGCAAGACCTCTACCCCAACTGGAGTTTCATCACCCCTGAGGAGCTCCAATATATTACCAACCCTACACCACTATTTCAGTTCACCGTGCATACACTTCGGCAAGCTGTTCGGGCACACTACACTGCATATCCAGCCCAGCCGCCAACCCTATATGCTCTACAACTACTATTGGTCGTGCCCACCTGGAAAAAGCTTGTTACCAAAATCTATAGGGCTGTGTGGGATGAGAGAGCTGTGGATCCGAACGGAAGTCTCGCCCGCTGGAATCACAGGGCGCCCGCCCCGACGACATCAGAGTGGGGACATATATGTCACCTCACTAGTACCCTCACACCAACCGGTAACTTGCGTATTATACATTTTATATACATTCATCAGGTCTATCACACACCGTCCAGATTACACAGATACTGCCTACGTGACACTAGCAAATGTAAAAGGTGCGGCCAACTGGACGCTGACTTCTGGCACTTAGCTTGGGATTGTAGGCTGGTTTTCTTTTTTTGGGAAAGATGTATTGAAACAGACACAGGAAATTGTGGGGATTGAATTTAAGTGTACACCGTTGGCTTGTTTACTATGTTATGTTCCTCAGCTAAAGGGAACTCCGGGCAAATTTGTGCTTATTGCATTATTGATGGCCCGACGTCGGGTGGCTCTGACTTGGGTGAGCTCACTCACCCCTGAAAACAGCACACCGGGTTAAAGATATGGTGAAGTGTAAGGAAGACATCAAATTATATGCAGAAGAACTTCCAACATCGTCCAAACCAAAAGACATTTGGGAACCATTACGCCAATATCTCCAACAGCAAGCACAAACCAGCATCCAGACCACAGTAGACTGATGACCTTTGCAATGCGGACTGCATTATTATATATGCTCAAATGTTAGGCATTATTGATACATAGTAACGATCAATCACATGGTGTTTGTATGGTTATTCAAAGTTTGAACTGCCTTGCATGGCAGTACTGAGGCATACGTAAATGTGACACTTCAATAAAAAAGATAAACCAAAAAAAAGTATATAGAAAAAAGAAAATACTTATCTTAGAGTTCTTCAGAAGTCATCCTTCTCTTCTGGGCTCTTAGAACTCATAAAAATAGTCACACAAGTAACTCCTGCAAAAAGAGAGACCAACTATATTAATTGATGTGTGAATGTGACCAACAGTTCTGAAGATAAATACTTAACTTACTAAGACCACTTACTTGGAATAGTATTGAGCAATTACATAAGAAGTATTAATAGCCAATTGTACATACTATAAATACATAAAAAAAACAGAAGAGGAGTTAAAGCCATAGTCTCTTGGGGTATGTAGATAGATATGATTATAATAAATTTAAATGTAGGAAATCATAATGTACAACTAGTGACAGTCAGAGGAAAGTGAGTAATGCTTGTTATGTATTTTCCTTTTTAGTTTCTTGCTCTTGCAATAGAATACATATAAAAAAAATATTGGCGCAAGTAAACAGAGTAGGACACACCAAAAGCGATAGAAGAAAACCTGAAGACCTGACAACGCTGTCTCTTCTTTTCTCTTCATCCCCTTTCCCCTCTTGGGGCACTCCTGTTATCCAATTATATATTGGAGGGCAAAAAGGGTTCCAGGAAGGACATTGGGACTAGTCATCATTCTGCTTCTGTGTAAATTGTTACTTCGCCCTAACAGAGTGAACTGCCCACGTTGGATCTTGCTTCCAAGCAGAATGGCTGAAGGTTTTGATAGTCAAAATCTGGGAGAGATTTTAGAAGTGCTTTAAAAGGAATAAGTGACAGAGAGGAAAAATAAAAACCTAAGACAAGAGTTAGTTGCCTCAAGTAGGAAAACCAAAGATTTGGCTTTGAAAATGCGTGGAATAATTTCTGTAACTAGTTTCAGGTTTCCATCATCAGAAGAGGAAGTGTTAGAAATTGGATTTCTGGTTGGGTAAGGCTTGCGCCAAAGCCAGGCAGAAACCATCACTCTAGTCAGGGCAAGGGAGTTACACGCTGAAGATCACCCCTACTCACCCCCTTGGTAGCTTGGCACGAGCAGTCAGGCTTATCCCAGAGGCAATGTGTAAATTTGCGCAACACACACACTGCAGCAACACACTAGGTACACCACAAAAGAAACTCCACGCAAGGTTATATATAACAATAGCCTTTGTATTATCCAATACATATTAGAATAGTAATCACACAATTTACACTGTGCCAGTTGGCACTAGAAAATATTTACAAGGGATCATATACACATGACGGGGCCAATTGGGCCCTGTCCGAGCCATCACAAAGCACAAATAGTAAAGGTAGAACACAACCAGTAATTACTGGCAAAATACTGTACTATGCATTATATCCTGCAACATAAATCACATTAAGCAATCCGCATCACCTTAGGCGTAAAACGCATCAGCAGCCAAACTTAGAACTATAAATCACATTAGGCAATAAGCAGCACCAGCATAAACACAGTATGCAATAACCCCATAAGCTTAAGCATCAGAGGCATAAATCATGGTGCATAAATCATATTTGTCATAGGCACTCCATAAATCAGATTAGGGCCTTGCGCCCTTCCAACCTAACACTGACCCCCTGGCCAACTGCACTTCTCTCTTGGGCTTCAATGCCCTATGTCCAAAATGCCAGGGCTTGGCTTACAATGCAGTAACATCACAGCACGCACACTCTGCTGGGGCAGGGCAGAAGTGTATCTCACTTATTTATTTATTTATTACGATTTGTAGAGCGCAGAAATACCCGGGGGTGTCTCTGCGTTACGGACTGCCGTGTGTGGATCCTGATAGAGAGCTTATTGATTGACCAACCTGGTTTTTAACATTCTTCTAAATGTGAGAAGAGATTGACAGGATCTGATCTCCAGTGAGACCGTGTTCCAGAGTTTAGCCGTGGTGACCACAAACCTTCTGTCACCCCAGGAGGCTTTTTTTAGTGCGTGGCACCATTAGCTGAAGGGCAGTGGATGAGCGGAGTGCCCTATTGGGTCTGTGAATTTTTAGGTGGTTGATTAGAAATTCAGGTCCATTGTTGCGAGATGCTTTACAGGCAATGCAAAGTGTCTTTAACTGTATCCAGTTTTTTACTGACAACCAATGGTAGTTCTTGACAATATGGGAGATGGGTTTAAACTTTGGTGTTCCTGATAAAATGCTAGCTGCTGCGTTCTGAACTGTTTGCAGCTTTTGAATGACCCGCTTTTGGGCATTTGCGAACAGTCCGTTGCAGTAGTCTATGGAAGACATAACCAAGGTGCTGACTAAAGTTTTTCCAGCGTTCAGAGGAAGAAATGGCAAAAGTTTTCTAATCATGCGCAGTTTGTGGAATGAGGCAGATGCCACTGAATTGGCATGGGAGAAAAATTTAAGTTTATCGTCAAATGTGACGCCCAGATTCCTGACCTTGGTTACTGGAGTAGGTGGGGGACCCATGGAGGTGGGCCACCAGGTTTGTGACCAGCAAGGATTTAGTTTACCAAAGATAATGGCCTCTGTTTTTTCTGAGTTTAGTTTGAGGCAGTTGCTGCCCATCCAGCTACTGATGGCGAGCATGCCCTTCTGAAAATTAGCTGCAACCCTTTCTCCATTGTCATTTACAGCCAACACCAGTTGAGTGTCATCGGCGTAAGAGGTAAGGCCCATCCCATGAGCCTTGATGACTTTGGTTTGGTCCGACACATAGATATTGAAAAGAGTCGGACTCTGGCATGAGCCTTGAGGTAGACCCCACATGGTAGGGCTAATTGGGCAGAGTGGAAATTGCCTAGATTAACCGACTGAGTGCGGTTGGTGAGAAAGGATTGCAACAGTTCTCTGGCCTTGTGTTGAATCAGCAGAAGTGCGGGCGAATCCCCACGTCGGGATTCCCTCCCAACTCCATCGCAGCCCAGTGCTGCAAATTGTAACAAGATGCTCCTCTTGTCCTGGAGCAAAGGAATAAAGTCAGCATGCCCACGAGGCGCTGGAGTTCCCAAAAGGTCCAGGGAACACAGCTGGGCCCAGGGAGCCCAGCACACCGGGCCCTCCAGCAGGGAGGCAAGCCCTTGTGGCGGTTCCTCCTGGGCCCTAGCAGCACAGGAACAGCACCAAAAAGCATCACCTTTCATGGGGTCACAACCCCTATATTTATATTCCATCTATGCTTTGTCTGCCCTGGCACAGGGGAACCAGCAAAAACTGGTTCAGCGGGGAATTGGAGCACTTTGTTTACAAGGCTCCTCTTCCCCTTTGTCAGGTGGGGGCTCGTCATCAGACACACCACAGGGGGGTGGAGCCAGCATTATGCAGGCTAGGCACAGACCTATTCAGGGACCAGGGAATTCTCCTCCCACTACTCCAAATGCAGATGTCCCATTCAGCCTAGTGCTGACTCACCCTGCCCCTCCTGGAGTCACACACACCTCACCAGCCCCTGTCACTCAAAAGCCAGACATGCATTTCACATCAGGCAGGCAGACACAAAGCACACAGAAATGCCAACTTCTAAAAGCGGCATTTCTAAAATAGTTAGAATAAATCTGCGTACACAATTGCGCAGCATTTATTATTACCATTCCAAATATACCAAACTTGACCATGCCGCTTCTCTCATATCAGGAATTACCACTGAAACACTTATCAGGGAATCCCGAATGCATTCCTATGGAAGGGCAGCCTCACAGTAGTGAGAAACCAAAATGGCTGTTTGTCACTACCAGTACATGTCACACACTTAAGGTACATGTCGTAGCTTTTACCTACAATGCACCCTACCCATAGGGCTAGCTAGGGCCTACCTTAGGGGCGACTGTCATGCAGTAAAAGGGGGGTCACAGACCTGGCACCCACTTTAGGTGCCACGTCACAGCGGCAGTAACGCTGCGCGCACAGTCCCTGCAATGGCTGAGGCCTGAGATAGGGTTGAAAGGCTTCTTTGGTGGGTGACGCAATCAGTCCTGCAAGGCCACCAGTAGCATTTAATTTACCAGTCCTGGGTATATGAGATACCACTTTACAAGGGACTAACAGGTAAGTTAAATAGGCCAAACAGGTGTAGACCAATTTTACCATATTTAACACAGAGAGCACACACACTTTACACTGGAAAGCACTGCTAAAGTGCCCAGAGTCCTAAAACCACCAACACCATGTCAGAAAAAGGCTAGGAGAAAGGCAAAACGTTTAAGGATGACCCTGCAAAAAGGGCCAAGTCCAACAGGAAGTTTTTTGTTTACACCCGACCATGTACCGAGACTAACCACTCAAGTTGTTCACTCTCTACCCCCTCTTAGCTCCTCCCGAGCATTGCAGTGGAGATCCTCAGAAGACCCAAATCTTTTTGTCCTAATGTTACCTTCATTTTATGTAAAACAAAATAGGACCCCTTGCGTATTGGGATATGGTTCCTGGGGCAGGGCAAAAACTATAATTGGAGAAGAATCCATCGGCAACCTTTTTATTAACTCAACAAATCATCCATCTCTCACTCCAATATATATGCAGCCTATGTGCAAGCATTCCATTCAGTTTGTCTTTATATTTGACTTTATTTGTTATATTCTATGTATTTGTAATTTGTTAATTTAACATGTTTATCATAATTTTCATTTTAGAAATCTATAGGGCACATAAAACTCATATAATTCTATTTTCTTGCACTTCATATAGGTAACAAATGTGGGAAGTGTATTTTTTTCCCTTTGTTTACAAACTACTCAGATCATATGCATTTATCCACAACTTTTTATCCAACTAACTTACATTCCTTCATTCCCATTCATACCTTAGATTCCCACTACTTGAAAACATAGATCAGTAACAATTTCAAAGTGTCTTCCACAATCGTATTGGATATTTCTTCATATGTATTCTACTCTATGATGGCAATGACACTGTGGCATTTTCATCAGCTCAAATGTGTGACTTTGGCATCAAAACATCCTTGGCATGCAATTATTAACAAAAGGAGACTTGAGATGACAGTGATTACTCCCATGAGATAAAAGGTATAACTGAATACACTCACAGAAATGGAAAGAGTAGAGCGCATGGTGGCGCACATGCACCTGGTGTGGTGAACTATCACATTAGATATACACTATATATGTGCAGCCTAGAAAGGTCCTGTTATTTCTTTTTGGGGTGAGAAGATTTAAAATGTCCCATTCTGTGGCAATTCTGAAGAAGATGGTGGCATGTCGCCGAAACACACATCGATGTAAAAGCCACAAACTCTATTTGAAGTGATTTAAAATCCTCACAATTTGCAAAAAAAACGAAACAAAAACTACTAAAGGGAAGAAGATTATAGCTAATGTATTTGATGCAAAAGCCATAGATTTGATGTGTTGATACTGAAGTCACAGATTTGAGCTCATGAAAAAAACAGAGTGTGGT
Source organism: Lissotriton helveticus (assembly GCF_964261635.1). NCBI lineage: Eukaryota > Metazoa > Chordata > Amphibia > Caudata > Salamandridae > Lissotriton > Lissotriton helveticus. Next base: position 421,948,581 of record NC_136057.1, read on the forward strand.
AGCCATCCTAAAAATATGAAGAGATATTCAACATGATGATGGAAGACCCACTTTGAAATTGTTATTGAGCTATGTTTTTAAGTAGAACGATTCTGAGGTATGCATGAAGGAATGTAAGAAAGATGGATGAATAAGTTGTGGATGAATGCATATGATCTAAGATGTTTTTAAACAAAGGACTTTTGACCTATATGAAGGGCTAAAAAATAGTTGTGTTTTATGTGCTCTTTAGATCGTTGAAATGAAAATGTTGATAAACATCTAATAAATAAACTTCAAAGGTAGTGTACAACTAAATAGAATATCACAAATAAACAATAGAGGAAAATATATTTATAAAAAACTGAATGAAATGCTGATGCATAGGATATATATATATATATATATATATATATATATATATATTCACTGAAAAAACCATAGGTTATAGACCATATATAGTTAGGAATTAGCATTTAGAAAACCTTATTTTACTCACACAAAACCATTGAAATTCCATATATAGTTAGTTGCACTAACTATATATCGCGCACCCGCAATCCACTGCTGATGATGTCACATATTACATCATTCATGACATGGTCAGTGACATCACTGATGACATCACTGATGACATCTCAAATGACATCACTGATGACATCATGACACACCAATACCAGTTACTACATACGCACTCACTGATTCCTACGTCTACACACACATTCACTCATTCACCCATACAATCACTCATACATACAGTCACTCATTATTACAACACTATCATATGCAATCATACACCTATGCAGACAGTCACACACTGCCACTCATCCATGGAGTTACTCACACACCAAGTCAGTCCTGTAAAGAATCAATCACACTTCCATTTCTTCATCTATACAGTTAAACACAGAACACCATACTTCAGTGACATCACTGATGACTTCACTGATGACATCTCAAATGACATCACTGATGACATCTCAAATGACATCACTGATGACATCATGACACACCAATACCAGTTACTACATACGCACTCACTGATTCGTACGTCTACACACTCATTCACCCATACAATTACTCATACATACAGTCAGTTATTATTAGAACACTATCATATGCACTCATACACCTAGTCAGTCCTGTGAAGAATCAATCACACTTCGATTTCCTCATCTATAGTTAAACACAGAACACCATACTTTTCACACATATACTAACACATACTTACTCTCTTATACAATCACTGATACAAGTACACATTGATATGCACAGAGTCACACACCTCCCAGCCAGCCACACACACACTCAGTCTTCCATACATCCACTCATTCTTCAATATGTAAAACGTATTTAAACTTTACAAAAACACAGACACTAGATGATGTCATCAGTGATGTCATCAGTGATGTCATCAGTGATGTCACTGACCATGTCATGAATGATGTAATATGTGACATCATCAGCAGTGGATTGCGGGTGCGCGATATATAGTTAGTGCAACTAACTATATATGGAATTTCAATGGTTTTGTGTGAGTAAAATAAGGTTTTCTAAATGCTAATTCCTAACTATATATGGTCTATAACCTATGGTTTTTTCAGTGAATTTTCAAGGTTTTGTAAATGCTAATTCCTAACTATATATGGTCTATAACCTATGGTTTTTTCTGTGAATTTCATTGGTTTTTTAACAGCTAATATCTGTAGCTGTAAAATGTATTCTTTAGGTAGTGCTTTTCTTCATGAGGTCTGGTCGCTTCCATACACATACAGATGTTTCAAAGATGATCAAGAAGTTTATCTGAATGGAGAGGAATGCACTGAGACGCCAGATCATTCACTAATGTGTAGGCACATACAGTTACACGGTTCATGCAACAAACACCGACCAAATATGGCTTGCGTGTTGCAAGGCACGCCAGTTCCTGCTATCATCCCCACGTTCAAGTTGTTGGAAAATGGTAGTTATTTGATGCTCAATAATGAAGATTGTTCTGAGTTAATTAAAAGTATTCCTTTTATCGTAACAGTAAGTGAACGGGTTATTTGCTGCAGAAATGTTCTATTTCCTCCCACACATGAACATAGGGAGTTTTCAATCTGGCCACAAATACCAACCTTGGGACACGTTTCAACGGCATGGCAAGAATAAGAGCTCTTTAGTCTCAGAGAGAGGTGGCCTTGAGTTCGGCCCGTGAAACTTTCGTACTTCACATAGCGAACACCCGTACAGAGGTGCACACCCTTTTAAATTAAGATTTGCCTTTCAATTTCAGCAACATGTTTCCGACTATCTTTAACGCATCCTCCACAAAGTCCCTGGCGCACTTTTTTAAAGTTGTTACCAGTGGTCTCGTGACTTCATTTGAGAAAATCTTTGGAGTCATCCCTGCTTTCTTTCATTCTATTTTTTTCCACTGTGCTTCGTGGATTCCCATTTTTACTTGCATTACCAGCGGACGCTCTTGTGCTTTTTTACATTTTTAAATATGGATGTCCCTCCTATGCAACCTCACACCCTGCAGCTGCTGACACTGTTCCGCAATCGCATGCTAGAATATTATGGCACAATGCCGTTGGCGATATTAAGCACGGCATATGGATTATCTTTTCGATTCTCCTACTTCACCTGTGTCCAGCCTGTATTTCACTGCCTGACCTGTGATTTCGATTGGGCCATTGATTTGTGTCTCTGCGGACCGGTTTCTCCTGACGTCGACTTTAATCAGCTGATGACTCCTATCATTACTCACGAGTTGGTTTGTCCTGGCGAAAGGATTATGGCTGTGGCATTGATGCATGGACTACTTGGTCCCTGGAATTTACTGGCGGCAGCACAGTCTTTCTTGGAACAGAGCTTTCTTGAAAACCCACCGAGCTGTCCTCTGATGGTGATAGAGGATCCGGTGCTGGGAGAGCACGTATGTTCTTTTCCGCTTTTAAATTGGATGGCTGAACTGTTTTCGGATGAAGACGGTGACTTCCTATTGGAGGCTGTTGCAGCTTATTTTGCATACACAGTTATGTCATAGACCTTTTTCATGTTTGATATGCTGAGTACTAGCATTTCATTGACAATTCATTGACTTATTTGTCAAGTTTTTATTATTTACCTTGCCTATTGGCTTAAGACTCGATAAAGTACTTGGCTGTTTTATTTTTCTTTAGCATTAAATTTTCCTAGTTTTTAATGCTTTACCTTGCGGACCGTCCACATATAAACTTGCAATCTGCTCTCATGAGATGGCACTTCTATTATCTTATTCAGTTCGTTTCCGGATCATGGGGAGGTGTCATCTAGGTCCTGGATATCTTTACACCGTGTTAAGTTAGCATGGGCTCATTACCGGTTTAAACGCCATTTTTCCTTTTTTGCAACTTCTGCACAAGACACTTAGTTGTTGCTTTAGCTTTCCACCTAGTAGTTCATCGTGGTTTACATGAGAATAATATGTTATTGGTCTACTATCTGCTTTACTTGTTAAACTATATCTGTACAGCGAGTGCTAAAGTTTCAAGAACAACACGATACAGAATTGTTATGAGGTCTGATCTCCACGACTTCATACTCATAACATAAGTGCAACTTCTGCCAATTCTGGACATGAGGCGGGTTTTATATTGCTTTGCCGAACACACATACACAACAGTTGATGCGGTTCACATGAACAGAGAGCTGGTGTATGCTGATGTGATTCCTTCAAATCTAAGACACTAAAGTATGGGCACGCCCTAAACCAACACAAAGAGACCTTCTTAGCAAATAATATAATATGTGTATTAGGGAGGGTGAGATATAAGCAGCCGCGGGCCGTGGAGGGAGTTACGATGGGGCAGGGAGGCGGGGAGGGGGAGAAGCAGGGTGGAGCCCTCTCTACCTTGCCCCTCCCCCTCCCCGCCTCCCTGCCCCACCGTAACTCCCTCCACGGCCCGCGGCTGCTTATAAGTGTTGCTAACTCTTATTCATTTACAGCATGTTAACATACTGTCACCATTCGCTTTTTATGTACTAGTAACTATGCTGGTAATTTTGCTACTGATAATATGTGTACTTGTATTCTCCACCCTGCTTCTCCCCCTCCCCGCCTCCCTGCCTCACCGTAACTCCCTCCACGGCCCGCGGCTGCTTATAAGTGTTGCTAACTCTTATTCATTTACAGCATGTTAACATACTATCACCATTCACTTTTTATGTACTAGTAACTATTCTGGTAATTTTGCTACTGATAATATGTGTACTTTTATTATCTAAGGTACTACGCCTGAGAAGACGGCATTAGTAAATAAACATTTCAAATACACATCTGTTCTTCTTAACTCCATGTTCTGGTTTCTAAGAAATCTATAACGACCGACTGTTCATGAGTTCCACGTATCCTGAGGTACTATAAGTTCATATTCTGGATTGTCTAAACATTGAGAGTTTGTTATATCCAATGTGACACTGTACCTAGCTTGCTAAGGAGTTTTTGATTACTAACGTGAGTTTTGGGACACCCTAATTCGCCGAGGTTCCAATCCTCTGTCCACAGTTCTGTGTGAGAACAGAAACCCTGCGACAGGGGCACCCCCGACCCTTGCTGGAGCTTCATCACACTTGCGATACAACTCCAGCAATGCATTCGCCGAGGTTCCAATCCTCTGCCCACAGTTCTGTGTGAGAACAGAAACCCTGCGACAGGGGCACCCCCGACCCTTGCTGGAGCTTCATCACACTTGCGATACAACTCCAGCAATGCGCCACCTTTACGGCACAGATACATCACGCATCTGTGCTGTTTTTGCCCCATGATGCGCCGCATTGTAAATGCAGCACACCATAGGTGACGGAACAGCGGCACAGAATGACTAACACATCCCTGGTGATGCGCCAGTCATCATAAATGTATCCCTATGCTTCTTATCTTGTTAGAGATGAACCGCCATATGTATCATCAAAGTTTTTTGCATTTCCTAAATAGCGAACTTTAAGGAATAAATAGCGATTCTTTACCATTCCTAGTTTGCGATGAGCTATTTGCTAATTAGCCGAATGTAGCCCAATGAAGCCCAATGTAGCCCAATGTAGCCCAAAGATGGCCGCCAGACACACAAAAAAACAAATGTAGCCCAAATATCAGCCAGATGTAGCCCAACTATAGCCCAGTGACAGAATGACCAATCAGCTTCGCAAACCTCCGTTACGCGAAGCGGAGCGCTGTTACAGATATATATCTTTTTTTGAACGTTAATTTCTCAAAATCCACTGGAGCACATATATTGAGACCTAGCAAAGGCACATCGGGCTACCAGTCCCTAATATTTTGCCAAGTTTCGTGCAAATCCATTCAGCCGTTTTATTATTATTATTATTTTTTTTTGCCCCGCGGGGCCCTTTTAAAACCTCCACATCAAACCTAGGGGGTCAGCGAGGATCTACTATGCCCCCTTATAGTTATTTCCCCCTTTGTTTTGACCTCCTCTTGTCTCTCGATCCTACCGAGAGACAAGATGGCGGCCGCTACGGACTGTTTGGAATGTTGACAGACGCCGGAGAACCAATCAGCTTCGCTTCACAAAGCTCCGTTGCGCGACAAGTACGCGTCCTGGGCCGCTGCCCAGTCCGCTGTTACAGATATATATCTTTTTTTAAACGTTAATTTCTCAAAATCCACTGGAGCACATATATTGAGACCTACAAAAGGCACATCGGGCTACCAGTCCCTACAATTTTGCCAAGTTTCGTGCAAATCCATTCAGCCGTTCGGGCTAAAAGTGAGGCCAACCGCCCTATGGAAAACTCAATGTTAAAAACACGTTTTGGGACCCCCCTTTTTTCTCGGCCCCCCCTTGACGAACCCCCCCCAAATTTTCAAGGGATGCTCAGAAACGAAATGTGCCATTTTCCTGAAAATTTCAGCCAATTCCGTCCACAAACGCCAAAGTTATTAGACATAGAATTTTCAAAAAACCCATAGAGAAAAAATCCTAACTATATATACCTACTGGCGACCGCCAGTAGGTAATATATATATATATATATATATACATATATATATATATATATAATTTTAAGTGAGAGATGGATGGTTTATTGAGTTAATAAAAAGGTTGCCAGGGTTCCTTCTCTAATTGTACCCTTTATTTTATGTTCTGTACTTCGATTTTTCCAGATGCACAATCTTGAATGGCCTTTAACCTATTATATCTCAGCGGAGATGCTTTATCATGGTCTATGCAATAGGTTTCATTAGATGTCCTAGTTATGTACAACTTCGAAGAATTTAAAAAATAATTTCTCAGGATCTTTGAACAAAGTAAAGGCTTCCCAACCTACAGATGAGTTATTGGAGCTGAAGCAAGGAAACAGACACTTGGTAGCCTATTTGGCTCAGTTTAATAAGCTGATGGTGGAAATGGAATGCCCCTAAAATACAAGAACAGCAGTGTTCTATCTAGGCTTGAAGGATGAGCTGAAAGATGCTCTGGCACAGATACCAGTTAGACCCACAGAAGTATCCGCATTAGTGAATTTAGTTCTGGAAATAGACTTTTGTCAAAACGAAAGAAGAGAAGAAAAATAGGGAAGGAGCCTAAGTTTGATCGTTAGAACGCATAATTCCAAGGTTGTAGATAACCAACATAGAATGGAACTGGTACAGATAGGCAGCATTCAGGGCCCATTGACTAAGGAAGAAAAGGAAAAGAGAACTATCTATGTTTATATTGTCCTGAAGATTTGTCCGAAGAAACCTAAGACGTTGCACAAGGAAAACTTGCGGCACCATTAGGAGTAGTTGGACTGATGAGTGCAGATAAAGACACAACTCCAAAGACCCACCAGTTAGCAAACACCTTGCAGTCTTCCTCTCCTCAACTTATTTTGTCCATGATTCATACATTTAGACCTATTACGCTGTCAGAAGTTTCTGTGATGATCAATACCCAAGCTACCGGGACCTTTTGTGATTTGAAATTTGCAGAAAGAATTGGGCTGAGTGGTATAAGAAAACACAGGTGTGAACCTGTACGTGTAGTCGACAGTACAAATCTTTCATTAGGCCCAATTTTGCATCATACAGAGCAAGCAGAGTTAATCTCCAAGGAAGGACATCAAGAGATCATTCAGTTTGCCTTGATCGATGGTTCCCAATTTCAGCGCATATTAGGATTACCGTGGCTAACTGAAAACAATCCAACAATAGATTGGAGTGCAAAACCATAATAATTAATTTGGATTTCTATAAAAAAAACTGTTTTACCAAAGGTGAACCACACCAAGGAACAAGTCCCACTACATTATTATGCGATGGATGGGTTTCAGTGTGTGTCATCAATACCGAAGAAATTCCCCCCCCATCAAGAACGATGATTTGTGGATGTGTTTAATTAAGTGTAAGCCAAGAAACTCCTGCCACATCAAACCTATGACTGTAAATTATATTTGGATCAATGTTCAAATTTGCCCAGTAGCAGAATCCATGCATTGACAGAAAAAGAAAACCAGCATCTAGAGAATTATATCAGAAGTACCTAGCCAATGGATTCATCTGGCCCTCACTGTCTCCAATCTCTTTGCCGCTCTTCTTTGTCTTGGAGAAAGGAGGAGAATTAAGAAATTGTTTAGATTACCGGATCACAGTAAAAAATTACTACCCCTCGCTACTGGACCAGGGGAATGGGGCATGACTCTATACCAAACTAGACTTGTTACGGGCTTACCACCTGTTAAGGATTAGAGAGGGAGACAAATGAAAAACGGCTTTGAGAACAAAGTACGGCCTTTTTGATTATCAAGTAATGCTGTATGGACTTAGCAATGCCCCTGCCGCTTTTCAGCATTTTATCAATGACATGTTGAGTGAATTCATCAAGAAGTGTGCTAGCGTCTACATTAATGACATTTTGATTTACTCCACTAGTGAAGAACATCAAGAATATATGTGACTTTTAAAAAACGTACCTTCAAAGTTCATTGATGGATTTCCTAGGGTTTGTATTTCCCCCTCTGAAGTTACTACGTATGAGCAGAATGTGAAGGCAGTCACTGAATAGATGTCCCTGGCCCAGTGAAGAAAATTCAAAGTTTTCTTGGCTTTACTAACTTTTAGCGGAGATTTATTCAAGGTTTTCCCCCCAGAAGGTAACTCTTCTCACACATTTGCCAAAGAAAGGAGTTCCATTTAAATGGTCTGAAGAGGCTGAGATGGCCTTTAAAGCCCTGAAGAAAAGTTTCACCTATGTACCCATCCTGCTTCATGCTGATCCTTCTAAACCCTTCTATATGGAGACTGATGCGTCAGATTTAACAATTGCTGGAATATTATCTCAGAGGCACAAGAAAACTGGACAGTTACATCCAGTGGTATATTGGTCATGAAAATTTACCCCAGCTGAAGTAAATGTCACTATTACTGAAAAAGAATCTCTTGCGCTAAAGGATGCATTTAAGGAATGGAGGCATTACCTCATGGTAGCTTGGCACACAGTACACGGACCATCAGAATCTGAAGTTTTTGAAGTCCGGAACAACCTCGACTCCAAAGCAGCTCCATTGGTCCTTATATTTACGATTTTGTCATTACCTACTGACCTGGAAACAAGAATGGAAAGGCAGACACCTTATGTATATATACTGAAGCACAGAAGAACTCATCAGAGGTTCAGAAAATAATTCCAGAGTCGAAGATTATAGAAGTAATTCTTACTGGAACTATAGAAGAACAGTTTAGCAGGTCCATGAATATCAGAGAAATGTTGGAGTGGGCGGATCAAGTTCCTAAAAAAGAAATATGCAATCATTTGCCATACCAAGAAGGAGCCCCGTTTCTCCCCACTAAAGAACTACACGAAAAGCCCTATTTGGATGTCATGACAGCCAGTTAGCTGGCGACAAGGGAATCCTTAACTGAAGATCTAGTGAAAAGAAAATGTTGGTGGCCGCTAATGACTAAGGACATCCATCAGTTTGCGGCCACTTGTGAGACTTGTGCTTAGGGAAATAATAGAGACATTCCCCCAAAGGATTATTACAACCATTGACCACTTCACCCTATCCTTGGCATACATTGACCTTAGATCTAATAGTAGACCTGCATTTCAGTCAAGGGTTTAACATGATTCTTGTGGCTTTGGATGTCTTCACTAAAATGCCACTAAATTACTTTGAGGGGTATACTTACCGCCAAACAGCTTGCACTACATTTTAGTCAGCACATAGTATGAACACATAACATTCTGTAAATAGTCATCTCAGATCAAGGCTCTCTGTTTCTGTCTCATTTCTAGAAGACTTGCACTAGTGGGCTAAAAAGAGAATAGGTATTCTACCAGTTACCCTCTGGAAACAGATGGGCAGATCGAGAATAACCAAGATCTAGAACAGTACTTAAAGTTGTTCCTATTAGACCAGAAAGGAGACTATCCCGATTATCTGAGAAGAGTTCAAACACAATATTGCAAAAAATGTGTCCACAGGTTATTTACCCTTCTACTTGAACTATGGTAGACATACAAATTCCTTAGTAAACCTTCAGGATGTTTACGTTTCAGCACTGCAAGATATTGTCCAACTTCTGGCATCAATACACTAGTCAGTAGTAGAAAACTTAACATTAGCGAAATAATGTTATAAGTTCTACGCAGACAAAAAGAGGAAAAAAGAATCAAGTTTACAGGTTGGAGATAAAGTATGGCTCAACTAGAAAAACATTAGGCAAGGGCAACCTTGTTTTGTTGGACCTTTTTCGATTGAGAAAATCATAAATCCAGTGCCATTCCTTTTGAAATTGCCCCAACATGTTAAAATGCATCCAGTGCTCCATGTCTCGTTGCTGAAAAAGGTGCCACAAAATTTGAGACTATTCCTACCACTTAAACCTCTACAGATAGAAAGGAGGGCAGGAATTTGAAGTGAAAAGAATCCCGGAGTTGAAGTAAGTAAGATATAAGCTATATCATCTGACAGACTGGAAAAGGCTATATACCAGAGAAAAACTCCTGGAAGCTACATGCTGGTATTCATGCTCCACGGTTAACCAAGGCCTTTCATCAAAGATTCTCAACAAAACTATGATCGGGAGAACCCTCCTTGTGAGAGGGTACTGTCAAGATTCAACTGAGAAATTCCAAGACAAAATTAAAAAAAAAGCTTTATTTGGTATATAAATATATAACCATGAAAGCATACTACATATATTAAAAAAAGAAACCATCATAACATTTGGGGGAGAATACAATGATGTCCCAGATTTACACAGGAGCATATTACATCATGAATGTAAGCAACTGGATCCTTAAAAAAACTTCCAAAAATACACAAAGTGAATTATACAGAGCTTCACTGAACTCATAATAAATACATACAAATTTAATTTAAAAAATCAAGGCAATAGCAGCACGATTTTATAAAAGCCTTGAATCAAAATGTGTGATAAAAGATTTATAAGGAAAATTCAGGCTAATCAGATTCGTAATTTAGCGATTCCAGATAAGTGAGATCCTTTCTACGTTCAATTGCCATCTGGGTAAAGAGGATCACTGCATTACATGTCGATGAATTTTCCAAATTGCAAACATGATAAAAGACAGACTTCTAAAAATACAATTAGTTTGATATAAAAAGGGGTCTTAAAATCAATTTTCTGATGTCCCTGTAAAAGTTACAAAAAAGTATAAAATGCAAAGTACTTTGAGGGCTTGTACCATCGCACGGGCACTTAGGTAAATTTCGGCTCCACTTTTCCATCTCTGGGAATGCTACTTGGAAGTGGAGTGTGCCCAGCCTTAATCTTGTCAAGTAGAATCTGTGCTGTACATTTATAGTAAAAATGAGATATGGTTGTATGCCAAAGAGAAGTGGTCCTTCGCAGTATGATTTAACGCCTGATTTTATACTAAGTTCAGTTAACCTCTTGGTTTCTCTGCATTTCAGGAGTCTCCTCTTGAGCTCAATCTTACTATAAATCTGAATACTCACAGGATCTTTATAATGAGTTACCATATTGCACTCAGCCATAAGGCTACGAATGTAATGCAGCCAGGGTATGTTCCTATGAGTGCAGTTACCTGTAGATTCAGTTTGAGCCAAAAGAGAGAATGTAGTCTGAGTGGAGAGCAAAATGGTATCAACAGAATTCAAAGATGGCCGATAAGATACCTTTCCCAGGTTCCGCTGTAATAGTTCCCACCCTCAGCCAGGAATAGAATGTAAACCGCGCACTAACCTTGTAATGATGCACTTCACGGATGAGATAAAATAGAGCACTCCTTCCCCATTGTGTCTGCGCCTGGGAAGATTAGTTTAGAGTAGTAGCGTCGCTGTTACCTAGCGTCGTTTTAACTGTTTGTTGCAGTGTTTTTCCCCTTTACAGAAAAAGTAATGGACAGAGTTATGAGACTGATAATATCTTGGTCTTTAGTCTGAGCCTTGTAGAAGAGTAGTGTCTCTTCACAGCGGCTCCTCATGCACACTACATTATGTTTCATAGTCCAAGGCAGTGCTGGTTTCTATGGAAGTCGGCAAGAGAGGTTAGTGTCTCTCAGCGAAAAGGACTTTCCCTGGCTGGTTTGAGAGGAATAGTTCAGTTTGCCTTCACAGTTAAAGAACAATTTTGCAATGCAGAAGGATATAGAAAAAAGAAAATACTTACCTAAGAGTTTTTCTGAAGTCATCCGTCTTGTCTGGGCTCCTAGAACTTGTCAAATGGCCACTTAAGCACCTCCTGCAAAAAGAAAGACAGTGACTATATTAATTGATATGTGAATGGGACATCCGTTCCTGGCGGAAGTAAGCATGGTGTATCCTGAGTCTCAATGATACGAACGCATACACATACAGCAAGCCCCTCACATCACCTCACAATACAGTGGCGATATGTGGGATCTCTAATGAGAAAGAAGAGTCACCTGTATAGCCCCCCCCATCCTCTATAACAAGGGAAGCGAAGCCTGTCTGAAACACACTGAATAAGAAACACCTTAAATCACACCTGTAATGCCTTGCAGCATAGCGTACATGTAATGGTACACATGAGTATAGTATGAACATAATTGAATGCTCAACAGTGTTTGTTACACATGTTTGAATCTGTTGTACTATCTCGAACCATGTATATTGTGGATAATCACGAATTGTAATGTAAAATTGTGAACAGCAATTGATCAGTAGAACTGTTTAAACCCCTATATGTGAATGAAAATGCTGTTAATCTAATGTACAAGCTGATGTATATTAACAAACTTCAATAAACAGATGTTTTCAAACAAAAAATGTAAATGTGACAAGATAAATACTCAAGTTATCAGTACCAATTACTTGGAATAGCATTGAGTAATTACATAAATAGTATTAATAGCCAATTCTACATACTGTAAATACACAAAAACAGAAGAGGAACAATATCCTTAGTCTCTGGGGTATGTAGCTAAATAAGATTATAATAGATTTGAATGTATGAAAACATAATGTACAACTAGCGGCAGTCAGAGGGGAAAGTTAGTAATGCTTGTCATGGTTTTTTTTCTTTTTCGGTTCATGCTCTTGCAATAGAATACATATAAAAATATTGGTGCAAATATGAAGGAAGAGTCGAGCACACCAAAACCGAGAGAAATAAACTTAAGGACCTGACAAGGTGGTCTCTTTATTTTCTCTCCATCCTCTTTACCCCTTAGGGCACTCCTGTTATCCAGTTATATATTGGAGGGCAGGAAGGGTTCCAAGAGGGTCATTGGGAAAAGTCATCATTCTGCTCCTTTGTAAATGGTAATTAAGAATTACTAGCCCCGACAGTGATCAAGCCTGCGGATAAGGGTGGGGCAATTGTTATCTTATCAAAGACTATGTACAATAAAGAATGTCAGAAACCTCTATATGACATGCACAATTATAAACATCTGTATATTTCTTTAACATTTATTTAGGAGAAATAACTTCATGACGGGGTAGGAATCACTTAATTTTGCATTTCACTCACTGATGTCAAGAAAATAATTCTGTTAGGGATCCTAGAACCTGAAGAATGCCCATTACCTGTATTGGCTAGAAGTAGGGCAGAAACATTTTGGCATACCATGGATGGTGGAGCCATCACACCTACATTCCATCCCATTATTGTTTTTAGCTGTACCAGAGGTACCCACGAATAACAGTGATAACCCGGGTTTACCTCTAGGTATTTGTAGTAACCTGAATCCCTTACTGTCTTGTAAAATTTCATCTAAGAACTTCCTCTACCTCAAGGTCGAGTCTGCCCTGGTGGTACCATCTTACCGGGGTGGGGAGAGGTCTGCAATGACTAAGCATGCCACAATTATTGGTGAGGCCAACTAAACAGTAAAAAAGAGACTGCATAATAGGACCCTTCTGTCTCGTAATAAAATCCCTACCCCTTCCTACCAAGCCTTGCTATTGATAGATTTAATATATCTGATAAAGGGTCTTGATCCCTTTTTACCCTGCCATCGTTTCTCAAATGTCAGAGTCGAAGATAGTTTGCACATGCTGACAATAGGTCCTTGGCAGGTGTCAATCAATTCCTTGTTAATATTAAGAATGTTTCAGCACTTATTCAAATCTACTTCCCAGGACTTCAGGCAGCCTTCTTTTAGTGCTCACAACAATTTACAGCTGCACGGGCTCTGGTTAGTATCACATACCCTTAGCCACTCACTTCACTTGAAATGGAGTGTTGGCCTGAACCACTTTCCACCATTTTCTTCTGTTCCTTTTCATTCTATATAGTGTGTCCTACTACTAGTGTTAGTGGTTTGTCTGGTGGGATAAGCGTCCTTCATAAGAAAATAGTTACCCTGCCTCTTGTCCAAGTAGATGGTACTTGGTCAGAAGTAGTGGACACCCTACCCTTATTTTGGAGCAATACCGTTTAATTCTCTCCTGATTACTTTGTGCCCTGCCACCTCAATTTTTGCTCTTCTGCCTTCAGATTCTTTTAAATGCAGCTTGTGACCAAACTGCCGTGCACTATTAGGGGTCAGGGAAATCTTCAGGATTTTTGGGGCCCTGGGTGGAACGTATACTGGGGCCCAGCTTTGAATTAATGATCCAATATAATTTTTTTTCATGCCCTCTCTGGACTGGTCACTGACAGTGTACAGGCACACACGCCCAAATTCTAAATGTGTTTGCATATAATATTAGGGATAGTGACATGCAGCAGTTCACTAATACTGGAAATAATCTCCGACACCCTCCCATTTCTCCTCCTGTTGGATTTAAAAGAAATCTTTTTAATGGATGTTGCATGAAGCATAAACACAATATTTCTCAGCAAAATGTCGGTAATTGACTCTGAAAAAACACAAGGGTGGGGGAGGGCCTAAGGGAGTTTAAAGACTGGGCTAAGACACATTCCCTAAATAACATATGAAATACAAAAGTGTCAAAGGGTCTGAACCAAAAGTCTATATGTGGTACATCAGTGTCAACCCATGTACAAAGAAGAACAAAGCTTGGAAAAGTAACCTGTGGTCCCTAACAGGATACCCATCAGTCATCACTCGGAACCGCCCTTCATCATTTGGGATTCCTGTTAACCATATAAAAGGCACACCACTGGTTTCAGATGGAGGGTCAGATGTAATCACCTCTTGAAAACCTAGTCGTGACCAGTATGGTTTGGAGTGTCACAGGTCACTCCTTGATGAAAAAACGAGAGTGACTGAATCGCAGTGCAAGTGAAAGGGAAGGTGCTCAGTGAGGATAAAATTGGGTGAGGGAGTAAGAAAAAATATTTATTCGGTTTTATACTCGCTCCACCAATGTTAAAAAGCAGCAGGGGTAAATTAAACAAATATTTACCTAGATATAATGGTCAACATGTTTCAGCAAAACTGCGGACTGAGGAGTCCATTGCTTTCATCAGGACCTGGATATTAAGTGATGCTACTGCGAAAATATATGTGAAGTGTATTTAAAAAGTGACTATACACAGAACAATATGCAACATGAAACAAAATCACCTGGATTCTTAGGTGTAGTCTTTTGTTCGCAGTTGTTGTATGTCACCTCGTAGTCGAAGTAATGGGCTCCACCTCGCCTGGCAACGTCTCAGGACTCGAGGGAGGCACCGCTCTCTCCGTCGGTACCTCGTCGCCACCTTCCAAGCCGATTGGGGAGGTAATTGACTCTCACACATCCCCCACATTAAAACTAGTTAAATGAAAATGGTATTTAAAATAATGTGTTTAAGAATTATTCCAAGGTCATCAGTGCAAGAGACTCTGCAGAATAGAGCTGGCTATATTAGGGGCCCCTAAAAGGCTGGGGCCCTGGGCCAGTGCCCCCTTTGCCCATACCTTGAAACATCTCTCTGTTAGGAGGCACTCCAGTATCCATAACTTTGCTGCAAGAATTGAGGAGGGCTCCAGTCCTGGTGGTTGCTTTCCTTACCGCATATTCCAATATACCATACTCTACCTGTGTCACAAGCAGTAGAGGCACACTGTGAATCTACCAACATGTGTCCTCCTTGTGCATTTTGTCTGTCTATCTCCCCTCACCTTTATACTGTCCAGGGGCATGAAGCTTCCTCATGTGATGCTGCTTTTGCCTTTCTTCATGAAGGTAGCTCGTCACTGGCATCTTCTCACTTGGACCTCTTTTTCCATCTCTACCCCATCTACGTCACAACTTCCTCTCACAAACAATACTATACAACCAAATCCATTGCATGAAACATATACATCAGCACCCCTTTTCACTACTCCTCAAAAGCAAAACATATCACACACACCAGCACAATAAGATCTTCAGGGCGCAACACCTCATAATACTTACCATCACAAAATACAAACATATACCCACCTTTCAAACCACACAAAGGAACACACTCCAATGCCAAGCTTTCCACCACACCTAACACAGATACAGCAATACAGCACCTCTCTTCTAACCGCCTCTCATCCATTGGACAATTTAGAACATTACTACATGACCCACATGCTGCACTACCTCCCCTGACGCGTACACCTTCCGCCTTAAACACACACAAAAAATATAAGCAATATGCCACACCTCACAACTTTGCTTCCCCATGTCTACTTCACAACAATGTTACACCACAAAAGCAACACAGCACTCCGACTCACTCTCAAACACCATCTCCAACTCATACACACGCAGACCCATCAAAATGCCTTCTTAGCATGCTGGATAAGGAACACGATACAGAACAGCTACATGATTGCTATCCTAATACAGCTAATACCAGCACTAAAAACGCACCTGCTACAAACCCACACAATACTGATCACTCTTCTACAAAACAAAGTCCCACTATCACCAAAAGCCACTCACTAAACTGTCTACTAATAAATGCTCGATCCCTCTCTAAAAACAAACATCACATCTACGACCTTCTCACCGATGCAAAACCAGACATACTATTCATAACCAAATTATGGTTGGGAGAAGATATGGCTCCAGTCCTGCATGAAGCCATTCCTCTAGGCTATCAAATAATCACCCAAAATTATATAGCCAAAAAAGGAGGTGGTCTAGCTTTTGTATTCAGGCAAACAATACATATCACTAAAATTGACAACATCTCCATAAAGAATTGTGAGGCTCTTCTAACAAGATGCAATCCTACACCGTCTCACTCCTGTAACTTTGTGGTCCTTTACAGACCTCCACCGTGCAAGGCAACAATCCCAGACACACTTCTAGACACAGTTTCAAACCTGATAACCGTACACTCCAACCTATGCGTTCTGGGTGACCTTAACATTTGGTTTGATAAACCCAATATGACCCACCCAAAAACTATAATCACCGGCCTAGAAGCATTGATCCTGCATCAGATTGTCCACAATCCAACACACACCGCTGGGCATATCCTAGATGTCATTATTGCTAATACTGAACTAGTTAACTTTCAAACTATAACTCCAGTCACATGGTCAGACCACCACTTGCTTGCTTTCCAACATAAAACAACGCTAAGCGACTCACCTAAAACTACCTTACATCCATCCACCTATTGGCCGTTGAACAAACTCAATTTGGAACACTTGGAAAACACAACTAACATCCAGTAAAAATCTGGAAACCATACATTCTGTTCAAAATCTATAGGAGTGGCTACAGGAAGCTTTTGACATCCTGATACCACTCAAAACCACACAACAGAACAAAAGAAAAAAAGTGCCTTGGCTCAAAACAAACGCCAAACAAGACAAACTTCACCTACAGAAAATTAACAGATTATACAAGTCTGCTATCAAAAAAGCTAAGAAAAGGTACTATTAAGACAGAATTCAAAACGCTAAACGTGCAAATAAAGAATTCTATAAAATACTCAATGAATTCCGCAAACCAAATTGCCTAGAAGGAACTCATCCTGTTACTCAAGATTTCACAAAGTGGCAAATCATTACACGGACAAAGCAGACCTGTTAGAATCGTACTTAAAACAGAAAAAAAGCACCAGCACTAACCCTTGTACAAAACAACAATCCAAGAATGCTCTAATGAAGCCTCTCCGTTCCTTCCAACACATCTCACACGATGAGTTTATGGACCTGGTCAAAGCAAGCAGACCTGCCGGCAGCCCTTCTGACCCCTAGCCGCCACAAACTTTCAAGACCATTCTTTTAACAACCTCTGCTGCCACTCCAGTAAGAAGAATCATCAACGATTCCTTAACTACTGGAATATTTCCAGAAGAACTCAAAAAGTCATACATACGCTCTTTACTGAAGAAAACAAACTTGGACCCGCTGAACCCTGACAACTACAGACCCATTACAAATGGACCTTTCCTGGGCAAACTGATGGAAAGATCAGCGTTCGCCAGATGTCACAATTCATTGACGAGAATGACATACTTTCAGAATTCTAAACAGGATTCCGTCCGGGAAGAGGCACTGAATCTGCCCTCCTTGCCATCTGGGATGACCTAAAGAATACAGTTGACCGCAACGGGGTTGCTGCGCTACTCCTCTTGGACCTCTCAGCTGCCTTTGACACGGTTGACCATGACACTCTGAAACAAAGACTTTATGAAGCCGGCATAGAGGGAACTGCTCTAGACTGGATCGTGTCCTACCTTCGAAACGGAACTAATGTCATCCATACCCCACCTTTCTCGTCCAAACCGTACTCCACAAAAGCAGGGGTCCCTCAATTTTCTATCATCTCGCCCATGCTTTTTAACATCTACATGAAGTCATTACCAGTACTGATCAATAAATTTCACCTCACGTGCTATAACTATGCAGATGACACGCAAATACTCCTTCAACTGGAATGCCCCAAAGACATTGGAAAATCACCAATTTTCTGCTGTCTCAGAGCAGTGGATCAGTGGATGACCTGGAGCCAGCTCAAATTGAATGCTTCAAAAACTGAAATACTCATGTGTGGCGGTTGGAAACATTACAACCCGCTTACCGCATGACTTAAAAGAACTGGGATCACTGCCCAAAGTATCGAAGGAAGTAAGAAACCTCGGAATGACCATGGACTCCAAGCTGTCGATGAATGCCCAAGTGGATAAACTAGCAAGAGTAGCTTTGCTACTATAAAAACGCTGCGACAAATTTTCCCTCATTTGGGATTTCCACACAAGGTCCAAGCTACCATCTCCCTTGTCTGTCCAAACTCGATTACGCCAATAGCCTCTACCATGGATCAACTTTAACGACCATGAAAATACTACAACTGATTCAGAACTCGGCTGCCAGACTACTCTTGCATATCAAACCGCCAGACCACATCTCTCCTGCCTTGAAAGCCCTGCATTGGTTACCGGTTGCCAGAAGATTCACGTTCAAGCTGCTTTGTATCACCCACAAAGCAATACATGGAATGGGACCACTTCATCAGGAATAAAATCACCAAACACATTCAGCAAAGGAACCTCCGCTCTAAAGGAGCATCTCGCCTCAAAATCCTACCATACAAGAAAAAAACCATGGGTGGCACATCCTTCTGTTCAAGCACCCAAACTATGGAACTCTTTACCCCCCACATAAGTTCCACCGACAACCACCTTATCTTCAGAAAACTACTCAAGATTTGGCTCTTCCCCACATAAGCACCATACGCAAACAGAAATTTACAGCATATCCCTCCTTTATACAAGCATTTTTTCACTATAGATATGTACCTATCTTTGTGTATTACTTTGTATAAACATGTAAAATAATTATGTTGAGAGAAAAAATTAAAAAAATAAATTAAAATCATCTTTGGTCTACATGTACATACTTCCATTGTGCATCTATGTACCTTCCATGTACTTGAATCGGTGTGTCTGTTACTTTTCTCCTGAAAAGCATATCCAATGCACTACCCTATTTCTCATCCTGTGCCTCTATCAATATCTTTAATCTACATATACTTACCTCCTTTATGTATATATATACTTTCATTGTCGTTATGGATCTATATATGTATCACTTTCTTCTAATTTACCATTTCCAGTGCACTACCCTATTTCTCAGCCTATACTTCGCTCAATATATCTTCTAGCCCAACCTTCTGACTCATCTCAAACTTCTTCTACTACTTCTTCCAATGCACTACCCTATCCCTCATCCTATGCATCTATCAATATAGCCTCTACATCCACTCTCTCATTTATCCCAAACCCCATACCACTACTATGATTGCCAAAATACCCCTTTCTAGACTCTCCTACTCTACCCCTCCTTGCATCATCTGACGTCTCTTTTACTATACCGATTCCCTAAAAGAAACCTTTCTAAACTCTTCCCTCTGAGTCCTCCCCTCCAAAACTCATTTTTACTCATCCAAAAGCCTCCTCCTACTGCTAAGACCTAAAAGAAAAAATCCTTCACTTTTATCCCTCCACTATCCTTTTCAATCGAAATACCATATTAAACTATACTAATAAACTACCCAAATAACTGAATAACATATCCACTACTCAAATTACTTCATGTTTTTTTACTATACTAATTTTCAACAGTAATCCTTTATGGGTTCCAGAGTGGCGTGCTACTCACCAGAAAAGCGCTTCAACACCCATCAGGGGTAACAAGTGCTAAATGATCGCAAATCTTTCTTCCCCTTTTATCCCTCCGATGTCCTTCTCACTCCAAGTAACTGACTAATATCCACCACTGAAAGTACTTCATATTTCACAATATTAATTCACCGCTAATCCTTTGTAGGCTTCCTGAATAGCGTACTTCAACAAGCGCTATATAAATACAAACCTTTGTCCTCCTCTGTCCTTCTGCTATCATTGCAAATCCAAATAACTGACTAACCTATCCACCACTTAAAATGTACTTGCATGTTTCACTATACTAATTCAACACTAATCCTCTATGGGTCCCAGAGTAGCATACTACTCGCCGAAAAAGCGCTTTGACGCCCCGTCATGGGTAGTAAGCGCTATATAAATGCAATTACAATACAATACAATTCAATACAATCTTCAGTTTCTCATCACTGGTTGCAGGAGAGTAGGGTCTGCTATCCTATGGTCACACCAAATTTTTGCTTTTTGCTTCACTGGTTTTAGACAACTGAAGCTGTGGGCCTGCTAATCCGACCCCCAGCCTGCTGTTCTCTCTCTAAATTATTAATACTCCTTGTCAGCCCCTGTACCATGCACTATAGGTGCTCAGGGCATAGGTGCCACCAAGGCCTACAGGGGCTGCAGCATATCTTTTGCCACCCCTGGCTGGTTCTTAAATTGACACAACTGGCTGATCACTCAGCTGGGGCAAGGTGGTGTAATCACCCCTTGCTTAGATATAGTATCCCTATATCTAAACCTATATCTGGACACATATAAACCTGTGAGCCACTCCTATGGAAGGCCTTATCAATCCTGGAGGCAGAGTGCGTGGTTTAATGTGAGATGGAGCTCTAGCATGAGCTGAGCCTGTCTGCAGCCGTCGGGAACAAATCCCTAAGCTGTTTCAGGATAATGCCATACCATATACTCTTAAGTGCATTATAATCCTCGCGGTTATATAGCAACTCTGGTTTGGCTTTATCAAAACATGTCGTGTAAGGTGTCATACGATTTGGAATACTATCCCCTCGCCAGTTCTGGCGACGGGGATAGCATTCCACCCCTCTAGAGGGGTAAGACATGTTACTTTACTTAAATGCGGTTAATTTCTAAAAGGGCCTCAGATCCACAAAATGGATGCTTCTGCCACAGACACGAGTCTGACCCCCTGAAGCTGACCGAAACTCAGCCCAAGGGGCCTGGACAAAGGGTTTCCTGTCGCAGGGCGGTGTTACAACCCTCCAGACAGGAGATAGTGGATTGTAGCAGGGAGGTTTGAAAGAAACCAGACACTGCCTGGGGAGCACAAGGCTGCCCCTTGCATAATCCGGCCAAACCGGTTCTGGGGCACTCCAGCCCCCGTCCCAGCGCGGCCAGGATCAAAGGAAGGGGGTGTATCCACCCACTTCCTGGGTCCCACCCATAGGAGGGGACCTAGCAGGTAATCCAGCCCCCCAGATTCGAATAAGAGTGGGAGCAGTGCCAATGCACTTCAGATTATCCTGATGAAACATAAGAAACGAAACTCTGGACCCTTCGACATCCTACTCAACGTAGAAGACTGAAGAATCTCCCTTGTGGTCAAGGAGTGACCACCCTGTGCAAACAGGCACCATCCAGCCCTTGACGTCTGCTTTGTTGCAGTTCCCGCCGGAACTCGAGCGACAGAGATCGACGAGATCAAGCTTGCCTGCCTTCTAACAGCCCGATCCACAGTCCCTGCAGAGCTGAGACCCGTGGAGGCGACCGGAAGCGTGGGACACGCCATCTTGGAAAGACCACGAGACGCTGACCGTGCAGCCCACGAGTGACCCTCGAAGCTGTACAACGGGGTTTAAGAAGCCCCAACCCTGAGCCACTCTTGCACCGAAGTTTAGCCCCCTACACTCGACGAGTGCTGCGTGGGGCCCTTCTGCTTCTTTTGGCTCACCGCGTTGGCCAGTCCCTTGCCAGCTGGCTTGTGGCCCCTGTGCCGACGAAACTTGCAATTCGACTTGTGATTCTGGTTGCTCCAGATTTGCACCAGCTCCCCTGAAAAGGAGCCCCCACTCTGACCCTCCTGGTCCGAGTGAGAAGCAATCTTCCAGTTCCGCGTGGATTGCTTTTGCCAAGTGTTGTTTGCTCCAATCTTGAAGCCGACAGCGCCGACTGCGAGAGCCTGCGTGGGACAGATCGTGACCTGCTCCTGGACTTCGTAGATGCCCCAGAGCCCACGTGACAGCGGAGAGAAGCTCCTCGACAACCACCTGATTGCGCCCGACATTGCCTGGTTCCGTCCTGGTTCCACCCTGGTCACTGCTGAGTGACCCAGACTCTGTCCCCTCTGCTTTCAGGTACTTTTCGACTCGAGTCCACCCTTGGACTCCACCGGACACTTCTCTTTCACCCCGCCTGCAGCCCTTTTAGCTCCAAGCACCAAGAGCCTGCGTGACGAAACCCGACTCAACTTCGACCCTGTGCACCCACTTCCTGTGGGTGAGGTAACATTGCAACGCCGGTGTTCCCACACTGGTACACACCTCTAGGGTCTGTGTCTTAAGTTTTGTTCCTCTAGGTTCAGCGGAAGTGTCCTTAAACTCTAACTTTGTAACTTTTACGCACCATTGGTTAACATTGATGCATGCGTGCACTTTCTGCACTGCACCCGAATCCCGCTGGCTTTTCCCGACTTCCGCATTGCTTGTCCCGACTGCTCCCAGCGATTCCCTAGGCCCTAGGCCTAACCACTGATCGAATGGTCTCTCTTATACCATTTTTTTAGTATATGGTTTGAGTGGCCCCCTTGGCCTCATCCAAAATTGTGCAACTTTGTATGTAATACTGTGCTTTTGATTTAACGCTTGTGCCCCTTTATTCATAAAGAATACTGGGGATTGTTTTTAGTAATAAATACATATATTTTTATAATATATACTTGTGTGGGGTCCTTTCATTTGATATTACAGGATTGTATGTGGTAAAACAGCTCGCTTAACACGACCTCTTAAGTTAAGCCTTTAAGGCTGCTTAGTCCATGCTACCCCTAGGATAGCTTGTCTAATAAGGTTGACTTACAACCAGACACCATAAGGGTTGTTTGGACTGATACAAGGTGGTTCCAGAATTGGAAACATCATATATCAGGCCAACTTCTCACACTGGTCCACTAGTATCGAGGTCTGCTTTGGCAGAGCATGTTCATGGGCAATCCTCTGTCATCACAATTTATCTTTGTGAAGAGTAGATTTGACCACTTGGTCTGTTACAACACCTATCAGGCTCCTCTGGCTGATATTTGCAGTGCGTCCTGCTCGGTCTCTCCAGGCCTTCTCAAGAGGGGGAGAGGCGGCAAATTTGCCCACTTCCATGACTGATGTTTTTATTATGGTGCACCCTATTGAAATGGGAATTCCGTGAGCTTTGCACTCCATCGCAGCACGCAGCAAATCTTGAGAATTAGTGCATTGGGACTCGGCAACACCTTTTTCAATTTGTTTTTTGGGAGACCTCTTTAGTTTTTTTGGTTCAATTTCTCATCCCTGTTATTCCCACTACTAATGTTTGGCTCAGAGCCGTAAAGTATAGTTTTTCAAATGCTGCTCAAAGGAAACACACCCTGGTTTATTTGTGACCAAACCCAGCATTTCATTTTAAGACAAATGCCATTTTCCACTGATTCCATGGGATTATAAATGATTTCAAATAAATTAAATTGACCGAATAATGTAAAAGGATGCATTTTTTTTTTTTTTTTAATTATTTTTATTGTTGCATCAGGCGGAACATGGGTGCAGGAGACAAAAACAATTCGGGGGAGCGTCAACATTCCGCTCTTCCCGATAATCTGCAACTTTTCAATGTCAGGTACATAGCTTTCATCGTGACGAACTTGTTTTTTATTTTCACCCCAAACTCCCTCCCCCCCCTCCTTAACTCCTGAGAAAGTCAGCAACTGAGAAGCCTCTATCAAAAGCCCCTCTTCCCGCCCTCCCACTCCCCTCCCTCTTCTGCAGCATACCCCCCTTTTCCGCCACCCCCCTCGCCCCGAGTCTCTCTCATCCTCTAAGTCTTGACACAGTATATAGGCAATTCAACGACCCAAACCCTCCAGAAACAACTATGTTGGATTCAGTGACAAACGTGCCTCCCCGGCTGTCTCCCCCGCCACCCGCCCATTCTCCCCGGACAGTCCTACTCCAGTCCATGGTAGCGCCTCCACTTAGTCCATATTTTTCGAAATTTCCGAGGGCACCCTCTAGCTTTGTAGGTCACTCTTTCGGCCGCCATATACATATCTAAACCCCTCCTCCATTCATCCAGGTTGGGTTTCCCAGGCGCCCCCCACATTCGTGCTATGTCTCTTTTTGCTACTACCAAAGCCAGCAGCAGGAAAATGAGCAGGTATCGTGTGATGTCTACTTCCGTCGACATGCCCAAAAGCGCCAGTTTGGGATCCCTAGGAATCTCCACCTCCAATATCATACTCAGTTCCCTGAATACCTCACCCCAATATTCCTGTATCACTGTGCAGCCCCAGATGATGTGGAAGAAATCGCCTGTCTGACGCTGGCATCGTATGCAAGAGGTGTCGGTCCCCCTCCCCATCCGGGCAAGCCTCACTCTATCGAAGTAGGCCCTGTGAAGGATCTTAAACTGTATGAGGCGAAGCCTCGATTTTATGGCCACTTCCCTCGGGTGCATGAGTGCTAGTTCCCAATCCAGGTCCTCCATCGTGCCCACATCTGCCTCCCACCTCTCCCTGAGTGTCCGCAAGTCTCCCAACATATTATTTGTCAGTGTTTTGTATGTCAGAGATATTGCCCCCCTCTGTATCTGCTCCTGTAGTAATCGGCCCTCAAGTGGTGCAAACTGGGGTATGTCTGTGAGCGATATGTGCTGAGCTCCCCAAGCATGTCTCAACTGCAAGTATTTATAGTATTGGGTGTTCTGGAGGCCAAAGTCCTGCTGTAGCGCCTGGAAGGTTTTAAGTTCCCCCTTTGCTATGACATCTCCCACCGTGGAGATGCCAATGTCATCCCACCTGTGGAATCCCTTCAGTTTATGTAGCTCTGTCAGCCACCTACACGACCATAGGGGTGTCTGTCGGGTGAGCCTTTCATGCCAGCCCATTCTAATTGTCGCTCTGCGCCACGCCGTCAGGGTGATCTTCGTCGCTGGTAGGAGCTGGCGGCCCCCTTTCCCACCATACAAGAAGTGTAATACCGTCTTGTTGCCCCATTTGGATCTCTCTAAAGCATAAGTGGGATGGTCAGCCGGGGCGTGTAACCAAGCATTGATCGGGGCAAGGTGTTCCGCCCAGTAATAGGCCTCCAGATTAGGCAGCGAGATACCCCCACTGTATTGGTGGCGCTGCAGGGTCGTGAGTGCCACCCGGGACTGCTTCCCCAGCCACAAGAAAGAGCGAAGATCAGCATGGATTGTCCGCAGTGTCGCTTCTGGTAAGGGATAGTACTCATTTTGCAGGGCGTATAAAAACTTTGGTAACAGGATCATTTTATACAGGGCGGCTCTGCCTAACATGGTGAGCGGTAGCGGTCTCCATCTATCCATCTCCGCCTTCGCTGCCACCACTACCCTATTTACGTTGTCTGCGTATGAGCGCCGCCTATCCCTGGTGATAAACACCCCCAAATACCGGAAGCCTTCCGTAGTGTGAATGAGCAACTCAGGCAGGCACTCCCCCCGCCGCTCACCTTGCGGGTCGTAGAGAATCGACTTATGCCAATTTATAGTGTGTCCGGCCACTGCCCCAAATTCGCCCAGTTCCTTGAAGAGGGCCGGGATCGTCCTAGCCGGGTCCGTCACATATAGCAGCACGTCATCGGCGTACAGGGAGATCTTCTCCTGGTCAGTTGCCGAGGCCCCCCAGTGAAAGCCAGTTACCTCCTGATTGAGCCGGATACGGATCGCCAGGATCTCAATCGTAAGGGTAAAGAGGAGTGGGGACAGCGGGCACCCCTGACGTGTCCCCCGCTCTATCGCGAATTCTCTCGACATTCGCCCATTAATCCGCACTCTCGCCCTCGGGTTCGAGTAAAGAAGACTCACCCACTGTCGGAACTTGGGTCCAAACCCAAAACGCTCAAGCGTTCCCATCAGGAAGGGCCAGTGGACCGCATCGAATGCCTTCTCCGCGTCCAATGAGAGGAACCAGTGTGGCTCCCTTTTGTCACAGACTTCCTGGAGCCAGTTATGTGTGCGCCGCAGGTTAAGTTTAGTGGCCCTGTCCGGCAGGAACCTGGACTGGTCCGGGTGCACTAGGTCCGCTATGACCTATCGGAGTCGTCGTGCCAAGATGGTGGCGAGGATTTTATTCTCACTGTTCAGAAGGGAAATAGGGCGATATGAAGAACAGTCCTCCCTGGGCTTGCCCTCCTTATGGATCGGGATTATGGTGGCCAGGGCCAGGTCCGGCGGGAGACCTCCGGAGTCAAACGCCCCCACATAAAGTGATTTCAAATGACGTGCCAGGAGGTCCCCCGTCCGTTTGAAAAACTCCGCCGGGAAGCCGTTAGGTCCCGGGGTTTTCCCTGGTTTCAGGACTGCCACTGCCTCCGTAATTTCTTCCAGGGATAGGTCGGCGTCCAAAGCCTCACTATTTTCGGGGGTCAACTGCGGCACTTCCATACTACCCAGGAACGACTTTACCACCTCGCAATCTCCGAGGTCCCTAGCCTTGTAGAATTCTTCAAAATAGGTCGCAAAGGCCTCTGCTATCGCGACATCTGTTGATGCTCGTGCCGAACCCGGGAGCCCAATCCAATCAACCCATCTGGCCGCTTGCTCCCGCCTGCTCAGCCACGCCATGAGTTTCCCGGATTTGTCGCCTACATCATATATGCGATGAAGGGTGGCCAGCGCCTGCGTGCGCGCTTCGTCCGTGAGCAGTTCCCTGTATAGCCGTTGAGTGTCTAGCAGAATCCTTAGACGTCCCTCCCCCTTCGTCCTGTGGTATTCAGCTTCTTGAATCAAGATGTTGGCCTCCTCCTGCGCTATTTCCTCAGTGCGTTTCCTTCTGGCCTCCCCCACCCTGGAGCTGAAGCGGTCTCTCAACACGGTTTTCATGGCTTCCCATAGCGTAACTCCCGATTGCACCGACCCCTCGTTTTCCGCCACAAAGACTTTGATATCCGCTCTAATCCCCCCTAGAATTCCAGGAGTCTGGAGATCCCACGGCGACATACGCCACTGTGCCTTTCCACTCCCCCTACCTCGTCCTATATGTACAAACAGCGGGGAATGGTCCGAGACACCCCTCGCCCTATATTCTGCCAAGTCCCCCGTCGAGAGTTCCTGCCTCGTAGTGAATATATAGTCCAATCTAGAAAAAACCTTGTGGGCCCCTGAGTAAAAGGAGTAGGCTGCCTGTACAGGATGGAGCCACCGCCACACATCAGTGAGACCAATCGTGTCCATTCTACGGGCCAAAGCCGTCACTGCCGTCACTGCGTGAGAGTCCCCCGATCTATCACTGGTCGTGCACATCACATCGTTGAAGTCCCCTCCCACAATCTGTGTCGTGTCAGCAGTGGCTAGCAGTATGTTCGTGATCTCCTGCATCGTCCGGTTTTGTAATTTGGGTGGAGCATATACTGACAGCAGCGTGTACCTGCGCCTCCTCCATGTCCCCTGTACCCCTGCAAACGTGCCCTGCGGGTCCAGCCATGTGCGTGTCACCGTGAATGGCGTCGTTTTCCTTATGAGTATTGCTGTGCCCCGTGAGCCCGTTGTGTATCCCGCGTGTGCTAAGACTGTGTACTGCCCACGTGCCAGAAAAGCACAATGGTTCCCCCTCAAATGTGTTTCCTGGAGGAATATGATGTCTGGTGCTATGCGTTTAATATAGGCATTGACCAAGCCCCTCTTAATTTTGGAACCCAGGCCGTTTACATTCCAGGTTAGCGCCTTTACCCCAGCGCCATCCCGGCTAGGTTCAGCTAGTGTACCTGCCATTGCACTTCACACCGACCACCGAGTGCCCGAGCTCGGGTCCAGGGCAGTAGCAAGGGTAAGCTCTGCTGCTTCACTGACACCACCCCCCTCCCCCCCCCCAACTCCCCAACTCCCCAACGTGAGGAAACAACAGTACCAACATGCCCCCCCTCCCCCACCCCACCACCCTCCCCTTCTAGCTGCGCCCCAACAGGGGACCAAACTATCCATGGGAGTAGGTCAGTCGCCCTCCCGCACATCCCTCCCCAGATTAAACTGTGTCCAGTTCAGACACCCAGAAAAGAAACTGTAGGGGGTGTGCCAACTTGCGTGCTCCTTGATGCCGAGCTGCTATCTCATCCGAGCTGCATGTTCCTGCCTTCAAGAGTGGGAGTCCTGAGTATCTACGATCGGGTCTTGACCCGAGGAGCCTTGCTCTAACTGGCGGATCTCCTTAGCCAAAGGGTGTAGCGATTCGCCTAAGAGGTCCATATCTTCCTCGCCGGATGAGGGGCCTTCCGATCCCTCCACTTCATCCCCCTCGGAGCGTACCCCTCGCCTCAGACTGCTGAACCGCGATCCCGCCACTGGGTCTTTGCCTGGGGATTCCGATCTGCCTCCCCTGTTGTTGGCCGATCCTCGGGTCCTATATGGCGTCGCCGCGCTCGTGTGTTGGGTCCTCCGTAACCTCCGTCTTTGCGGCTTCGGCCGCTCCCAGCTCGATCTGTCCCTCACCTCTCTGTCCATTGCGTCCCGACTGGCCGCCTCCCTACTGTTCAAGATAGGGCGCTCCTCCAACCACTGCCAAGCGTCTTCCGGGTGGGCAAAAAAGATAGACTTGTCCTTATATATCACCTTCAGCTTGGCGGGGAAGAGGAGCATGTATTTAAGATTCAGGGACCTCAGTTTCGCCTTCACTGCGTCAAAGGAGCGGCGTTGTTTCGAGACCTCCTGGCTGTAGTCCGGGAAGATCATTATTGTAGTGTTCTCAAGGCGGATCTCTCCCAGGGCCCTGGCCTCCCTCAGAATAAGGTCCCGGTCGGCAAAGTTCAAGAAGCGCGCTATAACTGGCCTGGGTCTCGCGCCCTCAGGTGGCTTGGCCAGAAGCGCCCTATGTGCTCTTTCAATAATAAAGCATGTAGAAAATGGCGCCTCGGGGAAAGTAGCTTTCAGCCAGGTCAGGAGGAAGGCGGCCATGTCCTTTTTCTCAATCCCCTCCCTAAAACCTACAAAGCGGAGGTTGTTGCGCCTGGACCTGTTCTCCGCATCGTCCACCTTCCATTGGAGGTGACGGTGCGCAACCTGTAGCTCTGCCATGTCTTTCTTGAGCGTAGTGATCGCCTCCCCGTCTTCCTTCACTTTGTCTTCCACTGCCGTTACTCTTTCGGTCAGGTTCCGGAAGTCCTGGCGCAGAAGCGTCACCTCGGCCCCAACCTCGCCAATCTTGGTCTCTAGGGCAGATCGCGATGCCTGGATGTCCGTTCTGGACGCTTGGATGGCCTCCAGTAGCATGGCCGTGTCGGTGTGGGGGCCTGGATGGTCTGCCATGGACCGTGGCGCCGCGAAATTGTCCATAGGTCCCTGGCGCGGGGGTTTGGGTGCCGGGTTATTCTTCCCCATCTCCTCACCGCACAGCCGCCCAGGAGAATATGCCGGGATCCCTGCTTCTGTATGAGAGCGCCGGTCAGTGTGTGAGCCGCCGGATGACGAGAGCGTGGGTAACTGCTTCCGCGTCTCCCCTCGTCCAATAGTCCCCCAGGCCCTGGGTCTCTCCGCTCGGTTCACCTGCAGGGTGCCCGTGACAAGATCAGCCCCCTCTCCTGTGGGCCATAGTCTCGCCGCACTCTGTGAGCCGTCCCCGCCACATCGCTGCTGGTCCCAGCGCCCCCGGGCCACTCCACCATCAAGGTGGCTCCAGCCGGTGTCTCAGGGGGGGGGGGGGGAGAGGGGCCGCCGCAGGCCGCGGCACCCGTGGAAATGGGTTGGTGCCCCGGCGAGGGTCGTCCCCCTCACTCCCTCCGCTCACCGTAGGTGTCTGGTCCACCGCCCTCAGTGGTGCGCCGCAGCAGGAGCCGGGTGTCTTCTCCCGTCGCTCTATCTCCCACCGGCCGCCATCTTGGGACGGGGCTGTTCTCCGCCGAGTGGTGAGAGCGGGTCTGGCTTGCTCTCCCAGCCGCGCGTCACAGTCTCGGACCGCGAGGGGTCCCTGGGTGGTCCGCCGCTCGTTTCTTCAGGCAGCCTGTCGGGCACAGCGTCAGTGTGTTCGCCGTCCTCCGCGCCGCGCGGCCGCCATCATGGCCTCCCTCACCCCGATGCAGTCTCCGGGCTCGCCGAATTCCAGGGAGAAACCGCACCTCTACCCCGGCCGCCTGCACTTCGGTAACCGGGGTGGGTTCGCTTCAAGTTGGTGTGCTTTTTAGCTCGATGTCAGGGTTTTAAAGTCGGATTATGGGGCAACTCGGCCGGAGCTCCGGCGAGGCACGTCTAGTCGGCCATGCTGTTGGCCACGCCCCCCTAAAAGGATGCATTATTGAAACCGTTAATACTGAACATGAAGCCATTATGTTTTTTGGGAGACAACATATGATTACTTTTTATTTGAAGAGGACCATTGTGCATAGTCATAGATTTAATGTGGCTAGTTTTGAAGGGATAGTGTTGTAAAATGGTTGTCAATTCACGGTTCAACAGGCATCCCACAATTTAGGGTCTGTAATTTATTATATAATCCTACAACACTAAAAGCGATTATGCCTTGATGATAATATGAAGCCTTGTACATCCTTAATTACTGTAATATGTTACAGGAATCCGGAGCAGAAAAGAAGATTGGCTAAAGAATATCCCTCTGAAGAAAAGAAAGGTGGACATGACCAACTTTAAGGGTAACATTTTAAATCTTTTTGAACACTGCATCTGTTGTTTGCTACAAGGAGAATTGCTGTGCAGCCTAGTATCTAATATAACCTTTGCTAACTAACATAATAGCCTCTGAAAAGTGCACCGTTCTTTACAGATATAACATTAGATTATATATCTTGCCATCTACTAGAACCATCTGTCTCAAATGCCAAATTTGTTACATGATGTATGTCGAGCCTTGGTCAGGACTCTATTTTGGGTGTAAGATTGTTGCGTATTGTTATTGTTAGGTAGTTTTATAGAGCGCGCAGCTGCCCCAGCAAAAGGGCGTCCCGTCGCTGAAAGCGGAGTCAGAAAGGCAGCAGGACTAGCCCGTTGGAAGCAGATGAGTTTTGATGGCCTTGCGGAAAGGAAGCAGGCCATCCAAGCGACGGGTCTGAACGGGAAGAGAGTTCCACAGCTTAGCGGCCAGGTAACGGAAAGACAGGCCCCCGACTCTGAGGTGTTTCATCCGGGGGACCGCCGCCAAGTATTGCTCGGCAGAGCGTAACTGGCACGTGGGGACATAAGGGACCAGTAGCAGTAGATAAGATAAAATCTCAGGGGACGAGAGTTTTAGGATTTTAAAGGTTAGACGGAGTGCTTTAAATTCAATCTTCTTCAAAACAGGTAGCCAGTGGAGGCGCCGCACGGCGCCCAACGTGGAGCAGGTTTTAGGGAGCCTGAGCAGAAAACGGGCGGCAGCATTTTGGACTCGCTGAGGGCGATTCACCTCCGCCTTATTGGTGCCTAACATCAAAGAGTTGGCGTAATCTAGTCGCGACAGAATAGTCGTCTGGATAATCAGTTGGCGTGTGGCTGGGTCGTAGAACCCCAAGATGGGCCTCAGACCCCGTAAGAGTCCAAAACAGGTACCCACCACCTTTTTGGTATGCTCCTGAAACCCAAGAGTGGAGTCAAACCAGATCCCTAGGTTCTTCACCACCGACTTAGGGGTTGGGGCACTGCCAATGGACGTAGGCCACCAGTGCGTGCTCCATCGCTCTTTGTTGTGCCCCACCAGCAGCACTTCAGATTTGCTAGCATTAAGTTGAAGGCAATTGGTGGTCATCCAGGGTACTACCGCCTCAAGCCCATTTCGGAACTGTCAAGGTCATCTGAGAGGGCCACCACCAGTTAGGTGTCATCCGCATAAGAAACCATGGTCAAGCCGTGGTCATGCGCTACTCCAGCCAGGGGCTGGACGTAGAGGTTGAACAGGCCTGGACTTAATGCTGATCCCCAAGGAACCCCCTGCTTGATGGGATGGACGTGAGAGAGAAAAGGGGGGCTGCGACCTGGAAAGCTCTGTCAGAAAGGAAAGAACGTAACCAGTCCAGGGCCAAACCAACTACCCCCGCCTCCTCTAAGCGATGCAGAAGGATCTGATAAGAGACAGTATCAAACGCAGCGCTGAGGTCGAGCAGAATCAGCGCCGCAGTCTGTCCCTCATCCATAGTGGTCCGCAGATGTTCGCACACCGCTAGAAGCTCGGTCTCAGTACTATGACCGGGACGAAAACCATTTTGCGAGCGGTCAAAGATACCATTGATGTTCTAGAAGCCCGAAAGGATGTTGTTGGTGTGGACCTCCGCAATTTTGGCGACCCAGGGCAGAAGGGATATTGATCGAAAGTTTTCCGGCTTACTAGGGTCCAGAGAGGGTTTTTTCAACAGGGGGACCACCCTTGCTTGCTTACATGACAACGGCACCACCGCCGTGGTGAAAAAAGAATTGATCGTTTGACATAGCGGTGCAAGAAGGACCGGAAAACAGTCTTTAAATTGGTCAGGCCGCATGGGATCTAATGGGGACCCTGATTTGACCTTCATACGTAGTTCGAAGATCTCATCCAGAGTGATAGATGGTATTGCTGTCAAGGTGGCAGTAAGGGGAGGGGCATAAGGAACTACCGGGTAAATGGGGCAACTGGGGAAAGATTTATAAATGGCTTCCACTTTCTGGACAAAGAACTTGGCAAGTTCCTCACATTGCTGACCTGACGTGATTGTGTGAATAGGGGGGGGTTTCCTGTTTTTAAAATCGTTAAGTATTTATTTTAAAAATGCATTTAGCGGGGTTTTTGCTAGACTTAATCTCATTGGTGAGGTAAGTTGCACGTGCCAAATGTATGGCTTTGTGGTAGTGTTTAATCTCGTCCTGGTACAACTTTTTTGCCCCAGGGTCATATTTCTTTCTCCATGCCCGTTCTAATTTTTTGATGGGGGCATCTTAAGCCACAGTGTTTGTTGTCACATGTGAAATGTGGTACCTTAATGCTGAACTTTTTTCTTATATAATATCAGTGCTTATCCGTGTTTATTCAACTGGCTCTCTTCTAAAATATATATAAATATATCAAATCAGTGTTTTTTTAAGGGTTTACAAAACATGGTGTTTTTTGCAGTGAGTGTTATAAAGCACATATTTAATTTAAAGGAGAAGTAACTCAGGACATGTATAGTCTTCCCAAAGAGAGTGTTCCCAATGGACTTATGTAAGACTGTTCTAAGGATAGAAAGTAGTGTATTGCACTCTCACTCACATTGTGTTGGCTTCTCATTACTTCTCACACTCTGACTGGTTTACAGGGCTGTTAATGGATTAAAAAATTAGAGAGCCATATTCAGATGTTTTAATGAACACATGTCTATACACACTTGGAAGTCTCACCTACTCCTCCATACTGAATATTATGATATTATAGGGATGGTTACACTGCCAAGAACATAGTACAGAAATCTTCAATCTGTGGGATGTGCACCCTTCAGGGGAGGGGGCAGTGGTGTGATGGGAAGGACAGCGCACATTCCCAAGCTTTAATGTTGGCACATAAAGGATTCATGAAAAACCGTTCCCCAACATTTTGGAAAAAGTCAATCATCCCAGGACGGATAATTCTGATAGAATAAAATGCTTCAGCTGGATGTTATTCAGAGAGTGTCCTGTGAAACTGTAGCCGGGCAGACCGTTAAACAAGCCTTCCTGCCAAGGTGCCTGCTTGCCTGAAAGAAATGCAAATGTGTGCTACCAGTTAATCTGCACATGTAAAGGGTAATCTACAAATTAAAGGATGCTTGGGAGTCGCAACTGCTTTAATTGATCAAATCACTGGAAGCTTTATGATGGCAAAGATTTATTCCTTTTGAGCGGTAGTGCAAAGAGTTAATAACTGAGTTGTCAAGTGTGTGCTTTGAAGTACATAGCGCTTACTACACCTGAGTAGGTGTTGAAGGGACAGTTGTTAAAAAGAAATGACATTACGTACAGTCTAAGGTAGTGCTAAAATCTGGATATGGGGAGCACCATTTTATCTTAAAACTTTAGTGCATTTTCTAGCAGTCCATCTTATACTGTGTGTAATGCAAGCATAAATTGACTTACATATTCACTGTGCTTTCTGTCACAGCTTGTGGCTTCATAGCAGTAAAAGTCGCTATTTTCCACTGCAGTAATCAATATTTAATTCTGCGGCTCCCTGGTTACACACAGACCTCTGCAGTGCATTACCTAATCGAGGTTTCATAAAGTACTATCGTGCATTTTCCACTAACAACTTTTTTATTTGTTTTTCATTTGAGCTGACTGTTATTTTATATGTAGCTACCTGACGGTGAAAGACCTAAAACACTTACAGAATACACTCTTTGATATTATTTCCCCACTCTAAAAATGATTTGCTGTGGGAATTGGGGGCTTTTATAGTTGTCGATTATGAGGAGTACCAGGTCTAGAAATGTTTGTCAGGGGTGGGTCCCTACGCCTAAAAAGTGTTGACTGGTAGGGTCTCCGCATCAAAACGTTTGAAGACCTTTGGCATAGTACCTTGTGAAACCTTTAAGATAAAAAAAAAAAATCTTTTTATTAAGCAGTTGCTCAGTACATTCCAAACATACAATTGCGGTTAACAATATAGCACCTCCAGACAGGGAGGCATTGCGTCACAGCAGTTGCAAACATTTTTAGACAGTAAATGGATTTTTGGGTGTAGATGGAAGCACTTAAAACCTTAATGTCGTCAGTCACTGCTCGAACCCCATACCCTCTTTCCCCAACCAGACTCCCAGATCAGGCCTTCATGGGTCCCTGCATAAGCCCCATTTACCCAAACATTCTCATATTTCTTAGGGCAACCTTGACTTTGGTAGATCTCCCGTTCCGCCTGTTGACACCAATCTAGGTAGTTTTCCCAGTCCCAGCTAATATTAGCTGGATCTGGAGGTACCTGGTCAAAGTTTCCTCCCCGCTAATACACAGCATCAGCCATTCAGCACTGAGTGGCACTGTGAGACCTGCGACTTTGATCATAACTTGTACCACCCGTTCCAGTATGTTTGAATTGCACATCATTCAAAGAGGATATGAAAAAAGGAGCGGCACCATGCCCCAGCCCCTGGCACAGTAACCCGTTTCACATCGGCCCAGGCATTGCACCAGAGTCCTAGAATAAAAGGATCTATGCAGTATCCGCAAGTGTATGAGGCGGAATTGGCCACCTCCCTGGGCCTCTGCAAAGGCTCCACCCAATCGTCATCCTCCATCAATTCCACGTCTCCTTCCCAGGCCTCCCGCAAGGAGCGTAGCAGATCCAGGGAGTTATTCATTATTTTCTTATAGACCAATGAGTGGCCTTGGCCAGCATAGGGTCTAGCAACAATCGGTCCTCCAGAGGGGCAGACTCAGGCAACTGTTCCCCACTCACCCCACCCCCTCTGGCATGTGACATTGCAATGCATGTGTGAATTGCAAATATCTCAACTTTTCTTTGCTCCCATTCCGAATTCCTTCAGCAGGTTCTCAAACTTCAATAGAGCGCCCCCACTCCAAATATCACCAAGGCAATGGATACCAATCAGTCCCCATTTAAGGAAACATTTAAGGTTCCTAACTTCCCTGAGTTGCTCGCTGTCCCTTAGTGGAGTCTTATCTGTCAGCTTGCCATCCCAAACCAAGTATTTGTTAGCTTAGTTCCACGCCCTAACTACCGTCTGAGTGCGGTTTGGTAGTGACTTAATCCTCTTCTTGTTATGTAGGATCGATCGTAACCCCAGCCGCCTGTGGCCTCCCGATCGACTCGGTAGGCAGATTCGCCCATGTCTGCAAATACCGAGTCATTATTTGTCACCAGCTGAGCAGACCAATAATAGACTTGGATGTTGGGTTCAGTGAAACCCCCTTCGAATACCCCCCGTTGTAACTTACTGAGGGAGATCCGATACCTGCCCCAATCCACTGTTTGTGTTAAACAATTCGTGTTGTATCCTATATAGGGTGTTTTAAAGGACTATAGCATACAAGAGAGGGACATCATCTTGAAAAGCACTGCTTTACCCATCAGGGATACCAGGAGCTCCCTCCAGTTTGTCACCTTTCCCTTAAGGTGCTCTAGCTGTGAGATAAGATTTTTTCATATAAAATCCTCTGCATTACTGGTTATAAAAATGCCTAGATGTTGAAAGCCTTCTGTTACTGTTGGAGCCAAACATGTTCTTGGCATAGTTGGACGTCCTCCTGCCACAGGGAATATGAATAACTTATCCCAGTTGATCTGGTAACCCTAGTAACTCTCAAAGAGTTGAAAAATATGTAAGACTCTGTCCACAGAGGGACGGGCTATGTAGCACATAACAAAATGTCAGTATACAAAGAGATCCTTTCTTCCCATGCTTCATTTCTCCGGATACCCCACAAGATCCCAGCCGGCATGGGCTCTAACACTGGATTGAAAATCATTGCTCCTAAGGGGCAAGCCTGTTGCGTACCCCTGTGAAGGGCAAAAGGGCAGGTATGTGCACCAATAACCCACACCCTCCCCAAGAGATCCCAATATAAGAGTCTAACCCATTAACAACATTTGGGACCAAAACCAATCCTGGACAGGACTGAAAATAAATAAGGCCATTCTATCCTGTTGAATGCCATTTTTGCGCCTAAGGAAAGTAGAACAGCGTTGTTGGCCCAGTGTGCCGCTGTCATATGCAGCACTCCCTGGAGATGCCTTAAATTCAGTCTACCTGTGGAGTATGAATCCGGATAGATATGGATGAACCACTGTAGTTATTACCTTCAGTAGTCTGTTGGCCAGGGCTTTTGCCAGGATCTTGGCCTCTAAATTCAGCAGTGGAATGGGCCTATAGGAGTTACAGGTTGGTGGCGGGGATGGGAATATCGGCCAGGAGAGCACCCTCCTGTCTGGCTGCCTGGAACATGTTTTATCTGCTATACATTTGTATTGTTCCACTGATAGGCCGTTATGCCCTGCTGCCTTGCCACATTGAAGCCCCCGGATTGCCCCTTCTATCTCAACAGCTGTCAATTCCAATTCTAGAGCTTCCATGTCTTATAGTGAGAGGGGTAGTAGAGAGATGTCTTATAAAAGAACAGTGCAGTCTTGGGTGGTTTGGGTAGTCCTAGTGGAGAATGTGTTTTTTACAGTTATGCAAAGGTCTCTGCTATATCAGCCCCCGTAGTATAGGACACCCCGCAGGGTCTTGAATTTCACCGACCCTGTTCCTTCACTTGTCTCTCTTTTCTAACCAGGGAATAAGTCTTTTGGCCTTGTTGTCGACGTGTACAGTCACCTCTGAGTAGCTAGTGCGTAGGCCCGGGCAGTATTTTCTGCCAAATCCCTCAATTCCCATTACTTAAGTTGGAGACTGTGTACCAGGTCGGCATCTGGCTTCTCCATCTCCGTCAACTTTAGTTCTAAGGAGGTGATCGCTCCCTCCAGTGTATCATATTTGATTGCCTGTTCCTTCATTTTTACCCCGATAATGGCCTGGGTGTGGCCACGTAGCACCATCTTAAAGGCCTCCCCACAAGGTGCAAGCCGAGTCCACCAACCCCACATTCTCCTGAAAATACTGATCTGTCCGCTTGTGTATTTTGTCCTGAAGTTTTCTATCTTTAAAGTGCCAGATAATAATCTTGGGGCAGTACAGAGCCCCTAACCGGGCCTGAGAGGAAGACTGCAACTGGGGAGTGGTTGGAGATCCCCCATATATCATGGACTTGGCCTGCACTAATTTGGTGGGTAAAGATTTAGTCAAAACATGACTGTCTACCATGGCGTGCCTACAGGTGGGTGTATTGGGGCATAGTTGGGTTATTCACACCAGTCCAATAGCGCCTTGAAAGGATTGAAGTGGACTTGCGCCTGACTTTTCTACCCTGCTGATTAACCTATCTATCCCAGGGTTCATCACATCGTTCATGTCTCTCCCAGTATTAAAGTACCCTCCGGCATATTCAACATACAAGCACTAAGTGCCAATAGCATTGCCCCTTACAAAGTAGCCAGTGCAAGGTTGAGCGTGTAGCCCTCGCAAACTTCTGTCTGCATGACAAATCCATCCAATTGGTTATGCCACGTCTGGCCGGGTGTATGCAGCGCTGAGGATTTAAGTAGGGTACACATGTCCCTGGAGCTGAAGGTGAACCCTGCGTGTGTCACCAAAGAGTAACTACAGTGGTCAAGAGCTTTATAATAATTACCCTTCAAATGAGTCTCCTGTAGCAGGACGAGGTCTGGGGCATGTCTACAGGAAAAATGCAATACCAGGTTTTGTTTAATTTTGTTTCTCAGGCCATTCACGTTCCAGGACACAATTTTCAAATCCAATCATACTTGTGACCCCATACTATGTTGTGATGATGGACCTTCCGACCTAGCATGTAACCAGGACCTCAATCCCCGCCCTATGCTGCCCTTGAGTGATCTGAGCCTGCCTCCGCTGGTGACTCATGTGTCTGGAATATCTATATTGTACTCTGCAGGACTTTGAAAACAAACCATTACTGTAATACCCGTTAACAGTCCCCCCACCAACCCTGCACTGTGGGCATGCAACCGCCCACAACCCCAATTTGCAGAGCACCTGTCGTCCTATTCTTAACAACACCCTTTGTAAGGGTTGGCTGGTCCACCAAAAGGCACAGAAACTTTTCTTAAACCATTAATAAACCCACGTAGACAAGATAGCTTATTCCCTCCTCATTCTTGCCAGATACATGTTTCATAGCATTTGAATATTATCGGGAAATCCCTACATAAGATCTCCGGCTGTCCATATCTGTAAATTAAAGTACATCTCAAAAAACACACCAACTCAGAACCAGGGGTGCTTAGCCTATATTCGGCAACGTCACTCAGGAGACCTCCACTTCCATACCCCTGACAGACCATCCATCTTGTGACCCAGCTGAGGTCGGTCCAAGGAACGTTCCTTTTTCACTTGCACTGAGGCACTGCCACCTCTGGGGACACCAACTCTCCAGCCAGTCGCAAGCCTCCGCCGGTGTGGTGAAGAACCAGGATTTACCCTCCTCCAGTACATATAGGTTGGCCGGGAAAAGCTTAATGTATTTTAGTTCTTTAGCACAGAGCTCTGTCTTTACCGCCTCAAAGCTATGACATTGGCGCTGTACCTGCTGCGTGAAGTCTGGAAAGAGCTGCACAGTTGCATTCTCATTCATCGAGTCCCTGCGGGAGCGAGCAGCCTGGAATAATGGCGTCCCTATCACGATGATTAAAGATCCTGGCAATGATTGTTTGCGGGGGAGCCCCCGGCTTTGGCGGTGGTATCGGCACTCTGTGTGCCCGCTCGACGGAGAAAAACTTGGAGAGGCGTTTGGGGCAGAGGTAATTAACAATCAAGCCTTTCAGAAATAGGTCCACGCTCTGTCCTTCCGCTCCCTCGGAAACCCCCACCATTCTGATATTTTTGCTACAGGCCCAGCCCTCTTTGTCCTTCGGATGCCATAATCTCCTCTTGTTTCGTCAAAGTACGGACCTGTTCTTCCAGTTTCTTGTACATGGATTTCAAGGTATGACTGGCAGTCTGTGGTCGTGATTTTCTCAGACATTTTCTTAAAATCTGCCTTTAATAGATTAATATCCACTTCCACTGCATCATTTTTGTGTTCTAGTGAGTTCTTGAGGTCCTTGATTGCTGAACTGATAGGTCCAAGGGAGGGCTCCGCCAACTCAGACTGCTCTGTGCATCGACCCGGCGCCATCTAGGGTCTGTTTAGTGATGGCATACGTGTCCATCTTGTTAGATTGCGTCAGCAGTTGTCCCATCGGTTTCACCATGGCCCTGCAGGACTGCCCCCAGCGGCATTAAGCGGCAGGAAGGGATAGTGCGCCCCAGCGACCCCGCTGCGATGCACAACCAAGCCTACCCTATAAGAGAATATATGGAGACCAGTGGTCATCTCGGGCACCTGGCCTGGCTGATATCGGCGTGCTCCGCAAAGAGAGGCCACCCCCCAGAGCTCCTCTCACAAATGTTGGTATTGTAGTCCACAGTGTTTAGGGGGTCCCCTGCTGGGCTGAGCACAATCCAGCTAATGTCGATAGCAGCAGTTACTCCCGCCGACTACTCAATTGAGGGCCGTTTAAACAGGAGAGGCCCACTCTTGGGCAAAAACCTTTCTCTAGGATGCTGGGCGGTCAGGAGAGCAATGGCCCATCTCGTATTCATCAATGCAGGTGGATTATGCAGCGCATGTCGGGGTTCCGTCTAATTGGTTCCCCGAAGCTCCATTAGATCACAGCCATCTTGGTTGGAGCCAAGCCACGCCCCCACCTTTAAGATTTTAATTTGTAGCCCTGCATTCCAAAGCAACTAAAACTTGATACTTTAAGCATGCTCGCTATTGAATTTTCTGCACTTTTTGCCTAATTACATTTAGGATGTGCTGCAATTGTGTGAACATTTATAGCTGCAAAGTGTTCCCTCGGCAAATGTCTCACTTCGCTGTTGTGTGAACATTTATGGCTGACAAGTGTTCCTCTGCAAATATCTCACTTCAAGTTAGTCCTGACCTTTTTCGAAGACATCACATTCTGGGACTTGAAATTTTGCAGTAAACATTGTAACTAAAACCCTCAAAAGTAAAGGACAGTTGATAAAAAAAAACAAGCCAGGATTAGCTGATGTTGTTTTTGTGTGGAAAGTCTTGTGCAATGTTTTCACCACTATGCTATGTGCATGGTGACACCACTCTTCTAACAGGTACTCGTCGTTACACCTTGCATCGAATTATTAAAGCCTGGGGGATTTGGCAGGTGACCTGCTATCAATACTGACCTGTTAGAAAAGGGGGATGATGTTTTAATGGGTTTTACCTACTTAGTGTGTTGGTAGAAGTGATAATATGTAATGGGCAAGGTTCTTATGAGCCGGAGATTTCACCAGTCAGTGAAATAATTAAACACTGCCAAAAGATGAAATATGATTTTAATATTCCCAGATTCCCTGCAGTATATAAGAAGTTATATCAGACCAAAAAGGATGATTCTAAGCTCTGCACATTTAAACAAAGCAGACAAAACTGTAGGAAACAAAAGGAAGAAGAAATAATATTTTAGAGAAAGTAAACAACAACACTAAATTACAATAACCTAATTCTTGCCGCTGCAATGTAACAAAGTTACATTATGTTGGTCCCTTCAGGAAGAAATAAAAATGACGGATTCTCTCCCACTTTCCTAACTGTGCGTGACGTTTTAGTTTGTGATTGTGCTAGGTTTTTTCAGTGTATATACGTTTATGCAGCTGAGGGCTGTTTCCTTGGTATTGTTTTAGTTACTATAGGTTTAACTTGAAACAGGATAGCCTAGCTATCTTGCTGAAAATAGCAGAAAACATTTATGTATACTTTCTTGAAGCTGTGTGCTAAATGAAGACTGATACATTTTCTAGTCCATTTAGTCGGTGCTGGAGGGCTGGATCAACGCCAGATTTTTAGGATAACTACATTTATACAAATGGGGATATGCAAAAAATCTGGTATGGATCCAGCCCTCCAGGACCAACTTTGGAGAACCCTTATTTAGCCTAACCTCTGTAATGTGTAAGGGCATTTGCACAAGACATTTTAAGTTAGGAGTTAAAGACTTATTGGGGCACATGCATAATTGTAGGATTTAGCATTTCCTAAATTGCGAAAATTAAGGAATTGCAATTTAGGAATTGCAAAATCCTATGCATCAACAAATCCTAAAATATTTTAGGATTTCTTAATTTTCGGAATTTGCGATTCCTTAAATGCGATTCGCAATTAAGGAATGGCATTACATTGATTCCTATGGGCCTAGAGGCCCATAGGAATCAATGCCGTTTTGCTTTTTTTTTTTTTTTGCAATTCGCAACTTGTTGATGCATTGCAAGGGTGCAGAGGGGGGTCCAAAGGACCCGCACCCCTGAAATGTTTTTTAAAGTGCATGTTTCACACACACATGTCCTAAGGACATGTGTGTCTGTAACATGAAAGTTTAAAAAATGCATTTTTGAGCATTTCCATAACTTTTCGCAAATTACCACGAGGTTCAACCTCGTGGTAAATTGCACCCCCTAATTGCTAATTCACAATTAGAAAAACAATCATGCATTGCTTTTAAGGAATCGCATATTTGCGATTCCTTAAAAGCAATCGCATTTTTAGAAATCACTAAAAATAGCGATTTCCACAAAAAAGTATGATGCATCCCAAAAACTTATTTAGGAAGTGCAAACGGCCGAATTTACCGATTCGCACCGTTTGCACTTCCTAAATAGGTTGATGCATGTGCCCCTCTGTTCTAAAAGAGAATGAGGTACATATACATGTGATGCCTGATCTATATGAGGACCTCATTATTAGGGTTGGGCCTTTAAAAATATTTAATTAAAAAAATAAGCCAGATCTTTGGCGACAAACCTCAACACATTTCATTCCATATCCTGAGATAAACTTTCTACAGGATCTAAAACACACAAAACATTGGGTCTTGCTCTGGTGCTTTTTATTTTTTGGAGAGTAGAAACGTTGCTAGTAACCGGGGTTTGAAAGATACAAGTTAATTCTTGAATTATGT
Organism: Lissotriton helveticus; assembly: GCF_964261635.1. Lineage (NCBI taxonomy): Eukaryota > Metazoa > Chordata > Amphibia > Caudata > Salamandridae > Lissotriton > Lissotriton helveticus. The sequence continues at coordinate 421,991,255 of NC_136057.1, forward strand.
CAGGGACCAATAGCAAAAACAATTTTAATGGCTGGGAAGTATGACTGAAGTCCTGGGTTTGAGGAATGGCTATGAGAGGCTTCCTCCACGTCTAGCCAAAACCGTTGTTGAAGGTAGTGATGATGTACATTGGAAAAAGTCTCCATGGAAAAGAAGCAAGAGAATTTTATCAAAATCAGAATACTGATGTGTCCTTCGTAGCTTTCACCTGACAATGTAGACTGCAAGGCCTTTGTCTCGTTGGAGATAAAGTCCTAGCCTTCCTGGATCATATTACAGGTGCAGTCTTCTCTGCCATTCCTTTGTAGGTACATGCTTTTAATTATGGACACCAGTCTTCTCCAAAGCTGGAAGTGTCTGAAGAGTATAAATCTTCTCAATCTTCATACTTTTTAGGCTGTGTTCTCTAACATTCTTATACTGTTTAGAGGTGATTTAGGAGTCCCCCGAAAGAGTGATTACCTTAATCATAAATCCCACAAGGCCTGGTTGATGGAGAAATCTATTATGAATGCAGGGGCCGTGTGTTCACTGATGAACGTGCATCTCTCATCAGCCCTCAAAATGTAATGGATCCTGGTCATCAACACTGGTAATGTCATGCTTGTGTCGCAGTTATACTTAATTCCATCTTTGCTGGAGGGATATGCATGGAAGGAGAGGTATGCCCTGCGCAGCGATGGACTTCAAACTTGAACCCATCTCTTAAGCAAAGTACCTTTTTGGCATTGCCTTGCTTTCCTCAAAGGTATAAGGGTCCTTGACATCATCCGACAAACAATACAGTACTTTGCATGTTGGAGAACTGTACACGTTTATTCTGATTACACGGTTTTCCAATTTCTTATTTGCACAGCGATTGCTACTAGAATTACATCCTTATCGAATCTTAAAAATAATTTTAAATCCAAACGATTTCCATGGTTTATAGAGCATCTACATAAACGAAAACTTAAAACAAGACAGTGTGAAAGAAAATTGTCTTCATCACATATTTGGAGACGATATTTTATAAAAGTAAACCCTTACACTATCCAAAAAGCGTTCAAGCTTCTCGTTACACTACTATGCGAAATGCCTTTACAGTGCAGCTAACAAGAAAATAGATACTTTTGAAATTCTAAATGAATTCTCGAATACCAACCTCATACCATTTGTACTTGAACATTCTGCAATAATCTCTCCCACTTTGAAGAGACGATTACTATAATCAGGGACACCATCAAGGGTACGCCCGTTTGCTCTCAAACAATGAAACTAACTACTGTCATGATCTAGTTTTCACTCTAGAATCACTTTGTATTATAACTGAAAGAGCTAGCTCTCAGTAGTTCCCTGAGCAATGTCAAAGTTGCACTACTGGCTCCTTTTCTAAAGCAGTCAGAACGTGCACATTTGGGTCCCCAGCTGATCTGGTTCCTATTAAAGTACTTAAGAAGAAATTCCGAAACGTGCCCAGACCTTAAGATTACTGATCCCTCATTAAGTTCTGGTATGGTTCCCTCAGAACTAAAACACAGTATTAAGAACCCCAACTTGAAAAAAAAGCCTAATCTTAACCCTGAAGAGCTTGCCAACTGCTGGCCAATTACACGTATTCCTGGAACATGCAAAATAATAGGCGGTCGTGTTCCAAACCTGCTGTCCCCTCACTAGAAAGAACACACTCTGTTTTGGATGATGCCAGATAGGTTTCCGCCAAGTAGAAATACTGAATGTGCATTCCTCGTGGCTTTGGATGACATTTGAATGGCCACTGCCACTAGTTTGAAGAGCGCTTTGATCTTTCTTGATCAGTCTGCAGCATTCAATACGAATGAATACAATATACTAATCGCCAGATTGGCAGGTTGTATTATGTAGGGAAATGTACTGGTCTGCTCATTCAAGTCTTAAAATAACAGATCTCGGAGAGTCCTGTGCAACATTTAGTTTTCGCCCCTGCATCATTAAAGACATGGGTGCCGCAAGGGTCTGCTAATTGTATGTTTATGTGATCCCTTTCCCAACTAATATAGAAGATTCGACTGTAAATTCAATAACTATGCAGATGACATTCAATTTGTCTTCAGTTTACCTTGTATCAATCTGAATTAGTTGAGTGTCTCTACAATATAAAAGAATGGATGGATGAAATTGCCTCAAATGTAAGATAAAAAATACTGAGATTCTGGTAGTGGAAAAGAACTATCCTGCCTGGAACCCTGTTTGTTGGCCTTCTTATGACCCTTTTGCACAATCCAAGTCATCCGTGAAAAGCCTAGGTGTGAAGTTAGATTCAAAGCTCAAATTAAACATTCGGTCTCTGCTGTTGCTCCATATTGTTTTTCTTTGCACATTGAGGCCAGTTATCTCCCTTTTTTTTTGACGATGGAAGATGCACAACAATTAGAGTGACTATTGGATCCAGAGTCAGTGACTCTACCTAGGTGCTTCTAAGCAAATAGTCATAGAATTTAGATTTTGCAAACTCAAGCTTCAAGACCAGTAACTTTAGCTTCCCATTTCACATCTGCCAAGCACATTCTTCAAAAGCTTTACTGGCTGCCACTGTTTTAAAGAATCATTTGTTTGGCCCACAAACACTTTTCTCAAACCTAAACTAACTAAATATTCACGTTGGTGAGATCTTACTTCGTCTTCTGTGGTGGCACATCTTTTTCAGTTTTGGCTCTCAGGCTTTGGAACAGCTTTCCAGGACGAAGAATCTTAACAGACCCAAACACTTTACCTAGCCCTATATTTCTACCTATTGTTTTGGCACCAACAGACCTTCAAATGTAAGTGTATTCTATAAATATGACTCCTAACAAGAGGGGCACTTTGCAGAAATAGGAAACATGATTGTTGCCTGATGACAGGTGAAAAGTTGAAAAAAACAAAATTCAAAAACAAAAATATACATTGTGCATTTATCACAAACAACAAAAACATATTGAGAAATATATTCAGCCAGAGAGGAAGCAAGATGGCGGCCGCTACTGCAGCCGAGTGAGGAGCTGTGTGGCGTCTACCTGTGGTCCGACCGGCTCGCTGCCGGACATTGCCGTTTTTCTTCGTCCCTCTTTTGCCTGGTCTCACTCGGCTCCGTGCTGTGCTTTGGAGACGTGCGCTTTATTTTTTCTGAGCCGAGTGTGGTTGTGGCCGGAGCTGCTGCGTTACGGAGACCCGAGGAAGGCTGCGAAGGAGCCCCCGGCTCATTGCGGCTCATTGCGGAAGGTGAGCGGAGGTGCGCGGAAGGAAGGCGCAGAGGGAGGACGCCGGACTGCAGGCGCCCGGCTCAGTGAACCTCTAAGTTGCGTGAGACTGGCGGTGGATGCGGACGCTGATGGAGGTCGGAGTGGCCGTGGCAATGGAGCAGCTATGAGCGGTGAGCCTGAAAAAGCCTGGGAGTACATACATTGTTGCCATTCTCTCTGCGCCTGCGGTAGCTGAGCAGGCTTGTTTTTTATCTCTGCTTTGGACGCATGATATTTGGGACATTATTAACAACAATTAGCTGTCTTTGAAATTCACAGATACATTGGATTTATTGCTTTCTGCATCGTTATATTTCACTGACTATCTTTTTTTTCGGGCAGTACAAAGGCATTTGATACAGTTATCTGTTTCTATTCCCACAAGTCCTGTAACTACCTGCGTGATAATTATGGCCCCTAAAGGCAGAGGGACAAAAACAAAAGCTGTCACTAATCCAGTTAATACTGTTAATTCAATGCCTAACAGTGTGGGAGAGCCTGCTTTGCCCAATAGAGCTCTTCCTGAGACCCGAGCTTGTCAACAGAATGAGGCAATTAAGGAGCCAGTAATACCGGACTTATTTAAAAAGAAGAATACAACTGCCTCATCTAAAAGTGCTACCCAGACACCCCGAGGTCCTACTCAAGGAATTATCCAAGGAGCAGCTGACCCCTCTGGTGCTGTATCTAAAACCCAGGCTGCTAACATCCTATTGACCCCCATAGACTTAAATGTACTCGTAACTTGGGGATAGTGGGCTTCCCCCCCATGGAAAAGACATTGATAAAGATCTAGCTGAACTTTGCTTAGCGGTAGGGGAAGTCAGAGTTTCGCCACGGGTCGCTAAAAGGGGGCACCAGAGAGAAAAATTGAACTATAAATGATGTAGAATCTATTGAATCGGGGGGCCAATTCTATTCTATGTCAAATCTCTCGATAGGATCTGATGCCGAGACTGGCGAGGAGGTCATTAATGAAGATCATTCGTTCTCAAAAGACTGGGCTGATGACTGTAACCAAACCTCCGAGGAAGAATTTCTTGGCCCAGACCATTTGGGGATTGAAGGAACGCCCAACACTGTGCGTAGGGTTGTGGAGGTGCAGAACTCTCTTCTAGGTGATGATTTAGGTGTGATAGACCAGCCGCAGTGGGAAGGGGCTGGAGCGGCATCTGAGACTCAGGCTGAACTCCCCGAACTCTTGGAGGGGGATGAAGAAATCACACTAAAATCCATCTATAATTTGCAGACCTCGATGTATAGATTAATTATGGCGCATAGAGAGGAGACTAAGGCAGAAGGGCTCCGCACTTAAGGAGCGGTTCATAAACTGCAGAATGTTGTCCGTCGCCTAGCTAAATCTAGCAACTAAACTACTTTAAGAGTACAAGAGACTGAGGTTCGGATTTCCGTTGTGGAGGATGAACTCTCCACACAGAAAAAGTCAAGGACTTGGAGAGTACTAGACAAGATATTGACTGGAAACTAACCGATCTGGAGAATCGCGCACGGCGCAATAATTTGCGCATATTGGGGATTGCTGAACAATCAGAAGGAAGAGATACTCGTCGTTTTGTGGTGGATTTGTTTTCGGACGCTTTTCCAGATCTCCAAGGATGGGTCTGGGATAAAGAAATTATATGGGCTCATCGCTTTCCTTTTAATCAAAAACGTTATCAGGGGGGTGAAAATAAGAATCCAAGAGCCATTCTCATATGCTTACAAAACTACCTGCTTCGTGAGATCTTGTACGACTTGGCTAGACCTCTAAAGACTAGAAAGGGTTTGGGGCATGAGTTCTTTGTACGGCCAGATTTTTGCCCTGCAACAGTGCAGCAACGTTGGAGGCTCAAACAGCTAATGGCACCCATCCAGTCTAAGGGGGGGGGCAAGCTTTTCTACTAAACCCTGCAAAACTCAAGGTGGTGCATAAGGGGAAAACCACCTTTTTTTGTGTCTGAGGTCAAAGCACAGCAATTCCTAGATGCAATGTAGCAGAAATTGATAAGCGTCATACGTTTCCCTCATGTTTTTTCTCTTGTGGGTTTCTGTGGTCTCCTCTTTTAGGGCTGCTGAGGGCAAAGTATAATATTGGTCCGGTTGGCTCAGGTAGAATCACATAGTCTATACTCACTTTCCATCAATGAGGGCATTTGCCCTTAAGCTTCCGGTGGTGGGGTTCTGGGAGGAGGGTGGGTTTGGTGGGGGGGTTATGGGGGGGGGTTTGGGTGGGAAAGGGGGTCACGCTGGGTGCAAGGAAATACAGCTGGATGGTGTCCATTTTTGGGGTTGTGGTTTTTTGTGTGGCGGTTGCTAAATTTGAAAATTTTTTGTTATTGCAAGTGTAAGCCCAATTACAAAATTGCTTTAATATATGAAAATGGTTAAATTTTTTATGTGTTCCATCAACGTTTGTGGCTTAAACGACAAAAGAAAAAGGGGCATAACGGCTCAAGTGTTTAAAGCTATGCGGGCAGACCTGATATGTATACAGGAGACCCATCTTTCCTGGACGAATAGAGGGTGGCTTAAAGATCTTGGATTGGAAGTTGTGGGGTGCTCTCGTCAAAACTCTACGATAAGGGGGGTGGCCATTTTAAAGAGGTTTGGGGTGGGGGAAGTTAAGAGAGTCAAAGAAGACCCATTGGGTAGATGGGTTATTGCTGAGCTCAAATTTGGGGGCTCGATCATTACTATTTGCTTAGTTTACGACTCCACTGTTGATGATCCCTCGGTGCTGCATCAATTAAGTTTGGAGTTAGCTATGTGGCCACCTCGGTTAATATTATGTGGGGACCTCAACCTGCATCTGGATGAAACATTTGACATTTGTGGAAATGTTGCATATGCAGGGAGAAAAAAGAATGTATTCAAGGCAGTTAAGGGGATTGTTCAAGAATATCGACTGATAGATGTGAGGCACGAGAGAAGGGGGGGAACTTATGTTTGCACTTTTTTTTCTGCCCCCCATCGAAGACACTTTAGGTTAGACTATTTTTTTGTTGCTATGACTTGATTTAATGAACTTGTTCAAATTGAGTATAGGGTATTACCAAAAATCATATCAGATCACAACCCCATTAATCTTTGCTTTGACTTAAACATTCCACTTCGTCCCCGGGCGTGGTCTTTTGATCGAAAGCTTTTGTTTGATACATCCTACGTTGGCCACATGAATACCTGGATTCCCGAGTTTTTGGTTATTTATAGGGGATCCGCTTTGGCTGAGGTAATCTGGGGTACTTTTAAGTGTGGGGTTCGAGGAGAAACCTTGAGCTATTCAATAAGAAAACAGAGAGAGACTCGAAATAAAGAGGAAGCAGAGATGAATAAACTGAGATTGTTAGAGATTCACCTTATGCAGGCTTGTAATAAGGGTTTAGCTACAGATGACATCACTAAGGAGCTACTGGCACATAAGGTCAAGATTCATCAAGGGTTTGCCTCGAAATTTGCTCAGCAACTTGCAGCTTTCCGTACGGAGGTCTATGAAGTAGGTGAAAACACAGGAAAACATTTAGCCAAGAGGGCGAGGCAGAAAGCTGTGTTTGCTAGTATTGATAAAATTAATGGCAATGCAGGGGTGACGGCTAACAATACAGCTGACATACTTAAAGTGTTTTCTGACTTCTATTCAAAATTATATACTGAGGATGCGGCAGGAGATTGTACAGACCGGATAACTCAATTCACCGAATTTGCTTTGAATGGTATTTTATCTATAAATGAGAGGGAGAAGTTGGATCTCCCTATTACCTGGGAGGAGATTGAGTTGTCATTGTTATCTTTAGCATCTGGAAAAGCTGCAGGTCCTGACGCTATTCCCCTGGAGCTCTTTAAGCATTTTCATGGTATTTTAAGATTAGAACTGCTGGATTTATTTTTAAGAGCACAACAAGGTATTGCCCCTCAGTCGTGGCATGACTCTATAATTGTTTTTCTTACAAAGGGTAAACCTTCTCTGCTACCGTCATCTTTCCGTCCTATTTCACTTATAAATGCTGATAGCAAAAAAATTTCTAAAATCCTCGCCTCACGATTATCTAATATTATTTCTCCGTTAGTCTCCAAATATCAACACGGATTCATTCCCGCCCGTGACACTGCGGATCATATTCGACGTGTGATCACATTTCTCGATTGGTCCCAGGCAACCCAGTCTAATGTTGGTCTCGTATTTTTAGATGCTGAAAAAGCCTTTGACCGGGTTGCATGGGGCTATTTGTGGGACGTGATTGCTAGGAAGGGATTGGGCCCAGGCTTTATAACGGCATTAAAAACTATGTGCATTGCTCCAAAAGTGTGTATTCGAATTAACGGCCAACTTTCCCCTTTTTTTTCTATCACTAGGGGCACCCGTCAAGGATGCCCTTGCTCACCTTTACTTTTTGCACTTTATATTGACCCTTTAATTAACCGCTTTATTTTGGAACAAAAGATTAGCCCCATTTATTTAGCTAACGCAAACTATCGGGCATTAGCTTATGCTGATGACATCGTGATAACTACCACCGATGTCCGGACTGCTCTCCCAGCAATTAATGAGCTTGCTAAACAATTCGGATCATTTTCCGGTTATAAACTTAATCTGGAGAAAACGCAGATCATATGCTCTGGACCCAATCCACCGTTGAATATCCTTACTATCCCAGAGGTTACATATTTGGGAATTAAGATATCATTGCCCATAGAGAAAATACCGGAACGTAACATTAACCCCGTGATAGCCCAAATTAACACTATGTTACAGCACCTAGACCACTTACATTTATCACTGTATGGTAGACTTAACATTTTAAAAATGCTGATTCTTCCAAAAGTGCTATATATTTATCGCACCATATCGTTGGAATTTCACCCCTCCTGTTTTAAAAACTTGGAAAGGACTACCTCCAGGTTTTTATGGGGCTATAAACGCCATCGGAAAGCCCTTAAAAATTGGTATTAAGTAAGGAGTGTGGGGGATGGAATGTTCCCTATTTTCTATTTTATTACTTTGCAGCCACACTTCAATTCATTAGTCCGCTTATAATTGGAGATAGAGTAAATATGTCTGTTTGTCTAACTCCAACTATCTTTGAAATGATTAAGGGCGAGAAGGTGATTGGTAGCTTTCTTAAAGTTGTCGAGCCCAGCTACTACAAAAAAACCAAGTATAAGACGTTGAAAGCAGCTTTTGGAGTTTGGAAAAAAGTGCGGAAGCACTTGGACGTATCTAAATTAAATGTATATACCCCCATAGCTTCGCCTGGTCTTTTGCCAGCTATTTTTTGCAACTTAACGGCTTATAGATGGGAGCTGAAAGGAATACGTTATTTGGGTGATCTATTTATTAATGGTCAAATTGCTTCATTCCAGCAATTAGAGAATACATTTTCTTTGGCAAGAAATGATTTTTTTTAAATTTCTTCAAATTCGTAGTTTTTTACAGAGTTATCCTTTTACCTCTTTAGCTAAAATGACAAGAACTCCTTTATTGGAACTTTTGCAGAAAAAAAGCTCCTATACGCTCTCTGTATTTAAGTTTGATTCAAGAATGCGGGGACGATATGCAACAGTGCCAGCTGAAATGGACTAATAAATTAGGTACCCCCAGTATTGATGTTTTGCTTTCCGTCAAATGTGCTTCAGAATGTTTAATTACAGGGATGATGAAATCTCTGCATTTTATGTGCATATACGACCTTTATTACACTCCAAGTAAGGTTGTTAAGTGGAGCACTACTACTGGAACGAACTGTAGTCGCTGTGGGCTTTACGCAGCTAACGATATGCATATGTTTTATCATTGCCCTAGACTTAGGACCTTTTTTCAACAAATTGAAAGCTTTCTTGCTGTTGTTCTCAGCTGTGGTATCACTGTAACCCCCGAGATGGTGTTACTAGGTTTGGAGTCCTCTATCTCTAGATCAAAGCCAGTAACTTACTTTTTATTTATTTGTATGGCGGTAGCCAGGGCCTGTATAACTAGGGTGTTGATTAATTCAGACCCCCCTTCTTTTTTCACTTGGCGTGAAAAATTATTGTTTATGTACAACACTGAATCTGCCATCTATAAATTAAAGGGGATTAAAAGAAGAGCTCTGGGGGAGAAAATTTGGGCACCAATTGCTGATTGGATATAGTCATTTTTTGTTTGATTCTTTTTTGTTTGATTCTGTATTTTTTAATGTATTACAGATGAATTTTTGTTCACTCTCGTATTGCTGTATTTGCTTGCAAAAAAACCAATAAAATTCCCCCCCCAAAAAAAGAAATATATTCAGCCAATCGCCCCACACCCGAGGGTGCTGCAACGTACATTGATGCCAACCATCTTTATTGATGTCTACTGACAGAGCGCACAGGTCGTGCCAACACTGGAGAAAAGTTCCCCACATTGTTACCCATACCATTACTCTATGGTGCCCATCCACTCCCCCCTGTGGTCCCTCATGGTTACAGAGAATGCCCTCTGAATCTAGATCCTAAGGGTTACCCTCCCTTTCACTCCCCTACAAATTCTAGCCACCAGCCCCATATCTTTGAATGTCTGGGGGCATTTCCTTGCCTGGGATATACTTTCCTCAGCATGTCTACACCACTCCACTTTGGACAACCAGTCTTTCACTGATGGAACTGACGCACTTCCCCAACACCTTTTGATATCCTGTTGGGAAAATAAAAGATTGAAGGGTTTTCTAAGTGTCAGTACTCTAGCTGAGCTCATGCTTGTGGATCTGTGTCACAGCCCAACCTAGCCATCCTGTGTGGCAGGCATTGTGAAATGACACTATTTTAAGAGCTCCAATTGCGCATGCCAGTATCTCTTAATCAACACACAACACAGTGGGGTACTCTTGCACTAATGTCATGGCACTAAACTGCTTTTCCTGTCAGAATCTATAGACCACAGTGGAGCAGTCTACGAAAAGGGCTCTGTGGGCATCAGCGGCAGGGAGAATTCAGCTTTACCGGCAACAGTAAATTCAACGGAACTAATTATGGAATAAATCTGTGGGATATACAGGGATTTTGGTGGCACTGTCTGAGTTTTCTGTTGAGACTATAAGCACAGAAGAGGCAAGTTGCAAGGACACTAGACAATTTGCTTCTAAAGGGAGGTTTTGAGAGAATGTGGCTGTTACCTCATTTAGAATACTGTAGTAATCCAAGATTAAGATGCAAGAGTCATAGAAGTATTTAAAGAGGTTTATTCTTCCAGAAAGATCCCATCCACCAGATAGGTGCAAGCACACCTAACTGCTCCAAGTCATCATATCTTCTGTTCATACTATGACGTGTTTTTTTTTTTTAGTTTAGAAAGCTTTATTGAAGTATATAAGCAATGTAAATACTAATACAGAAAATGTAAAGAAACGGAGCAATGGAAATAACATGAAAGCAATAAAATATACCAATGAATAAAAGGTCCCAGAAGGGACTAAGGAAAATTACTAAGGGAAAAACCTTTTAAGGATTTTATTTAAGGGGAAGAAAAAGAGACGAAAAGGAGGAAAAAGAGAAAAGGGGAGAAAACCAAAAAGAGAAAGGAGAGAGAGAGAGAAAGAAGAAAAAGAAAGAAGAGGAGAAAAGAGAAAATGGGAACAGCCTAACAAAGGAGCTCATATAGGAGAATAAAAATACAATATAATAGAAATAGAAAAAAAAATAGAAAAAAAGATATTGGGAAAATAATTGAAAGACTAAAAGGGTGCATCATATGACAAGAAAACTTCAAACAGGAGTAGAAAGAAAATCAGTTAAAGACATCCATATTAAATCCCTTTTGATTAATAAAGTGGTCGTAGTAGCGAAGGCACGATCAAGTCTATGGTGATGACATAGCAAATTCCACCAAGCAATGTAGGAGATTTTGGAAGTGTCTTTCCAATTAGTGGTGATGACTTGAAAGGCAATTGCCAATGCAAGGTCTATGAATTTACGAAAATTACAATGACCATCCCAAATAGATGAAGAACCACCCATGAAAATGTATACGATTTCAAAAGGAAAGGTAGTATTCAGTATTTTGTTCAATTGTGACCAAACCTTTAACTGGAAAGAGTGAACAAGAGGACAATGAAAAAACATATGCAAAATATCAGCAGTGCTATGAGAACAAGACCAACAAGTTGGAGTCTCTAGTAATTTAAATCTGTACAAATCATGAGGAGTAAAAAGAGCCTATTATAAAAAAAAAAGTAACATGTCTGTGTAGTACTGGCTGAACGGGACACAATGTGTATTTTAGACCAGAGAGCATCCCATGTCTGAAATGAAAATTCTTGAGCTAGGTCCTGTTCCCAGAGTAATTCCAATTTAGTTTTAGTTCTTATAACGTTAGAACAAGAGAGTGTCTTGTATATTTTAACTGCTTTAAGGGGAGAGGAAAAGTTTGGTAAAGAGAGAGAAGTAGGGGGAGTTGTAGGTAATGAAGAATGCTGAGAAAGGAAATCAGTGAGAGGAAGTGTGAGAGCAGAATATTGGGGGGAATGTGCATTGAAAATATGGAAGGTAGTGCAGAGCTGAGGAAAAGTAAGAAGGGTATTGTCTACAAAGAGTTGAGTATAATAGATAATGCCTTTATCGATCCATTCCTTCCAAAATAGCGCTTTATTATTGAGTCTGAGGGACTTATTATACCAAATAGGAGTAAGAGAGTGTAATTCAGCTTGCGATAAAAATGAGCGGAAAAGAGATAGTGTTTTGGAATGTTTAAGAGTAGGAGCGAGAAAGCGTGTCGGCGGATGAGAAAGACGAGTAGCAGTGAGGAAAGAGAAAGGAGCGATCTGCTCAAGTTCCAAAGAACTCCAAGCAGTTACAGGGGAAGTAACTGAATCTTCCAAAAAAGGCCAAATCTGTTTAAGAGTGAAAGCAGAATGAAAACGAGATATATTGGGGAAGTTTACACCGCCCAAGTTTTTGGGCTGCTGTAAGCGAAAAAGAGATAAACGAGCCTTACGATTATTCCATAAGAATTTGGTGAATAAACGGTTAATAGACTTAAAGAAATAAAGTGGAAGGGAGATAGGGAGCATTGAAAAAAAAATTAACAATAGGAAGTAGCATCATTTTAACTGTTGCGAGACGACCCCACCAAGATAAGAAAAGAGGAGACCAACCATTAATAAGGGAAGTGAGTTTATTGAGGACATCTTTATGATTAAGTCTGATAGTATCCCTAATGGTATTAGCATAAAGAATACCAAGACATTTAATGTGAGTAGGGGTCCACTCAAAACCAGAACCATGGAACTGATGAGAAAGGCAGAATTTATTTAGAGGTAGGATTTCAGATTTATCGACATTCAATTTATAACCTGATACTAAGGAATAGGCTTGTAACAAGGAAAAAAGAGCAGGTACAGAGGTGGATGGATTGGAAATATATAACAGAATATCATCTGCATAAGCTGTATATTTGATCTCAATAGTCTTATAAAGAAAACCAGTGTAGGAAGAGGAACGACGAATTGTTTCTAAAAAAGGTTCTAAAGCAAGGACAAATAAAAGGGGTGAAAGAGGACAACCTTGTCGAGTACCTCAGTGAAGGGAAAAGTACTTGGATTGCGCACCATTAACCCAAATGGAAGTGGAGGGGGCAGAATATAATAAATGAATGTAACGGATGATGTGGGGACTAAAACCGTGCCATCTTAAAGCCCCAAACATAAAATCCCAATTTACACGATCAAAAGCCTTCTCGGCATCCAGTGTAATGGCCGCAACAGGGGCTTTCATTTTAGAAGCAAGATTAATGATATTGAGAAGAGTTCTTGAGTTGTCCGTAAGAGAGCGCCCTTTACCAAAACCAGATTGATAAATACTAGTGAGATCGGGGATGATTTGATTAATCCGCAAGGCTAAGACTTTTGCATAAATCTTACAATCAGTATTGATAAGAGAGATAGGCCGGTAATTTTTACATAAAGTGGGGTCTTTGTCTTTTTTAGGAAGTAGACAAAGCATGGCCTGAGTAAATGACCCTAGCGATTCGCCTTTAACAAGAAAGGAGTTAATTAAAGAAAGTAGATGTGGTATGAGAAGAGATTTGAAATGCAAATAAAAACGTACAGTAAAACCATCAGGGCCTGGCGTTTTATCCTTGGGTAAAAGAGTAATGGCCTTAAGGATTTCCGTATCAGAAATAGGGGCATCCAAAGAGGAGAGATCAACAGTATCAGAAGAAGATTTAGGTATGGACTGGAAAAAGGAATCGATCTGCATTGACGAAGGAGTAGATTCTGGAGTATAAAGATTAGAATAATAATCAACAAAACATGCAAGAATTTTGGCATCAGAAGAATGAGAGACACCTTGAGAGTCCTTAATAGAAATAATATTGGTTTTCTGCTTCTTGATTTTAAGATAATTAGCAAGCGCTTTCCCCGCCTTGTTGCGGCCACCATACATTTTTGCGTTAAATTTAAGAAGATTATTAGAGGCAGAGTCCCATGAGTGTTTGTTAAACTGTATTTTAGCTTGGATAAGAGAAGACAGTGTATCAGGGGAATTAGTAGTGAAATATAAGTGCTCCAAATGTTTGATTTGTTTAAGAATGTGGGTAGAATGGGCTATGGCTTTCTTCTTCTTACGAGACACAAAATCAATAATACAACCTCTAGCTGCGGCCTTGAAGGCGTCCCAAACCAAGTAAAATTCAGAAACGGAGTGAAGATTAGTATGAAAAAATTCCGTCATGAATTAAGTTAAATGTTCTACAAAGAAAGGGTCTAAGAGGAGGGAGTTATTAAATCGCCAGCGTTTGGAAGTAGACACAAAAGAGGGAAAGTCCATATCGAGAATAATAGGAGCGTGATCAGAAATAAGAATAGAACCAATTTCAGAGTTAGTCATGAACTGAAATGCATGCTGAGTGAGAAATATGTAATCAATGCGAGAGTGCGAAGTGTGAACAGGGGAGAAAAAAGAAAATTCGAGAGAGTCAGGATGAGATATTCTCCAGGAGTCGATAAGGCCTCTGGATGTGAGTGCCTTATGAAAAGACTTTTGCATTTTAGTTGGAATGTATCTAGTTCTGGATTTCCTGTCCAGAAAGGGGTCCATGAGCTGATTACAATCCCCCCCCCAAAATGAGGTCTTCAGAAGTATGTGAGGAAAGAAGGGATGAAAAGTCATTCCAAAAAACATTATCAACTCCAGTTGGACCATAGACATTGCAGAAAGAAAATTTAACATTGTTAACCGTACATTCTAAAAACAACCATCTACCATCAGAGTCCTGAGATTCATGCAAAACTTGAACATTTAACGATTTATGAAACAGGAGAATAACACCATTCTTATGATTAACAGCTGGGGAGCAGAAGGCTGCTCCAACCCATTGCTTATGTAGTGAGGATAAATCTTGCAGAGTCAAATGCGTTTCTTGCAAAAGAGCAATCTGACATTTTAGTCTCGCCAAGTGAGAGAGAACACGTTGTTTTTTAATCGGATTGCGAAGTCCTTTAACATTCCAAGAAATTATTCTGAGACTTTTCATTCAAGCAAAAATAGAAAGAGTAGAGAAAAAGGAAGAAGAACACTGACAAAATATAGAAAAGAGAAGAAAGAAGAAGCAAAAAAATAGAAAAAGGAATGCATAAAAAGCGAAGATAAGGTAATTTAAAAAGAGAAGAGAATATTCCGATGAAAGAAAGCACCCAAAAAGTAGTACGAAAAATGAGCAATAAGAGGGTATAGAAAGGCTGAGTGAGAAAAAGGATGAAAGAGAAAGAAAAAGAAGAAAAGAAGGAGAAATGACTGGGAAACGCAAAGTCCCAAAAGATGAAAGGAAAAAAAACAGGATGGCAAAAAACCGAGGGGTTTTAGCCATACACATCAAGAGCAAAACAGACAATGGAGTGAGAGCGGGAGCAACAGGGAAAGACGGCCCCACTACAAAAAGAAAAGTCGAAGACCAAGCCTCGTACAATAAAGTACATATGAAGAAGAAGAGAAGGAAAACAAATGGACAGAGACTGAGTCTGACAATATAATACAAATGAAGGAGACTTACCAGACAACCACGAGGGGAACGGCTTGATGGGGTGGGACAGAGAAAATCATATGATGATACAATACAAACAGAGGAGAAGTGGAATCAGACACTTGAAGTGCATTTCTGAAAAACAAAGGAAAAGAACAACGAATATCAGAGCACGAAAAAATTCAGCAAAAAATTTTAAGACAAAAGGAAAAATACAATTAAACATCAAGTGCCGCTATGTTCCATAGAATCAGCTTTATGAGTGTTGATGAATTTCCGCAAGTCTGCCGGATCGTCGAAGCTGAAAGACCTTTCTTTGTATGTGACCTTGAAGAAACACGGATGGATGAGTCCATATCTGGCATTCATGGCGCGAAGCGTGGGTCTTAAGTCCAAAAATTCCTTGCGACGGGCAGCAGTCAACTTTGAGACGTCCTGGGTGAAAAATAACTTGTGACCAGACCATAATAGCTGCTTGTGCTGCTTAGCTGAGTGAAGAATAGTCATTAAATCAGAATAGAGGAGAAAATATGCAATAATACCCCTGGGTTTCGAGGAAGCAGAAGAGTTTTTAGAGCCAAGGCGGTGCGCCCTCTGAATGTTGACGTCCAGATGTTTGGGGATACCAGTGATAGGCAGTACTTGAGACTTCAGAAAATGGATGAGATCTGACCCCTCCGAATTTTCTGGAACACCATAAATACGTAGGTTGTTGCGCCGATTTCTATTTTCCAAATCCTCAGAGGTCTTTTTGAGGAAGGCAACTTCTTTGGTAAGAGTGACAATCTTGGCAGCCACATCCCTGGCATCACTTATCTGCTGCTCGACATCAGTAACCCTTTTATCTAGAGTCGACCATTTCTCGTCAAGCCTCTGAAGAGTTGTGGTAGTATCCGCCATGAAAGGGCGAATATGACGGAGTTCCTCCATAATGTCCTCACGCGTCACAGGAGGCGGAGACTTGGAAGGTGAAGGAGGGTCTTTTTTGGGGCGCTTACCAGAAGATGTGGGGTCTTTGCGCGTTACACCTGTCGCAGAAGAAGCTTTAGAATTCTGTGAGGGTTCCATCTTGTATGAATGAGGGGCTCAAGAAAAGGGATGGAACAAGCAGCTCAAATAGATGCACCAACCAGAAGGGGATATTCAGAAGCCACCACACAGCAATCAAAAAATACAACCAAAGAAAGCAATAAATGCGTAGGGCCTGCAGGAGTCCATACCATAGCAAGCAGCGAAGGTAGCAGGTTCAATGCTGTACTGCAAATTTTACGGAGGAGGGGCACCCCTTTTAGCTTGAGAAAACAAAATGGCGGCCATTATAAAAGATAATTACTTCTCACATGTAAATCTGCAAAAAGCACTTGAAAAATGCAACAGTCCCACAGCAATGTAGCCATCAAATAAGGCAGACCTTCCTGAAGAAAAACGTCCATAAATGTAAATTGTGCAGCGAAAAACATCAGCAGAAATGCAAAAAAAAAAACAAGCGAAAACAAAATGGCGGCCGTTCACGAAGAGGTCCGTTTTTACCTCATTGTGCCGTGAATACAAGGGCGTTAGGAGCCACAAGCATATTGTCAAGCGCAGAAAGACTTCCGACGCCCGAATCTGCCTGAAAGCGAGGGAAACGCCGACTCTGAACAGTCCCTTCAGTCTTAGAGCGCCGCCGAGGTTGCGGAGCTCACGGAGGGGCGGCCATCTTGGCTGTTGCGTCGCGCGCGCTCTCCCATACTATGACGTGTTAACATTCCAATCAGAGAGTATACACAGAACTAGAGAGTAACCACAAAGACTAAGTAATCATAGAGACATGTGTAAGACTTCGCATAATAAGAAGGATATCCCACGTCTCCCTCCTTTACCAAGAAATTATGAAAACTATTTACAGGTTGTAAACTATGACAAATGCAACATTATACATAATCACTTAAATGTTTAGGACGTACAGATGTTCTGGCTGTACGTCGTGGTTCAACACATGGTTGTACAATAGATTTGGAAGAACGTGACACACCAGCTCCAGCCGCAGATGGTCTAACAAGACATGGAACATCAGCATCAATGGATTGGGAAGAACATGACACACCAGCCGCAGATGGTCTAACAAGACATGGAGCATCAGCATCACATGAACCAGAGGACACACCATTTGAGTTTTCAAAAGATTTACTCTTCAACAACACCACTCTATTCATGTTCCCCCCTTAAATAGTGTGTAAATGCTAATCTTAAAACCCATTATAGAGAGTGTGAAACGGATGGTGTTCATGCCCACACAGTGGTTGTGGGCAATTATAGCATTGCTCAAGTCCCCACAGAGATCAATCAATCAAGGACTTGTAATGTGAGGCATATGACCTGTGAGGGTCTACGGGTGTGGGGTTGCTAGCTGCTTCTTGGTGATCTGTTGATTCGAACACCCTGGTATTGAGTCCTTTCCTGAACTGCTGGAGTGATGAGGCGGTCCTGTGGTACAGAGAAAGGTCATTCCAAGCTTTGGTCGCCAGCCCTGAGAAGGAGCATCCTCCGCTGTTGACTCGGCGGGTCAGAGGTGTGTTTTCGAGGAAGAGGGAGGCGGATCATAGGTGTGTCGTTGTTTGATGGAAGGTCATGCGTTTGATGTATGCTGGTCTCTCGTTGTGCAGGGCTTTGTATGCATGGGTCGGTATCTTGAACCAGCCAGTGTAGATTGCGTTGAGGTGTGATGTGGGCCTATCAGGGGAAGTTCGAGGAGGAGTCTGGCCATGGAGTTTTGTATTATCTGTGGCCTCTTTGGGAGGCATGTGCTGATTCCTACATAGAGTGTGTACCCATACTCCAGTCTGCTAGTGACAAAGATCTGCATGACGGTCCTTCTGGTATTGGCTAGGAGCAAACATAGGGTGTGGAAGCAGGCAGATGAGACTGCATATACCGGTTTTCTCATGGATAGCTTGCCGCCCAAGATGATTCCGAGGTTGTGGACATTGTCTGTCGGGCAGTGGATGGGCCGAGTTGATCGGGCCACCATTCGTTGTTTCATGGCATGATGTTGTTCCCAAAGATGAGGATTTCTGTCTTTTCCATGTTGAGCTTGAGACAGTTGTCATTTAGCCAGTTGGCGACTTTCATCATATATCTGTGGAAATTGGCTCTGGTTGGGGGAGGGGTCCTCTGAGAGTGAGAGGATAAGCTGGGTATCATCAGAAAAGGAGATGATGTGAAGTCTGTGTTTTTCTGACAGTGTTGGCCAGGGGGTCATGCACTTGTTGAAGATGGTAGGGCTGGTCCATGGGGGATGCCGCAGATCTTCGCGGGTTCCGAAGTGAATGGTGATCCATTTGAGGGTGTCTCCCTTGCACGCGCAAGACTTACAACGTAGGGGTTATTATTAAAGCAGGACAGCGAGGAGGCAGGAGAGTGGCGATTTCCAGGAGGAGGCTGCCACGGGGCAGGTAAGTGCCTTTTACTAACTTTATTTGGAGAGGGCGCGGAGTGGAGCGGAGCCAAGTTCCACGGAGTTGCTTTCCAACTCCGTGGAACTTTGCGTAGAGGCACTATGCCTGCTCCGCCCAGGGTTAGTCAGGAATAAATTGTGTGCCATGGAGGTCAAGTAGGTCCACAGCGGCAGGCAGTTGACCCATCGGACAGCAACCACATTCTGCAAGAGTGTTAAGCAACATTCATGATAGCTTATTTTGGGGTGTGTGTTTGTGGGTGTGTGCAAAAGGAGTGCTGTTGGTGGGTGGAGTGGGTGTGGTGGGTGATATGTTGCAGAGGAAGTGGCATTGGGTGCAAGGAAGAGCAGCTTCCATGTAGTGTGGCGCAGCAGCAGCACATGGGTGTGTGGCCAGGGTTCAGGGACGGGAGAAGCTCTGCGGGGTAACGTGCAGGGGCGGGCAGGCCAGGATCTGTGGCGCTGGGCAAGCGCAGATGGGCTTGCCTTAGGTGTTTAGTTTAAAGCCCTTAACACGTGCAGGAGAGCTGCTGCCAATTACCTATTAGATAATTCATCATCAAGTACTCGTTCCTAACTGATCTTTGGATTGCACAGAGCTTGTCCCTACATTTCCTAACAGGCCATACGTAAATGCATTACTATGTGGTGGTGTTTGCCCCATGTCAGGAGTATTTGTAAAACTCCCTCTATTTTGATTACATTGATGGAATTGACCCATGTCCCTATTGCCATCCTGTGTACTGTTGCATGGGCTAAGAACACAATGTGATTCAGTGTTTATTTAGCACACCCAAATCCAGACAAGCATCACAGGGGCAGTTCCGGCGAGTACACTCCCCACTGCCCAGTTGCATGTAAATATGTATTCCCGTAGTGTCTAGCACTTTGCGTTAAACTAAAGCATGATTCAGTGTGGTTGGTCCATGAATAAGCACTTGGTCACCAGTGCGCTTCCTGGAGTGGCCTGCACTTCACTTTCTTCTGGTATTGCAGTTAGATCGAACCATGCTGTAACCCACAGAAACTGTGCTGAGAAGTTTTAGATCTCAAAATCGGGCACTCCCAGGGGACCCCTTCTATTTGCAAATTGTTTCTCAGGCAGTTCTTCACCTTATGCATCCTTATATCAATTGGGGTAAAATGATTTTAAGTTCTTGGTAAACGTTTCTGGATGGCGCCACAGAAGGACAGTGTTGACGCTTAATAAGGTGCCAAGCTTGTGGAGCTTACCTTTACCATAAGGTAAAACTGCAATTTGGGATATTTATACCCGCACGGCGCCAAAAATTACAAGTGAATTAAGCCCAGACGAAGTTCCTCAAGTTTCAGTCGGGGAACAAAACGCATTGGCTGTTTTTATGATTAAATATGAATTTTGGAATATAGAAACGATTTGAATACATTTCTATGGACTTCATTTCTTTATTCGGTGACCTCCGTATGTTTAACTTGCATTACAATCTCTATTCAGTCGCACCAAAGGGGGACAGGTGTTGGAGCAGTGTGCACAATCTTAAAAATTTATTTACAGTGTTACAGTGAGGTTTTATCCAACGGGTCCGTCACCCTGTATCTTTCTGGTTGGGATTTTCCCAAAAGCTATTTTGTACTAATTGGCAGATACACAGGGATAAAATAGCTTTGCTCTGAAAACCCTGTATAATGTACGCAAAAGGACATTACAAATATGCTAAAGTGCAAACACCTCTATCATATAGTGTAAGTTAGACCTAGTATAATAGCCTAACACGATTTTTGCATCAAATTATGTGACAAATGAAAGTAAGCTCAAACAAAAGTTATGTTGGCTATTGTGCCATATTCCGATGCGTAACATGTATCCTATTCACATAAATATCGGACTAAACTTTGTGCAGTTGTAATTCAGTTAATATTTGTGCTGGAAGGAGTCTTGCATGCTTTGAGCTATAACATGATTACAGTCACATAAACCAGCCTTTATTCGGTGACATCATTGGTGTACAGCTCTCTGTAGATCTGGTGGTTTAATTTCCGACTGTTTAGCACAGTTTAACATTGTGATTATTGTATACACCACTGTACTGTTCAGAGACTTAGGGGGGCAAGATGGAGACAGGAAGACAGGGACCTGCTGACCACGTGTGCCATTTCCCAAACCTCAAGGGAATTAGGGTGTGGAAAAGGGAGTCTGGAATCCGATGGGAGTGCATTTAATCAGTGCATGCATAGCTCTATCTTCTTAATGATTTGGAAAGTACAGGAATATAGATAGTGCCCCATGGGAATCATTTTCCCCTTTCAGCGATGAATTTCCAGAGCCTTAAAGGGCCCAGGCAGTGCAGAAGCGAGGCCAGGTTTCTTGGAGCGAGGTCTGCCCGGTGCAAGCATGGTATTTACTGGTAGGCCTAAAATTTAGAAATTGTGGGGCTGAACCTCAAGATCCTAGCACCATTAGAGAACCTGTCATCAATGTTCAATAAGTTCAAAAAGTTTGATAAAAGCAATAATTTTTGTGAGGTAATGCAGATGATCAGCTTCTTGGTATGAGGGCATGCAGTAAAAAAAAGAAGCACTGCATAAATACATCCTGCCATTCTCTACTGGGCCACAGTTCTCCAAATAAGAAACACTTACTGCTCCCTCCATAGGAAATATCCTCTCATTAATTGGACAAACGTGAATTTAGCGCCATATGTGGCTTTGTTGTTTTTTGGCATCTTAAGCCCAAAGCCCTGGTTTTTAAGTTTAGTTTTTTTCTTATTAACGTTTTATCCTGAGCTCACAGCTTGATGTGTGATCCTTTTAAAGTTGTTCTAGTCTTCTGTAACTCTTTAAAAGTTACCAGTTTTATGCTGCAGGTGGATTGCCTAAAAGGTCACCATGTGCTGCTGCATCTGTGATGGCTTCACTGGTAGGGTGGGCAGTCATCTGCTGCTTGTCATGACATTCCTGTTTATTTAAGGGCTGTCAAGTGTCCTGTTACTTTTCTTTTTAAATACATACTCACTTTTTTCATCAGCTCTTTCATGTCTCATCAATCCTGGACAGAGGGTCAGTTCTCTAAAGAGCTGCTTGTTGTGCTACCTCACTTTATTCATAAAGCACAGTAGGGATTTAAAATGAGGTAAATCAGCGCTAGCCAGACTCACCTTTGAGACCCTAAAATTAGTCATAACATGGAATATAGGAGTATTTTCATTTGTCAACTTTCATGCAACAAAGGTTTAGAGATCTCTGTACATTATGGTAGAAATGGGTCCTTGGATGCTTACTTATTGACTCCCAGTGAGAAACTCAAATAGTTTCCATTACAGGAACACGCACATCATTCCAACACGTTCCCATTTCATTAAAGAAACACATATTAAAGCTTATTGGCTCTTGATTTATTTCGTTTGAATCTACTTCGTTTAGCCTTATTTTATCATATAAACAAAGGTCTATGAGACAAAGGTCTTCATATACAGTGCAATTTTACGCAAAGTTCAACCCAATAGGAGTCATTGAGACCGCAATGCCCAATGCCCAAATTGAGATTCAGTAACAACCTTACCAAAATGCAATATGGGTTTGCAAGTAAACACCGAATCGGTATTTGGAAGGAGCATATAAAGGACGACCCTTCCAAATATGGAGTTCTTAAGTTATGTATTGTTTTGTTACCAAAACCAGACTCAAGGCATAACTATTTTACCACTTCTTCAAACAAGGTGTTAAGCCATTTGCAAATGAGGCGTTTAGATTTTTTTATTATGTGGAATTAAGTCTTTTTTTATGAGCAGGCAGTGGTTTCTGGAACCACTCTCTACTCCTAATAATGCACCCCCTTTCCCTGTTAGGAAAAAAAGCTGACTTTAAAAAAAATGATTGCTTTATTTAAAAGCAATCAAAGACCTGGTGTTCTTCTGACCCCCGCAGGCCACCAAGCTGCCACTTCATCCAATTGTAGTTGGTCACAATTTTCAACCTACTGCATGCATATTAATAAGGTGAGTCGAAATGTGACCACTACGATTCATTATTTTGTTAACCAACCTATTCATTCATAGGTTGGTTGGCAAAATACCAATGCGTTTGATAGAAGTCAGTGTGGAAATTACAACCACTTCTACTGAATCCATTTTAGTAGATTCCTAAAAAGAAATTGCAAATTGTTTGTATTTAAAACTTGCAATTTCTTATTTGGAATATTAGTACATAAGGCCCAAAATGAACTGTTTTAGTGTAAATGAGACCATCTAAGATCTCCAGCAATGTTAAATTAAGTAACAGAATAAGGGGCAGATTTACTAAAGTGTCACCCACTGAAGCAGCCAAAAATGCTGTACTGCGATGGGTGACAGAGAGGGAGCAGGAGAGCATCATATCTAGAGAGATATTGCACTCTGCTTCCCTCTCCCTAGCGCCTGCGCAGACTTTTGTAGCTGTGCACCATGCACAAAAATTTGCGTCATAGTGCAAGAATGTGTGCAAGAGTCCAGCACAGGTGTTGTACTGGAAGGATGCCCTTCCAGCAAGATATACTATGTCTAGTCAACTCTTAAAACTGTTCTTAATTTGTATGTGTGCAGTACTGTGCAACAGGCATGCCAATTTGGAAAAGAAAGGAAAAATGAAAACATTTCACCTTTTCACGCCTGCTTCGAAATGGCACTTATGTTTGATGCAAAACTCCTATTTCACATTTTTAATACACAGGGTTTTGCATCAAAAAGGGTGGCTGGTGGCATTGAAATGCACAAGTAACACCCCTTTGACGCTAAGCAGTGCTTCGCACTACTTTGTGTTACTTCGAGTCAATTTCTAGTGCAAAACAGGTTTTGCGCTGGAAAGTAAATAATAATAAATACAAAAATAATTGTGCTGGTTGCGTCACTTTTGTGACGCAAACACAGTGTAAAATGTTAATAAATCTGCCCTTAAATGTCATACCGAGCGTTTTGATCAGAAGCCGCAGCCCACACTAAATAGGATCAGGGTGTCGAATACTAAGGCTGCATAGTCTTCATTCCACCTCTTCCCACATTTCCTGCCTTTTTATCTCACTCTTACAAATTCATTTTGATCCCTGCTTTCTCCTTTAGATTTTTTTTCCATCTTTCTCTTTAGCTTTCTTCCCCCTTTTATGTTTTTCTCCACCTTGCCCTGGGTCAATCAATCAATCAGGAGTTTGTTAAGCGTGATTACTCACCCATAAGGGTCTCAAGGCGCTGGGGGGGTCGGGAGGGGGCTGCAAGTTCCGATTCATCAAGGAGGGGTCTGTCGAAGAGCCAGGTTTTGAGGTTTCTTGGGAACAAGGGGAGCGATGTTGTCTGTCTGAGGTGGAGCGGAAGGGCGTCCCTGGCCGCGAGGAAGGAGAAGGAGCGGCTTCCCAATCTGGTCTTTCTGGTGCGGGGGACCGCAGCGTAGAAGAGCTGGGCTGATTGTAGGGTCCTTTGGGGTGCGTGGAATTTGAGTCGGCTGTTCAGGTGTTGTAGCGGGTTCGAATGTAGGAGCAGGACAACAGGATGATGTAGACAAGGCTTTATTGTGTGCAGAAAGCGACTCCTCTTTGAAGCCAGAGTTAAGTTTACAGTCAGGATGGTATGTGATGTTTCTCTCCTCCTGGTCTGTCCCTTTTGTTGCAGACGTCTTCGTGGGATCTGCTACCAGGTCTTTAGGGATTCCGGTTCCTTCACGTCTTGAGGATGCGCTCATGAGGATAAATGAAATGGGGATAATGTGTGAGTGTTGTGTGCTTTTAGGTGCGAATGAGAGAAGGGGGAGTGAAGGAATACACGGCAAACGAGTGGCGCATGTCTAAGAAAAAGAGTGACTGTGCAGGGAGGGGACACACCTACGGAGGGGTTCTGGTAGGGGCTTGTACCCTACCCGTGTGGTTTCTCCCGCCTCCCTACCCAGCCCACCAACTGCCCTCGTACCTGTGATAGCCACGCTCCTCCTGGAGCGTGGCTGGGCGAAACGTAGTCCTGGTGGCCTCCTGGCGTCCCCGCATTTCTTTCGATCCCTCCGGCGCCTGATGTTACTCCCGCTACTCTCCAGTCATCTCCTCGCTCTGCATTCTCCATCCTCCTCGCTTCTCCTACGCCTCCCGTCCTCCAGTGCTGAACCACACCTACTTGCGGGTCTCGTCTGATCTTGTTGGTCCGCTCCACGCCGCGTCTGTGTTAGGGGCGGAGTCATCAGGTTCCGCGTTCCAGTTAAAGGGGCAGGACTCTTTTTCTGCCAGACTTCCAAATGATGGGGAAGAGCGGACCGGTCAGTCCGCTGCTGGCACTGAGGAAGGCGGAAGTGACGACCGACGCGGTTCAGACTGTGTGCGGACGGAGGAAGCTACGGCGGCGGTGCTGGTGCTACTGGCGAGACTGCGCTTCCAGGGGGGGTCTCAAGTCTCCACAGACCCCACAAGGCCTCCACGAGCGTGTAAGGTTCAAGACTTCAGACTGCCAACGAGGTGTTGGAGCCAGGGTTGCGGCAGGATCCACAAGATCGGAGCTGCAAACGCTGCGGACGGTTCATTTGTCACAGTAGCTGCGGCTGAGAGCCGTGAGACCCTTTGCCTATGTATGGTAGGGGTCCTCAGTGCTGCAGGGGCTGCATTGATTCCGGAGGAGTGGTGCTCTTGAGAGCGATAGTGGCAGGAGACAGGAGGCTCAAGATCGCACTGATAAACCGCTGCTAAACGAGATCGAGAAGCGAAATCCTTTTAATAAGGAAGGGGTCCGAATTGTACTTATTTAAAGCGACAGTGGGAGCGGGTAGCTACGCAAAAATATATTGCTGAAATTGTTGGAGAACTGTTGGACCCCCATGAGACCCTTTCAACACATGAGTGGGGCTACTAATTATTTGCCAGATGACGTGAAAATTGCTCCAGCACGGCAAACATCTCCGGCAGTGAGTAATAGCAAGTTGGAGCGAGTGGGATCAAGTAACAGCCTATGCCATCTTGCCATTTGCATTTTAAATAATTTTTTCAAGCCACAGAGGGAGTTAAAGCATTGGTCTATATTGCTTCTTCTAACACACCCCTCCTGCCCTCTCAGAAGCGGCTCGGCTGTCCCCCATTTTGAGTTGAAACGGAACACAGCTTGTAGTTTTAGTTTAGTTTATTAAAGTTTTGTATAGCGCTGGCTGGACCCGAGGGTATCAGAGCGCTTCACAGCAAATATACATGGGTTAGACAGATAATGCGGACAAAAAGCAGGTCAATGCACACAGGAGTGAGTACACTCTATACAATGGCAGCCAAGCGTGACCCAGGTGGAGATTCGTAGGCAAGTCAATCAGCTCAGGGGTGAGCGAGGACATGAAACAATAAAGTCTAGGTTTAGTTCTAGTTGGTTCCGGAGCGCTCAAGGAAGAGGACTTTGAGTAGCTTCTTGAATTTCGGGAAGGATGTGGTCATTCTGATGTGTGGTGGAATGGAGTTCCATATTTTGGGAGCATTGCCCGCGAAGGATTTGCTCGATGTTGAGAGCTTGTGGTGTGGCTTGTGGTGTGGTCCAGGGATTGTGGGGTAAATAGAGTGGCTGAATTGTGGCAGAGCTGTACAAACAAGGATTGCAAATAAGCTGCGTAAAATAAGGTTTAACTACTTGTGCATGGAAACTGAAAGCTGAAACAGAAAATTGAAATTTGAAATTTGAAAAGTCGTAGTCATAGTTGAACACGGATGGTGCTGCGCTGTCTAATACCCAAGTTGTTTCCTAGTATCATCCCTGCTGTGATATATTTATTAATTATATTGTGACATACATGCGTATATTGGCAACATACCAGTGGTTTAAAGTACTAAGATATAACTGACCTCAATATGAACAAACAAGGTAGACATCAGGAATGCGATCGGGGAAGGAAAGAATGCTGGTGCCCCCTACAAGACGCGCACGTAAAACAAAAGCACCTAAAGTGCTAAAAAAGGCTAAAGCACAGATAAAGGGAACAAATCAACTTTAATTTCACCAATAGCACGGATGTTCGAAAAATCTACAAAAATAGCACAGAAATTTGATTTTATGAGAGATCCAACAGGAGCACTTATGTCAATGGAATCAGATGTAGAAATAAAACAGCTACAGATTCCGATTAAGCCAACTAACATCTTGGAAAGAAATATGCTAGCAGTTGGTTTAGAGTGTGAGTGTGACTATGTTAGCAATACGCAAAATAAAGATCTACAGGGCCAAATAATTGAACAAACAGTGGATTTGGAATTAGAAAACCCAGTATTGCTAACACAAACGGAAGGGAGGGATATGGTTAAGAATGGGATAGAAACACCACCAAAAGATCTTTTTCAAGTCGATAAGTCTATGAGTCCAATGACTGCAGGCGTTCCATTACCATTATAAGTTAAAGTTGAAATAAGGGAAAAAAGTGAACTAGCTAATGATTACATACTATATAGTAAGTCACAAATTTACGACCACATATTAAATACTGCAGACAAAGTCATACAAGGAAAGCAAACCAAAACTATTGATATAATAAACTCTGCATCTGTGACAATTATGCCAATAAATGGTGAAATAAATATGGAATTGAGTTATGAAAATCAAGACTGTGACACTCCTAACCAGTTAAAAGCAACGATTATCAAGGAAAAAAATATGGGAAGCAATGAGCAAGTGGTACTTGAAACTGAATACACCGGTAAACACAATAACTGAGTTAAATCAAAAATTCAAGCAGAAAACCAAGAAATTCACCAGGCGGATACTAACACCTCCATTAGAAATAACAAAATACAGATTGATCAAAACTCTAAAAATGTAGGCAATCAGGATCTAGGATCTATATGGGATATATTTTATCAAACTTCAACACTAACTCTCGAAGTACTGACATATCAATCAAATAAAATGGACACTCAAATTGAAATACTTGGAGTCATGGCCAATGCAGTCGCCGGAATCGATCATAAATTAGCTGAGTTAAACAACCTAATAAACAAAGCTCAAAAAGAAGCAGCCTCAAATTATTTTGATTGTACATGCGCACCCATAATAAACAAACTGGCAACTATCCCGGATGTAGTAAACACCATATTGGAAGATGTTAAAGCCATTGTGCGCAAAAAAAATGAAGATCAAAAAGAAAAGATTTGCTACTCTGACAAAAACATCTACTTCTGTAGAAGAAAAGAAAATGAAGCAAATTGGTGACATAACAGATTCTAATGTCATGGCCAAACTGAATTCAGAAATAATGCAGACAACCCAACAAGAAACAAATAGGTTAAAAAGTAAAGAAATACTGCTTAAATTCCCAGTACAGTTAATGAAGGAAAGGATAATGAAGATGTAATAGACTGTGAAATTACAAAGAGACAAAGGAAAAAATTACGTAAAGCAAGAAATAAGGCAAAAAAGTAAAATGCAGTAAAAGCATACTCCAAATCGGGAACACCTGCTGACATGACAAAAGAAGGAAAAAAACAAAGGAAAATAGGAAATCAAGATGGTGATGTATCCGGGAGTCAGTCTGCAAAATTATTGGGGAAAAAATTAAAGTATTATGATATATTTATTAAGCCTGGGAAACACCAAGCAGACTTAAAACCACTCCCGACCAATACAATTATACTAACGGATAATACCGATCGTCAAGTTGACGTAGTAAAACTAGAGGGGTAGAAAGTCCAACATAAGCAAGAAATACATGGGCTAAAAGGAAATGGTTGTGTATTAACAAATGAACTTACGTGTGATACTCAAAGCAACCCTATTGGAAAAATTAGATCCTTAACCACCGTTGACCCTAAAATCTCTAACCAAAATGGAGTACAAAGGTACGTTGCTCAAGTAGTCCAGAGAGCAATTCACCAAGACCAAAATAATGCACTGAGACTACACTGGAATTTGACCCAACAGAAAGTTAATCTTTTTGCACAAAAACAGACAGAGGAAACTAAGAATAACTTAACGATATCAAAAGAAACGATCGACGATATGAGGCATAAACTTAGAAGGGATGACCTAGTTATTACAAGCAATGGTCAAGATAAACAAATTATATGTAAGGAACACCAAACTTTTGAGGATAAAAAGAGGGAAGTTTTTTTTCCTATAAGGTCGGCCCAACTTACTCTTACACCATTATATGATTCACGTGGCAACCATGATACTTTGAATAGAGGAAATATCCTTCAGCTGTTGAAATCAATACCATCACCAGAAAAAGTGACAACAGAAGATATTGAATGTGTAGGATTTTTACAAAACCCTGAAGGTAGTCCACCAATAACACTGTTAACTGTAAACACTGATTCCATCGTGGACCAAATTTTGCAGGAACAAGAAATCTTTCGTAGTTGGGGGGATAACAATCAGTCAACCAGCCCCAAAGGTTTATCCAACTCCAATTATAAAAGAAGAAACTCCTATGAAGAGGTCAAAAGGGATAAAAGATGATCTAGTCTATTCTATACTAAAAAATCCCCTGCGTAAAATACATTCTTATGATGAAAAGCCCGTGGATGAAATAAAAGTTGGAAAAATAAAAGGAATAATCAAAAAATGGATTCTGACAGCATTACATGGCAATAACGAACAATGACAGAATAAATCACAAGATAAAACAGAAAAAGTGAATATGGATATTTTAACAATAGGAATATGCTTATGGAACATAAATGGTTTATGCAAAAGATAAAAAATTCCAAAATAGATACATAATCAAATCTCTTTCAAATTATATTATTGCAGGAAACATTGGAAATGGACTCTTTTAGGTTACAAGGATACAAAGATAATTTGTACCTGCAATTAAACATTATGGATTTGTTGACCCTGTTGGGGCTTGGCAATATTCATACTGATTGATCTGAAAGTTGACCATGAGTAGCTAGTCACAAATAATTCTAACCTCCAAGCAGTAAAATTGAAATATGCAACAAATGAGGGAAATAAACAAAAATTCTAATATTAATTAATATATAAAGTCCACCTAAACAGACCTCAAGGAAGGATATGTATGCTGCTATTACTATCTTCTTATTGGACCAAATAATGGAAGAACCATCTGCAGATTTTATCGTTACAGGTGATTTTAACCTAAACCTGTTAATACACTTTATACGGGGCGATTTTTATACAGTCCCAAAATCAGCAATGGGCAATTTCAGAACAAATACTGGATCCCATAATAAATGGTAAACCAAATCTAATTGGGGGAAACCTCTTGATGGATGTGGAAGCATTGGGATTAGGAATATTAAACAGTAGATTTGCATCAGATATACCCCCTGCTTGGTCATTTCAGTCACATAAGATTAAATCAAGAAAAGACTATTCAATGGTATCTATAAATATATTTGATAAAATTGTTTCCTACCAACTAAGGAAGGTGTTAGATAGTGACCACAGCCAACAAATACTCCAAATAAAAACTATTTGACAACGCAAGGTCAGACCTGTACTACCAATTATAGAAAGCGTATATGGAAAACAAATAATATGGATGACATGAAGGAAAAGGCACAAGAACTAATTACAGAATGTTTCAAAGATAACCTCACACGGTCTGCAATTGAGCAATAGGAAAACTTTACAGAGGAAATAGTTAAACCGCATGATACCTCTTTTCGTGTTCAGAAAAAACAAATGACTCAAACGGAAATAAGGGATACTAACATCAACCTCCCACATACTATCAAAAAAATCAGACGGACCCATAATAGACTTAGGAAACAGCTAATTAAGCTCCCAACCAATGAAGATATACAAATAAAACTAAAAAAAATTCAATAATAATTTGAGTAAACTAATTTGGAACGAAAGAATAGTCCAACAAGACTTGTGGACAAAAGATGTATATGCTTGTAATCAAGCAAACTCAAGGGAGTTTTGGAAAATGATTAATGGATTAACCAGGCCTAATAAATCTGTGGTAGCATCCGCTCTAACTGAAGATGAATGGTTTAAGATTTTTTATAAAAATCCTAAACCCTGTTCCCAAAGCAGATATCCAGAAAGCCAAGCATACAATGGTGGCTAAAACAGACCTAGAATGTGATGATGAAATCTATATTACAGAAAGCCAAGTCGCCAAAATATTAAAGAAACAAAAAGACGGAGCACCAGGACCGAATGGTATCATGTTTGCTCTCTACAAGGAAGAACCAGACTTTTGTCCTGCATATCTAACAAAAGGTTTTTAACAAAATCATACAAACTGGGCTGATTCCGAAATCGTGGAGAGGGTCATTAATATCTCCTATCTTTAAAAAAGGAAATTGGCAATTACCAGAGAACTATTGTTTGATTACCCTCCAAGATACTGACGCAAAATTGTTTGCGGGCTATTACTATCCAGTTTAACAGATTGGGTAAAGAATAAACGGGTATTGGCCCCCGAATCAAACAGGATTTAGCAAAGGTCTAGGAACCTCCACAAATATACTAATCCTATCTGTACTAATGGATAAAGCACTCTTAGCTAAACAGCCATTGCATTTCTGTTTTGTTGATTTTAAATCAGCCTTCGATTGTGTTAATAGACACTTTCTGTGGATGAAACTTAAAGACCTAGGAATTCCAGACTCACTACACTGATACAACTATTGTACTCTGACAATTGGATCAGGGTGAGAATTGGTGATGGCAGGACACTAACCAACAAAATGCCTACGACTGGAGGATTAAAACAAGGGTGCGTCCTTGCCCCACTGCTTTTTAATCTATTTTTAGCAGATCTCACTACTGCATTGAACAAAGTAAATGCACATTCACCTAGGTTAGCTGACGAGCAAATATCTAATCTGTTGTACGCAGATGATGTTATACTTTTAAGTCAAACTAATGTTGGGTTGCAAAGGTTTATTGATTGTATATTAATGTACGCAAAAGAAAATTATATGGTAATAAATGAAACCAGACCAAAGTAATGGTAGTTGCAAAAAGCACAAGACTTAAAAATAAATATAAATGGATGTTGGAACAAATTCGATTAGAACAGGTTGATTCCTACCGCTATCTTGGAGTTATATTTAATGACAGTGGAAATTTTCTTCCGGAAAAAAACGAAATAACAAGAAAAGCTAATACTTTGGTTGCAGCATTTAGTATTATTCAGAAAACAATAAGTTATTTGTTTTATCATCCTTTACTAAAGATAATTTTGGCGAAATTATTACCTACCCTGACATACGGCTGTGAGGTATTAAACGGTAAAGATGCAGATATTATTAATAATGCAGTTGCAAAAACTTATAAAATCTTATTTTGCCTGCCGAATAACACCTCGCAGGCACTGAAATTTGGGATAAATAATCAGCTATACGCAAGAAAATGACACGCTCTTAAAGTGTGGTACCAAATAAAAAATGATCAAGAAAACCAAATGTCCCAGCTACTATGGCAAGAAGTCGGACAATAGGAAACTGCAGGCCTGGTCTTATCCAAATAAAGCGAAGAAGGAATTTGATGTAATATCGATTTGGGAGAATACAATTACCCATGAAAGTTTAAAAAAAACGATTAACAAACTAACTAATCATCTGTCGCTGATAAAAGATACAAATATATTTGTAAAAAGAAAACATGCATGGCCAATTATAAATGGATTTATGAAAAAAAAGTCCAAGAATATCTTGAAACATCATGGGCGGAGAAAAACAAACAAATCTTTATCAGAGCACATTTTGGCTTATTGCCATGTTTGTGATCTACCTACATCAGCGATTCCCACAGTGTGCGCCGCGGCACCCGGTGCACCATCAGAACTAGCCAGGGGCGCTGCAAACAGATGCACAAAAATTATATAATTCCGGGGGCCGAAAGTCGGGGAGAACATGGCGGCTAGCAGGCGTGGCTAGTCGTGAGACTCCAGAGGTCTGGGTGTTCCTCCTCGCGAAATGTAGGCAGTAACGGTGAAAGCAGTCTATCACGGCGGAAATTTTGCTCGTTTTGATCGGCGTTTGAACGAAGAATCTACAGAGGGAGCGTTCATTTACTTTTGGTGCAGTTGGTGCACTTCGGCGTGGCTTGGCTTGGGCTGCAGGCTTCGCGGTGGTGTGGCCATCTCCGCCGCCGGGGCTACGGAACAACTAACGGACGGCTCTGAGCGGATGGAGCAGGCTGACCGAGGCGGGCGGGGCTGCGCCCGCGGCGCGGGTGAAGTCGTGAGCGGTGAAGTAGTTTGTAACGTGGGGCTTCATCGTGGAGTGTGGCCACTGCCGCCTTTGCTACAAACGGGTAAAACAGACGGATAACGGTCTGAGGCTGTAAAAAGCACGAGTCAGCTACGAAGGGAAAGCAGCTGTAGCAGCGTAGACGGACCATATTACGGATCATATAACAGTACATTGTGAGGAAACTGACCAGCTTTTCAGCTTGCAACAGCAATTCGACATTCTTCTTGCTGGGAGTAGTCAGTTGAGGCAGCCTGGAGAGGGATATCCACACTCTTACGGCGGGAGCCGTAATTCCTCTGCTTTCACGAACTGCTCCCTGTATCCCAAAGGTAGGATTAAATAAAAAAGGGCCTGATACGATGGGTAAATGCAGCGCATGAGCTGAAGAAGGGGAGAAGAGCTGGCTATAGATATAGGTCTTCCTGTTCAGGGGGCAACATTGAAAGTATTAAATTAAAACTACTAAGTCCACAATGCAATGGGCTAAGTAGCTCTCTCACGGAAACAGCTTTTTCAGACCCTGATTTGTATGTCAGAAAAAGAGACTTCAGCTCCCAGGCTTTGAGATATACCCTCAGAAACAAAAGGGGGAAGCAACCTATACTAAATGTTCCGACGGACATCCCTTCTTCAGCCAAAACTAAGGTTAAATCTTTAAAGAAAATTGGAAAAAAGAATATTAAAGCACAGAAGACAGTTGAAAGGGCAAAGCCTCCGCCGTCTCTGAAGGCATATTTTAAAACTGTACCTTCAGTTTTAGAACTTAAATTGTCCGACGAGACCTCAGCAGGGGTGCCAATAAAGGGGGTGTTAACTGCTAACAAATATCAACCCCTGGAAGGTTTAGGGATGGATTCGGACCTTGAGCAAATGTTGGAATTAGCAGAAACCTTGAAACAAAATACCATGCACAGTTTTGAGGGCAAGGAACCTGAATCTGAACCTGATTTTGAAGGAGAAGCATCAGCGCAAACAAGGAACACTAATAGTAAGGATCATGTACTTGCGACTCCCTCAAATGTAGAAACTATGGACCAGTCGGTCATAGCGATGTTAAAAGCTATGAGGTAAAAAGTGGTTTTGAAGCGACACTAACTAACCAGCAGGAGTTAAAAGACAAATTTGATGCATTAGCTGCCAGAACTACTGAACTGGAATCCTCAGTGACAGATTTAAAAAAGCTTGCCACTCAGCATAGTAAAAAGCTTGAGGGTCTTAGACTAAGGGAGCAAGGACTCCAAGAAAAAATGGAGTCCTTAGAAAACGCACAAAGACGAAATAATCTGCGCCTACTGAAAGTCCCAGAAGGGCCAGAGGCGGGCAATATCAAAGAGTTTGTGGCTAGACTGATTAAGCAAACCATCGAGCTGGAGATTTCGGAAGAAGAAATATTAAAAGATATTCAACGAGTCCACAGAGATCCATTCAGGCTGAATCCGAATAAAAGCAGACCTAGAAAGATTCTAGTGCATTTTCTGTCTTACACTCTAAAAGAAGAGATCCTCAACAGAGCCTTAAGAACCAGCGAACTTTTGTCAGATGGGTTTTCTTATCAGATTAGATCGGATGTCTCCTCTATTACTGCGTCTAGGCAATAGGAGCTTGGTAAGCTGTTAGAGCCCTTTAAAAAACTAGGCGCTACTGCTCCGATTAAATTTCCTGCATCACTGAAAGTGATGTACAAAAATAAAATGAAAGTCCTAAAAAGATTGGATGAGGCAGAAGAATATTTACAACTACTTACAGACGATAATCAAAGAGAGCAAGCAATTAAACATTGAAAACTACTGTAGACCTAGATTATGCATTCTCTATTATTAACATGCCTAGCCGTACCTTTTTTTCACCATTCTTAACTTATATAGATGATACACCCGGGTGGAGGAGTCTCAATGGCCAAGTCTGGCCAAGAAAAGGAGGGGGGTTCTCCAGGGGAGCACGGGAGGGTTAGGACTGGAGGGGGGAGGTCAGGGCACTGGGTGCATTGGGAAAAAAAGTTAAAGTCCAAATCGCCATATTTAAATTTTATTTGCTTTATTTGCTTATACCTTTGCTAGGAGATACAGCACAAGGTAGGGTAGCTCTTGCGTCATACATTAAGATTTTGTCATGGAATGTGAATGGATTACGAGTTAAACATAGAAGAGAGAGAATTCTTCAGTATTTAAAGGACGCACCTGAAAATATACAAGAGACTCATTCTACTGAACCAGAATTAAGAGATATCTTTATGGAAAAAAAAAATGGATCCAGCAGGTGATAACCTCTTCGCAACAAATGTCCACTAAAGGGGTTGCCATATTGATTAAATCCAATTCAGAGATAAATTTGCTACAATCCAAGTCCGATAAAAAGAGGAGATGGGTTATAGCAAATATTAAACAACATTCGTATAAATTTACGATCGTAGGATACTATGGTCCTAATTTAGATGACACCCTCCCTTTAAAAGACCTTTTGGTTGAACTCCTAAGACTTTGAGGATCCTGTCATTCTTGCAGGGGATTTTAATCTAGTACTCGATCCAAAGTTGGACAAGTCATCCTCCGCTAGATTCTCACATAATCCTAAAACTAGGGCTGTAGTATCCAATGCGATTACTCAGTTTGGTTGGAAAGATATTTGGCGACAAAAAAATGGCACAAAAAGAGAATTCACATTCCACAATAAGAAATTACAACATAAATCTAGACTAGACTTTTTTTTAATTGCAAAACACCTAGCTATGCAAGTGGAGGAGATAAAACATCTTGGTGCCCATATTTCGGATCACTCAGCAGTTACTTTAACCTTAAAATTGTCAGGTTCTCAGCTGGTTAGGAGATGGACGATCGATAGAAGTATTCTGTTGGAGGAAGACGTAGTAGATAAACTGTTAGAGGAATCAAATGAGTTTTTCACTCTCAATCTAGGTACTGCTACACTCCCAGTTGTCTGGGACACGTATAAAGCGGTTTTGAGAGGGCACTTCAAGTTGCACTTCAAGTTGCAAAACATCGAGCACATAGGGCGCAAATTTCACAGATTGAAACAAGAATTAAAGGCTTGGCAAGTTGTACTAGCTCCCAGTTTACCAGATGAAGAGAATAACAATAAAAAAGATCTGCTAACTTGTAAATTACAGTTAGAGCAGGTATTAGATGGAAGGCTGAGGAAGCGTTGTCAGGCTAGCTCATTAGCTCACTTTGAATACGGAGAGGTCAGCGGAAAGCTCTTAGCCTGGAAAACGAAAAAGGATATCAAGAAGAACTCTATAAAGGAAGTACAGATCATAAATTCGGATGTGATTTCAGATAATAGAATAGATATTGAGCAGGCTTTCTACCATCGCTTTGATGAAGTCTATAGAGAAGATCTACTCCCACAACACCAATCAATACAGTCATGGCTTGACCAATATCAGGTCCAAGCTTTAGATGAACAGTCCTCGCATAATCTTAATAGAGAGATTAGCTCCACTGAAATAGCATCGGCGATAGATTCCGCCAAGAGAAGTAAGGCCCCAGGCCCTGATGGGCTACCTTCAGAGATCTATAAACTATTAGCACCTGTAATAATACCAATATTGAAACTGCTATTTACCTCCATATTCGAGGAAGGAGGCAAAATCCCTGTTTCTTGGAATGAGGCCATAGTGGTCCTTATTTTAAAACCAATGAAGAGAGCATTTCAGTGGGATTCATACAGGCCAATCTCCCTCCTTAACACTGATTACAAGCTTATGGCAAATATATTAGCGGAGAGATTAAACAGCACAGCAGGTAAACTTCTACACCTAGATCAAATGGGCTTTATCAGAGGTCGCTCTATACAAGACCTTACACAAGCTTTGGTGGGTGCAATAGATGTTGCTTCTTAATATAAAGTTCCACTAGCGGTCATTACATTAGATGCCGCAAAGGCTTTTGACCGTGTTAACTGGGAATTCCTGGCCAAAGTATTAGAAAAGGTTAATTTAGGAAATAACTTTCGTAGGTTAATAGCAGCATTCTACCAAGCTCCCTCAGCTAGATTATTAATAAATGGCAACTTATCTTCTCCCATAAAAATCCAAAGAGGGACAAGACAAGGGTGCCCGTTATCACCCCTGCTATTTGACCTATATATGGAATCATTTGCAGAAAAGATCAGACAAGATCAAGATATTCCTCCTTTTAAATATAAAAATTGGTTGAAAAAAGTCGTTTTATATGCGGACGATTTGATGTTATACACCATTGACCCTATCAAATCAATTCCTCTTATATATAAAGCTGCAGAGCAGTTCGGCCAAGTTTCTGGATACCTGATTAATCAAACCAAATCAGAATGTATGTGTTGGAATATAACCCAGGCTAACCACATTTCAATCTTAAAAAACCAAATTAGATATCTGGGAATTCAAATCACACATGACATAAATCAGCTCGCAGAAAAAAACCTGGCAAAAGTCAAAAAAGAAATGGCGGAATCCTTAAAAAATTGGTCATTTCTGCCTTTGACTCCAATTGGTAGGATCAATATAGTAAAAATGATGCTGTTACCTAAAATAATATATATATTCCAGAATATCCCACTCGCGTTTAAAGAAGCCAGACTCACTAAGATCCAAGCCAAATGGAATTCTTTCATCTGGGCTTCAAAAGGCATAAGAATTTCTTGGAAAAAGCTTCGTAGAAAAAAAGGCAAGGGTGGGCTGTGCGCACCAGATCTGAGAGTTTATGCCTGGACCCTATTATTGAAAGCTGGAATAAGCCTATTTGATACTTTAGGGGGGACAGAAACCGACTTCATGTTTCAAAATATGCTATCTGAGATTCAGGGAGGGTCTCATGCATTTATGTTTAGGTTTGGAGATGTGCGTTTTTTCAAAAAGTGCGCTTAAAGGTTCTCAGAGATATGGCATATGTGTGGGCTAGAGTAAGAAAAATGCTGAACATCCCATATTATGCTGCTATAGCCCCAATTTGGGACTCCCCCGGCTCTCCTGAATGGACTAAAGACTTACTCTCTATAGCTCTGCAGAGTGCAAACATCAGATTATGGGGCCAGCTATTGCCTGCAGGGAACCTTTTGAGTTGGGAAGACCTTTCTGTTTTGACAGATAAAAATGTATCCAAATTCAAGTACTTTCAAATTAAAAGCTGGGACCAGGCTGTTACAGAGGATAACGGTGTTAAATCTATTTTGGATGAACTTTTAATGAAGAAAACAAGAACCCTAAAAACATCAGTGCTTTATTGGACAATACTTGAGGGAGAAGATGGAGAGTTTAGCCTCCCGGAACAACTTTGGAGGGACCAAGTTTTGGATGTCGACTTGCAGAATCTATGGCAAGTATCCTTTGATTTACTACATCTTACGGTCTCACCTGCCAATTTAAAGCGGAATCACCAGTTTTCTCTTCACAGGGTATATTGGTCCCCCGCTAGGCTCGCTAAATTCTCAAAGGGGCCTACACCTTGTTGTCCAAAGTGCAATTTGGAAAAAGCATACGACCTCCATATGTTTGACCTGTCCTGCATTTACACAATTTTGGTTTGAAGTTGATGAAGGTATGAAAGCCCTATTTGGGTATGAAATACAGGTTAGTACACCAAGTTTTTTTGGGAATTCCCTCCAATTATGAGGAAGTACCTCAAGATAGTAATAAGTTATTTTTGTATTTAATTATCTTAGCCCGTAGGGAAATATGTAAATTGTGGGTGAGCACCACTGCACCATTATATTTAGACTGGATTAGGGCAATCAGGCATACTCTTAGTTTGGATAAAGTGGTATGGAAGAGAAGGAAGCATTTCTGGACTCCTTGTATTAACTGGCTTGATGGACTATGAATCAACTTTGTCCAATGATTATGCCTTTTTGCGGAATGAATCACCCTAAGATCAGTCCAAGGGTCTGGTAAAATGGGAGACTGAGTTGATTTTTGACATGGTGGTACCGTGAGACTTATACTGGGTGTCTGCAAAAAGAGCTTCCATAAAGATTCTCTGTATAATCAATACCGAAATTATCTTTACTGGCGTATGAGGACAAAATAAAAAAAATTAAAAAATTATATGATTCCATTATATTTAGATCATGTTTTACCATAGCGGCCCATTCTCCCAACAACCACACGGGGGAGCTGGTGACTGCACTATCATCTCCTGACAGTCACATCCTCTTGCATTCCTCCTGCTTTGTTTTATTAAGCTTTCTTTGAAGTTCACCGCTTTAACTAACCCTGTAGGTAGGGACCACCCTCCATACCTGCGGTGACAATTCACACTGATCCAAACGGCCCGACATTCTTTAAAGTGAAAATAAATTAAACCTAATTGTACCCCGGGACTTGTCCTAGTGAATGTGTCCCCAGCCCTCCAGCCAAACGTACTTTAAATGATCTACACAGATAGCCTTTTGCAAAAAACTTGGGCAAAGTGGGGCCAACATTGTGACAATTAATATGGTCTGACATTTACCTGTGACCAAATCGTTTCAAATAACAGAAAGACTGCCATTATCAATTTTATGTGTGTGTTTACTCTTTATTCAAATGTATGTTCGGAGGTTTCACTTTGCATTGATCAAGTTATTTTGTGTCCATTCTCAGCTCTCCCTATTTTTTACTTCACAATGGCTGAAAAAAAATCTAAATATTTCCGTTCTAATGGTGTCACTACTTTGCAAAAGATGTTGTATGACAAACAGATTCCGCAGGTGCGTTCCTTACATTTTACCATCCTCGTTACCGGGGCTGTGGATGGACACCAAAGCAGAGCAAGGAATGAATCAGGCGACCGGCTAGGTGCTGAAATCAAAAGACTCCTCTTTTTGTTACATCACTCTCAGCTCATGTCATGACATTATGATTCAGAAAAGGGGGTGGTGATGAACAGAGTGTCTGAATTAAGCAGACCACTCTTACCCAGTCCAAAGATCAGGGCTTGATCCATCACCGTTATTTAGCTCACTGCCCCATCCCAGCTCAGAACCTGGCTATATGCAAATTAGTCTGTCCCTGGCCCAGTGCATCATGGGAACAGGGCAGACCAAACTACCAAGCCAATTCTTCACCAGAAAGGAGACAAGCTACCGGGGACCGGTTTCTGGCATTTCAGCCTCGTCGGCCCGGCTTGCTTGAATCCTGATGGAGCAGTGAGCAAGGGACTCATGTCTGAGTATACCCTGCCACACCTATAGCAGCCAAAAACGATTCAGAAAAGGGGGTGGTGATGAACAGTCCCTTGCTCATTGCACCATCAGGATTTAAGCAAGCCGGGCCGACGACGGCTGAAATGCCAGAAACCGGTCCCCGGAAGCGTGTTTCCTTCCCAGTATAAGAATTGGCTTGGTAGTTTGGTTTGCCCTGTTCCCATCATGCACTGGGACAGGAACAGACTAATTTGCATGTAGCCAGGTTCTGAGCTGGGATGGTGCAGTGAGCTAAAAAACGGTGATGGATCAAGCCCTGATCTTTGGACTGGGTAAGAGTGGTCTGCTTAATTCAGACACTCTGTTCATCACCACCCCCTTTTCTGAATCATTTTGTCCACCATAAGCGTGGAAGGGTATACTCAGATGTGAGTCCCTTGCTCATTGCACCATCAGGATTCAAGCAAGCCGGGCCGACAACGGCTGAAATGCCAGAAACCGGTCCCCGGAAGCTTGTTTCCTTCCCAGTATAAGAATTGGCTTGGTAGTTTGGTTTGCCCTGTTCCCATCATGCACTGGGACAGGAACAGACTAATTTGCATGTAGCCAGGTTCTGAGCTGGGATGGTGCAGTGAGCTAAAAAACGGTGATGGATCAAGCCCTGATCTTTGGACTGGGTAAGAGTGGTCTGCTTAATTCAGACACTTTGTTCATCACCACCCCCTTTTCTGAATCATTTTGCCCACCATAAGCGTGGAAGGGTATACTCAGATGTGAGTCCCTTGCTCATTGCACCATCAGGATTCAAGCAAGCCGGGTCGACGACGGCTGAAATGCCAGAAACCGGTCCCCGGAAGCTTGTTTCCTTCCCAGTATAAGAATTGGCTTGGTAGTTTGGTTTGCCCTGTTCCCATCATGCACTGGGACAGGAACAGACTAATTTGCATGTAGCCAGGTTCTGAGCTGGGATGGTGCAGTGAGCTAAAAAACGGTGATGGATCAAGCCCTGATCTTTGGACTGGGTAAGAGTGGTCTGCTTAATTCCGACACTCTGTTCATCACCACCCCCTTTTCTGAATCATTTTGTCCACCATAAGCGTGGAAGGGTATACTCAGATGGGAGTCCCTTGCTCATTGCACCATCAGGATTCAAGCAAGCCGGGCCGACGACGGCTGAAATGCCAGAAACCGGTCCCCGGAAGCTTGTTTCCTTCCCAGTATAAGAATTGGCTTGGTAGTTTGGTTTGCCCTGTTCCCATCATGCACTGGGACAGGAACAGACTAATTTGCATGTAGCCAGGTTCTGAGCTGGGATGGCGCAGGGAGCTAAAAAACGGTGATGGATCAAGCCCTGATCTTTGGACTGGGTAAGAGTGGTCTGCTTAATTCAGACACTCTGTTCATCACCACCCCCTTTTCTGAATCATTTTGCCCACCATAAGCGTGGAAGGGTATACTCAGATGTGAGTCCCTTGCTCATTGCACCATCAGGATTCAAGCAAGCCGGGTCGACGACGGCTGAAATGCCAGAAACCGGTCCCCGGAAGCTTGTTTCCTTCCCAGTATAAGAATTGGCTTGGTAGTTTGGTTTGCCCTGTTCCCATCATGCACTGGGACAGGAACAGACTAATTTGCATGTAGCCAGGTTCTGAGCTGGGATGGTGCAGTGAGCTAAAAAACGGTGATGGATCAAGCCCTGATCTTTGGACTGGGTAAGAGTGGTCTGCTTAATTCAGACACTCTGTTCATCACCAGACCCTTTTCTGAATCATTTTGTCCACCATAAGCGTGGAAGGGTATACTCAGATGTGAGTCCCTTGCTCATTGCACCATCAGGATTCAAGCAAGCCGGGCCGACGACGGCTGAAATGCCAGAAACCGGTCCCCAGAAACTTGTTTCCTTCCCAGTATAAGAATTGGCTTGGTAGTTTGGTTTTCCCTGTTGCCATCATGCACTGGGACAGGAACAGACTAATTTGCATGTAGCCAGGTTCTGAGCTGGGATGGTGCAGTGAGCTAAAAAACGGTGATGGATCAAGCCCTGATCTTTGGACTGGGTAAGAGTGGTCTGCTTAATTCAGACACTCTGTTCATCACCAACCCCTTTTCTGAATCATTTTGTCCACCATAAGCGTGGAAGGGTATACTCAGATGTGAGTCCCTTGCTCATTGCACCATCAGGATTCAAGCAAGCCGGGCCGACGACGGCTGAAATGCCAGAAACCGGTCCCCGGAAGCTTGTTTCCTTCCCTGTATAAGAATTGGCTTGGTAGTTTGGTTTGCCCTGTTCCCATCATGCACTGGGACAGGAACAGAGTAATTTGCATGTAGCCAGGTTCTGAGCTGGGATGGTGCAGTGAGCTAAAAAACGGTGATGGATCAAGCCCTGATCTTTGGACTGGGTAAGAGTGGTCTGCTTAATTCAGACACTCTGTTCATCACCACCCCCTTTTCTGAATCATTTTGTCCACCATAAGCGCGGAAGGGTATACTCAGATGTGAGTCCCTTGCTCATTGCACCATCAGGATTCAAGCAAGCCGGGCCGACGACGGCTGAAATGCCAGAAACCGGTCCCCGGAAGCTTGTTTCCTTCCCAGTATAAGAATTGGCTTGGTAGTTTGGTTTGCCCTGTTCCCATCATGCACTGGGACAGGAACAGACTAATTTGCATGTAGCCAGGTTCTGAGCTGGGATGGTGCAGTGAGCTAAAAAACGGTGATGGATCAAGCCCTGATCTTTGGACTGGGTAAGAGTGGTCTGCTTAATTCAGACACTCTTTTCATCACCACCCCCTTTTCTAAATCATTTTGTCCACCATAAGCGTGGAAGGGTATACTCAGATGTGAGTCCCTTGCTCATTGCACCATCAGGATTCAAGCAAGCCAGGCCGACGACGGCTGAAATGCCAGAAACCGGTCCCCGGAAGCTTGTTTCCTTCCCAGTATAAGAATTGGCTTGGTAGTTTGGTTTGCCCTGTTCCCATCATGCACTGGGACAGGAACAGACTAATTCGCATGTAGCCAGGTTCTGAGCTGGGATGGTGCAGTGAGCTAAAAAACGGTGATGGATCAAGCCCTGATCTTTGGACTGGGTAAGAGTGGTCTGCTTAATTCAGACACTCTGTTCATCACCACTGTCGTGTATTTCTATAGGTTCTGATTCGATCCCCCTATTCCTGACCCTATTCTGGTTAAACTTACTAGCTAGTTAACTAACAGTCAGCCCATGAGGCAAGAAATCCCCCATGATGCAGATACCGTTATCTGACGCAGTCACACTACGGCACAGGAACGTGTTATCTGATTAGGTCATAACGCTTGAGAT
Source organism: Lissotriton helveticus (assembly GCF_964261635.1). Classification (NCBI taxonomy): domain Eukaryota; kingdom Metazoa; phylum Chordata; class Amphibia; order Caudata; family Salamandridae; genus Lissotriton; species Lissotriton helveticus. The sequence continues at coordinate 422,034,467 of NC_136057.1, forward strand.
CTAATTAGACAAGCGATATTCCTCCAGCCCCTGATAAGGCATACGACGTTCTCATAACAAATCAAACCTATGACAACCTGGATAATCCGTGCGGCCATTGTTTTGATTTCACAGAGAACTTTAGTAAAGAATGTGCTAACGAGCAAGTCGTATGACATCTTTATTGACGTACCTATGTCCATCCTTACGTCAATCTCGGCACCTTTAAGGTATAAATATTGCCGACCTTGCCCTATGCAAACACACGCGTGGTGACAAGACGGAGCAGCCATACTTGCCGAAGCCGAGAGCAGAAGCAGACCCCGCAGGCAGCAGCCCCGCCTTCCTGACGCGCTGAGAGACGCGCTGCTATCTCAAGCCGAGAGACCCAGCACCGGCGCTTCTGGGCAGCCCTCGCAGGCAGCCTGGAATATCGAGAGCAGAGAAAGAGATACCATTCCTCATTCATCCTAAATTCCAGGTACAGAACTGAATAACCCCTCCTAGAGAATTCTTTAGTTATTCACTTGGCAAAAACAAACTTAAACTAAACTGTAACTTTCTATTCCCGCCCACGCATTAGACTTAGGTCAGGTACACGGGGTAGGCGTATTTAGAAACACCAGTTGAGTACGTTTAGTCAAATGTATATGTGTATGTAAATATATTTTAATCATTTTAAACATCATATGGCTCAGAAACCATATCAATGTTTTTACAGTATTATTTTATACTATTGCTTCTAATGTATGCACTTTACTTAACTATAAGTATTGCAATAATATCGATCCATTTCTCTTGTACGAGAAAAGAGACTGATCAATAAATAACATCTTTTATTGAACACGCCCGTCTCTTCCTTTTCTCTACATTCTGATGAGACTAAGAATGCACGTACTGACTGAGTAAAATAATTGCCTTGTGCTCACACGACTCTCGAGATTGACTCTTGATTAGGGGAGAGCAAAGTTGTCATGTTCTATGGTTGTCAGAAACTAAATCCCTTCTTGTCTAATCAGGGGAGTTCATCCTTCCTTGAACATTCGAGAAAGTTTCTAGCGAACTCTGAGCTTAGCTGGCAAACCCAAAAATTAAGTCTAGTATCGACAGTAGTAGACCTAGTTAACGTCTGGCCTAGGCCTTTACTGCTGTAGGTACTATTCCAATGCGCAGAGCCTATTGGGAAAATAGGAGCTACACTACATGGCGCCCAACGTGTTTGGAAAGGGCGATAAAACTAACGTAAGACATTTAGAGTAACTCAGTCGTGCTTTCTCACTCAGACCCCTTCTCCCAAATACTCCAAAGACGTCTGGAGTGGGTGAAAGGTTATTATATCCTCCAAAACCTCGCAGGAGGGAACTCCTATGTATGGTTCTTGGTCTAGTCAACGTTGAAGGATAAAACAGTTCCAAAATATTGTGCACCTAATCTCTGTTTCCATAAAGAAACCTGATCTGCAAATAAAAATAATACCATCCTGTCAGTAAAATGGGAGACAGTGATGGAGAAAGAGAGGCAATTAGATTAGCTACTGAAATAGCAGCAGCTGATACTACAGCACTCGATGCAGACCCGGATATAATACTCATCCAGGTCGCCAAAAGGAGAGCTATAACTCTAAAACTTATCGAAAATGGACTGACACCTAGAGGTGGTACAGTCATATTCGTAATCGAGGCACACGAATATCGGCAGACAGAGGTATACTATACATGGATAAATTTTCCAGCAGCAAATGCTGTAACAAAGTACTTCCACTATTACAAAGTAGAGGAACCTCCTAATGAGTACACTCCTTTCGAGGAGGTGGAAGTACCACTCAAATTCCAAGAGCATTTGCTCTTATTTGATGGCGCCCTAAAACATAATAATCACATTACAAGGCTCGGTCCTTTAGGAAGACCAGGAGCAACGTGGCCGGTCTTAGCCGGATACACACCACATCCAGACATCGACGAGATGACCAGAGCTATTAATACAGCTAAAACAACTACTAAAAATTCACAGACAATTAGTTCAGTATGTAATGCGGACTTCAACAATTCAGCCAGCGATTAAAATTCCACAGCTGACCCCTCACCAGGGGAACACAAATAAAATCACACCACAGAACATCCAATCCTGCCTAGGTAAAGTTCCAGCTAAACGGGAACAGATACCATTCTGGTTGGCACAGAAAATCACCCAAATAGAGGCGGTGTTTCCTGACACCACCCCATTAGAAAAGCACAGGATTCTGACTATATGTCTCCCAATGGGAATCGCACCACACATTGAGGACTGTGACACTTGGGGTACGGTCTTTGCTTCAATCTACACAAAAACGCACGGTGTTCCATCCATTTCGGTAATACCAGATGTGCTAAAACAAATTCAAGATGAATACGGTCCAGAACCTGCTTTAACTCTTGGTATGAAATTACTGAAAGACTTCAAGCAGGTCTCGGCTATATTACTAGCCAACATAAAGGGTGAAGCAGCAAACGTGGCGATCCGCCAAAGGTTAAAAGAGACAGATATAGCAGACCAACCAGCTGAAATTGCCAGAATCATAGAAAAATCCTATGAAGAACTAGGCAGAGATAGTCTAGGTGGAATACCAGTAAAACCGCAACTGACTACAAGTCCAGAAAAAATATTTTTTAATAATAATTCACCAAAAAAGAACTGGGATGGAAATAAACAATCCAATCCTAAAGAAAAGAAATTCCAGTCCAGAGGAAGGTCTCCTAGGCGAAGAGAGAAATCTCCAAACCCGAGACAAAGGTCACCTCAGAGTGAACCCTCTGGGAATAGATATAACCTTAGAAATAGGGATAATATTAAAAAACCTGATAGATATCAAGACATTGATACACGTCCGTCTCAATCTTTTCAGAATTCCTCGCAGAAATCGGAAAGAAGAGGACGGTCAGAAGAGCACGCCAAGTCCAAAGACAAGGAACCTGCTCAACTGAAAAAGAAATCACAATTTCCAAAAAAGAAGGTAGCCAGTATCAAGGTAGTTAACAATGCCGAGAATACTGAGGACACAACTGAAAAACGGAGAATGGGCTCAGACAATGCTAGACAGCGCAGCAGAGGTGAGCATAGCTCGCAAAGTCCTTATGAATCATCTGGAGACAGTGGACACGAATGAATACCTTCAAGTGGAAACTGCAGATACCAGAGTTAGCAAGCCCCACAAAATATACGAGATAACATTACGTATAGAGGGAGATAAGACTAGGAAAATAAGGGGACTATTTTGGGATAACCTATCCAAGGGCTATGACATCCTTCTAGCTGAAAAAGACTGGCCACCAGAGTTTGTCAGGGAGTGCCCTCATGGCGAAGAAGTAATTATGCCTGCCTTCTCGAATCAAATACCGATTCATAAAAAATATACACTTGCTAGAAAGTGGGCAGTGGCCTTAGCACCTGCTTTATATAAAAATCATGTAGGATGGGATGAGGATTCTCCTCCTCACAAAGTCCAGTTAAAATCACAACCTACTGCACAAAGGCAGTACCCAATTAAGCAAGAAGCTAAAAAACAAGTAAATGAAATACTAAATCAGCTAGAATACCAGGGGGTGATTGAAACTTGCACCTCACAAATGAACAATCCTTTGTTTCCGGTCTCCAAACCAGACAATTCGTACCGTCTAGTTTTGGATTACCGACACCTTAACACATGTTGCAAAACTTTTGCAGTGCAAAACTCACACAGTGCTGCACTAATGAATAACATAGTGCGCAAAAAATACAAAACAACCTTGGACATCTCCAACGGATTCTTTTGTCAAAACATAGCACCAGAGAGCAGATATTTAACTGCATTTTCAGTAAATGGCACTCAAAAACAATTCTGTCGGTTAGCCCAGGGGTACAAGAACAGCCCGGGGGTATTCTCAGCGAGAGTAACAGAATTACTACAACTATATGATGATGAAGCATTATCTTATGTCGATGACATTTACTTAACAGATGATGACTTGGAGACTCACTTGAAAAGAGTGAACACCATAATACTTGGTTTCGCTGCAGAGGGTTACAAATTCAACTTCAAAAAGTCCAGAATTGCCCATCTGACGGTCCTATTCTTAGGATATGAGTTATCAAGTGAAGGCAAAAGCCTGGCAGACAATTTCCTAGAGAAATGTGCCGTAATCCAAGCTCCTAAAACACTAAAAAACCTACAGTCAATTCTAGGCTTCCTAAATTTCGGAAGAACTTACATTGCAAATTACGCAGAAAGGGTCAAACCCCTTTACGATCTAATTAAACCAGACTTTAAAAGATCCAGTTGGACTCAAGCACACACAGAAATTTTGAGATCCTTACAAACAGACATGCTAATTAAAACAAAATTAGAAACCCGTGATAATACACGCAACCTTGTGATCCGAGTCATCCCAGGGAGATACGGATTCACATACCTAACCTCTAATGAGGGAGATAAGGTACCAATTGCATTCAAATCACATTTGTACACAAAAGCTGAACAGAGATTCAACAACAAAGGAAAAATTGTTCAAGCAGTTCAAACCGCAATAGCTAGAGAAAAAGACATAGCTGACGGTAGACATATCACAGTCAGAACAGCAGAATCAGCCTTTGAGGCATTAACAACACCGTGTAATTTACCAACAATAACATTGGATCCAGAATGGTTACAATGGGTAAATTCAATCACAACGGACAAAGTATATTACTTCTTTGATCCAGAACTAGAAGAATTAAAAAATCTAAAATATGAAAAAACGTATCCTCTGCCAATCGACATTCTGCCTCTACGACATTACGCCTGTGTAATCTATACAGACGGACATGCTCAACCCTCCGTTTGGGGAGAACATGCATACAATCCCACATGTGAGATTACAAAAGAAGTGTGGCACGGAGGTAAACTAAGACCTCTATTAACAAAATCACACTCAGTAGAAACTAATTCAGAACTACAAACTGAAATATTAGCTTTGAAAATGGCGCTAGATAATGCGGATCGCGAATTCCCGACACTTATAGTGTCAGATTCATATTTCTGCGTCAAAGCATATAACAAGGATTTGCAGACCTGGATTCAGAACGATTACAAAGATGACACGGATGCACCAATAAAGCAGAGACTGCTCTGGGAACAGGTAGCTCTTTTGAAAAAAAGAACTACCAAAGACTCACGTGACACACTCACTGAGTCACCAGCGTGATGGCGTTCACGTTGTAGGGAATTCATTGGCTGAAACAGCCGCAGCGGCAGCCAGTAAACCGGCTCCCGTAGATCGAAAAAAGCGTACATTAAAATACATTGACGGCGAAACAGTGCTGGCAGTAAAAACGTCATCAAAAGGCGACTGCTCGGCGTTACCGATCAACTATCCACTCAATTACACATACATCATAGATGCAAACTCCATTCCTTTTGCTCGAATCCCTGGAGTGGGGGATAGAGTGATTCCAAACATGGACAGGAGAAACTTGTTAATCGCAGACGCACACATGGGCGAGGGTCTCAGACACCTTAAATTAAAAGATTCTCTGGAAGAATTACAATCACGGTACTGGTGGCCAGGCATGAGCCTGCACTACACCATGTTTGTAAAAAACTGCCCAAACTGCAACAGAGATCGCAGTGGGGAGAGAAGCAGTTTAATACCTCGTCGTATCAAGGCAGATAACATCACCACTAAAAAGAATGGCTTGCGATTAACATATACAGGCTAGTTCCCACTTATAATGTAGATCCACAGCACTCGGCTGACGTCCGGACTGTTATACAAGATTTGCGAGTCTAAATGGCATATACGCTAAGAGCATGCTACGTTCGACCATTTTTTTTTTCTTTTTCTCAGGAAATCCAGCCTGGGGGGGGGAAAGAATGGCCAAATGAGCACAGCCCAGCGGGAATCTTCTCACTTCCTTCCTGAGGGTATGGGATGGTGTAAAGAAAAAACCAAGACAGAAAGCAATCTATAATAGAAAGGATATTAGGTTCGGGAGCTGGGTGGGTCAAACATCTAATAAGTGTCCAACGTAGTCTAAATAACTTGCCAAGAAATTCTCTGAAGGGATTCAGTCCGTACGAATTATTATTCGGAACTAGGATGTTGATCTCTGACCTTGATAGTCAGACTTCAGTGGTAACAGAAAAAAGCTTTGATGTCAAAGACCGTTTGGCTATTTTGCAGGACTTAAACAAAACAAGAAAAGACCTGAGCAACATACAGTTGAAAGAACAGCCAACGACCACTGAAGAATCACCACCTGTCCCAGCAAGACCTGTCTGGATTCCAAAAGTCGGGGATCTAGTCAGGGAGAAGATCGCGGTAAAGAAGGAATTTGGGCCTTCTTACAGAAAAGCAGTTCCTGTATTGTCTGTCAACGGGACAAGATCAGTTGTACTACCGCCACTTGCTGGAAAAAAGGAGAACCGAGTTGTATCCATCGACCTGGTAAAACCACAACATGTGGCCGATAACCAACAGTAGGCCAAGTGGACTCCCAATAAGTAGCAGAACACCAAGGTTTGCTACCAGTACAGAGGTCCTATCAAAGAGGCTCATCACATTCGAAACGCCTACAGAAGAACAACAAGGACTATGCAACAATGCAATAGAACTTAGACCTCTGAAAACCCAAATAAAGACATTTAGCAGAGACACACCAATCTATACAGAAGTACCAAGTGAAAATGCAAGAAACAAAAATCCTGAACCAATTGGAACAATTGACAGAACTGCATCCGGTTACTTCATCAACTTCGATGATTCCTCTGAAGGCTTCAGCGAACAAAAGACACAGCCATCATCAAAATCCTTTAAAGACAAAGCGAAGGAACTTTTGAAACAACTGAAAGAAACATATCTAGTTTCTCCATGGATTGAATTTTGGGTGGGTTTTGGTGCATTTATCCTCATACTTTGGCTCATCATGGTATTTACCTTGGGACGCTTCATTGAGGGAAAATATGCTAAAATGGACACAGCAAGTCAGAACATCAACTTGGTCCTCAAACCACACACATCTTCACACGTCGAGAAAAGAGAACTTTCTTCAGAACTTTCTTCAGCCAACTTCACAGCAATTCCAATATCTGGTGGGGTAGCCTGGGACAACACTGACTATGAAATTTATGGTCCGGTCGAGATCCTGAAATATCCACACCAAATCAAGATCTCCTTGAGTGACTTTGCAAAACCAAACTCATTTGCTGATGATTGGGACTTTGAAAGTATAAACAATATGATGTCTGACTTAGTAATGTCTGCTAAATTTACAAAACATGATTATTTGCAGGGTTCTACAAATTATGACAGCATGTACTGCTATAACCATTATGGTAACCATTTCTTGCATAAATCTGCACAACCTAGAAATGTTTTAAATTTTAATCAATGGGAACATTGTGCTACACCTCCAAAAGGGAGCTCTAGAACCGTGTATGGCAAATATTCATATTTTTCAGGTTTTAACATAACTAATGCTGAAACATTTTATTACAAATTGTCAAACAAGACAGGGATGAAAACCATGATAACCAACACAAAATTGATATATTCAGATTCTTTCTTTGAAAAAATGAATACTTTTGGATTTGATTATTGGGACAAACATGTTGATTTGAAAAGTATTTGGGGTACAAAAGAATGGCAAGTACAGGGTATAGAAGCTTTGTTTAGAGCCTGCATGATCCCAGAACAAATGATATTTTTAAATGACACCGTTCAACAAACCACCTGTCTTGGCTTAGCCAAAATCAAAGATTTAAATAACCTGTCTATTCCAAAGCCAACAATGTTTAGCAATAACTCTGAAACAGATGAAGAAATAGACATAAACCATATACTTAACCAAAACAGAACACATCCTGATTGGAAACAATGGTTGATCTGGCCCACAGATACAAATAACTGTCAAGATAGATTCCTGAATAAAACACAGGGTTTCAAAATGAACAGGCCAGACCCTAGATATCCCCAAAGACATCACCCAGGGATAATAACAACCTACAGTGTGGGCAAATTATGCCTTCAATGGCTACAAACTTCCACACTGCCTGAAATTAAGCAACACCTAACTTTACTTACTGATGGTGCTGACTTGCGTGATTTCATAATGGGACCACGCAAACAGCGTCAAAAGCGTTTCATAGCAGCCTCTGTATATGCAGCATACAATGAGGCCTGGAAGGTTACTCAAATTGAGACAGCAGAAAGAATACGGGAAATTGACCGTATTAATTTGGAAAAATCACTTTCTGTAGTGGACAATGGGTTAATGACTCTGTCCTCCAGAATTTTTTCATTGGACAGCATTGTGTCTTCAGCAATCGATATATTATCGCAAGACTTACTGTTATTACAACATGGTCAGTTGTTTGCACGGAGCCTGTGAAGGGAATTCATACAACCTTTCATGTCACCAGCAAGGCGCACCTGCAACTGAAATAGAACCATTCTTTCAAAGACTCTATAATGGGAGTTACAGTCTTATTGTAGACCGCAGATGCTGTAGTCTTATGCCCGGGACTCCTTATCTCGTCACTACGACGGCGAAGGTCAAGTGCTGTGGACGTTCTTTGTTCCCCAGCTCCTTTCCAGACAGGGAGGCAAGGGCATGGCCCGGTCTGAAAATTACTTCTATTCGAATAGACACTTTAAGCAGAATGAAAACAGTGCTTCTTCAGACGCCTACAAGGCTCACGTCATCTAAAGAAACGTATGATCTACAAGTCGCAAGGACGACTGCAGAGATACATACATTATTATCAACTAATTCCCCCGTACATTTCGCGGAAATCCTGAGCGAAATCTTAAATATTTCTGATACCACAGGGGTCTCAAAGGTATTTAAGACAGTATTTTCGATGGCATTAACACCATTCAAAGCCATACTGGGTATTTTTCCAGACTTCGTCCATTCGATTTTTGGCGGACTTCCCCTGATCCTAGGACTAATTGCAGGAATCCTATTCCTAGTCCTTATTTTTCGTTATGGCAACCCATGTCACAGATCAAACTCTCGCGACAATGGAAGATACGATCCTAGCCATTGGATACCGGGACCGGATATCAAAAATCCTGGGACTATCCCGGCTTAGAGACCTAAACATGACTTGGTTTCTATCATTTCGACCAATGTGGCAAAGGTGTGTTTTACCTGTACTAAGGTGTCTGCTATGCGGAGAAGAATGCGTGTTAGACACCTGTCTGACGCTACAATCGGATGCGCCGGTGGATGCAGATACACTGTTGGTTCCTACCAAGGTTCACGCACTGTGCTGCCCTCAAAGGCTGCCAATTCTGATGACGGCATTCCTGGAATCTTCACCACTGCGATTGAAGAGTAGTGAAGTTCAAGATGAAAGCAGCATCGAACAGGTACGACCGTCTGTCAGCAATGCAAATCAGAATGTCAATGGAGACAATCATGCGCATGAATGCATGGTTACCCCTATTTCCGACTTAGAGGAACTTTCCCATGAAGCTGTTGACAGTTTTTTCGAAAGCCTGAATGATATGATGTTCTCTCCGGAACAGAAATAGAGACTTTTGAGTAAACTCGCACACGGCGTTCCCTGAATTCGGCCTTCAACTTTAAAAATAAAGTCACATGAACAATTACAATCCAGTTCACGGACAGCAACTTTTTTCAGCAAGCCCCTAAAATATTTTTCTATATATTTTTTCCCGGGACACTGATTTTCTGCTTAAAGTAAGAGACTATTCCTAGAGAACTAAGATTTCTATTTTAGATACTTTATAGACTTTATAGACTTTAGCTGCCCGCTGGTATGTTCGCAATAGATTTTATGTGATGAAATGGTTTCGACTTTTTTTCTGTATAGCCATATTAAGAGCCATTTCATGTGTATTTCTCATATACCAACAATCAATAATGCATAACAATGCGTGTTCACTTTTGCATTTAATTCATAGCTTAAGTGCATACAATATATATGACTGCAATTTTTCAGTATATTTGAAAATTTCGAAATGCATTTATGTATTTTGGGGTGGTAAGGTATACACTATACTCTATAGTATGTTGTACTATGTTATACTATGCATAGATTAGTAGATATGACCATAGTTAGCGTGGAGTGGGTGTCGTGTATTTCTATAGGTTCTGATTCGATCCCCCTATTCCTGACCCTATTCTGGTTAAACTTACTAGCTAGTTAACTAACAGTCAGCCCATGAGGCAAGAAATCCCCCATGATGCAGATACCGTTATCTGACGCAGTCACACTACGGCACAGGAACGTGTTATCTGATTAGGTCATAACGCTTGAGATCTAATTAGACAAGCGATATTCCTCCAGCCCCTGATAAGGCATACGACGTTCTCATAACAAATCAAACCTATGACAACCTGGATAATCCGTGCGGCCATTGTTTTGATTTCACAGAGAACTTTAGTAAAGAATGTGCTAACGAGCAAGTCGTATGACATCTTTATTGACGTACCTATGTCCATCCTTACGTCAATCTCGGCACCTTTAAGGTATAAATATTGCCGACCTTGCCCTATGCAAACACACGCGTGGTGACAAGACGGAGCAGCCATACTTGCCGAAGCCGAGAGCAGAAGCAGACCCCGCAGGCAGCAGCCCCGCCTTCCTGACGCGCTGAGAGACGCGCTGCTATCTCAAGCCGAGAGACCCAGCACCGGCGCTTCTGGGCAGCCCTCGCAGGCAGCCTGGAATATCGAGAGCAGAGAAAGAGATACCATTCCTCATTCATCCTAAATTCCAGGTACAGAACTGAATAACCCCTCCTAGAGAATTCTTTAGTTATTCACTTGGCAAAAACAAACTTAAACTAAACTGTAACTTTCTATTCCCGCCCACGCATTAGACTTAGGTCAGGTACACGGGGTAGGCGTATTTAGAAACACCAGTTGAGTACGTTTAGTCAAATGTATATGTGTATGTAAATATATTTTAATCATTTTAAACATCATATGGCTCAGAAACCATATCAATGTTTTTACAGTATTATTTTATACTATTGCTTCTAATGTATGCACTTTACTTAACTATAAGTATTGCAATAATATCGATCCATTTCTCTTGTACGAGAAAAGAGACTGATCAATAAATAACATCTTTTATTGAACACGCCCGTCTCTTCCTTTTCTCTACATTCTGATGAGACTAAGAATGCACGTACTGACTGAGTAAAATAATTGCCTTGTGCTCACACGACTCTCGAGATTGACTCTTGATTAGGGGAGAGCAAAGTTGTCATGTTCTATGGTTGTCAGAAACTAAATCCCTTCTTGTCTAATCAGGGGAGTTCATCCTTCCTTGAACATTCGAGAAAGTTTCTAGCGAACTCTGAGCTTAGCTGGCAAACCCAAAAATTAAGTCTAGTATCGACAGTAGTAGACCTAGTTAACGTCTGGCCTAGGCCTTTACTGCTGTAGGTACTATTCCAATGCGCAGAGCCTATTGGGAAAATAGGAGCTACACTACACCACCCCCTTTTCTGAATCATGACATTATGAGGCGCGTTATAAAATCGGAAGCTACAGGGGATCAGCTTTTGTTTGCATACTTGTTACTTTACTTTTAATCTTGCCTGGCCTTAAAACAAGTATTGGGGACTTTAAAGTGACATGAGAGGAGAGGGGGGCACTGTCACGTCCAAGAGGGAGCATGAAACTTCTAGCACTTCCACACCCTGTTAGAAGCTTCTGTGAATTGTTGTGTGCAACATTACTGTGATGTGAATCTATACGAAGTGCACCCACCTTCTTTGTTTGGGAACTACTGCCTTAATACTATCCTCACACACCCATATCTCTTCTTAATTCCAACTATTTCCCCATAATTGTTGTGGTGACACTTCACTCTCTATCCACTGCCACCTGTCTGTGGTACTTCTCCAGACTCCATGCTATCACCAGTGGTGCTTAACCCCTGTATGACTCTTCACACTGTGGTCCTAAACTCCACTGGTTTATGATATCATATGTATGCTGCTAACTCTCAGCCACATCTCAAGGTTCATGAGAATCCTGGCCAATCACTGAAAGTTTCACACTGTCGTTGGGGCAGAGAGAGTAGTTATGCCTGAGTAGTGAGACACCACAAGTCCTGCTCTTGGGGTTGGTATCTCTGACCTACAGATCTGTCTTCTAGCCTGAGTCCATAACCACCCCCTCCCCACAGCCAGTGATAGAAGTCTGCAATTTGTGTATAATGTTCGATGGCGAATCTCTCCTTTGTATCTGAAATCAAAGCGGTCTCCATTAGCATCTACTAAAAGGTGTACTTTGATTCTGACACCTCTTCCTGAGTATTTTAATCACCCTCACAGTGGTGATCTCCTAGAAGCACCAACATACCTGAATGCACACACTGCTGGCACTGTGGGGCCTGCAGGCAATAGGGAAGCTGTATGATTATATTACCTTCATTGGCTTCATTTCAGTCATTTTCAAGGAGAAAAATTGAAGTACTCCATAGGCCGAGCTTACATCCCCCACCTGCTGAAAAAAGTAACATAATGGGGAGCCACGGCCAATAGGTCAAGGGAGCCGTGGGTCGAAAAAGTTTGGGAACCACTGACCTACATGGGAGAGCATTGAAGAAATCACCAAATGTAGGTTATGTAAATGCGGTCAAGAGAACATTATACACTTATTATGTCTTTGCCCCGAATTAGAAACTGAAAGGAAAATTACCCATAAGAGACTATTTAATGAACGTGGAGTAAGGACATGTAGGCAAGCATTGATGGCATGCCTAAACTCTAAAGATATATTCATGAGCTCTGCATTTGTAAATTTTTTATTGGCTGTTGCTAAAAAATACGAGGAGTAATATCTGAGCTATACATCTACTGTATCTCAAAATATACTGTGCATTGTATTTTAGTAAGTATAAGACATGATAAAAAACGTGTATATAAGTGTTTTAAATCTTTTTATACTTGATGATATTTTAAGCATGTTTGTAAGATTTTATTTATCAACCAAATAAATAAACTTGAAACTTGGGGAAGAGCGATACATCCAGTCCTCCTGCTGCTGGAAAAAAAGAGGTTTTTCTGTAGTTGGGGCATCGTACCATTTCTTTGAGTGCCTTTTACACTCCCCTGGCAACCCTGCCCCATGACAGGTATGCTGGTCCGGTGTCGTGGAGGGCCTTGTGTGCGTGGGTGAGCATCTTGAAGGTGACTCTAGCCTCGATGGGGAGCCAGTGGAGTGTGCGCAGGTGCTGGGAGATGTGGCAGTGTCTTGCCAGGTTGAGGACCAGTCTTGCGTCGGCGTTCTGTAGCTTGCGGTGAGGTTTTTGTTAATTCTGGCATATAGTGCATTGCCGTAGTAGAGTCTGCTGGTGACCAGGGCGTGAGTGATGGATTTTCTGTGTTCGAGGTGGATCCATTTGAAGGTCTTATGTAGGGCTGAGGGTGTGGAAGCAGGAGGACTAGATGGAGTTGATCTGGTGGTCCATTTTGAGCTCGGAATCCAGGATGATTCCTAGGTTGCGTGCGTGGTTTGTGGGGGTGGCAGGCTTCCGAGGGCACAGGGCGACCAGGTGTCATTCCAGGCGTTTGGGTTTGGGCCCATGATGAGTACTTCTGTTTTGTTGGTGTTTAGTTGTAGTAAGTTTAGACGGGGTTGGCCCCAAAACTATCCGACCTGGGTCAAATCATGGGTACAAATGTGAAGTGGTCGGTGTAGTATTCAATTATAAATACAGTTTATCGGTAGACTATGCATTAATTGCAAAGAAAAGGCGATTCCTCCTATTGTGAAGCTGAATTTTAATTCATTCAGTCATCAGTGTCAATACATTCTTTTTTTGCTCAAAATAATTTCAACATTTCTAAAAGTACATTATAGCATTCTATACAGTATATTACAGTGCTCATAGGTGCAAGAAAAAGGAAAGGGAATTTGAGTAGGATGGAGGTGGTTGGGTCAGTTAGGGACAGGGTAAAGGCGTTGTAATAACGACACAATTCATTGATATATGGTAGAACCTTTACAGCCTACTTTCGGTCAAAAGTTCCCATATTAATACATTACACATAGGGCAATAATGGATTATTTCACAATCCTATAGTATATGTAGAAGGTTGTCAACGTTTCGACCCCTGGATACAAAGGGTTAATTAATCCTCATTCTGGGGTCTTCCTCAGGACAGGTTAAGATGTATGAGCACCTGAAAACAGAAATGTGAGTCAGTACCTGGATGGGGGTTACATAATCTACCATTATTGAGGAGGATTTGATGGGTTACCTACTTAGATTGGCCTAGCAAGAAGCGAAAGATCTTACATATGCCTTATTTCACACTCTTTCACATAATGGAATACATGCAAATCAAGAGATGGTCATGAGATATCACATATAATTACGATGTCGTCACATAATGCTTCTGGAAATGCATGCATCATTTGGACACAGTGGAAAACGGCCTGAACAAACTTGATGCCACCTATGCACAGATGGCAGGCCTGGACCCAGAACCATGAGATATGGACGTCTTGTTTTCCCCATGAATCTCATGTCAGGATGTAGTTTTGAGTAATGATATACCGGTGTTTAGTTGTAGGCAGCTGTTTTGCATCCATTTGGCGACGACTTTCATGCCTTCTCGAAAGTTGTGTCTGGCGGTGTTGGGTTCATTGGATAGGGAGAGGATGGGTTGGGCGTTCTCTGCGTATGACACAATCTTGAATCTGTAGGTTCTGACAACGGGGGCGAGTGGAGCCATGTAGACGTTGAAGAGCGTAGGGCTGAGTGAGGACTGGCTCCACAGGTGATAGATGTAGGGCCCGAGAGGAAAGGGGGGAGTCTGACCCGCTGCGCCCTGCCGGAGAGGATGGAGCGGATCCAGTCGAGGGCCTTGTCCTGGATCCCTGCTTCGTGGAGTCTGCGTATTAGGGTGCGGTGAGAGACTGGGTCAAACGCCGTTTAGAGGTCGAGGAGGATGAGGGCTACTGTTTCTCCTTTGTCCAGTAGGTTGTGGATGCCGTCTGTTGCGGCAAGGAGGGCGGTTTCCGTACTGTGTTTTTTCTGAAGCCGGATTAGGAGGAGTCAAGGAGGTTGTGCCCTTCGATGAATGTGGCGAGTTGGCTGTGGATGGCTTTCTCGATGACTTTCGCTGGGAACGAGAGCAGGGAGATGGGTCTGTAGTTTTTGAGGTCGGTGGGGTCTACCAAGGGTTTCTTTAGGAGGGGGGTTGACCTCTGCATTTTTCCAGTCGTCGGGGAATGAGGTGGTCGCCAGGGAGCGTTTGATGGTGTGGCGTAGAATGGGTGTGATGGTGTCGGCAGCTCTGTTGAAGATGTGGTGGGGGCAGGGATTCCTGGGGGCCCCGGAGTGGATTGACTTCATTGTCTTTGGTGGTGAGGGCTGTCCAGTTGTCAGTCGCTGGCTTCAGGGTGTCGTGGTGGTTGGTGAGGGTTCAGTCTGTTTGTTGTCTTCATCGAAGTTGTCATAGATGCTCTCGATTTTGCGGTGGAAAAAGGTGCTGAGTTTGTTGCAGAGGTCTTGTGAAGGAGGAATGTCAGTAGACTTGCTGGTGGGTTGGGCGAACTCCTTGATGATGTTGAAGAGTTCTTTGCTATTGTGTGCATGTGTGGAGATTCTGTCTTCAATTGCTCCTTTCCCGTTTCTCTGATGAGTTGGTGGTGAGCGTTGGTGGCGGCTCTGAAGTTGTGGGCATCTGTGGATTTGGTGTTCCTCCAGGCCTTTTCGAGGCGGTGGCGAGTGCGTGTGGACTTTCAAAGTTCTATGGTACACCATCTGGCTTTCTTGGCGTGGGTGGTGTTGTTCTCGAGGGGGGCTATGGTGTTGGCGCTGTTGGAGATACATCTGTGCAGGGTTCGGGCTGCAGTGTTGGGGTCAACGTTTTCCACGATGGTTGGGGTGGAGTTGGCGAGTGAGTAGGTGAGTTGGTCATCGGTGAATTTGGTCCAGTTTCTTTGTTGGAGCAGGTGCTGGTGTTTGTGGATGGTGGGTGTTCTGAAGGTGAAGTGGACAGTCCATGGGAGTTCGGTTGTGTGGCTGAAAGTGATGGAGTTTCCTGTAGTGAGAAGGGGGTCGAGGGTGTGTCCTGCTGAGTGCGTGGGCTCGGTCACGATCTGGCAGAGTCCAATGTTGAGGTTGTCCAGGAGGGATGTGGTGTTGGGGTCCAGTTGGTTGTTGAGGTGGAAGGTGAGGTCTCGCAGCAGGATGTAGTTGGGGGATGCGATGGCCTTCGGGGAGATGATGTCAGTGATAGAGTTTGCGAAAGGCCCTTTGTGGTCCAGGAGGTCAGTAGAAGAGGGTTCCTCGGAGGGTGGTGGTGGGGCTGGCCAGTATATTGAAGTGGAGGTGTTCTATCAGGCCTGTTGGCTCGTCTGGGAGTGTGCTCAGGCAGAGGGTGGATTTGTGGACGATGGCGATTCCTCCTCACCGGCGGGTGGGGTGGTCCTTCCTGGAGATCTTGTGTCCTTGGGGAATGGCGATGTCCGGTCCCGAGGTGGTGTTGGTCCAGGTTTTGGTGAAGAATGCTACGTCCGGGGTGGTGCTTTCCAGGAGGACCCAGATTTCAGTGGCGTGTTTGTGGAGGGATCGGACGTTGAGGAGAATGCAATGCATGGTCTTCGATTCAGTTGTGTTCTTGTGGGCGGGTTGTGCTGGGACTGTGTTCTTGGCGGTCAAAGTCTGTTGAGGAAACAGAATTGCACTAATAATATTACAAGCAAAAACGGAAAACTAGTTCCATCAAATAAAGAATCAATAACATCTAAAATAGAACAAGTCCTCAACAGATTGATGATTTTTAGAAGCAAAGCCCTTGTCACTAACATATTGAAAGACGATTCGAACACTGTAATGATTTAGACATTTTCAAGGAGTATTTAAGTAAATAAAGCAAATTATTTTAACATACTTTCTACGCTTCTGCAGACGAATACACCGTATTTGTCTGCTAGATAAATATATTCTTAAAGGGTGCTTAGCTCCCATTGAATCATGAGGATGCGTCTGCAAAATCACATTTTCACATGCCTCCTGCTCATTCTGGTTGCTTTGGAACTTTTAAACAAGGAAAAGAAAAATTAAACTTACCTAACTGGCGGCCACCTTTCCTCTGTACTTCTTGCCATGACACAGGAAACAGGAAGCACACAGGCTCCGAGACTTCCTTAACCAATCATGACACTGCTGAGCAACTTCTTGATTGGTCTGAACGCTGTGGTTGGGTGCTCAGAAAGGGATTGGGGGCCTGTGCATGTTCTCCACCCAGGCTGTGCATTTCTTTTTGGCCAGCCCAAGACGACAGGCCAAACTGTCATGCGCACTTGGAGTGTGGATACCACTCCTCCTCTGCTCTATGCGCAGTCCCGCCCTGCCCTGCCCCTACCCTACAGACCCGCTTGGGGAAAATAAAATAATAATACCATGGTGTTATTATTATCATTTTATTTTTTATGTGTGGCAAAGGTCCTCTGGCTTAGCGGAGATGCCGCAACTGGCATTTGCACATCTTTCACTGGCCGAGGG
The DNA here is from genome assembly GCF_964261635.1 of Lissotriton helveticus. Lineage (NCBI taxonomy): Eukaryota > Metazoa > Chordata > Amphibia > Caudata > Salamandridae > Lissotriton > Lissotriton helveticus. Next base: position 422,051,946 of record NC_136057.1, read on the forward strand.
AAGTTCTTCATTCCCTTTCCGCCCACTTGATTAGGACCAGTAGGCCGCATTTACATGGCAGTTTAAACAGAGAGGTATTTTACGACTAAGAACAGCCATAGTTTATATTTAGTGCAACATGGTCAAAGTCATTTATGTAAATTATGCTAAAAAATATATACGCTGCAAAAATATTTGTGATATTTTTCTTAGACATCCTTGTCATTTTTAGGTCTCGCCTTGGCAGCGCATATGCTTCATGCGCTGTCTCAGCGAGACATAAAGTAATTAGTATGTTGGGTAAAATGTCATGTTATTAGTTTTCCTGCTTGCTATTGGCTTAGTTGTGGTAGTGTTTTTGTAATGCCTTTTTTTGTTGGCTGTTGGTGTTTTTCTAACTTCCGTGTAGTCCTGATACAGCGGCGCCTAACTACAGTGTTCTTTCACTTTGCTTGCACTTCTTTGTTACCTGGTTAGCACGCTGTAGCCTACCTTTGTAATTAAAGACCGTTGCGGGCCGCTCCAAGCTTTCGCATTTCTTAGATGCTTTGTCCCGTGTATGCTGGCACTGGGACATTGAAAAACTGCCTCTGCAGCGCGGGGCGTGTAACACGGATTTTAATTATCACCCCCGAAGTCACCGCTGGCCGCCCAAGTTGAGCGCACGTTTGAATTACCCAGGTAACCCTGTGTGCGTGTATCTGCACTCAGTCTCGCCGTCGGGACTGCTACTGCCTGCGGGCGCAAGGAAGGTACTTTTCAGATTGCCGTCAAGATCACCGCCGCGGGCCCGAGCAGATCAGCTGATTAAAGTTGCCCCCAGATCATTGCTGCGGGCCCCGATTCAGCAACGAGAGTATTATTGTCAACAAGGAAGCGTACTGTAATCCTGCGTCGCTTGGCAACCGGGACTCTGCAAGGGCGCGTCACCAGTAACAAAGGAGTCACCCAGCGGGATGTCGGCAGCCCACAGGAAGCGAGGCCGTGCTGAAACACTGGAAGGACTGTCTCGCGCCACCCCGATGCATTGCATCGCAGATCAAGTGCCCGGAGAACGAAGGAGCTCCTTGCCGGTGTCTGTTTTGCCCCCACTCCAGGTAATGCTTAGTGTTATACGCTAAGCCGCTGTGTGCAGTACTGCCTTGGGCGGGGTGCGGGTGGACAGTAAGGTCGAGATCGGGTCTGCCGGGGACTACCTTAATTTATTAGCGGGCCTGCCGGGGACTGCCTTTCCCTAATAGCGGTGACGATATCAAGCGCTGGGCATACCGGGACCGTTAACTCAACTCGAAGGTAATTGAAGCCTTTACATAAACACCAGTTATATTACACAAGGATGCATAAATTTTTTCTAGGCATGGGGAGATTAAGTGATTTGCCCAGAATTTGCAGGATGTAATTGAACTTGGTTCCCCAATTCCACAGTCGACAGCTCTGACCATTAGGCCACTGTAATGTTCATTGTATATTGTGGGCACTAGGACGCCCTCGGCCGAGGAGGAGGGATGAGGGAGGGACAATGGAAGAGGAGGGGCATGTCCTCAGGGAAGGCAGTATGAGCTGGGGAATTGCACAGAGAAGACATGCACTGAATAAAAAGCTAAAGTAAATCGGTCCCCGAGTTCGTGTCCTCTGTGGTCAGGACACTATAGCCACATACACTCCCAGCTTAAACGGAGGTAGGTGAATGTATTGTAGAGGTGGCACTGAACAGTGACGGACCTTTTGATTGGTCCACTGCTGCCTTGATGTACATACTGTCTCAGATCTTCTTACTCCCACACACCTCCAGACCCCGGTATTTGCTTGGGCCCCTCTGCCGAGCAGGAGTCTTGCACCCAACAGGAATCTAGGGGAATAGTATGCTTGGGGACTCCCCCATTCACCACTGTGGACAGGATGCTTTGCGGGGTGTGGCAAGGGGGTCAGATCAGCACAATGCGCTGCTCCCGCACCACATCATACATGTTAAAAAATATTCGCCTCCAAGTAGAACAAAACTCGTTTTTGCGTCACCAGACCTGAAGCCAACACAGAAATAGTTTACGTAGAATTTTGATTTGATGAGAGCCAGGGTTAGTTATAGACTTTCGGTTGTGAACTTACCTCTGTTTTCTGACTCGCTGTGTAATCTTGCGCAAGTCATCCTCTCAAGCGAAAAGCATTTAAAAACGAAGCCGGAGGTGAAGATGGCATTGGATGCCAAAATAACACCTGGATGTCTGCATGGGGAGATTATTATTTACTTCGAAAGAAGCAGCTTTATCTTTTATCGTCTCGCCACTCAATGGGATTTTGCTGAAAATTCGCAAAAACAGGTTTTGCTGATCCAGGGTGGTGAGAGGACGTCTCACAGCACGAAGTGGTGCCTCAAAACAAAAGACACCACTTGTGACCATGTGATGTTGTCTCACACCTCAGAGCAAGCGCCAGTGCTTTGCACATGGGAACATCAGCTGTACCTCTCACCTGAAAACATGAGGCGATGCCTTACACCTCATCTTAAGCCGACGCCTCACACCTGAGAACATGGGGTAGTGCCCTCTCACCTCATCTTGAGCCCACGCCTCACACCGGAGAACATGGGGTAGTGCCTCACACCTCCGAACATGAGGCCCTACCTCTCAATCAAGAACATCAGCCCTCGCCTTATCACATGAAAATATGAGGTGATACCTCACTCTTCGGCATTGGCCTTTGCCTCACAAAGTGACACCTCACACCTCAGCATTTTTTCTGGCCCTTCACACATAAGAACATCAGCTTGTGCCTCACACCTGAAAACATGAGGAGACGCCTCAAACTTCAGCACTTTAGATGTCCGCCCGCATCTTGGAATGAGCCTTTGTCTCACACCTAAGAACAGGTAAGCCACCCACCTCAGAGCACGAGCTGGCACCTCACACTAGAGAACACAAGTTGACCAGTCAGTCCTTAGAGCAGGATTTTAAGCCATGCCCTTAATTACATTGGCCACGCCCCTTTGAGAGACACCCCCCACCCTATGTTTTTTCATCCCACTTAAAGCCCTGGTTTCCCCCTAAAACACGAGTCACCAACTGGTTTAAAACAAGCATTTGCAATGCAATGGGTCTCGTATTTGCGAGAGTTTAAGCCAGTGGTTACCAAACTATTTCGACCTGCAGCCCCCTTGACCTAATTGGCCTTTGGCTGTGGCTCCCCATCATGTCACATTTTTTTCGGGTGGAGGTATGTAAACCCGACCTCAGGAGTACTCACATTTTTCTCCTTGAAATTAATTGAGATGAAGCCGATAAAGGTATTATATAATTATAACCAATTGTGTTACAAAAAAAAAAATATAGCAGTCGTTTAATAAAAACTCTAATTTGTCCGTATGGGTTTGCTGTTTGCGACCTGTGCCTGTAGGTTGTAAGTTCTTGACCTGAGGTGTAGCTCTCCTGCCTGAAACATGCGCCTAGAGGTCCTGAGTTACCTATAGAAAAGTACAGGAAAGACTCGCAATGTTAACAGTGCCAGCCATGAGTGGGTGAACAGGGAAGCTACTGCAGCCTTTCACATTTATAGCAGATTTGACATGTACTGTACAGCGTCAGAAGCTTAGACAGCACCTTTAAGACATTAATTAAGTGCCTGCACTATTTATGTGGAGCCCTTACGAAATCCCCAACTTTAAAACCCTAATTACCCAGAGCTATTGCATTTGCCACACATACAGCTCACAAAAACATGCTCACTGCTGGTCAGCATTCCATCCCCAAGGTAAGTAAAATGATTTGGAAGCTGTATTCTCCTGTTATTGTCAGTGCTTATAAATTACAGAAGCGCTGCTACACAAAAACAAGTTATGACTCCAGTAATATTTATGATTATTGTCCTTAATATTCTTAACGGAAAAGGAGTAGAGACATGGTTAAGAAAAGACTCTTTTGAAGCATGGCAACTTGTGACCCAAGACCACCCAACTTCCTCCCTACAACCCTCAAAGTGTCAGTGAGTGCCCTGCAGGTGGTAGTCCTGCGTGGAAGAAAACAGAGGCCACTTACAGGAGCATGCAGTTCTCTTTCCTCTGCCATGCTGTGCATGATTCTGGCAATGGCTTCAGCTAGGGACTTCCAGCTTCAATGTGTCTGCAAGAAGCCTTCTCTTTCTTCGAGGCACGCTCAGTGCAACACAGAATTTGTTACTACCACGGGAAGAAGGTTAGACTGAGAGCGTTGGCTTTGCTAACAATGAGACACGACCTCGGTCAAAAACGCCGACCAACTGCCTGTGAATAGAAAAAAAAAAGACAGCAAGGGTATGTCAAAAACCTCACACCCTCCACTGCGTTAGTTTCTGAGGCACACCGTCTCTGGTGCTTCTCTGTGTGTGCATTTCTGGGAATATTTTAGGGGTTACTCGGGGCTACAAACGATTCTTAATTTCTAAACTCTGCACATTACAAAATTCTTCTTCAGCAGAAATACCTTTCCCACATTCCGAACATGTGCACAGCGCCCTGGCTAGTTGTAAAGGCACACCGGGGTGCCGCAGCGCACAGTTTGGGAACCACTGGTTTAAGCTATTGGCATTGTAAATGGCAATGCCTTTTATTTGTTTTAGAAACCAACACGTAAATAAAAGTCATTGTCATTTACAATGCCAACAGCTCAAACTCTCGCAAATGCGAGACCTTTTGCATTGCAAATGCTTGTTTTGTCTGTGTCTCATAACATAAGTACAGCATTGCACAAGTTTGTGATTGCAACTCATGAAATTTAGCGAAATTAATTATTGAAGTATTTGTTGATGTAGTTTGTTGATTCTTCATTGTTGGATTGCCCAGGAACACTTCATTCATTACAATCAATGTTTAATGTACTTTTTATGTGGTTTTTCTGCAATGTTTCGTACTGCTTCCTCTTTAAAATGGGGAGCGAAAACAAAAAAATAATTTACGTAATTTATGTTGTTTGCCTGCTTATCCCTAATAGCGATTACTACTAATGGGTAATCTCAAATGTAATACATATCCTTTTGTATTTCTTAAATGATTCCTACGGAGTCACTATTTAAGAAATGCAAATGGGAAGCTTTATACATCTGGGCCAAAATGCCTCGTTTAAAGTTGTGTGAGTGCCAGGAAATCCTGTTTGTGAATGAACAGCTAAATCAGAAACCAATCCAACAGCAGAATTTTCAATGAACACAATCAATGAGGGAAGGAAAATGTAATGCTGGATAATCCACAGAAAGCATATGGTGGATTTTCTGTGAACCCTTATGAAGATGGAAATTCTGCTTGTGGACTGTCATTTTAGCACCCACTCCATAAATCAAAGTATTTTCACCCAACACCAAATCATTCCTTACAGGCTGATTTTCAGTGGAGATTTCAGCAACAGAGTTATATCTGTCAAATTATCCCAGTGAAGGAGCTAACACTCTGAGAATGCTTTGATGAAAACATGCCACTTTCTCCTCAAATTGGTGGAGGTTCTGTTAACATGAAATGGTGGTAAGAGACACAAATTCTAGAGGCATACAGTGCAACATCATTGAGTGTAGTGGTGTACAGTGGAGTGCCATAAAGTGGTATGCCCTACATTGGAATAGCTTAGAGTGGGGTAGAGTGTAGTGGCATAGAGTAGAGTGTGGTAGAGTGGAGTGGCGTATAATGGAATAGTGTACAGTAGAGGTGCGTAGAGTGAAATAGCATACAGGAGAGTGACACAGAGTGTAGTGTCATGGTTTACAGTGGCATAGAGTGGAGTGAGTTAGACTGTAGTGGCGTACAATGAAATAGCACAGAGTGGAGGGGTGTAGAGTGTAGCGGTGGAGTATAGTGAAGTGGCATACAGTAGAATAGCATACCTTAAAGTAGGTTAGAGTAGAGTGACAGTGGGAAGTAGAGTAGAGTGGAGTGGCATAAAGTGGAATGGTGTAGACTGCGTGATGTACAGTGCAGTGGCGTACAGTGGAGTACATAGAGTGGAATAGCGTATAGTGTAGAGGTTTAGACTGAAGGGTCATACAGTAGGGCGGTATTGAGTGTCATAGCATACAGTTTAGTGTTGTAGAGCGGATGTGCGTAGAGTGGAATAGCATAGTGGAGTAGCACAGAATCGAGGGGTGTACACTGGAGTGTCGTAGTGGATGTGCCTAATGCAGTTGTGCATAAAGTCACATTTGTACAGGTCTTTTAAGGTACAGAGGACTCGCTGGAGCCTATTCACTAATGACTTGGTAAACAAGTTTGTGTTAATCAGGGAAATGGGGTTGTATGAGGTGTCCTCTTTGGGAAGTACCACTTTAGAAGTTAAGTCATGGTCCGATGGGAAGGAACCCTTTCGCACCGCTTTGGTATAGAACCAGAGCAAGAGTGGGGCAATCAAGTCTCTGAATTTACAGTAGTACTCAAGAGAATACCCATCAGGACCGGTAGCCTTCCTTCAGTTTGGATCCAGCATCTCTGGTGGCTATCCAGTAGAGGAGTTTACTGCTTTTATCCTCACACTCGTATATGCGCCGGGTAGATTCCCTCCAGCATTCACGAGCCTCATGAAATGAAAGTTGCTGCAGTGACACTATCGAGTTTGAGTTGTCAGCGGAGGGAGTCAGACTCGTCAGAGGCTGCTTTGGGCCCAGCATAAAAATTCGGGTCCCAATTTCCAACCCTCTGATTTTGGCTCTATTTGGTGCCCACAGGATCCCCGCCTCCGCGACTGACTCAGTCTTTATCACAAAGTAGGAGTGACCGATCATCAACAAAGAAATAGGCATTGAGACACCATCATGTCCGTTTATAGTGTATAGGGGTCCCCATATGGAGAGTTAAAGGTTAATGGTCAGAGATCCCACCCGGGAAATATGTGACGCTGTCATGTTCATCATGTCAGTGGCAGGGAGAAGTATGAGATTGATCCTGGATTAAGTTTTAAGGTGTGTGTGTATGCCCTCTCTCGGGTGCCAAGTCTGCCAAACGTTGCATAATTCCAGGGAGTCCATCCAAGAGGCGCGTGCACTGGATTTATCCAGTTGGTGTTTGGTGTGGGGGCCTGACTCATCTTAGTCTCAGTTAAGTGTAGTGTTAAAGTCACTGCCAAGGACTGTTCTTCTAGCTGGCAGCTTGGTGATCACGTTTGTAAGCGTGTCGAGGGTCTGCCCATGAATCTGGGGTGGTATTTAAATGTGAAGGATGCTGTATTGTTTCCCTTCCAGTGTCTCCACCACTCCGATGTATGGACCTTGCAGGTTGTGGATGTACTGCTTGGTGACCAGTGGGAAGTGCTTGTGGAGTAATGGTGCTACCCTTCTGGAGCCCCGGCTAAAACCTGCATGAACAAAACTGTTGTAACCTAATCAACACAGGAAGGGGCTGTTAGTCCAAAAAGTGGGTTTCTTGCACTAAGGATATGCGCGGCTTTCGCAACCACCACAGAAGCTCTGAGGGCCACCGGGCGAGGACAACAGGCCCCATAACCAGGAGTGGCATAGCAGGCTAAGTTCCCCCCCCCCCCCACTCCCCCCTACAAGCAACATAAAGCAGGAGGCGAGAATGCAACCTAGCACCCTTCCACTCTATGGCCCATTTACGTTCCATGTCTGACAAGGATCCAGTCGGGCGGAGACTGGGTGCAAAGTGGGATAGTCGCATGGCCATCGGCTCCTTCAGTCGCACTACCCCTCCACCGTCCACAGATCACGACTAGGCAACAGCCACTTGGTCGCAGCAGTCTGGGACTCCTGGGGTACCTCAGCAAGACCTCTGCTCCATGACTAGGGCATAGCTGCAGCACCTGGCAAGTGGGCGGCCACACCTTTAAGTCCCCTGTCTGCCAGCCAGGACATCGGCGAATTTCATCGCTACAACCACAGTGGGGTTCCACAGCTGCCAGGTAGTAGGGTAGGAGTGTGTCTGGTCAAGCAGAAATGGTGGGGTAGCAAAGATGGAGGAGGACCGGAACATTTCTTAAACTCATTTCCAACTTGGCCACTACGGCCACACACCTCAAAGGCAAATCCTTAACACACATTTTATGTCAATTAAAGTATGTAGAGTCAGTGAGCAGAAGGTAACGGAGATAGATTGTGGATACTCATTGTCTTCTCATGCCAAAATACTGTCAAACTCAATTTCATTGGGAATAATAACCATTTGATAGATGCAATTTGTAAAATGTATGATTAAAACGATGAGCCATGTAGTGAATACTGCAATCACAGAACGTGCAAGTGCTGAACCATCCCATACCAGGAAGGGCGGCTAGAATAAAAAATGGGGAAACCTTGTTATGATGTCTGGTAGGGAAGCAGCACTTAAACTTACTTATGAGGTTTATAAAATAGGGCATTATTATTATTATTATTATTTTTTTTTTCTTTCTTTCAAATGTGTTTATTAAAAAGAAAGAATAAATGTGGCAATTTTATAGGAGGAACCCTAATAAGGAGCCCCGCATATAATTAATTAAGGTGAGCACCTATTTATATTCCTTAATTCAATCAGAAGTGTAATAGATGCCACCATAACTAAACCCCAAGTTGCTTACTAATTTCAGCTGCACCTAACAGATAGACCAAAACAGAGAGAGAAGACCATAAACTGGGTCTCAAAAATAACTCACAAAGACATCCACTAAAATAAAAGCCTTCTAGGGCTCACAGAACCTCCATCATCTAGTGCAAGTCACGTCTCTAGCATCAAAGGAAAGATTAGACTTCCGACTCGAGCCCCAAGGTTCCTTCCTCAGATGTCTCCTCATCTGTGATACTGTGCTTATATCAGAAAATAAAACTCTTGAATCTCTATAGGTAAGACTCTATAAAAGTGATGCAGACTCGGTGTACACTGTTTTGTTACCTTTGAGTTACTATGTGCTGCTTTGCAGCAAGATAGGACTGCATGGGTGCTCCCACGCAATCACTCATGGATTTTGATGCTCATTCCCACCTACTAACATTGGTACATAGGGATTTGCTCCAAAAAAGTACACCTCCTCGAAGCAGATGTAAGAGTTTTCAGAAAAGCGCTCCAAACTGTGAGTGTGTGATACACTATACATCACTCATCCAAGATGGTAAAAGCATTAAAGCATATTTTTTGTATTGGAAGGGTCCCCTTCCAGTACAATACCTATTCTTGAATTCTTGACAGAACGCACACTCTTGCACTACAGTGCAAGGATGAATCTGTTGGCACATAGCAGCCAAACGTGCGCTAGTGCTGGGGTGAGAAAAACAGCACCAAATCTTTGTAGGTATGGAACGGTTTTGTCTTTCCAATGGACACAATGCAGGCAGCAACTTAGGCTGCTGTGCTGCATTGTGTTCACGTTTGTAACCCTGCCTCTACATTCCCATTCCCAACACTCTGCATGAAAAATGAACCTTACTTTATAAATATAAGGTGTTTTATCTCTACCCTTTCTTTCTAGCAGATGGGACTCTTACTCTCCTTCCTCTGCTTGCCTTCTCTCTTAGAGTACAACCTACTCTACATTGCGCACCTGTCTACCCTATTCACCATTATTGTATTTCTACAAAGTTGCTCACACCTCATTTCATAGATCACAACCGGTCCTCTTTTAAAAATACACCCCTGCAGTCTAACCATACTTTAGCCTCTTTATCTATTTACTCCTCCAACCTTCGGCATGAGCTCACTTCCTTCCCACTAAGGTTCACACCTAACTCTTATTAGTTTAATTTACAACACAGTGTATTAAGGGGATATAATGGATCACTTAACTAAGCATTAATATTCTGTTCCGGAGTAGGGTGCCATCTACTGTAGGGCTCTTCTACACCTCGCTGGGGGTAGTAAATATTATGTAAATGCAAATACAATATAATCCTAGCATCTGAGGAGTCAGGAGGACTGACTGATCAGTTCACTGTGACTAATTTAGAACTACAAATATGTACTGAGCGAGTACACATTTATTAATTGAGTTTTGTACAGCACAAAATTGATCAGAACGTCTCAGAGCACTTCACATAGTTTGCATAGTAGTAATTATGTGGGTTGCATTGGGAGTACGTATAAGGGCTTAGTGGTAGTAAGTAAACGAAAATACGAAAGGAAATATGATAGGATTGCGATACAGTTTTGGGGTAGTTATAGCATTCATATAGGTATTGTATTACAGCACATAGTACCAGTTGCATAAGATCAGAAGAGGACTAAGTAGAAATACATAGTAACCATATTAAAACAAACGTACAGTAAAATGGATGACCGATATAAATCAGGGGTAGCTAAGGAGGGAGTGGAGCACAGTTTTCCCCTAGATATTGGTGCTTAGCTTTAATTAAGGGGTGTGGGTAGCAGCACAGTCCAGTCGGATGCTATTAGGGAGGAGGATTCAAGTATTTGTTGAGGAGATGGAGTTTCAGTGTCTTCTTGAATTGGGGGAAAGATTGATTGTTGGGTAAGTCTTTGGGTAGTGCGTTCCAGATTCTGGGTGCATTCCCAAAGAAGGAGCGGGTGCAAGATTTCTCTTCTTAAATATTGGTGCAATCCGCAGTAGACTGTTTGAGCTTCGTAGAGTTGTCTTTTTTTCGATTTTGATAATTGATTTCAGAGGTAGGCTGGTTTATCAGTGTAGGGAGCTTTGTGAGTTATGCATGCAGCTTTGAGTATAGCTCTTGGCTGAATTGGATGCCAGTTCAGCTGCTTGAGTGATAGTGATGTGGTCATAGTGCCTTTCCCGCAAAACCAGCCTGGCCTGTGCATGGAGTATTGCTTTCAAAGGTGCAAAGTATGTTTTTGGGGCTCCCGTAATCATACCATAGTCCAGCCTGGGGAGGATGAGGGCTTGCCCCTCAGGCTTTAGGGCTTTGGTGGGTATGAAGTGTTTCCCTTTAATAGGTATTTTAGCGTGTAGAAGGCACTCAAAATGCTCTTTCATGCTTAAGTGACTGTCCAGCGTGATCTTCAGGGATTTAAGAGTTTGAGGTGGATAGTTTGCAGTTTAGTGCAGTTATGCTGTCGAGCCAGATATCTACGGTAACAGATTTTTCTTTGGGTTGGATGAAAATGAGCTCTGTTATGTTGGTGTTGAGTTTGAGATGGTTGGTAAATAGCCAGGACTGGACTTTGTGAAGAGTGCTATTAATATAGAGTTGTGTGTCATCCGCATAGAGATGATAAGCAATTCTAGCTTGTTTCTGGATCACTGCGAGAGGTCCCATATATAGGTTCAATAGGGCAGGAGACAGGATTGACCCTTGAAGGACTCTTTGTGAGACTTGTTTTGCTTTTGAGGTTGTGTTCAGTTTGCTATGTGCAATTGTTTAGGAAAGAGGCAAACCACTAAAGGACAGGTTCTGTGATCGCTGCACGTTTCAAGAGGGTGTTTAGAAGAATGTCATGGTTGACAGTATCAAAGGCGGCCAAGTGGTCCAAGTGGACAAGGAGGCATGCCTGTCCATAGTCTAGAGATCTGTGCAGGTCATCTGCAATATTCAATATAGCAGTCTCTGTACTGCAGCCTCTCCTGAACCCTGACTGGAAAGTGCCATGTAGGTTGTATTTTTCAATGTGGGTGTTGAGTTGTGTAAGCACACATTTTATGATAGTTTGGCGAGGAGAGGGAGGTTAGGTATGGCTCTGTAGTTATTAAGGTAATTCGGGTCAGCGCCTGTTGTTTTGATGGGGGGGGGTGTTACTTGGTCGAGTTTGAGGTGAGCGCACATGAAGCTGCTCAATAGGGAGGAGTTGATGATTTTGGTCCATATAGGAGAGATGATGTGACTGAGCTTTTTGACAAGGGTTACAGAGAGGGGGTTAGAGATGTGCGATATCGGCTTCATGCTCATGAGTAATTTGCGGACTTCTTCGCAAACATGGTTGATTTCAGACCAGGTTGCATTGTTTTTTAGTTACAGGGAGTTGAGTTTGGTTAGCTGTGTTGTTGGGGTGGGGAGGGGAGCCAGTCAACATTTATAAGAGGAGTTTCGGGTGGGCCCTTTCCACAGGGGGCATCCTTTGTGCATGGTAGAGGGGTTGGTGGCTCAATAGAGAGTTTGATACTAGATACTTTTTCAGAGAAAAATGTTGCAAATTCTTCACAGAATTTGGTTGAGTTTTTGATTGAGTGTTGAGGGAGGGAGGAAGGATGTTTGCTGCTTGATTATGTTGAATAAGTCTTTGAGTATGTTATTAGATCAGCCAAGTTGTACTTGGAAAAAGGAGGATTTTTCTGTGAAGATGTTTTTTAGGTTGAGCCTATAGCGGCTGTGCGCATGCGCTGTTCGCTTTGCGAGGCATGCGGTATTCAGTATGGCGTGGAAGCTCCACCCACCCTGCGCCAATCTTTTTCATTGGCTTAGGTCCTAAATGCTGCCTTCCGATTGGTTTTAGGTTTGAAAGTCCCTCCTCAAGACTGCCATATCGTCATTTGTATCCTTCCATGGCTACTGGCCCCTTTACTTCGAACACTATTTTCTTCCCCTGCCTCCCCCCCTCCCGCAGTCCATGACTTCTCGCCCCCGTGCCCCCATTTGTGCCTTCTTGTCTTCTCGCCCACCCGCACTTCTGTTTCCAGCTCAATAGGTCTTGCGTAAATGCGGGTCCTATTGCATTGCAAATGCTTGTTTTACATAACTCTTTGATCCTGTTCAATTACTTCCGGGTGCACAGGCCACTGTTCACATTGCACGGGTGGCTACTTCTGCATCGGTGTAGGAATTTATATAGACAAGTGCTTTTACTCCATCTTTACCGCACACACAACATAATATATTCATTTAAAAGCTGCTTGTTATCTAATGTATTTTTTCAGCCACCGAAATAATATTATGTTTTAATTTCACCATCAAAAATATGTTTATTTCTGCCGTGCAGGCTTCCGTGATTGCAATAAGAGCACCTCTTACATGTTGCTCCTTTGTTTGACTTGTAGCTATTTTATATTTTTTAGTGCTTTTCAGATCCCTTCGCAATTTCTTAACTTAATCGTAGCATTCAACTACTGTAATTTTGTAACTTTCTAAAATATTTTGTAAAACATGATCAATGTTTACCATCGCATCAATTAAAGAAGTGAGACGCGAATGATCTATATTTTTACATAACTCTTTGATCCAGTGTAATCACTTCCGGGTGCATGGGCCTCTGTTCACCTTGCACGGGTGGCTACATCTGTATCGGTGTAGAAATGTATACAGGCAAGTGCTTTTACTTTTACATCTGAGAAGACTCTCAGTATTTGCATGGATTGGGAACAAGTAAGCAGGGCTGTTAGTGCTACAAATCTGGAAAATGGGGTCTTTCTGGTGGGGGAGTTTGAGAGATACCGTCAGTACCAGTCAACCTATAGGACCGCTAGAACATATGCATTCATTTAGTAAACTCTGTCCCAAAAGAACATGAAAACAAGGATGAATTTGTGAGCAACGCTGTCCCGTCTTACTGAATTGCCACATTCTACGATACCTACAAGTGCTAAGGCACCTACTGCAGAGATCTACAAGTAACTAGTAGCAACTCTTGGGCTAAAGTAGGTACGATAAGTCAGCTGGTTAACGTGCTTCCTGTACAGATCTGCATGTAATCTGCTGGACTCCGATGTGTTTTCCATAAAGTAACCTAGAGGTTAATGCGCCTTCTGCAGAGCACTGCTAGTAACCTGCAAGTCTCATTCTCTTTTTTGCAATAAGATAGCTCAGTGGGTTGTTGTTGCAGAGATCCTTGTATAACCTGCAAGGCTTTAGTTCCAACCGTGATGAAATAAATCAGTAGTTTAGGCAGCCACAGCTGTATGTAACCTGCTAGGCTAAAGTTTGGTTTCTTACAAGCTTTATCTCAATCTTTCACTTTTTTAAGGTTGAATAAATGAGTGTCATTGAGTTGGATAGTGATAAATAATATCTATTAACTTGTAAAATAATTAAGTTAGAATTTTGTTCTTCATTTATGTTGAATATAAATTTTATTACCCACATATATAACATACCTCGCATACATACTGGGCCTGGGCGTAGTGTGCGTAGTGGGGCGCCACGCCACTGAATTGATAACAAACTCAGTGGCGCTCCGCGTAGCTCCGCTACGCCACCTGCCGATGTCGAGGATCGGGCGGGCCAAGGCGTTCTGTACACGTTGCAGTCGTCTCAGTAGTTTGTCCGAGGCTCCCGCGTAGAGGGCGTTTCCGTAGTCCAGCCTGCTGCTGACGAGGTTCTGGGTAACCGTTTTTCTTGTGTCGGTGGGGATCCACCTGTAGATCTTGTGGCGCATGCAGAGGGTGTTGAAGCAGGAGGATGAGACGCGTTGACTTTCTTGGTCATGGAGAGTGTTAAGTCTAGGACAACCCCCAGGTTGCGTGCATGGTCGGTGGGCCTTGGTGCTGTTCCCAGGGCGGTCGGCCACCAGGAGTCGTCCCAGGCTGAGGGGGTGGAGCCGAGGATGAGGACCTCCATCTTTTCTGAGTTCAGCTTCAGACGGCTGTTCTTCATCCTTTCGGTGACGGCCTTTATTCCTTTGTGGAGGTTGGTCTTGGTGGTGAGGGAGAGGATCAGCTGGGTGTCAGTGTAGGAGATGATGTTGAGGTTGTGCAGTCTGGCGACGTGGGCGAGCGGGGCCATGTAGCTGTTGAACAATGTCGGGCTGAGGGATGATCCCTGGGGTACGTCGCAGATTATCTTGGAGGCTTCTGAGCGGAAAAGGGGGAGGCAGACGCTCTGGGTTCTGCCGGCGAGGAAGGAGGTGGTCCATTCCAGGGCCTTGTCTGGGATTCCTGCGTTGTGGAGGCTTCTGCATAGGGTGTGGTGGCAGACCGTGTCATCTTTACCATGCAGCTTAATCATGGAGCCTTTATCATGCATGCCTTTTCCACTCATAGACCTTTGCCTTGAATGGTAAGTAAAAAAAATATATATATATTCGTAATGTGATCAAGGCTCCTAAAGAGTTGAAACGCGTAATGGTGGCATCCTAATAAAATACTAAAAGAACACAAAATCTGTGCTCCGTGGTTTTGGAAAAATACGAAGTACTAGAGGATAGATTTTATATATATATATATATATATATATATATATATATATATATATATATATATATATATGTATATGTATATGTATATATGTATATATATATATATATATGTATATGTATAATCTATCCTCAGTACTTCGGATATATATATAGGCTCCTCCCAAAGCGTTGGAGTACAGCTGGCCCCAATTAACAACATATAGTTTCTGTTGCGTAGTCTGATGTCAGAGACTACCAATCCCAGAGGACATCAGATTGAGAACTGTCTTCTGTGGGGCTCTTTATCCTGTTCGCGCTGTCCGTGCCATTTTAGAGGTAAGATGTGCTGCCAAATTAATGTCCTTATTTAAAAGTTGGTCTCCCTTGGGTCCCCTGATGCTCTGCCTCAAAATGCTTTCACCAGCAGGGTCACGGAACAACAGCTCAGTGTCCGTGCTCCCCCGTCAGATCCGGGTTGCTTCCTAGCAAAAACCACTTGCTGGGATGATCTGTGAGACAATCCGAGGTTAAGACCAAGTTCATTGGGAAACAGAAAATGCCAGACATACCTCGGACTCTTACGAGCGGGTCCTTCCACACGTGACTGGCTTGCGCGTTAAAACCACTTCCAAAAGGTAACTTCTATGCAAGAAACCCAGAAGGACACAGCGGGGATTTAAAAGGAAGATCGCTTTATTGCTGGTTAAATGCGGCAGAATGCATTTCGACATGAGTCTTCATCAGATGCCTTCGCAAATAAGAATGAGGCAGCACCTTGATTTAAACCTTTATGGCTCCTCACAAAGCTTTGGAGTACAGCTGGCCCCAATTAACAACATATAGTTTCTGTTGCGTAGTCTGATGTCAGAGACTACCAATCCCAGAGGCCATCGGATTGAGAACTGTCTTCTGTGGGGCTCTTTAGCCTGTTCGTGCTGTCCGTGCCATTTTAGAGGTAAGATGTGCTGCCAAATTAATGTCCTAATTTAAAAGTCGGTCTCCCTTGGGTCCCCTGACGCTCTGCCTCAAAATGTTTTCACCAGCAGGGTCACGGAACAACGGCTCAGTGTCCGTGCTCCACCGTCAGATCCGGGTTGATTCCTAGCATATATATATATATATATATATATATATATATATATATATATATATATATATATATCCACAAAAGACGAATCAAAGGCCACAGGGGAATCCACGGAAAACCAAGCTTTATTCAAACAGAACAGACAGTGGTGGCGAATGCATTTCGGCATCTAGCCTTCCTCAGCGCCTTCCTCCCAATTCCAAAGTCCTGCTTTTCTTTCAGTGGTAACCTGCAAGCTCCTCCCCCGTGCTGGTACTGCCCACCTGTTGGCTGTTGTGTAGAATGCACAAACTCCAACTCCCAGAATGCATAATGTTTATGCATTTGGGTCGGCGGTATGGGGGATGCGTGTCGCGTTGCAACGAGCTTGTCGGGAATCTGCAGGTAAGTATATAATGGCGGCAAGGCAGCAATAAAATAATTCACTGAAATCCTGGGTCCGTGTCAGTGTTTAGAAAAGAATCCTGGCAACACGCGGAACGCTTATATATATATATATATATATAATATAATATGACTCTAAATTCCTGGTACAAACATTAAAACGCAGCAATAAACATTGATGCCTCTAAGTTATTTGCCAAGATTGTATTTCAGCGTAATGCAAAATTTCAAAGGTTCCCTTGAGTCAAATTAAGAACAGGTTCACATAAACATACCTCCAATTGCAAAAAGTACAACCATATATAACACCAAAAATTGACAGTTTTAAAAAATCATTTATTATGAATACATTGTGATTAAAAAACAATATTGTTGGGCTAACTAATCTAGTCCCCCAATCTAAAAAACATAAGAACTAGACAATCAATTATGACCTGCACAATTGAAGCTAAAGACAGAAAAAGTAAAACATAAAAATTGGTAAATACAGGTTGTACATTCGGACTCCGTTATGGTTTCATCTATATTTTTCTACTACAGCATCTGTGCGTCAACATTGATGTCAGAGTCTTGAATTATACCAGGACTGACGTCGACGCGTTTCGGTGGGTTCTAGTGATAATTACCACCTTTATCAAGACTTTCTGTTTATCTGTCGCAATAAGGGGGTCAGTCAGATCTCCCTATAATAAATATATATACAGTTAGAATAATGCGTGAGGTCTTTTATAGGTACTCATAGTTAGACAAATGTGAACACAAGCTTGTAACTCTACCCCCTTTATAAGGCCAATGATGTTCTGCCTTTAAAAAACAAAATGACTTCATAATGACATTATTGCTGAGTTCACAGTCTGTTGCATTTTCCCTCTGCTACATTCATTGCAATCCATACATGTAGTTGTTTCACTTCATACTTTGGAGAAAAACCAACAACAACAACAGGGAATACCGCTGCCTACTGTCTCGGCTTAGTGCCCCAACATTTCCTAAAATGTACAACAGAGTTGCTGTATAATGACAATTATAAAGGGGTTATTATCATAGGCCCCTACTTAAAAAAGTTGGTCTCAATATGCATAGTCTCAATTAATACTAGTCTTTACCAAACACGGAAAATCATTAATTACTTTTATTCCATATGTAACTGAGTGCCCCATCTTGGGGAGTCTAGTTAAAGATTGCTCTTACCCTTCTTTCCCGGGCAGCTAATATTCTAGATATCAAAGTCTGCAGCTCTTATTATCCATTGGTCTGGTAAAAGTCGTAAAACTATGTGCGACCGTTCTCCTTCCTAAATGGAAAATGTACGCCAATCAAAATGATAGCTTTCTACATTGTACCATTTTGTGTATCTAAAAAGCTAATCTGGAGCCTACCTGTTTAAAGTCTGCGAATGATTATTTATTACGCTGTTACAAGTTAATACCAGTCTTCATTCCAGTAGATATTTCAAAATACAGCCACTATTATCCAAGTCCCAGTTAACCTGATGGGGTAGAGAGGAGAGATGGGACTATTATTCTGAAAACTTATTCAATCCTTATTACCTAGCCACCTATCTAGGACAAACTATATCTGAGAGGCGTACCTGCGGCGGAATCTGTATGAGATCAGCTTCTCCCGTATATCAAGTATAATTGTGGGTCAATGCCGTCTCGCTCGCTCGCTCGCTGTCAGGGTACTTGCAGCTACCTTGAGGGTTAATAAGCAAAGTGCTGCATCAATTTATGTTATGCTGCTCGAAATATCACAGCCTGCTAGAAAATCGGCATATAATCCTCGGCTAATTCTTACCTACTAGGTCCCTGGTTGTTCCGGCGTGTACTTGGGTTCCGTGATGAATACACGGATATTACGCGCCGGTCCTGTTTAAGACCCCTTTAGAGATCTGTGATTGGTCAATTTAGCTAGTCCCCGTGGGCCTATTACAGTCGAGCTATTGAAGTCTGCAGTATGCGAATCAGAAAACTGGGAATTCTGGAGGCTGATACGTCCTAACATCATCTAAGCTCCACCCCTCTTCCTCCATGAAGGAGTTCGCTTTCTGGTCCGGTTCTGTATCGTAGGTTCGGAACGGCTGCTGTTAAAACCGGCCTTTCCATTGGTAAACTACGAATTCCTATCGGCTTCTTTTAACATGATATGTATTTAGGATAAAGATACCCTATCTGTTGTTAATTCCCACATTGGGTCAAGAAATAATAGAAATCTCCAATACGGCAGAATTAAAATGTATATTTGACTAGCATAAATTGCTCGGGGACAGAGTTACAATATAGTAAAGGCGGCCTATCGCTGGAGCCAGCGAGGAGGAGAGAAACTATATTCAGCTGGCGGACATACCTAGAATGCCTTACAGGAACTTGTTCAGGATACACAAGTAAAAGTAAAAAGATGGAGAATGATTTATATTATATGGATGTTACTATCATAAACATTCACTAAATGCGCTCCATAAGGGAAACAATTTGGACAAAAGAAATGAGCTTTAATTTATCCTGAAATTAAGATGTAGTAAGTCTAATAGAAACGAACCCAAACCCGGTCTTATAGAGACCAGGGGGCCACTTTCAGTATCTACAACCTATCCCATATTATTTTCCTGAAACATTATAAACATTTGGCCCAATCTTTGCAGCGTAATGCACCATCATTCTTTAATTGCAGTTAAGAAACAAACGTCAGTAGTGAAGTATTCTTGGATTGGAAACTGACCCAAATTGCCTTTAGTGATATTTATCAAACTATTAATAATATTCAGGAACAAAAAATCTAAATTAAATACTTCATGTAAATAAAGTTGTATTTTAATAAATAGTGAAACTGTTTGTTTGCATGAAGAATATTTGGATAAACACAGGGTAATGCAGCTTTTCCTTTAAAATGTCTGTCCTTTCTGCGACTAGTGTATGTTTTTGGCAAGCAAAGTGTGTTTAAATGCATAGTGTGTTTAGGACTGTAGTACTGCCTTGTCATATAGTTACTGCTTATCTATATATTGTGTTAAGTTAGCGTGGGTTTATTAAATGTTTAAACGCCATCTTTTCCTTTTGCTGCTTCTGCACACGACACTTACTTGTTGATTTAGCTTTCAACCTACAAGAGCGTTGTGATTTACATGAGAATAATATGTTTTTGCTCTGATATCAGCTTTGCTTAGTAAACTATGTCTGTACAGTGAGTGCTGAAGCCTAAAAGATAACTCAACACAATTGTTGTGAAGTCTGATCTCCGCACCTTCATAGACATAACATAAGTGCAGCTCCTGCCAAATCCTGGCTTTAGGCGGGTTTTATATTGCTTTGCTTAGAGCACACATACACACTTGATGCGGTTCGCATGCAGAGAGAGCTGGTGGAAGCAGATGTGATCTCTTCATACTAGGATCTTGAGGTATGGGCCCGCCCTGATAAAACCCAAAGAGACCTTCTTAGATATTAATATAATATGCTAGTTAGGGAGGGTGAGAAATAGGTATGGTTAACGCTTATTCATTACAGCAGGTTAGCATGCTGTCACCTTTTGCTTTTTATGGACTAGTAACTATGCTGATAACTTTGCTTCTGATAATATGTTTCCTTGTATTATCTAAGATACTGCGTTTGAGAAAACGACATTAGTAAATAAATATTTCAAATGTGCACGTGTCCTCATTTACTCCACGTTCTGGTTTGAAATGATTGTATAACGAAAGAGTGTTCATGTGTTCCACGTGACCTGAGGTATTTTAAGTTCATGTTCTGGTTTGTCTAAACATTGGGAGTTTGTTATGACCAATTAGACACTGTAGCTAGCCTGGTAAGGGGTTTTGGGTACTGAGGTGAGTTTTGGGTCACCCTAATTTACCGAGGTTCCAAATCTTTATGCACAGTTCTGTGGGAGAACGGAAACCCTGCGACATGGCGCCCAACCATTGGTGGTCTTATATCATGACACTCGAGTAGTATATCGTTCAAATCTTAACCCCTTCACTATCGTTTCCGGACAACGGTAGTGTCGGAGAAACCTACCTATTTTTTGAAATAGGTCTTTTCAAGCTTGAATTTTTCTGAAACGGTTTCCTTGAGTTACTACCCAGTTGTGCTACAAAGTTTGCTTTGTTTCTCTAAGTTCCTGTGTTGTCATGGCCCAGCCTGTGGACATCCCGCAGCATAGTCGCATTGCGGTGCGCAACCATTTGCGGAATTTCTTGGTCCCATTGGAAGGCTTGGCTGTGGTTTTGGTAGTGAGTGCGGATGCTGCTTACCCATACGAACTGTTTTATTCGTGGGTGACGTTTCCGGCGGTGGATGCTAATTCTGGTGTGTTCCACAACTACACTGCCTCACCTGTACCGAATGAATATACTCCGTACAGGACACTGGAAATACCTATTGATCATTGGCAGCATCGCGTATGGTTTGGTGGCGCCCTACCCCATTCGTTGACCGCTCCGAGGTTAGGTCCTTTGTCCATTCCAGGCGCAAATTGGCCTGTTTTGGCTGGATTTACTCCTCATCCTCAACGCGGCAATTGTACCCTAGCGGAGGTACGTTGGCTACATGAAGTTTCCGTAGCCGTGATTCGTGCATTAGTGCAATACATAGGTCGTCCTCTCCCGGATGGACCCCCGGGCGGTCCGGCTCTTCCAGCTGAACATAGCGGATTGAAGCTCAATCCGGTTATGGTCAATGCAGTGTTTGGTAAGCGACCAGATGATAAGGATGACTTTCCTTTTTGGCTTGCGGAGAAATTTGACCAACTGGAAGCAGTATTTCCTAACACGACTCCAGGTGAAAAACATAGAATCTTGACGATTAGTTTACCTAAAGATTTGGCTCCCGAACTCGTTGACTGTGAGAGCTGGGGGAGGACTTTTGCGGCTGTTTATACGAGGTGTTTCGGCACCCCGTCTATGGCTGTACTGCCTACGATCATTAAACGTGTTCAAGACGATCACGGACCGGAAGCAGCGGTTGAATTGGGTATGCGCCTGTGTGGCTCCTTTGAAATAGTTTGCGATCTCGTACTTGCTAATGTCAAGGGGGAAGCTGTGAACTTTCAGGTGTTTAACGCGTTGGCAGCTCTTTCCGATGCCGAGAAGCCCCGCCAGGAGCGAGAATTGTAGTGGCTGCTTATAAAGCAGTGGGTCGCACAAGTAAGGGTCTAAAATATTTTTCTGATAAAGAGAAAAAACAACCGCAGGGGCAGTCTGCTCAGGCAGATGTCCAGCCCAAGTCCGAAAAACAAAATTGGCCAAAGAAACAGAATCAGGGGAAGCAGAAACAGCAGACTCAAGAATCTTATCCTGCGGCTCAAGTACCTGCGCCGACAGAGAATTTATGACTTGCGCGACGATTAAATCACCTGATCGATTTCAGGTTTCTGATCAACGCTCTCCTCGTTCCTTTCAGGACTCCTCGGCTCCGAAGACCGGTGGTGGAGGAGGCGGAAGAGGAAGGGGTGGTCAGCAAGGACGCGGCCAGCCCCGCCAGACAGACGGCAAAGGGAAGCAGGAGGACTCTACGCCAAAGAGACCGCAGTTTGCGAAAAAGAAAGTCGCAGCATTAACAGCGCATCAATATGCCACAGATAGTGAGAACGCGGCTTCGGAATCTGACGTGGGCTCTGACCTTGCTGGACAGCGCGGCGGAGATTACCATAGTGAGAGAGGCCCTCCGTCAACTACTGAGGGTGACAGCGACTAATGTATACGTTGTGGTGGAAACCGCCGATACGCGCCTTGCTCCCCCTGATAGACTTTATGAAATTGTCCTGTTAATAGAAGGTGACATACAACGTACCATCAAAGGGGTATTTTGGGAAAATCTTTCATCTACGTATGACATTTTGCTTTCGGAGGCTGACTGGCCCCCACCTTTTGTGCTCGCGGCGCCGCGAGGGGAGGAGGTAATCCTCCCAAGTTTCGCGAACACTGTCTCGAAAGAGCATGCGCAGCACTTTGCAGAAGAGTGGGCTGGGGCTCTAGCGCCGGCTCTGTACCGCAACCAATGTGGATGAGATAAATTGTCCCCATGCCACGAGATTCCTTTGCGGTCTCAGCCGCAGCCTCAACCTCAATATCCCATACGACGTGAAGCCAAAGTTTCCGTCGCGGAAATCCTTGAACAATTGGAATATCAGGGTGTTATTGAAACATGTGTGTCACCGATGAATAATCCTCTTTTTACTGTGACCAAGCCTGACGGATCGTATCGTTTGGTATTGGATTACCGGCATTTGAACTCGCATTGCCGTAACTGTGCAGTACAGAATACTCACGGCTCTGCCCTAGTGGATAGTCTAGTGCGTAAGCGTTTTAAAACAACGCTTGACATTTCCAATGGTTTCTATGCCCACAGATTGGATAGCTTTAGCTCCCAATGGACCAATTTTACATGCGCTGGGGTCCAAAAACAATTCCGGCGTCTCCCAATGGGCTATAAGAATAGTCCTGGTATATTTACCGCCCGCATAGTCTCTCTTTTGGAGAGGATCGACCCAGATGCTTGCTCGTATGTGGATGACATATATCTCACAGACGACGAAATTTGGGAGCATCTGTGTCGTGTAAATTCGATTATTTGTAACTTTGCAGACATGGGTTACAAATTTAACTTTGCATAATCGCACATTGCGGAGTACACAGTGTTGTTCCTGGGCTATGAGCTCAACAATGAAGGTAGAGGTTTGGCTCCTCACTTCTTGGAGAAATGCGCTCAGTTGCGCGCTCCTACAACCCTGAAAAAATTACAGTCTTTACTGGGCTTTTTAAATTTCAGGAGGACATACATTCCGGAATATGCCCAGCGTATCAAGCCTTTGTATGCTTTGATACAACCAACTTTTTCCAAATCATGCTGGCTGCCTGAGCACTCAGCCATCTTGCAATCCTTGCAGGCTGATCTGCTCGCTTCTAAATTCTTACTGACTCGTGATAACCACAGCAACCTGGTGATAAGAATAATTCCAGGGACAGTGGGTTTCACGTACCTCACTTTTAATGAAGGAGACACGGTACCTATTGCTTACAAGTCACACTTGTACACTTCAGCTGAGATGCGGTTTCCCACTGTGGAAAAGGTTTTAACAGCTGTACAGATGGCGATTCTTAAGGAACGAGCTCTGTCACAGGGGAAACACATGTTGGTTGTTACACCCTGTCCTCATTTGGAGGCAGTCACGAAAGCCAGTGTACCAAATTCAAAAGCTTTGCACCCTCGGTGGATTCAATGGGCTGCGTCCTTGATGTCCACGGATGTCACGTTTATTTTTGACGCCTCGCTACGGTCGCAAGAGTACTTGCAGTATTAATTCGTTCATCCTGCTCCTCTAGCTATGCGACCTTTGGAGGTCTTCCATTGCATCATTTACACTGATGGTTCGGCGCAGGTAGCGCATGGCTCTAAACACGCCTACGTTTCCGCATGCGCCATTGTGGTCGGTGCCATGGTGAACAATGAGTTCCAGTCCGGGGCAGTACACACGCAGCCTCTAGGGGACTGCACCGCACAATTGGCAGAGCTTCGTGCTCTCTTACTAGCGTTGGAGTACGCTGATCCTAGTGTGACTACTCTTATTGTGAGTGATTCTTACTACTGTGTACAGTCTTACAATGAAAACTTGTTCTTTTGGATTCAGAATGATTTTCGTGATTCCAAGGGTAGCACAATAAAACACAAGATGATCTGGGTTCGAGTGGCAGAGCTTAAAGCTGCATTGCCACTTGTTTTTGTAATTCATACTCTCTGCCATCAGCGTTTAGGAGTCCACGCTGTCGGTAACTCGCTTGCTGATGAAGCGGCAAAATCAGTGGTGTCTACATACTTATTTGCAGCAGTTACTCGGTCCAAAAGTAAGATTGATGATGACATCTTGGCGGCAGTTGCTGCCACTGAGAAGGGGGGTAAACATCCTACGGGGTTCCCTTCGAAGTACACATACCACTTAAGTCCCGAAAAGGTTCCTTTTGTGAACATTCCTGATGTTGGAGAACGTTTGATTCCCAACTCGGATCGCAGGGCTGACTTGATTACAGCGGCGCATGAAGGTGTGGCGTCTGCGCATGCGGGCGTCTCGCCCACTGTAACTCAATTACAACAACGTTTCTGGTGGCGGGGGCTGTACAAACAGACGCAAGATTATGTCCTTCAATGTGACATTTGCCAGCAGATTAAACCTTCGACTGCTGCGCGTCCGCCACAGACACAGTTTTACATTTCTAATAAACCACTAGGTTGTGTTTATTTAGATCACTGCGGTCCTTTTTCCTCTGATACTGCGTATAAGTACATCTTAGTCGCAGTGGATTCATGCACACGCTTTGTATGGGTCTGGCCCCATCGCAGCGCTGATTCACGGACTGTCATAAGAGATTTGCGTGTCTTTGTAGGGATTTTTGCCTGTGGTACCTTCCATTCATATCAGGGTCCGGCTTTCGCCTCTAAGACGTATAAGGATGCCATGACTTCGATGGGGGTCCAAGTCAAGTTTTCGTCTCCCTACAGACCTGAGGGTAATAGTATAGTGGAGCGAATGAACCGTGATTTAAAGCAATCTTTGACAGCTCGAGTTATAGGCACTGGCAGAAACAGGCTGGCCCACCTCAATGGCGTGCAGCGTGCTCTTAATAATCTCCCTAGAAGGTCTCTGGGTGGGCGGACCCCATACGAAATGCTCTTTGGCATCAAGATGTACGTCCCTGACCTTGGCGGTCTAGACTGCGTGGCTCGCGCCACACCCTTTGACGTAGATGAACATTGCAATGTTTTACAGGATCTACAAAAGACCAGAGACAGTCTTGCAAAGGAACATTTGCCCTCCACATCGGATGTTGCGTCGCAGATCCCGGTAGTCGGCTGGCTACCCCAAGTTGGAGAACTGGTTCGAGAGAAGATCGATAACAAGAAAGAATTTGGTCCTTCCTATCGAGCTCCGGTTCCAGTGCTTGGCGTGAAGGGCACAAGAACAGTCATTTTACCACCACTTCCTGGTCGTAAGGAAAACCGGTTTATCTCAATTGACAATTGTCAAGGTACACAGAGTGGCCGATTCTTCTTAGCATGACACCGGCTGTTTCCTGTCCTTCCATTGTGAGAAATTCAATTATGGCCACTGCTTCTAATCCTGAAACTGAAGTGGCCATCGAATTGCCTGCACTTTCCAGTCCTTTGTAAGTACTTTGCCCAGTACTGACCATGATGAAATAGACTATACTTACCCCACTGACTTATCCATGCCTGACCTGCAAGCACGTTTGGCCACAGAATCCAGATTTTCATTTGACACTGTTTCCAATGCCTAAAAGACCCTCACGTTTTGCAGTTTATGCCAGCTTATTTAACAAACATTTTTTGATTCCCCCTTGGACATATATTTGGCTGGTGCTTTTTTCAATTTACCTTTTTATGTCAATTGGGATTGTGTTTTATTTTTTCCGAATTATAAATGGACACTGTCGAGGAAAGAACATGCACTCGACATCTAAATGGAACTTTGGCCCCCCTTTCCTCATCGCATTCTGCACACAGACTGAAAAGAGACTTGACATTTGTTAACATCACTTCTTGGCCTGTCCTTGATGGGATAGTGTGGGATGCCGTTAGATTTCAAATTCATGGCCCTACTGAGGTTGTTAATGTCCCTAATGTGCTTAGAGTTAACATGGAGGATGTAGTGAAACAAAACATACGTTCTGATGATTGGGATGTTCAGGCCGTGGAGTCTTTGTTTTCTGATTTGAAATACTATGCTGCCTTTGATGCTGAGGATTTGTACTTAGAATCTGCTAATTATGGTGATTTGTTTTGCTTTCAACATTTTGGCAATCACTTCTTACATAAAATGACTTCCAGAAGGAATACTGTAAATTATACGCAATGGGAGCATTGCCCCGCTCCTAAACAAGGCAGTTCAAGTACTTTTTTGAAAAAGTACACTTATTTTACTGACTTCAATCAGTCTAACCCCGAGTCCTTTTATTTCAAAATGACACAGAAGCCTATGTCCAAGGTTAGACTTACCGATACCAAATTATTGTACTCGAAGTCCTTTCTTGATCAGCTGGCTATTGGCGGCTATGAATTGTGGAAGGAAACTATTGACCTAAAATCTGTTTGGGGTTCAAAAAGCTGGCAGGTACAAGGCACTGAGGCTTTGCGCCGTGCTTGTCTCATCCCGAATCAAATGTTGTTTTTGAATTCCTCTATTTCACAGACAACATGCTTTGGATTGGCTACTTCTAAAAAATTAAATTCTCCAACCATCCCAGAGTTAGAAGAATATTCTGGCTGGAGTAATTATACTCAGTTTTCGATTAGGGACTTACAGACCCTATTGCTGAATTCATCCTTTAACATATCCAGTATGGATCCAAAAGGTTGGCTGATGTAGCACAGAAGTGCTGATTCATGCCAGCACCGTTTTCTGGGTTTGTCTGATGGCTTAACACAGGTCAAACCTGATCCACGTTTTGAATCTGAACATTCTGTCACGACTTACTCAGTGGGCAAATTTTGTCAGAATTGGCTGAAACATTCTAAATTGTCTGCAGTTAAATTACATCTTGCGAAGCTGAATGATGATGTAGATTTAAATGATGTTGTAAAAGGCCCGGCTAGTGGTAGATCAAAAAGATGGATATATGCTGTTTACAATGAAATCTGGAAGACATCACAGATTGAAGCGGCGACACGCCTTAGAGCTATAGATCAAGCTAATCTAGAAAAAGTGCTTGCAATAGTAGACAATAGTATTAACATGCTTTCTTCCCGCATTTACGCGTTAGATAATATTGTGTCTTCTGTAGTGGATATTGTGCAGGATGAAGTATCTGTATTGTACCATGGTCAAAATCAATTGCGTTCTATCATGCAATTTGCGAGGACCCTACAAACGTTGAAATCTGGCAAGGTGCCATGGACCTACATGAATGTCTCCTCTCTTTTTGCCCCCTTTAATTTAACTGACAAGCAGCGCCTGCTTTCCATGCGAGATGCTTCCTTTTCTATGTTACATATTGAGAGATTAGAGTCCTTGCCTTTTTCTGTGGCAGAGGCCTCCGCTGCAACGTGGCTTATCCACGGTTTGATAACATTACCTTTTGCTTTGTATAAATTTACAAATTGTATGCGATATGTTGCCATAGGTCGGTATGAACCATTAGGTAGTGCGTTTCTCCATGAAGTCTGGTCACTTCCTTTTACTTATAGATGTTTGAAAGACGGCCAGGAGGTTTATCTGAATGGGGAGGAGTGTACAGAAACACCAGATCACTCATTGATGTGTAGGCACATACAATTGCACGGTTCTTGTAACCAGGACCGGCCGAACTTAGCCTGTGTTTTAAAAGGGACTCCTGTTCCAGCGATCACCCCGACTTTTACCTTGCTGGGAAACGGAAGTTATTTACTTTTAAATAATGAAGATTGTTGCTGGTTAATTAAAGGTGTGGCTTATGTGGTAACGGTAACTGAGCGTGTTGTTTGCTGCAAAAATGTGCTGTACCCACCCACGCATGGGAACGGGGATGTTTCCATCTGGCCGCGCATCCCAGCCTTGAAAGCGGAGTTCAATGGCATGAGCAGAATAAGAGCTCTATTGTCCCAAAAAGAAGTGGGCTTGAGTTCGGCTAGAGAAACATTCGTGCTTCACATAGCTAACACCCGAACAGAGGTTCAAGCCCTTTTAAATACTGATTTACCGTTGCATTTCAGCGAACTGGTTCATTCTATCTTTAACGCTTCCTCAACGACGGGGCTGGCGCACTTTTTTAAAATAGTTAGCAGTGGTCTTGTGACTTCATTTGAGAAAATATTTGGAGTCATTCCTGCTTTCTTCCATTCCATTTTTTCAAGTCTGTTTGGTGGATTCCCAGTTTTGCTGGCACTGGCGGCAGGCGTTCTGGTGATTTTTTGTTTCTTTAAGTATGGATGCCCTTCGTGTGCAAGAAGCCGCGCAACACCTCCTGGCACTGTTTCGCAACAGGATGCTTGAATATTATGGCACACTGCCGCTTGCGACCTTAAGCACGGTGTTTGGATTATCGTTTCGATTTTCCTATTTCACCTGTGTCCAGACTGTATTTCATTGCCTGAGCTGTGACTTTGACTGGGCCATTGATTTGTGTCTATGCAAGACGGTTTCTCCTGACGTCGATTTTAATCAGCTGATGTGTCCCGTCGTGGCTCACGAGTTGGTTTGTTCTGGCGATAGGATTATGGCCTTGGCATTGATGCATGGACTAATGGGTCCTTGGAACATACTCGCAGCAGCGCAAGATTTCTTGGCACAGAGCTTTCTTGAAAACCCACAGAGTTGTCCTCTGATGGTGATAGAGGCTCCGGTACTGGATGAGCACGTATGTTCTTTCCCACTTTTGAATTGGATGTCTGAACTGTTTTCGGATGAAGACGGTGATTTCATGTTGGAGGCTGTTGCTGCATATTTTGCATATTCGGTCTTACCGTAAAAACTTTCTTGGTTTCTGATCATGACACCTTTTTCTTTGCATTTTTTCACCTCCCAGACCTATTGACATTTTGAATTAGTTCATGGAATTTTTTTCCATCACTTTTTAAATTATAACATTGATCATCGTTCTTGAACTCTGTTTTCATGAAGAGGCCCTTATCTTATCTTATCTGTGCTAGGATCATGGTAGGGTGTCATATAGTTACTCCTTATCTATATATTGTGTTAAGTTAGCGTGGGCTTATTAAATGTTTAAACGCCATCTTTTCCTTTTGCTGCTTCTGCACACGACACTTACTTGTTGATTTAGCTTTCAACTTACAAGAGCGTTGTGATTTACATGAGAATAATATGTTATTGCTCTGATATCAGCTTTGCTTAGTAAACTATGTCTGTACAGTGAGTGCTGAAGCCTAAAAGATAACTCGACACAATTGTTGTGAAGTCTGATCTCCGCACCTTCATAGACATAACATAAGTGCAGCTCCTGCCAAATCCTGACTTTAGTCGGGTTTTATATTGCTTTGCTTAGAGCACACATACACACTTGATGCGGTTCGCATGCAGAGAGAGCTGGTGGAAGCAGATGTGATCTCTTCATACTAGGATCTTGAGGTATGGGCCCGCCCTGATAAAACCCAAAGAGACCTTCTTAGATATTAATATAATATGCTAGTGAGAAATAGGTGTGGTTAACGCTTATTCATTACAGCAGGTTAGCATGCTGTCACCTTTTGCCTTTTATGGACTAGTAACTATGCTGATAACTTTGCTTCTGATAATATGTTTCCTTGTATTATCTAAGATACTGCGTTTGAGAAAACGGCATTAGTAAATAAATATTTCAAATGTGCACGTGTCCTCATTTACTCCACGTTCTGGTTTGAAATGATTGTATAACGAAAGAGTGTTCATGTGTTCCACGTGACCTGAGGTATTGTAAGTTCATGTTCTGGTTTGTCTAAACATTGGGAGTTTGTTATGACCAATGAGACACTGTAGCTAGCCTGGTAAGGGGGTTTGGGTACTGAGGTGAGTTTTGGGTCATCCTAATTTACCGAGGTTCCAAATCTCTATGCACAGTTCTGTGGGAGAACGGAAACGCTGCGACAGCCTCCTGTCTACAGGGACAGAGCTGAGCAAAAATATATATACACTTGATGAGACACAGGCCCCCACAAAGCAATTTTTAGGGCTCATACCTCGTTGCTCACGCAGGCGAGCCCTTTTGTCCGGGGTTTGAAAACGGACCCTGGAATCACACACGCTTGTGCGTGTGCTTTCCCTTTTGGGTTCCGCTATTGGGCTTTGTGTGCGTGTGTTTTTTATCAGAGCACGCAATAGGCCAAAGGCGGGCGTATTGCTCGGCCCATGGCCTATTGGTGTCTGTAAGGTGCACCAAAGCCCATATGTTTTCAATTATCGTGCCCAGACACCGGTGCCGTAATTGAAAACATATGCCTCGCAGTGGTGCGCGCTCACCACTCGCGAGCGTGTTTTTTTTTTTATACAATAGTGATTGCAAAAGTGCCGCTTGTTCATTTTCTGCCTTCTCACGCCCGTGCAGACAATCACCTTGGTAGATTAACAGCATTCATCTCCCCTGCTCACTATTTCCAGAATGTAGTGCTGGGGTGGGACTGAGTGTAGCATCTCTCACAAATAATGTGTCACCGAGTACTAAAACCCGCTCTGCAGTCTAGCCTAATGTGACAATACAGTAGGCGCTCTGACACTTTTAAGCTGTTGCTTGGGGTTGTTGGAAATTAGGCAGACATTTACATGCTCTGAATCTTGTGACTTGTATTTTTTTCTCTCTGGCCCGAATGATGCAGAGGCAGATTAAACTAGCTGCAGCTTGAGGCAGGGGAGAGCAGTAGCCCTCGCCATCCTGACTCCTGAGGAGCAGACGCATCGCTTCTTCACCTCGGAGTGCCCGTCCTGCGAGGTCAGGATCTAGGCTGTGGAGCTCTGCGAGGCAGCACGCTTGGGGTGCCTGGTTCGGCGGTGCGCATGCGGCAGCTGGAGAGGTCTGTGTGTATGTGTGGGCTCCATTCATCCTTTCTCCTTAGTCGCGCCCATTCACAAAGCGCACAACACAAAACGTGCAACACAAAACGTGCCTACACCACCCTTATTTCTACACAATACTATTTATATAGGTCAAACAACCACTTTTTTAGTTTGACCAGGTATTTTTATTTTATACCATTCATTTTTCTTTTTCTTTAAAGACTTTTTTTATCAACATATTAATGTCAAAAAAAGGAACAACTGGGGAGGAGCTTCGCGTGGATCCAGGATGGCCGCGTGAGCTTAGTGCTCCCAAGACCTTCGTAGCCCCCCGAATATATCCTGTCATTTATCCTGACTACTGTGGAGTGCTTCTTGCAGAGGAACCGAAGGAGATTCGAAAGCTGAAAACCGCGCCTCGAACGTTCCCCGGAAACCGGAGTTATACGGTCGTGGAGTTTGAGGCCTGTTCCCCTCGGACAACCGGTGATTTCGTTGGCACTGTGCCCGAGTGGTAATGCAACAACATCGGCTTTGGGCACCGGAAGTGACTGGCTCGGCTCCGCTTCTCCTGTTGGTTTCACTTTCGATTTCGCCTGGGATTCACTTGGGTCCACTCTAGAGCATCTTAGAACCTTATCGACGACAAATGTGCCTTGCCCTGACGTAGCTGCAACAGACGTCTGCCCTCTGAATTGGCCTTTGTTGAGTATTGGCTGATTACTGCGCCACATTGATTACTGAATGTTACGTAGCCAGGAGAGGCCAATGTACTTTCATGAGATTTGACAACGAAGGGCGTGTTACTGGTCGGACTACTGGGAGTTTCGATCGCTGTTTCCCCTGAACTGGACGGTGAACGTTGATTTGTCTCACAATGGCGACTAAGCCGGAGGGAGATGAGCGACAAGCGAAAGCCGTCAGAGGGGGAAGGTATACCCACTCTAATAACATGGACCGCTATGCTCAGTCGAAGGGGTCGCCGAGTGGACTGGGCAAATCTCAAGAAGGACTTAAAGACACCTCTGTCCTGGAACTGGAGCTGACGTTGCAAGATGTTATGGCCACCATTGATGGTGTCAAGTCCACTCTCGGACTAAAGATGGAGACTCTTGGGCACAAGTTGGACACTGTATCGATTGAAGTGAATCTGGTTCGGGCAGACCTCACGAAAACTAGTGAGAGAGTGAAATCTCTGGACATAAAGACTGCCAGTCTTACGACTGATGTCACGGAATTGCAAACAGAAGTCCGGAATTTGACGGCCTCGAATGACCTGGCTCTCCGTAGACTAGAGGATTTTGAAGGGCGGGCCCGGAGGAACAATGTACGTATTATTGGTGTACCGGAAAAAGCAGAGGGGCAGTCTGCGGACCTCTTTGTTGAAGAGTTGATACTAAAGCATCTTCTGCCCAAAGGTCTTGGAAATTTCTTTACTGTTGAAAGAGCGCACAGGATTCCCGGAGGCAGGCCTCGTGTTGGTGGGCCGCCTCGACCTTTGATAGCAAGAATATTTAATTTCAGGGACAGAGATGCGATCCTCCAGGCCTCTAGATCTAAAGGCCCTTTGCGATACGAAAACTTATCCATCAGTTTTTTTCCAGACTTCACATAAGCAGTCCAGAAGCAGAGAATGTGCTTCATGGGGGTTAAACGGAAGCTTCGCGACAAGGGACTCAAATACGCTATGATGTACCCGGCCAAGTTGAGGATTGAATATGGCGAGAAGGTCTATTTTTTTTATAAGCCCGAAATCGCAGCGGACTGGTTGGACACTCTAGTTGCTCAAGAGGAACCTCGCAGACAGAGTGGCGATGAAGGAGAGGGTGCGCAGGAACAAGAATAAGTACTGTTGCAGTGAAAACTCTGAACTCGGGGAACGGACTGTGGTTCTAATCTTTCTAATATGTTCTACCACGGTAATCTAGGAGGGTTAACGGGCTGTCCGTGGGTCACTTTCCTCCTCATATTTAGCTTTTTTGTAGTGTAGTTTAGATGTTGGGGCGACAGGCACACTGCGAGCTGGGGTGGCTGGATAGTCGTGAGCAGGGGTGCAGGGTGGGGAGGGTGGAGTAACTGTTTGTTCAATGGGGGGGTGGAGGGGAATGTTGTTTTTTTGTTTTATTTTTGTGTTTTTTGTGTTTTTCCAAGGCATTGAATACCAGATTTGTTTCATGATGGTGCGAGGGCTGGAGGAGGGTTGGGCCTTTTTTATGGTTTTTGATGGGGGGGTAGGGGGCTGAGAGTATTGAGTTGGAATGTGAATGGGCTGGCGGATAACATTAAACGCAGTGTGGTTCTACAATTCCTCAAAAGGCACTCTCCGGATGTAGTTCTACTTCAGGAGACTCATTTGGTGGGAAATGCTTGTAATGCGATGCATAGAAAAGGCTACCGTCTGGTGGCACATGCCGGATTTACTTCGGGGTCGAGGGGAGTTGGGATCCTCCTTAGAAAATCTCTTCCGTTTGTGGTTGACTCCGTCACAGCAGATGATAGGGGTCGATATGTAGCAGTATCAGGGCGTTGGGAGGGATACACTCTCTCCCTTGTTTCGATTTATGTCCCCCCGTGTCTGCAAACCACTACCTATGCCTAGCTGGGTAAGCTTGTTTTAGATCTCCCAAGAGGGTTGCTGATTCTGGGTGGAGATTTCAATGCTGTAGTCTCTGGCACCATGGGCAGATCCCCGCCCCGGGATACGGGATGGACACATAGATGGCTTCCTGATTTACTAAAGGCTTTGGGCTTGATAGATAGCTGGAGATTGTTCCATCTTAATCAGCGACAGTATACTTTCCACTCCGGCGCTCATGGTAGTCTCTTGCGCATTGATTATAGTTTAGTACCGGCTGCCCAGGCGTCGTATATTGTTGAGGTGAAACATCTGGCTAGAGGAATTTCGGATCAGATTCGAAATGACCCTGGGTACTGGTGGTAGAATCGCCCCTATAAATCCCTGGTATTTGCGTAATCCTAAGGTTCGCAAGGAACTTTTGAAAGCGTTGGAAAACTATTTTCAGGACAATGAGGGTTCGGTTTCTTCGTCGGTCTCGTTGTGGGAGGCCTTCAAAACAGTGATTCGAGGTCAAGCCTTGTCCCTGATTTCGGGGGTTAAAAAACAGACAGAGGAAGAGGTGGTGGGGATTGAATCGGACATAGCCAATATTGAATTGGAACTGGAGCAGGGGACTTACCCATGCTAAACTACATGCCTTGCAACTTAAACAGCTTGAGTACAGGACGTTGGTCACTGATAGTGCGAAGGCCCTGAGTCGAGAACAACAGGGGCGTTTATATGATGTAGGTGATAAAGCTGGTAAACTGATTGCTTGGCTGGACAGGAGGGATGGTGCAAATCGGGTAGTTCCGGAGATTGAGAATGAGGGGGGTGATCGTATAGCTGATCCACAAGGGAAAGTGGATGGTTTTGCGGATTACTTGCGTAATGTGTATACCTCTGTCTCGGATAGGCCGGAGGCAGACTCGTGCCAATTAATTTGGGATATTCAGCTTTCCTGTTGGACTGAGGAGGACCGCGATTTCATGGATAGTAAGCTTACGGTGGATGAGATTGCTTTAGCGGTGCGCTCCCTGAATTCTGGGAAAGCAATGGGTCCCAATGGTCTTCCGATCGAGTTATACAAGCTTCGACCGGACAGAATTGCCCCGTATCTGAGAGATATGTTTTTGAAAGCTCGAGAGCATGGGATCCTACCCCAAGATCAGAGAGTGGCCTTGATAGTAGTTATACCCAAAGATGGGAAGCCAAAATCTTGTTGTGCCTCATACAGGCCAATATCGTTGCTGAATTCGGAACCTAAGATATTCGCTAAAGTGTTGTCCAATAGGTTGATCAAGGTTATTAGTGAACTGGTACATCCCGATCAGTCTGGCTTTATTCCTCATAGGAACACGGCTTTGAATCTGCGCAGATTGCACGGAGTTCTTGCTAGGGCGCATACCTTACGAGAACCGGCCATACTAGCGTCGTACTAGAGTGCCTCAGACAGATAGTGGATGAAGGTGAGATAGCAGCGTTGGTTTTATTAGACCTGAGTGCAGCCTTTGACACCGTGCTGCACACAACGCTGCTGTCTCGTCTTTCTGAGATGGGGGTGGCAGGATCAGCGTATGCTTGGCTACGATCCTTTTTGGCCAATAGAAGTTTTCAGATGCACTGCCCACCCTTCAAATCCTCCCTCCGGAAGGTGAGCCATGGGGTCCCTCAGGGCTCAAGCTTGAGCCCTACCCTGTTCAATATCTATATGGAACCCCTGGCTCACGTGGTGGAGGCATTTGGGGTGGGCATTGTTAGCTATGCCGATGACACCCAGCTGATGTTTAAGCTCACACCCCGCAGCAGAGAAGACGCCACCAACTTTTCGAACTGTTTGTCTGAAGTGGCAGTATGGATGAACAACAACTGCCTGCGCCTTAATGACGAAAAAACAGAGCTATTGGTAGTTGGGAGAGCAGCATCAGCATGGTCTCGCATGTGGTGGCCCATTGAATTGGGGAGTCCTCCCCTCCCGCGGATTCGGTAAGAAACCTCGGTGTAATGCTGGACTCAGACCTTTCCTACAAGGCCCATGTTAGCAGGGTATCCGGGAGATGCTTTGGCATATTGAGGGTTCTTCGGAAGGTTTTAGATCTCCTCCCCACCGGAGCCAGAAAAACCAATGTCCATGCTCTGGTCACTCCGCACCTTGACTATGGGAACGCCCTGCTGATGGGGCTGAGTCAGAAAGGCCTTCACCAACTTCAGTGCGTACAGAACGCTGCCGCACGCCTTGTGCTTGGGCTCTCGCGCAGAGCTTCTGGGAAGACCGCTCTGGCCAAGCTCCACTTGCTTCCAGTCAGGGAGCGGATTAAGTTTAAAGCTCTTTGTTATGCGCACCGCATCGCACAGGGCAAGCGCCCTGATTACCTAAATAACCTTCTCACTGCACATCACCCCATTCGGAATTTAAGATCGTCCGGCGCGATGTTTTTTAAACCTCCCCGTATCACCAGGGCCAGGATGGGTGGCCGTTCCTTTAGGTACCTGGCCTCTAAGCAGTGGAACGAACTCCCGCTTCATCTTCGAATGGAACCATCCGAATTAAGATTCCGGGGAAAACTTAAAACGTTTCTGTTCCCTACCACGTAAACCCTCCCTAGGGCTTATTAACATCTGCCTCTCGAAATTTATCAGCAGTTAGCGCGGGGACGCACTGTTCTTGTGTACCCAGGCGCTTTACAAATGGCTTATTATTATTATTATTACTTGATGCTACGATGGCTTTCGATATGCTGGAGTGGCCATATTTGTGGGCTGTCTTAGCTAAGTTCGGTTTTGATCCTGAGTTTGTTAGCTGGGTTCGGCTCCTGTATACCGAACCTCTGGCCCAAGTTGTTGTGAACAATCGCGTCTCTGCACCATTTTGTCTTGGGTGTGGCACTAGACAGGGATGTCCGCTATCCCCCTTCTGTTCTCGCTAGCTCTAGAGCCCCTGGCGGCTTGGATCCGTTGGGAACCCTCAATAAAAGGTATCCGTTGGTCCCCGCAGTTCGAAGATCGAATTTCTTTATATGCCGACGATATATTACTTTTTCTGACTTCGTCCAAGAAGTCCCTTAACGTAGTCTGCGATGTTTTAACCTCTTATGGTAGGAACTCGGGATTGAAAATAAATTGGACAAAGTCCTATCTGTACGTATTGTGCGGCGAGGCCCCCGTCCTCCCTCGTAACTGTCCTATACAGAGAGCTAGGGACGGATTTAAATATCTTGGAATCTATATCTCACTCGATCCCGCAATTCGACATAAGAACCTTCTTCCTCCACTGGCCCGATTGAAAAGCGACATGGCGGGCTGGAAGAAGCTCCCGCTGTCGCTGTTGGGACGAGCGGCCCTGTTTAAAATGATGTCTTTGCCCCGGTTCCTCTATGCCCTTCAAAACACTCTGGATGTGGTACCAGCTAGTTACTTTCGGGAGGTGGAGGGATTGCAGCGTAGTTTGCTTTGGGAAGGTCGATCACGTATAGCGCTGGCTAAGCTGACGCTCCCGTGGTACGACGGGGGAATTGCCCTCCCCGATATTAAGATACTACTGGGCGTATCAGTTGGAAGCTATAAATCATGGAACCTATGGGTCCACTGCGGATCCGGGCTATGCAATGGATAGATGGCTTCTCCCTGGTGGTAACTACAACAGAGCGCTGTATACTAGATCTGTAGAGAAAAGTTTAACGGGCCCGACTAGAGTGGCAGTACGTATATGGCACAATGTTACCTGTTCATTGGGATGGAAGAACCGTTTGAATCTGGCCACCCCTTTATTTGGTTCGGATAGATTGGGCCAGTTGTGGAACACGAAAGGTTTTGACAGATGGGACTTGATAGGGATTTCTACTGTGGGCGATGTTTGGGCGAAGGGAAGAATGAAGTCATTTGTGGAATTACAGACTGAATATGAGTTGAATGAAACGGAATATTTTCGCTATACACAGGTGCGGCATGCTCTGAAGTCTATATCCCCCGGGGGGGAAATTATACCAAAATCATCCCCGTTAGAAGACCGAATACTAGATGGGCACCTACCAGAAAGGACCATTTCGCTCATTTATAAAAAATTTATAAATCACAGAGCTGATCTATTAGTGGAATTAAGAAACAAATGGACGCAGAAGGGTATTGAAATAGACGATGAAGACTGGCAATCCGCGGTTTCTTCCCCTAAGGAAGTCGCGATTCCTGCGAGATTGAGACTCGTCCAATTAAAATTTTTACACAGGGTTTATGTTACCGGTCCTCGTCTGATTATAATGGGGTTCTCGGAAGATGGCTTGTGTAAGCGTGGATGTGGTCAGGTGGGAACGCTTTTCCATATACTTTGGCAATGTCGATATAGGGTGGATTACTGGAACAGGGTACATGCTGTTATGCAGGAAGTGACGGGTGTGCAGCTCTTGCCAGAAGCTAGGAGATGTTTATTAAACATTTGGGAGCCTACAGACCTAAACGCTGCACAAATTCAATGGGTCACTCTTGTGGTCATGATTGCAAAGCGGAATATTGCACAGCTGTGGGGGTCTGCTAGGCCGCCTACGATGGACGGATGAAAATATAGTATGGATTGGTGTATGTTCCGTGAAAAAACTGTCTACCTGTCTAGGGGTAGCCCTCCAAAATGGAACCGTATTTGGGGACCCTGGAACCAATATAGAGGGGATATTTGTACACCGCCTGCAATTGTTGAACTTGACGCTCCTCTTTCCCCATGATCCTTGCCTATGAATCTACCTGTCATTTGTACCATGTGCTCCCTTCATTCCCGCATTATCGAGGACATAGCCCCTCTTAAACTGAAACGAATCTCTGACAAAGACAATAACCAGTGGTTCAATGGGGCCCTTAACGAAGAAAGAAGGTCACCGAG
This sequence comes from Lissotriton helveticus, assembly GCF_964261635.1. NCBI lineage: Eukaryota > Metazoa > Chordata > Amphibia > Caudata > Salamandridae > Lissotriton > Lissotriton helveticus. The sequence goes on from NC_136057.1 coordinate 422,090,230, forward strand.
ACTATCAGAACGTAAATGGCGTCAAAAACCTTCCTTGCCCCACCTAATCCGACTGAGACAATCTAGGAAAGCTTATAACATAAGCATTATTAAATCAAAAAGACTTTTTCAGGAAAGAATTGGACAATGCAGTAAATAGACCTAGGAAATTATTTGAGTTACTAAAAGAACAATCGAATAAATCAGCCAAATTAGCTCCAGTCATTGCCAAAACAAGTCTAAATAGTGAAGGTTTCTCGGTCTTCTTCTCAGACAAAGCTAACACCTTGGAGGGAGGGCTCAAAAAAGCAGCTGAAGACATGGAGTGTAAGAAGGGTACGCTGGATGAAGTACTGGATCTACAAGAATTCGACAAATCCAAAAACAATGCTTGTTGGTCAAGTTTCAAACCGGTCAGTGAATTAGACATTTCAAAGATCATGTAGACCACCAAACCTAACGATCACTATAACGATCCCCTACCGGCAAAGTGCTGGTCTGCCATAAACCACCTGCTAATCCAGTCGTCGACTAAGGTCATAAATGCCTCATTATCACAAGGTCAAATACCGGCCTGCCTAAAAACAGGACAAGTCATTCCGCTCCTTAAAAAACCAACATAGAACCCCTCAGATCCAAACAACTTCAGACCGGTAACTAACATTCCCATGTTAGCCAAATGTCAGAAAAATGTGTACAACAACAATTGAGTCTGCATATATCTGATTTTAAGCTGTTTAATTGTTAGCCAATCTGGTTTTCGCCCTAATCATAGTACAGAAACTGCAATTCTGCACATAGTAGATGACGCTTTACAGGCTCTCGACCACATGAAACATGCCTCTTAATCCTGTTGGACCTGTCGTCTGCATTCAACACGGTGAATCATGCCAAAATTATAGATAGGCTGAAAAACAGAATGGGAGTAGAGGGTACAGTTCTCAATTGGTTTAGTTCCTTTCTTGAGAATAGATCACAAAAAGTAATTGTTAACCAAACTCTTTCTTGCCCAACAAATAATACTATCGGAGTCCCGCAAGGGTCTAGGCTTTCTCCGACACTTTTCAATATATACATGGAACCGCTCACGGAAATATTGCAAAATGCGATCATTGCCTTCCACATGTACGCTGATGACACTCAGCTGTATATTAAGGTCACATCGACAGAAGAGATGAAGACCATGAACCAAGCACAAACGAGAACCCTCCAATGGCTAACCAAGAATCACCTGAAGCTAAATCCTTTGAAAAACTAATTCCTACTGATTACACCTCAGAAAAGCAAACTAATGATAGCAGATTGGTCCAACCTGATCACTGTCCTAAATTGTACTCCGAAGATTGTTGACTCTACTAAATGACTGGGTATTACTCTGGACAAAAACCTGAACATGTCAGTACACATCAACACAATGGCAAAAAACGCCAGGTTCCACTTAAGCTACTTACGAAAACTAAAACTGTTCCTAAAGAAAACAGACCTTAACACAGCAGTGCAGGCACTGGTCATATCAAGGATCGAATATGGGTGCACTACCTTGGCGAGTCTCCCCAAGATCTCTACAGCTCTTTTCAAAGCTTGTCTTAATGCAGCCACTAGACTTATAGCGGGATCCAAAAAATTCGACCATATCGCCCCTCACTTGAAAGCACTGAACTGGCTGCCTTTCGAAGCACAAATTCAATTCAAGCTGTCATGCATCACACATAAAGCAATTCACAACAAAACACCAATCTACCTCGCACAGAAACTCACGCTTTCGGGAGGGAACCGGTCCTCCAGGAGCAAAGCGGACCTACTACTGAAACCGGCTCGTTTTTGCAAGAAAATAACTTATGACCGAGCGTTCTCCGGGGCAGCACCGAGAATTTGGAACGCACTCCTCCCCAACATTAGAAAAATTGCATCATTCACAGCATCCAAAAAGGAAGCAAAATCGTTTTACATGAGGACGTTTCGTCCATGAATCCATATAGCCAATCATCTGACTATAAACATGTCATGTTTGTTTCAAAGCTCACGCAAGATTATCGTTAATCATTTATGAGCTTGTATATACGCTCTCAAGTGGTCTTATGGTTTAACTGTGTTATGGTAATCGTACTGCTGACTGTTTATATGTGTATATGCTCTCCTGAAATGAAAATGTGTTCGTAATAAGTTATTCCTGTACACCATAAGTTGTGGACTGTTGAAATGCTCCTGTAAAGTGCTCTGACACACTTTGTAGGGTCATGTTCGCGCTATAGAAAACACTAAAATTAAATAATGTTGCTCATGTCCAACCCACCGCTCCCCACGCTCACTGTCTTTGGAGGTTGTAATGTGCAGATCCAAGATGCCTCCAGGCCTCAAGACAGACCAGAGGAGGCGGTCTAGCCCCGAGCCGACCCCCGTGCCGCCCTCCACACATGCCCTCAAGGTATGTCTCTTCAGTGCAGCGCCAGAAGCAATGGGGAGTGGGTGCCGCCAAAGGGGCCCACAGCCCCCCCCTCCGACACCCTCAACACCTGAGTACACGTCCCGCAGTGGCCAGTCCAAATGCAGACTGCCGGCTTTATGGATCCAAGAACCTTGCCCAAGAGGGGCACACGTGGGGACAAGCAGGGTCCCAGCAGTCTGTCCTTTATAGACAACGTGCTCTTTGTGCTTGCAACTTCCTTGTGTCATATTGTACGGGCTTACCAGGCCTCCCAAGCCTCAGGAAGAGGAAGACGATCTAGGCCCGAGCCGACCACCGGTGCCGCCCCCCTCGTGGGTCTGCACTGCCTAGGGTCCAGGCTCAAGATGCGGCACCTGGGGCTACCCCGCGGTCATCACTCCCTGTGCTGCACTCGTTCGCCGCTGTCATCAAGGGGGACCTGCGCCCGATCGACCCCCTGGGCTCGTCCAAAGGAAATGCACCCCCTCGGCTCCTCCGCCCCAGTCGCCGGCTCACCTCAGCCTCACAAGGCACGAGCTGCCGCGCTCCACAGGTGCCATGCTCCTGGCTCTGCTCACTCACTGGATCCACAGCAGCCCCCCCCAGCTCGAACCCGCTCCGGAGATGTTGTCGCTCACCTCAGACCACAGGTAGCCTGCTCCGCTCTGGCCAATAGGCTGTCCCCGAGGGCTTTCCCTCTCCATGCCACAGTGACCCCCGGAGCCTGGGTGCGTCAGTTTTAGATGCTATTCCCCTTCGATGTGCACAACAATGGCCAGCACTGCCAGACGTCTCCCTACTCCAAGATGCCGGGGCTCCGTCAGCCAGGCCACGCGTTCCTCCCCTCAGCAGGCCGCACTCTGCCGATCACTGGCTTCAGGGGGTTTCTGGTGGCATGGAGTTCACTATGTCAGTCCCTGGGGCTTAAACAGGGATCACTACACTTTTACATGCTCCCTCCTAGAGCAACAAGCATTTGCAATGCGATAGGTCTCGCATTATTAAAGTTTGAGCTATTGGTGTTGCAATATTTAGCAATGCCAATAGCTCAAACTTAAATAATGCGAGACCTATTGCATTGCAAATGCTTGTTTGAAAAGTTGTAAAACTTGATACAGATGTTCCTGAAGCAATTTTTTAGCATTTAAAAGACATTGCCTTGTGGGGACTTGGGTTCAGGTCCCCACAGTGCAATCAAGTCACCACAAGGATTGATAGACAGATAAACACACACACACTCCCCTACACATCCCTACACACACCTACACACACACTTACACACACCCTCCCCCATCCCTACACATCCCTACACACACCTACACACACCTACACACACACTTACACACACCCCTACACACACTCCTACACATCAAATTATAATATATATATACATCAAGTAGATAGAAATACCTTTCATAACACCCTCATATCAAATTACACTCCTGTAGGGTTCCAAAACCTATAACCACAATACCTCCTACCTATACCAGATATAACATCCCCATACAAATGATATTAAATAAAGCAGGCCATTGGCTTTGGCAGGATGTCACTGCATTAGTAAATGCAGCCACAGGTTAAACTTCAATACTTCACCACCAATGAAATCACTAAGCATAGTATTAATCATTGATAATATTCAATATAATGGTACATATTCCAGTGTCAATTCAATATGGTCAATAAAGCATTTTCACTTCAACAACATGAGTGTTTATGGTCTTTACAACCTTTTAGACTGCTATTGCAGTCATAGGACCAACCGGAAGAGGTCCCTATCCTCTAAAGCCCAACAGCAAAAGCTCCAGCTCTGGGAGTGATTACAAACATATTGACCTTTTCCTTGGGTCATGCTCTTAAGGCCTGAGGAGACATATGATGGGTTTTTGAGCACACACTTTATCAGGGGTAGCAAGCGCTATATAAATGCAAACCCTTCCTTCTTTTATCTCTCCACTATCCTTTTCAATCCAAAAGGCAGACTAACATGCCCACCGCGTTAACTAATTTAATATTTCCCTATACTAATTTACCACTAATCCTTTTTGGGGTTTTGGGTGCCGGAGTAGCATGCTACTCGCCAAAAAGCACTTCAACACCTCATAAGGGGTAGCAAGCGCTATATAAATGCAAACAAGAAAACCCTTCCCTCTTCTATCCCTCCACTATCCTTTTCAATCCAAATAACAGATTAACATGTCCACCGCTCAAGTTGATTTCATATTTCCCGATACTAATTCACCACTGATCCTTTTTGGGTTCTGGAGTGTTGTTTTACTTGCAGAACAAAGCGCTTCAACGCCTCGTCAGGGGTAGTAAGAGTTCTATAAATGCAATTGCAACTACATTGAGAAACAGTTGATGGTGACCTTTTTGGAGTGCCACAAGAAGGTAAATGTGCAAATTTAACTCCTTCCGTGCTCCCGTCGGCTGTTGGCTGATGCAAGCATTGCCTCCCTGGTGCTGCGCACGACAATCGGCCGATGCAGCCCTGCCCACTCCGTCAAACGCCCGCACCACTGCGATATTTTCACCACGGTAAACGTGTTAAGCCCTCGGACATTATGGAGTGCTCCAGCCCTACAAAAATAAATAGTTAATTAGCGGCATGTCCGCTATATCACTGCTACCTGGTGCCAGATGTCCTCTTTCTTTTCTCAGTTTTAATAGGTGCCTCGGTCCCCCACAGCTGGAGGCCTCTGTTGGGGCAGCATGGCAGCCCAATACACCCTCAGTAAGTGCAGTGCGCCAAATGCTCGGTATTCAGGTTTCTGTTGTTTCAAAAATCAAATCTTTAAGCAGCATGTCTCTGGCACCGTAGGTATGAATTTTGGTCAATTTATGGCTTGGTCTTTTTCCTAATGACTTTCTCGGACCATCAGGCACATTTCCTTAAGAACTCCTGGCCGTTTATAGGGATCTGGAATTTCTGGCGCCACTGGCCCAGGAGAGACCCAGCCTAGGCCTGGGGGTCAGCTTAAGTGAGAGTGCTTGCAGGGTGTAAAATAATAATTAATTTCTTAAAGAAAGGAAACTTGCATGTGTTTAAAAGGTGCAGTCGTGGATTTTTTTTAAACTCGAGCTTAGAGACACCGAACAGCCAGTTCCCAAGTGCATTCTAACAGTCCATGTTTCACACATGCGTATATACAGATGTAATGTAATTGCAATAGATTTATAACACAGACTTTGCGTGTCAGTCACCAGGTCCTCGGACACCTGGAAGAGCAGTAGCGCCCCCCTTCTTGCCGCGCGCCTATTAGTCAGGAACTCCGGCCTAGCGATTGGACGGAGCAAAGCACGTGGCTTTGCAGGTACAGCAGCACCAACCACTTCTTGTTTGGACGGCCGGTGCTAGTAAACTCCGCTATGCAGGAGGGGAAATTCTTTGCGAACCACAAAGTGGAAAAAACTTTGCAGGCTCCACCAGCTAAGCGGATTTCGCCGCCCATCTCTAATAGAAATACGAAATGGAAGCTAAATAGACTGAAAGAAAACAAGATAAAAGTATTCTTTCTCAATCCTACCTTTTGAACTAATGTTCAACATTTGTTCAATCTACTTCTCTTCAATATCAGTATCATTTCATATCTCTGTTTGCATCATTGCTCCTTCTTCCAATACAAGTTTGCAATTCTGGACTTTCCGCCCCTTTGGTGCTGGTAGCAACACCATTTCTCTGTCTGTGGGTTTACAGAAAAATAGACATGCAGGTAGCAAATTTATAAGAATGCAAAAGTTAAAATCAGCACTATGACTTTGATAAGCAGCCTCAGTTACCCATTTAAGATTCCAATTTCCATCCACTGGGCCTTTGAGATTATCCGTAATTGCAGTTATAGCTGCAGTGAGATTCCCCCCATGTTCCTTACTCCAACAATACAGGAATCTCCAATGACAGTGTATGCTCCACCTTTCTGGGCCAATATTAAGTCAATGGCATACCAATTCTGCTTTGAAAATAGATGCATGCTTTCTAATTCCAAAGTAATGTCCCTAAAGACTTTAGGTGTAAGCTACAAATATTGTCCAATGGAACAGTAAAGTACTCTTTGGACATTTCCCCTTGGGCGGCTTCTACTTCTCTGTGTTATTATGGAGGCCAATATATTCCTAAATGTGTGTCCATATGAGTAATTATTAAGGTGGGTGGCGAATTCCGCTCCGACAGCGGAGTTTGCAGAGTTTTGCCAGCTTCTGTAGGGAGCACGAAGTTCAGCAAAAAACTCCGCTGCGTAGCAAAGTTTGCCCCTGCTGCCACCCTAACCCAAGCAACCAAGCCCTGCTCCTGCCTGAGTCCTCCTTGACCTGGATCTCTGCGTGGAATTTTTTGTGCCCAGACTGTCTCTGCGTCCTCGGCGGTGCAAGATTCTTCTTCTCCTCCTCTGCTGTAATAATGAAACTCCTTCGATGCGCATGATTGGAGAGTGGAGACCAGGTTAAGGTCTCCACTCTCCATGCGCATGAATGCGCAGCCCTTGCGTGGCCTGCAGCGAAGCGGTTTCCCCTAGTTACGGCCCGGCCAGGAGCCAGGAAGGACTGGAGAAGAAAAAAACAGCGGATCACCATCACGGCAGACGTAAGCAGGTAAAGCAGGTGATACTCTGGGGGTCAGGAACCCTCCAGATCTGCGTGCGTAGTGCAGCGCAGAGTGGAGCGGAGTTTTTAGACAACTCTGTAGAATCCTGCATTGTGCCACTCCGCCCACCCTTCGTAATTACTCACCTCTAAGTCTGAGACCCCATCCCAAAATGTGTCCGTCCGTGTTCTAATCCATCGTGTCCTAGGGTAGGTGTGTGCAACTCTCCCCCAACGGTAATACCATGCCCAGCGTTGCATCCTCGGACCAATTATAAGGGTTTGAATATGTCCCATTTGACAAGAAGAAAAACCCTGGGTCAGTATGTTGGTGAATAGCAAAGACAAATTCCTGTATAACTCCCGTACAATTCATGGAGTATATTGTGTTAATTATTTGAAAGACGCCACAACAGGCGGGGTAACATCCATCCTCTTTTGTCACTACTATCTGTTGATGTGAATATCCTGTCAAAGTAACATTAGCCTTATGAAAATATATATTATTACAGTATACATTTTTCTTACATCCTGAATACCTTCTGCCTAGATAATTCATGTTATTAAGGCACACACATTCATAAGCCATACCAAATTGTCCTGTTATCCACTGAAAGTTTAGGTGGGTGTCACTGTGGTTAGATAGTTGGAGAGGTGGGAGATGCCGTCCACAAGGCTATGGTAGAATGTGTGGGGTAACACGCAGCACTTTTCCCCAAGAATTTTCCATTAGTCTTTAAGAACTCACTTCCTTGGGCCATGGATAGCAGAATGGTCAGAAAATAGTAGCAAATCATCTTTGGAGGCAATAGGCCACCAGAGGTCACCAGTACCTGTGGGGCATAAACCCAATACTTTAGTACCATTGGTTGAGTTGAGAAGACACTCTCGACCGTAGGTTAAATCTGGGCGTTTCAGTATGCAGTGCTTGCGGCAAATCTGCTTCCTTGACTCGGTGCTTTTATGTGTGAAGCATGGATCCAGTGCTTGTGGCCCGCGCACTTCATTCCTTTGTTTGTCACCAACAGGACTTGAGCTGGTCCCTTCCTCCGTGGCTGCAGACAGTTTTAAGTTGAAAATGGGTTATCACCCACTCACCTGGGGCTATGTTATGACTGGCATCAGTCAACGGTGTGGGAAGCGCCTTCTTCATCTGTTGGTGCAAAGTTTGCATTGTTTCAGTTAGCTTTATACAAGTCTCTCATCAGATAAATTTAACCTGGCAGTGTGCTGCAGCTCCCCCTTCCAATACTGACATCAATCTGTCTGTGACAATCTTGTGGTGGCTTAGCAGATGAACAGAATTCGGGGTGTTGCGTATACTTAGGAGCGCAAGGGTAGAGCATCCACCCAAGTCAAAGTACTTTAAGTGCATATCTTGGCAATTTTTGCTTTCAAAATGTCATTATTTTTTCAACAGCCCCAGCCGCTTTTGGGCTGTAGATGCAATGGAATTTTTGCTTTATGGCCAGTACCCTGGTTACCAGTTCCATAACTTTGTTCAAAGGGTGTGTACAATTGTCTGAAATTAAACTGGGCAGGCCAAAGCTTGGAAACAGTTCTTTCAGTAGACGCTTGGCTACTGTCGGAGATTCATTATTCAATCCAGCATGACAACATACAGACTGTTACCAGTGTATTCTGATACTTGTTTGTTGGAGACATTTCTATAAAATCAAGCGGCGAATATTCGAGGGTGCCTCGGGTGGTGCAAAATGCTATAGAGGGATCAGTGTTTCTTTTCCTGCATTATGTTTCCTACAGGTCACATATGTTTTACAAATCCTTTCAGCTGCTTTCCTAAATGTACAATTGTTCTACTATTTAGAGAATACAGTGCATATGGTATCCCTTTCTAAATGTGCTGGTCCACGTATAGTGTAGGCCATGAGCTGCACTGCAGAGTCGGGTAACATTGTCCTCCCTTCAAGATCCTTCCAGATGCAACCTACTAGCTTCCCTTTCCTGTCCTGCCTTCCCTTTTCTTCACTGGTAGCCTCACTTTACAATAGTTTCATATTCTAGCATCCATTGCCATCTTCCATAGCATCATTAAAGAAAATGAGACGTAGATTAATGAGGGGGGCTATTGGGCTGTATTTTTGGCAGTAGCATCTGTTAAAGCATTTCCTTTACCAATCTCATCTGGAAATCTCTTATGTGCACTACATTTTATAATCAACAACTTTCTTGGTAATGACGGTCCATTCAACAGTTTGACAATTAATGTACCAGGAAGTATTTTCTGTTCCTGGGATGTAAGAAAACCATATTCCTTCTACAATCTACTGGAATTATGGGCAGCTCCAAAAGCATATGGACTAACTGTGTAGGTATTTACATTTAATCCTTCCATCAGTCCACATGCCCTAGTTAGGGCTATTATTTCTACTACCTGGGCAGTTTTTTCTGGTATTTTACATGTTGCAACAAGATTTGTCAAGGTGGTGATAGCATATGCAGCATTACTGCCCCCATTTGATAATTTAAATCATGTTCCATCCTCCCATAGATCACCATCTCTATCAGCCATAGGAGTGTCCAGAAGGTCTATCCTGCCCTATGTGTTTTCTTCACTAACTAATATGCAATCATGGGGTAGCTCTACGTCCTGGCATGGGGTAGGAAGTAGTGTGGCTGGATTTAAACAATATGAAGTGCTAGTAGTCTTAGTTTATAATGTAAAAGTCTAGCATTTGTTAGGTGCTTTGTACATGTTTTTTTTTAATAACAATTCAGCTGAATGGTGAACATAAACATGACATTGATTTCCTCCTAGTCTCAATGTCTCTGCTTGTTGCAACAATACTGCAGCTGCCACTGTTCTACAGAGGCACAAGGATAACCGTTTGGCTACCGAGTCTAACATGGATGTATAATAAGTACAGGGTCGTTCATAATCTCCCTATTGTTGGGTCAGAACCGCTAGAGCACAACCATCCATCTCCTGTATAAACAAATGAAAATCTTTCTCATAAACTGCCATGCCCAATGCAAGTCCATCACATAATTGCTTGGCGGATAGCAAGAAAACTGTCATGGTATTCTTGGTCCCATGGTACAGGGTATGCAACATCGATGCACATAAGGGCTTGTAAGGGTTTAGATGAAAGTGAAATTGTGCATTAACTACCTACAATAACCAGCCAGCACCAGACTTCTCTAACTTGTGGTGTGGTGGCTGGTAGAATCTGCAAAATAGTATGTATTCTTTCGGGATCAATCCTCCTTACCCTCGTTGACCGGAGGTGTTATAAATAGTCAACCTCCTGTTGAACAAATTGTGACTTGGTTGTTGAAACCTTATGTCAGTGAACCTGCAGGAAATTCAACAAGTTTCTGGTGTCATCAATACATGTCCATTCATCAGTACTACACAACAAAATATCATCTCTATATTGAATCATGGTGATGTTTGGATTTGGAATTAAACGATCTTGTGTCTTAAGGGCTTGGAAATATATAAAAGGCGTTTCAGTAAATCCCTGTTGGAGTCTTTGAAAACAATAAGAATGCACTTGAAATGAAAATAAATACTGTGAATTCTCATGCTGTGCAATAGAGAAAAGGGCATTTTTCAAGTCTGTAACCGAAAAGTAAGCTGTCGTGGGGGTACAGTTGAATGTATTATTGTTATATTAGGGGCCACAGGGAAATGGGCTCAACAATCTTCTTAATCTGTCCAAGGTGGACTACTAGCCTACAAGTGTCCTGCTTGTTAGGGTCACTACTCTTTTTCAATATGGGTAGAGTTGAACTATTGCAAGGACTCTCTTCAATTTCTCTAATGACCCTGGCCCTCAATAAATCTGCGATTACTTTCTGCAGTCCTAACTCTCCCTCTCATGACATTTTGTACTGAGGTATGCGTGATAGAGGCACATTTTGTTTAACCACAATTTGAGCAGGGACGACCAAAGTCCTTTTTTTTCCCCATCGCCCATACTACACTATTAACTCTCTCTTGTAGGACTTGGGACAGGGTAGATAGAATATCTCTATCTGTATAGAGACTAGTCATTTCAGATAGAATGCGGGCAGGACTGCCCTTTGTCAACTATAAGTGCACACCATCAGGAGTACATTTAATAGACGCATGCAATTTGGACAATAGATCCATGCCTACCAAGTTGAGGGAACATTTGTCAGTTTTCACAAAAAAGTCGGCAATGGCAATGGGACCCAATGTATAGGTTAATGGTTTGCTGATAGGACTAGATGGAAACATTTTAGAAAATCCCACTGAAATGTTAGTGCATCCTGAGATCGGTACAGGTGGGATAGCATTTTTGAGATGGAAGAACTAGTGGCCCCTGTTTCCAATAGAAATGTGCCTTTCCTTTAATTTCAGCTTCCACAAAGGGTCCCCTCGAATCTACAGGGATATCCACTTACTACTCTCCCTCTTTTGGGCACCCCTATGCCACAACCTCTTCCCCTTGGAACAGATTGGCCCCTATTATTCTGTAGTGTGGAACATTCCCATACCCAATGATTTGGATCCCCACAATTGTGGCATGTACCTGTACTTTGATAGAGTCAAGGGGGTGCAGAGTTCCTCTTCCTCCACCCCCCATGACTGCCTCTTTTTTTGTCCCCGACTGCGCTGCAATTGTTGCATTAACATGCATCCCTTATATTCATTGTACTTTTGTCTCTCTTTTATACCTCTTTGTCTGGTTTTTCTGCATATTAAAACACACTAAAATCTAGGTTAAATGTTTTACTGTCAAGTATGGTGTAGAGTGTTTTATGGCAGTTTTAATATGATCCGTAATCTTTTCACAAAGCCGTTTACTAAAGCTTGTACGGTGCCATCAGCGGAGACATCCAACCTACTGTGGGCAGCAAATGGTTTCTGTAATCTAGGCACTGACTCTGTTTTATCTTGTTTGGCACTCAGTACCTTAGCCCAATACATAGTTTTAAGAGGCACTACTGTTTGTAAGAATTTCAAAATGTTCCCTGCTAGTGCAAAAATTTGTCAAGAAAGTTGCCTGTATCTTTATTACATTTGTACCTGGCAGTTACTTCTGTACATTTTACAGCATCAATGTCTGATAAACATTTTCTTCATAAATTGGAGGAAAGTATGTTCCCATTTTCTTTCCGAAACTTCTATCCTTCTATGTTCCCACGCTAATTCTTCCACACATTTGTTAGTCCTTTTGGACACTGTTGCTTTCGCGACTTGCTCTGTTGCATACTCATCCCATTTGTTCAAAATTTCAAATTGTACAATTCTCACTTTCTTTCGACCTTTTTCTAACTGCATTTTCCTAATTTAACACGATTTGTCAAAATCAAAAATCCCATCTCCCGGGAATTGTAGATATGCATTATTTCTAATGAGTCTATTCCATTTGTGAAAATATAATCCTGTTTCTAGACCTTTTTTAACATTATTTCCAAGACCACTGAATCTTTACAAGATTCTGCCTGGACCTGAACAGGTTTTTAGTGTTTAGTACATGAATTACCCATATTGACTTAAACTTTTAAGCATTGAAGAAGTATAACTAGAGTAAACACCTTTTACCATAATAGGGTCTTTATCATAATAGGGTCTTCATCATAATAGGGTCTTCATCACATATATAAGCCTTCAACAACATCATTATTTGTCGACACATACATTTATTTGCTTACTTGTTCTGAACAACTTCAACTTGATATTGTTTCGGATTTCAGTCACACCAGTCTTGTGTCTCGGGGTCACACTGTAGGTCCCTCAATCAGTTTTGATTTCCAGAAACGCAATTTCCTCCAGAGGTGTACACTTCAGGACCTTGGACGGACAACCTCCGGCCCCTTGACCATGGCTTCTTACTCTCCGGCTGGACTAGGTATGATGAAATCTCAGCAGTGCCTCCAAGTTTGTAGAAGAATAATTAATTTTCCAAAGAATAGAAACATACGCAGGTTCAACGGTACAGTTTTGGATAATTATTAAGCTCGAGCTGAGAGACACTGATCGCCCAGTTGCAAAGTGCACTTTAATAGTTCATGCTTCACACAGGCTTATATACAGAAGTTATGTCATGTTAAAACATTTAAGGATATGCCTCATTTCGAAACCAGACATCGCGTGCAAAATGCAAAACAGTTTAATGGAAATAGTCAAATGCAACCATCATCTGGAGCAGGCTGTCTGAGCATTATTTGTATTTTCCTAAGAAAACAAAACTATATCAGTTTACGATAAGCAAACAAGTTATTGTGAGTGAAATGTTTTCCTCAACACATACCAGAATGTACTAAGCATACAAATCTAAAATAGATGGCCTCACGCAGGCAGTATTAAGTCTAGCAGAACAAACATAGGGGCAAGACTAACACCTGAATTTTCATGAATGTACGAGTCATTTCTAAGGAACTTAATATGCAGAACATTTTGCGGAAACTCATACCCTTTGCACACAACAACATTGCACAATGTTCGAGCTGGTCTAAGCATTTAAACTAAATGGATGACCTAGAAATACCAATTTTAAACTATATAGGCTGAAAGAAGACAAGATAAAAGTGTTACTTCTGAAGGGCATCAGGTGACTTCTCTGTACAGCTGGACATCCTTAAGCCATTGTCGGTCCCAGGTGCAGGGTCTTCTGTTCTCTTTGTTCCTTGTGCAGGCATTTTTTAGTCTGGGTGGTAATTGGCCAATCCTATGATGCCTGACATCATCTCTCCACCCCTTTCCCAACCCTCTGGCACAGCATTTTGGCACTGTCCAAATGGCGACTTCAAGTTGTCCCTGGTATGAGCGGATCTATGTTCAAACATCGCACACCATTACACCGCATGCTTTAATCATGCGGTCATTACATCGTCCGCTCCACAAGATCGCGTACTTTTACAGCGTACGTTGTTGCAACGCCAATGCATTGATTTGTATGGGCATGTAGTTCATAGCTGCCAAGGTTTCAGATTGCTATGTGTGACATTTTCATAATTTCAGTGGAATTATGAGTGACATTTCAATGATTATGAGTGACACTATTTCTGTTACCACTGATCAGAGTCACCTGACCCTCACCAAGTTTTCAGTACGCACATGAGTGACATTTCTATGTTTTCAAGTCACCTATGAGTGATATTCATGTCTCATTTGCGGCACATTCAGTGGCACTTTATAACTGGCAGTGGATTAAAGAATTCATGGTACAAAATGAAAATCTTGTTTAAGTAAATACCATGGGGTACCTTGAGATTTGTGGAGTTCCCTGCGCCCTTTCCTACTATACCATACCTACCTGTAATATTTTTTAGTGCCATAAAATGAAATGCAGCTGGTAATCTATACCAAATAACTGCCTATCTCAGGGTCGGCTTGCATATACACTTTGATCTGTAAGTTATGAAATTACTTTTGTAGTATAAAAATGTTACAATACATTAGTTTGCTATTTCAGTTTTGCAATTGATCCGCATTACCCAAATGAATGACCTCAGTTTTCCGATCTCTAATGAACTTACCTATCTGCCACCAGCCAGTGCGCTGCACATTTATCACCACTCGCTGGCTGTGGAATGGCGCAAGCCTGGGCTTGAATTGCAGGTCAAGGTCGCGCTTAAACACTTATGTGGTCTGCCTACCGAAAAAGGCCCGGAATAAGGAGAAGTAACAAACAATTTGCCCCCGTTCCTGAAACCACGTGAGATCGGAGGGCAAGAGCTGCGCATCTAACTTTATTTACAACAATCTGTGGGAATATGTGGCCGGACTGCTTGGGGGTTTAGGGGGGCACTGTGTTAGGGGTGTTACAGGTCGTCTTGCATAACTCAGGATTATTTAAGGGCAATTTCAAGCGTAGTGAAAACTGATTTTAAAATGATTTAATATTTATTTTCAAAATAAGGGGTTGATTCAGTAAATCTAGTTGGAGTAAATCTAGGGAGTTAAATTTGGTTTTGACAATGCTTGTTGCTTAATTAAGCTTTTGAAAAGCTTTCTTTGTAAAGGGGTTTAGACTGTAAGCCCCTTGAGGGTAGGGCTCGCGCAACTCCTCGTGGCTGGCTCGTGACAGGGGAGCATCTATAAATAGATGCCCTTCCCAACTGTCAGTGCTTCGTCTCGAGTTGATTCCCCTGTCGAGTGCTTCTGGCAGCGCTCAGCCGTTGAAGATCTTTGAGGTCCCGTTTTCGAGACTTTGGTTAACCAGTGAAGCCTGGCGCTTCAATTAAGTGATTCCCCCACTCCCAGTCGCTTTGCTCCGCTTGTTATTCCCTGGCGAGGAGACTTTGATCTTCCTTCGGCGGACGCCTCAGCTGAGACTGCTCATTTCATTCCCCGTGCGTCAGCTGGCGTTTCCAATCCCCTGTCAACAGTTGTTCACACGGAGGCTTCGAGGAAGACGAAGCTCCGTTTTCTTTTGTGGCAGCTTAACGGTGATTGCGCATTTCTTTTTCCCTCCCCCCTGGCGCCTGCAGGCAGTTCAAGGCTTCAGTCTTCGTTATCAGCGCGGAGGCTCTTGTAAACGAAGCTCCGCTTTTTACCGGCAAGAGAGCAGAGATAGCGCACTTCCCTTCACTGACGCCTGCAGGCAGTTCGAGACTGCAGTCCCCTCTGAAGTGTTAAAAGGGACAGTAAGATTCTCTTATTTTAAAACAATTCTTGATATTTATGTTTCTTTTGATTTATTTAAAAAGAAAATAATAACTCTGCAACCAAATGTTTTAAAAAGGGCTGAAGTTAAAAGTTTGAGTTTTAAAAGGCGCACAGTTTTTGACTAGACATTAAACCTAGACAAAGTCAAGTTAAGACATTTGTGAATGTAAGTTTTGCGCCTAGGAATTATTAGAAGCCCAAGAGACTTGAGACTTTTACCTAAGAAGCAAACCTTGGCAAAGTCAAGGAAACAAAGGTTCAATAGGCAGCAGGAACTACAGTGTATTTAAGAGAGAGTTTAAAGTATGCACAAACAACAAACTGTTTAACACTGATTACTGGTTAGAACATTGCGCAATTTGTATAGTAGTAGTGGTGGAGGGTTTTTCTTCCTTCTTATCATCCTACTGCAGACATCCATATGTAGAAGAGATTGCAGAAGACTTCAGGTACTAGTGTTTGCATGAAGATTTTCTGTTGTTAACTAACCAGTTAAATGACTAACGCATTGTATATTTTTTAAGAGAGATCATATTTTCTTTAAACATTAATCTTATTTTCAAGGGTCAAGAGAGTGACGCTGAGTAATACTGAGTTAAAAAGTGTGCGAACAAAGGCCGCAAGAGTCCATGGTTAGTAATTGAGTTTTAAAAAGTCACAGTGTTAAGGAGGAAATTTAGAGAGTTATTGATGGTTAACTTTTTAACTTCAGGAACTGTGTTGAACCAGTAGCACGTACCAAGTAATCAGTTGACGGCCTGGAGCACAATCAAGAGAAAACAATTACCGAAGACAACTTTTCTTATTTGTTGTATGTTTGTTTTCTCGGTCCACTTCCCCTTTCCCTTCGGGGAAAGTTAAATCAGTCAGTGTTGGTTTCCTGACTGCGTTGACTTAATCCTGAGGGAGTTGGGAGTTTGCAGCTTGGAGGAAACGTCAGAAGTGCTCGCAGGGCTACGCAACAGAAGACGAAGCCTCAAAATTTAAAAAAAAAAAAAAAACGTTTCCTTCAGAGTCTGCAAACTCGCCCTCATGGATGTTTCACAGTTGTCGCAGTTAGTGCAAAAAATGACTGGGGAAATGGAGAATTTGCGATTGGAAAATCTATCGCTCCGCCAGGAATTGGAAAAAACTAAAGCGGAATTTTCAGTCTGGAGGGATCCTTCTAAGGAGAAAAGACCAGTTCTAGCGCCTACAAGATTTGGAGCTGACGCTCGTCAGTCGCATTCCTTGGGAGATCAGTTAGAAGGGCAACCTGTTCAGGTCACTGTAGTTACTCCTACCCCTGTTCCGTTGGCAAATCCAGAAAGGTTTTCGGGGGATAACAGTAGGTTTGCAACCTTCTTTAGTCAGTGTCAATTGCATTTCATGTGTAAACCCCAAATTTTTTCTTCAGATTCTTCTAAGGTAGCATTTATAATTTCTTATCTTGGAGGGGTAGCTGCAAATTGGGCAATGCCTTTGGTTGATAATAATGATCCGCTACTTCATAATTTACAAAATTTTAAGTTAGCCATGTCCAATTTGTTTGCAAAACATACCTTGGTTCAGGCATCTGATAATGAGTTGTTGAGTCTTCGTCAAGGGGCTAAGGATCTCATTTCCTATATAACTACTTTCAATAGACTTCTGACTGAAACTCATTGGCCAGAAGAAAAAAGAATTTCTTTATTTTATAGAGGTTTAAGAGACGAATTGAAGGATTCTTTGGCACACATAGTTAATTTACCTGAAGATTTTAAAGAATTTCAGGATCTGGTGGTTAAGCTCGATCACAGGTTGGGTGAGAGTAAAAACGAAAAGTCTAGAAGTGAGTTTAGAAGTTCTTTTAGAGTGGAGAAAAAAGAATTAGAAGTTAAGAGTACTTTAGCTGAACCTGTTCTATCGGGTGGGTTTAAGGGGCCACTAACTCCTGAAGAAAAAGAACGTAGGCGAAAGGGTAATTTGTGTTTGTATTGTGGTAAGTCTGGACATTTTGCTAAAGACTGTATGGTTAAACCTACTAAGAAAAAAGTCTTAGCAATTGAAACTTCTGTGGTAAAACCGTCGGAAAATTATTGGGGGGAGGAACTGTTAGGGGTGTTACAGGTCGTCTTGCATAACTCAGGATTGTTTAAGGGCAATTTCAAGCGTAGTGAAAACTGATTTTAAAATGATTTAATATTTATTTTCAAAATAAGGGGTTGATTCAGTAAATCTAGTTGGAGTAAATCTAGGGAGTTAAATTTGGTTTTGACAATGCTTGTTGCTTAATTAAGCTTTTGAAAAGCTTTCTTTGTAAAGGGGTTTAGACTGTAAGCCCCTTGAGGGTAGGGCTCGCGCAACTCCTCGTGGCTGGCTCGTGACAGGGGAGCATCTATAAATAGATGCCCTTCCCAACTGTCAGTGCTTCGTCTCGAGTTGATTCCCCTGTCGAGTGCTTCTGGCAGCGCTCAGCCGTTGAAGATCTTTGAGGTCCCGTTTTCGAGACTTTGGTTAACCAGTGAAGCCTGGCGCTTCAATTAAGTGATTCCCCCACTCCCAGTCGCTTTGCTCCGCTTGTTATTCCCTGGCGAGGAGACTTTGATCTTCCTTCGGCGGACGCCTCAGCTGAGACTGCTCATTTCATTCCCCGTGCGTCAGCTGGCGTTTCCAATCCCCTGTCAACAGTTGTTCACACGGAGGCTTCGAGGAAGACGAAGCTCCGTTTTCTTTTGTGGCAGCTTAACGGTGATTGCGCATTTCTTTTTCCCTCCCCCCTGGCGCCTGCAGGCAGTTCAAGGCTTCAGTCTTCGTTATCAGCGCGGAGGCTCTTGTAAACGAAGCTCCGCTTTTTACCGGCAAGAGAGCAGAGATAGCGCACTTCCCTTCACTGACGCCTGCAGGCAGTTCGAGACTGCAGTCCCCTCTGAAGTGTTAAAAGGGACAGTAAGATTCTCTTATTTTAAAACAATTCTTGATATTTATGTTTCTTTTGATTTATTTAAAAAGAAAATAATAACTCTACAACCAAATGTTTTAAAAAGGGCTGAAGTTAAAAGTTTGAGTTTTAAAAGGCGCACAGTTTTTGACTAGACATTAAACCTAGACAAAGTCAAGTTAAGACATTTGTGAATGTAAGTTTTGCGCCTAGGAATTATTAGAAGCCCAAGAGACTTGAGACTTTTACCTAAGAAGCAAACCTTGGCAAAGTCAAGGAAACAAAGGTTCAATAGGCAGCAGGAACTACAGTGTATTTAAGAGAGAGTTTAAAGTATGCACAAACAACAAACTGTTTAACACTGATTACTGGTTAGAACATTGCGCAATTTGTATAGTAGTAGTGGTGGAGGGTTTTTCTTCCTTCTTATCATCCTACTGCAGACATCCATATGTAGAAGAGATTGCAGAAGACTTCAGGTACTAGTGTTTGCATGAAGATTTTCTGTTAAGTTAACTAACCAGTTAAATGACTAACGCATTGTATATTTTTTAAGAGAGATCATATTTTCTTTAAACATTAATCTTATTTTCAAGGGTCAAGAGAGTGACACTGAGTAATACTGAGTTAAAAAGTGTGCGAACAAAGGCCGCAAGAGTCCATGGTTAGTAATTGAGTTTTAAAAAGTCACAGTGTTAAGGAGGAAATTTAGAGAGTTATTGATGGTTAACTTTTTAACTTCAGGAACTGTGTTGAACCAGTAGCACGTACCAAGTAATCAGTTGACGGCCTGGAGCACAATCAAGAGAAAACAATTACCGAAGACAACTTTTCTTATTTGTTGTATGTTTGTTTTCTCGGTCCACTTCCCCTTTCCCTTCGGGGAAAGTTAAATCAGTCAGTGTTGGTTTCCTGACTGCGTTGACTTAATCCTGAGGGAGTTGGGAGTTTGCAGCTTGGAGGAAACGTCAGAAGTGCTCGCAGGGCTACGCAACACACTGGTCCAGCAGGCTGCAAACCAACACCCTGCACTATTACCCTTCCCACACCACTGTAAGGGGTCGGACGTCACAGAAAGAACTACTTACTTGTTTTGCTGACGGCGGGCGTTGCAAAGACTAACAAAGCTGCCGCCCACCATTGTGTCGAACTGAGGCCAATCTGCAATGTGCGTGGTGCTGTTGTTGGCCATCAAAGGGGTGGTGCGGTGCCTTTTCAGGAAAATTGCAGACAAGGGGATCACCCACACCCAGAGTAGACTCGGAGGCAGGTCAGGCAGTGCACTGCTGATTGATTTGTAAAGGTCTGGCCTCCCTGTGTTTCAATTCTGCTAAACGCTCAATACAGTTAATGATTATTTCAGGTCCGACTGTCATTGTCGAGTTATCTGGAAAATAAAATACTTTTACTTCGCTCAGTCACTCAACATTACAGTCGAGCAGGAGGCTCGATGGCGAGTGAGTCATCAGCCCATTAACACTTGGTTAGCACAGTCTCAAATGTGACACTTACTAAATTGCGAGGTGTGGCATCCTAGAGGGTCCCCCCAATGATGACAGGACACTCGATGTCTTCAGTCAGGTACCTTTATTACGTTCTC
This sequence comes from Lissotriton helveticus, assembly GCF_964261635.1. Lineage (NCBI taxonomy): Eukaryota > Metazoa > Chordata > Amphibia > Caudata > Salamandridae > Lissotriton > Lissotriton helveticus. The sequence goes on from NC_136057.1 coordinate 422,110,319, forward strand.
TCGTACAGCCTTGTGTAGGTGCGTCCTTCCCCTGTCCCCGCTCCCAGTGCTCTGCCCCCTTGACCGGATGTGGTGTACGGTGTCTTTCCCCGAGTCCGTGACCCGTGTGTCCTAGTGCCCAACTGTCTGGTCACGACATCTCCCCCTTTGTTGCAAACAATTGTCTTCGATGACGTAGGCTGAGGTCACTGCTAGTGAGTGCTGATAGACAGAGAGAGAGAGAGAGAGAGAGAGGGAGCTGGTCACATTACATCTCTTCAATCAGTCTCTGTGGTCTCTTGCACGTTCTTCTCGTTCTTCTGTCATTTTCCTTCTCTGGTTCATTATCTTCTTCCTTCGCTGCCATATTGGTTGTTGTCCATGGGTCTTCCTCTTGGGTCTACAATCCTCTGAAATGCGAACTGTTCCTTGTGATGTGGTGCCGACCCGCCGCCGCGGTTATCATCGGTCCTTTTACTTCCGTCACGGTCAGCGGGTCTTTCGAGAATGTGCTATCTGATTTCCACTGTTGCCGTTGCCGCACTACCACTGTGTCGCCTTCCTTTATTTTTGGTTTGGCAGCATGCCTCCTTTGATCCGCGTAGACCTTCATTTTTGCCTTCGCTTCTCCATCTTTGATGGCTATGTCGCTTCGGTCTGCATCTATCATTGCTTCCATTTGTGGTAGCCCGGTCTTGCTCGAGCGGCCTAGAACTAGTTCGGCCGGGCATCGGCCTGTGTAGCTGTGAGGGCTGTTCCGGTAGTCCCTCAGTATCTGGCATAGTGCCTGTCCTATTGATATTTGTGTCAATTTTGCTCTTTGAACTGCTTTCTTGATGGTCCCCATGAATCGTTCCGCCATTCCATTTGCTTGTGGCCACAGAGGTGTTATCTTCCGGTGTCTGATTCCAAGGTATTCCATACATTTTCGGAATTCCTCTCCTGAAAATGGTGAACCTCCCATTCGTCAGACAATCGTCCAAGCTATGGTCTTATCCCATCTAGACTATTGCAATGCCCTTATGCTTGGTTCCAACTTGACAGTCACTAACAGACTGCAAAGGGCTCAGAATGCTGCTGCCCGCATTCTGTTCGGACTGCCAAAACTTTGCCATACCTCCCAGGTTCTGCGTAGGTTGCACTGGCTGCCTGTCAAACAACGCATACAATTCAAAACCCTTTGTCTCATTTACAAAATGCTCTATCGCCTTGGCCCCCAAATCTTGCAGGGACTCTGTTCCTTCTATGTCCCGTCGCGTGCTCTCCGCTCTGCGGACCTCTCTCTTGCCTGTACCATCAAGATCCGGAGGTGCAGAGCTGGGGGCCGGTCATTCAGGTATCTTGCTCCAAAACTCTGGAACTCTATTCCCTTAAGTATGCGCACTACTTCTAACCATCTACTCTTTCTAAAACACATTAAAACCTGGTTGTTTTCTTCTGCTTAGGATTCCCTTGTGATCTGGCACTTTGTCACCTCCATTCTGGCCGTACTATAATTAGGCATGTCTGCAAGCGCTGGGACGCCCTGTTGCTGGGGTAGCCATGCGCTATATAAACAATTATAACTTAACATAACTCAGTAGGCATGGTGCTGGAATGTCCCCTCTCAGTACGTGAATTTCTTCTCTTAGCGTTTGGTTCTTGTATGTTATGTTTTCTGTGAACTTCCCTAGGTTCGTTACTGGTTTCCTTGAACCCCAAGTGAACACTTCAACTCTTGATGGTTGTTGCGCCGGGTTTATTTCCATCTTTTCATATTCTGACGCACACATGATGTTGCACGTGGCGCCGCTGTCAAGCACGAACCGTGCCTTGTGTGGTCCGACGTCTATTGTCACAGATTCCGTCTTTTTGATTGCTTTCTTATCCACCAGACGAATGCTTTCCTCCGTTGTGCCTTCGTCTGTGGACATGAGGTAGAGTCGCTCCACTTTCTCTTCTTCCTCGTCTCCTGACTCTACTGAGGAGCTCCTGTTTGCTGTTTCGATGTGCCTGACGTGCCTGCTTGTCGCCATCCGCTGCCTTCCTGGTCTTCCTCTTTCATTTCTAAACTGTATTCCTTGGCACACACTGGCAAAGTGGTTGCTCCTGTTACATTTTCTGCAAGTTTGACCAAACGCTGGGCATACGCCTTTATGTGGAAATTCTAAACCGCATCGGTAACACTGTGACTCTTGTTGTTTCTTTGTTGTATGTTCGTTTTGTCCTTTCTTACAGTTGCCGGCGCGACTGATCTGTCATGCGGTGCGCCTGTTCAATTCGCCTTTCCATTTGTTTTGATTGTAGTTTTGCTCTTGCTTCTGCTCTTGCTAGCGACAGGATGTTTTCTAGCGATGTTGGTTCCTTCAATATTCGTGTGCGGAACTCGGTGTCATGACACCCTTCGATGATCCGTAGGCGAATTGCTTGCTCGTTATCATACTTGTCGAACTCGCAGTGCGTCACTCACTTCCTTAGTCGCGTTGCAAAATCATCCAGTGACTCATCTGTATGTTGGAAAGCTATGGGGAAGGTGTATCTCTCGAAATCGATGTTTCTTTGAGGATCAAATTTGTCTGTCAGGCACTTGATGAGCTTTTTGTAGTTTGATGTCTCACTTGCTGGTAAGGTCACTAGTAATTCATCCACTTCATCACCCACTAGGTTTAGAAACAGGCCCAGTTTCTTGGCTTCTACTACGTCGGTAGCCTCCATGTACCTTTCAAACCTTGCGATCCATCGCTCCCATCTTATTCCTACTTGTGGTTCTGGTAGATTGAATGGTAGTGGTCTGCGATATTGGGCGCTTGGTCTTGGTTCTGCCATGTCTGTATTTTATGTCTTTCTCTTTGTCACTTCCTTGTGATACTCTTTATGGCACTTGTTTCTTTTGGGACTCTTTCTGGCTCTTTTTCCTCTTTTTCGTTGTCTGGAGCTCTTTCTTTACTCTTTATTTTGTTGTTGGCTTTCTTCGCCACCTTTTTTTTTCTTTTGGGGCTCTTTCTGGCCCTTTTGCAAGCTTTTTCGCTTTTGCCTGACTTCAAAATGGCCGCCGGTGTTTTCTGTCTTCCTATTGGCTCCTTCGCTTGACCTCAAAATGGCCGCCGAGACTTCGCGACCAATCAGGCTTCGCCTGACCTCAAAATGGCCGCTCCTCTTTACTGCGCCCTGATTCGTCGATTCCGCCTGACTTAAAAATGGCCGCCGAGACTTTGATTTCGCGCTCCTTTCTACAGCGCTTACCGGGCACAGGCGCTTTCGTTTCTGCAGCGGTCGGGGTGGGCTCACGCGTCGCTGCTCATCTTCACGGCGCCAAGTCAGCTTCACTTACGGCGCGATCCAGGGTGGGCTCCTGGTTTGATTGCGATGCAGGCGATCCGACACGCATGGCCTCTTCGAACCTTCGTCGCCAGTCGTGGTATCCTAGAGGGTCCCCCCAATGATGACAGGACACCCGGTATCTTCAGTCAGGTACCTTTATTACGTTCTCTCGTACAGCCTCGTGTAGGTGTGTCCTTCCCCTGTCCCCGCTCCCAATGCTCTGCCCCTTGCCCCCTTGACTGGATGTGGTGTCCGGTGTCTTTCCCCGAGTCCGTGACCAGTGGGTCCTAGTGCCCAGCTGTCTGGTCACGACACGAGGCAAGCCAGACTGTCTATGGGGCCGTTGACTCCTCAGACTCCTTGCCTCTCCAAAGTCTCACTGCATTCCCTCAGCAAACATGCACGGACGGTGCGCTGCCCCCGCCCGGGCATGATCAGACGGCCATATGCTCAGAACAGCAGCAGCTGCTGTTCAGTAGGCTCCAGAGACCGCCTCGGGGTCCCGTGGGGTTGAGTCCGGCGGTCGCTGGGTGTCATCATTGCTTTGAATTTACCGCCATGCGCACCAGTACTGCCATGATTTGCCCCAGCCTCACTGAGAGAGGGCAGGGACCGCCGCCACGCCGCGTGGGTCCGATGAAACAGCACAAGAACTCCTCGAGTCCCCGGCCCCGCTGCTTCTGACCGGGACCTCACTCCACTTCCTTCCTGTTAGGGCGTGAGGTCACATCCCCCCACAGCGCCAGGCCAAGTCAGCCTGTAAGATTATAACATTGTAGCAGAGCACAATGATTTTTAACGGTTTCTGAGCCTGCTGGCAGCCGCAAGTGAAGTCTGCTGCGGCCCTAGCGGGGCGCAAGGCAGACAGTCAGAGGTGCCAGCTCGCGTGCTAGCACAGTTTCCGCGCTGTCTGGCAAGTGCCAGTTAGTGCCCAAATGCGTGACCATGCATTTCAGTGCGGTGTTGCGGGAACACCACACTGAAATGTGTTAGCGTCACGCCTGATGTGTGACACTTGGCAGGCCTGGTAGTTCCCATCGCACACCACTAAATCGCACGTTTTTACAACGCAATTTGCGGTGTCCTCCCTCAGTTTTTGCATTCTTTTGTTTCAATGCGTCATCCCGCCTCTAACCCCTGGCCCCCAACTGTCCCCCCCCCCACCCCAGGCGACTCCATGACGATCAATCTTAACTGTTTTTCCTTGCTGTCTTTAATTTAAGTGAGGGGGGGGAGGGTGAGGTGGTGAGGGGGGGAGGGTAAGGGGGTGTGAGGGGAAGGGGGAGGGGGTGTGAGGGGGTGAGGGTGAAGGGGTGTGAGGGTGAGGGTATGAGGGGGAGGGGGTGTGAGGGTTGTGACATTGTGCTGAAAGGTGTTGCAAAGTTCTTTGCACGTCATCTCGCTGAAAGGTGTGAAGTTGTTTGAAAATGCTGCATGTCTTTTCAATTAATAACGCACTGAAATCTGCAGACAAAAATGTTTGAGTGACAACCTTTTCTGGCCAATGTTTCCTTGTTTTTCTTTAATGGTGATGCTTACGATGCGATGCCATACGATGTGATGACATACGATGTAAGCGACGGAGCGTTGCAGTGCCTTGCGATGTAAAGGTTACTGCGAGGTGTTAATTGTGGTGTATTGTGCTTGCAAAGTGATCACTTCGTTGAGATGGGTGTTCGCCGTAAGAGCTATGTTGAGAGCCTCAGCTCAGTCCCTAGCTTATGCAACTGCCCGAACTCTTCTCACTAAGACTTCAAAGGTGAGCCCCTGCTGTGCTGGTTCCAAAAGTCTGTGCTTCCTGCTTTGTTCCAGGGTGCCTGGGTTGTCCCAGCCCAGGTGCAGTGTGACAAGCAAATTATCAGATGCAAATTACGTTCCCAACAACTAGGTCAAGCACTGTTAATTGCCCTGTGTATGCGGAGGCATTTGATCTCTATGCTGGGCAGCAGAGTAATTCATTTGGCTTTTTTGGGGTGGGGTCAAAGGCCTGGAATCTGATTCTGAGCTGCGCCAGGGAAATATAACAAATATTGAAGTCCCATAACATGTGTATTTGGGTTATTGAGGACTACAAATTCAAACTCTGGATGCATGTTTTACCCCAGATTAACACCTTGCTGGACTTTGTAGTCCAAGTGGAGAGAAACTGTACTTTAGGGCAGATTTAGCCTATAATGTCTACATAGAGCATACACCACAGACCTCACTAAGCACTACAGACCTACAATATGGATGCTTGCTTGCTTGCATTATAAGAACTACCCCAGGTCAGTACCTATCCTTGAAGAATTACTTCTGTGTGACGTTACCTTTGTGCAGATACAGGGCTAGAAAAATCCACTCAACCACTTGCATTGTCAAGCACAATTTGTTCAGGACAAGCTATTCTTATGGACTACTCAACCTTTCTGGGTAGCTGAAAATCCTCTAACTTCAAGGAAGACAAACTGACTTTTGACCTCGGTCTCTGAAAGCAGAGCAAATATGACAAGCTAACAAGATTTTAAGGCATCTTTATTGCTCACAAAGTGGAAGAGCAATACAAAGGCCATTAAATCTTGTCACATTTGCTGGCTTTCAGTGACAAAGGTCAAAAGTCAGCTTATTTCATTACATTTATTTTTCTTTCTGTGAACTTAAGTTAGAGGATTTTGTATGTGAACTGTGTGACAATTAAACTGTGGAAAGCATGTTAATTGAAGGGCTGTAAGAGGTCAGGCTTATTTTCTAAGACAACACAGAAATAGCTAAGTGAAATGTACAAAATTTCAAATATATTCAACTATATGACGACCCATTTTTGTAATTCTATGTTGAAGAAATATTTGTATAGGAGCTAAAGAAATCCGAATACTTTACTTGGTGATGTGCAAATTTTAAATACGTTTGCTGAAACTTAATTTCCAAAAACTATTTATGCACTATTATCAGTAAAACGACATGTTAGTGGGAAAGTTTTGCCATCTCAATGGAAAATATGCTATCTGTAAATTACATTGTCCTACAACATCATGCTTTGGTAATATAGTTATGAAAAGTGAGTTTTTAAACATGAACTGGGAATTATTACTGCTCCTGCCCAGATGACAATTAGTGAACTAAGGGGCAAGCCAGGAATCATGTGTACCCTATATATGGGCTCGATTCTCGATACACATGGAGCAAACATGTAGTCTAGTAAATAAAGAGTTTATTTGTACAGCAGAAATAGTGAACTTGCATATTTGAATGTGCTCTCTTATGTGACAATAAAAAAAAAGGCGGTTCCATAAGCCAAAATATTTTCCTAGGATCACACAATTTGAGACCAGTTCAAAGGTTAAGTACATTACAGTTAGATCGGGTAGATTATTAAAGTTAGGTCTAGTAACATTTTTATGATTTTTGGAGCCCTGAGATACCAGGCTGCTCAGAATGGTAGACACACATACAGCTGTCATGTGTGTGCTCACATGCAACCAGCCCAGAACCTTTTACCTTACCTGCCCAGCAGGGGCTTTATCTTTAAAGGCAGACACTGGTGGTTAACACGCTCAGTCCAATTACATATACCTTGAAACCCAGACTCACTCATAGTAAAAGTCCAAAAATCGGGTAGTCAATTTCAAAAAAGCCTGGTGAACTAAATCATTGGATCCTATTTGCTTCATCAGGCCTTCTTCAAAATGGAATACATTCAAACCTAAATATCTACATGACTTTATTTGCTTAAATGAATAAGCTTGCTGCTGTTAATGAGTAATCCTAGTAATGTAACTCATCTGTTAATGTACCATTTAGTAATTTGAAGAGAGACGTATAGCATCTGAATAATCCCAGACTTCTAGAATGCAGAACCAAGTGGGGGAACATAGTGCCTTGAAACGGACCACATTTAGTCGTCTCATCCTGACCATACAGTTATTCCTTTTGCTGCTCCCTTGTACATATGTTAACCCATTAAATATGCTTATTCTTGTTCTGCACTGTTTTGAGCTTTCCTTCACTGCCGCTCAACTGAGTCATCAAGGTACATCAAGGAGCAGATAGTGATTGTCCATCACCTTTGACATTGAGTGGTCTGGCTGTCTGGAGCAATCTATGAAAACAGTGTAGACAAAACTAGCACTTAGGCAAGGGATTTATACAAAGAACAGAATTGGGTCTTAAATTAATGATGTTAACAGCAATTGAAAAACACATAGTAATTAACTTGGAAAAGTGTTTCCATTGTATTTTGAATTTAAAATGTAATTTTTCTATCGGAAACTTAATTTCCAAATTGTTCTGGAAACATTTTACAGTGTTCTGCAATTAAAAACCTTTTTTAGGAGATACATTTACGCCACTAGTACTCTCGAACAAACTCATCAGTTATCTGTATTTCTACTTATGCACTTCAAATATGTTTGTGAATCATCGTCAGACTGGTATGTGATCTTTGTAGTGCAATATACAAGACAAACTTTTTTCATCATATCCACTTTCCACACTGAGTTTTTGTATTGTCCGTAAACCAATTACTGCTGGCAACTGCTTATTTCGTGTGTGTTTTGTTATATCATTGAAAATCAATTTTTTTTAGATTAAAAAATAAAGATTTGGTTTCTACACTAATGTAAGGCTTCAAACGTTTCCACATCTATAGAAGGTTGGTGTCTAACATACTGCATGTCGGTAGGTTGGTAACTTTTCACTGCAACATACTCTCTGTACTCATTCTGCATAACCTTGACATATGTACTAAGGCTGCTGCCCATTTTCCAGGCAATCCAGAATCAGGCCACCCCACACCTCATCTTCTGTTGTGTTCACATGACCACCTTGGCGCTGCATGAAGCCTGGCTGTAATAGAGGAGCTGGTAAAGATTTAGGTGTCCGATTGTATGACTGTTGCAGGCCAACCATCTCAAACAGTGCTACCGAGTGTCGCTTATTTTGGCTGTTTTCACACGGTCTCTGGGTGAAGAGTCGATATTACACATTAATCACATATTGAACTGGATACCTCTGCACAGAATGGTTTTCAATCTTGTGTGCAGGCTATGCACATCTGACATCCATTGGTGAGTTTGCAACCTCCCCTGGACAGGGGAGATCACATCAGAAGCCATTTTGTTACTTTTTTCTGCTGGATCTCTGCTCTGCCAGCACAGGTCTCTTGGTCCCACCCTCTTGTTGGCCAACCCTCTCCATAGTTGGTGGGATTTAAACTCTGCTCACTTTACAGACCTTGGCCATTCCGGTCACATAGTGAAAATATTTTCAAGGTTGGCCGGTCTGTCAAGGCGTGCAAGGTTGTTGACAATTAGGTGTTGCCTGCTTCAGTGTCTCTTCTTTTATTTTCATGTCTTTTTTTGACTTATTATGTTTGTGAGTCTTATGTCAGCAAATGTATCATTGTTAGAACAGGACGCTAAATGCTCCTCGCCATTTCAGAGCTTGAACTGTACTTCATTTTTAGAGGTAGGAGAGCCAACAAATAAACAGTGAGAGCAGAGCCCTAAGGTCTTGCTTGGATCTAAGAGCCAAGGCAGAGCCATGAAAGTGGTTGGTGTTAATCATGCAACAAACATCAAGTACAATATGATAAAGTCTCTTTATAAAAAAAAAAAAGTATTTTTCTTTAAATGGGAAACCTTTATGTCACTTCACTATTTATTAAAAGTGATTGCTTTTAGACATGAACTTGGACCCATTCCTGCCCCCATCCTGGCGACTGTGCCATTGGTGAACCTAGAGACAGTTGCTTTGTGCACCATGTATGCAGCGCAGATTCTTCTAGTAATATTATATACTATTAAATGAAACACAATGCTTTCTGTACTCCATTATTTGAAGGTACTTTCATATATGATAATAAAGAGAAAGGAGGATTGGTGAAATAAAATATTTGCTTAAGTTCACTCAGTTTAGTTAAGCGGGAAAGACTTGATTGAGCCGCTATGCAGTTATTCTTAACTCCTGCTCAAAGTCTGAACCATCTATATGTTTAAAGAAGTATAACCCTCCTGATCAAGACAATCTCCTTCTCAGAATGGACCACCTTCTGGACTCTGTAATTGCTGCAGAGAAATCTCCTGCACTTGCTCCTCAGTCTGTTCCATCGGACAAATCAAGCAAGAGAATGGATTCAGTAGGAAGGAAGGTGTGTGGGACTTCGGCAACACCTCTGGGCTCTCAGGGAAATGTAACAGATCTTTCTGGGACTCTCTCCACAAATTCAAGGAGAGATTACTGAAAGAAGACAGGCAGGATTTTCAAGAAATCCATAATGAGGGTATGCTTGCCTCCAATCAAATAATTGGTGCATTGGCAGATACATCAGATCTGGCTGCTCATGGATACTATAACAATAAAGAAGGATACACTGTTCCCCAGGGAGGAAACAAATATGTGAACCAAGCACGTAGAGAATAACAAGGAAAGGGGGGAAAAGGATTCCCCTTTCAGAACTAAAACCCTCACACACCCAGGAAGCTAGTTGTCATGCTTCATCATCTGGGTTTTGCTCCTCGTCAGACTGGCGCTGCAATGTCTGACGGGCACCCATAAAGGGGCTCTTTATCTGAGATCTTTTCTTCCTGCCAGTTGGTGCATGTGGGTATGAGGGCTCTAGTGAAAGTGTAGACGTGAGGGGTGGGTGAACGTTAAAAAAGGTTAGATAATCCACTAGAGTTTTAATGGTGTGGTTATCTACCTAAGTAAAAACAGAGAGGTGAAGATGCACCCTGGTGCAATGATCCAGGCGTGTAAATTCTACTTACAGGTCGACATGTTTCATGCTCTTCTAGAAATTTGTCAGGAACAGGTGAGAAATTATTCAATAGTGCTACACGCTGTGGTAGGAGACAATACTACCTTCCACAGGAAAATCAAGTACAGGCTGATAAGTCCTGCCTCATCCTAAGGGGACCTAGATAAGGAGACAAAAAGATAAGGACAATGCCCCAGTAAATGTGAGGCTCAACTAGGTCACTAGTGAATGGTTCAATATTCTATACACAAACATGAAATTATATTAAAAAGTGTAGCAGAAGCTATGCGTTGCAGGACTATGTACATCAAGGAACAATCGAAGGGATACTGCCACATCTGAAGCTCAACAGAATAGCCTTAATTTACCATTCTCAGGGAACTCCCTTCTCTGATTACATGAAGAGGTTTAATAAATTGCTTGGAAGCTGAAATAGAGACTTTAAAAGAAGTTGGTCTTGAAAACAGGAAAGAGTATAAAAAAACGGACAGACCATATGTTTGTTGCTTCCCTCCTCAGAAGATGCAAGTCTCTCAACGATCATACCAATAGGCCCATCGGAGGCATTCTTACCAACATGGTAAGCCCTCCAGAACAAGGGAAAGTCCAGCAACCATCTGCGGCCAAAGGGTAGGCCCCCGCCAAACCATGCCTTCCTCCTTCTCTCATCTCCATAAGAAACTCCAGTGAGGCATGAGGGAAGCATACTCAATCATCTACAAGAATGGCTGTTGATAATAACAGACAGGTGGGTCTTGAATGTTGTTCAGAAGGAATATCATCTTCAATTTAACTCCCCATCTCCCTCTATACCACCAAGAAAAACTTCTCCCATCATCAGGAGGTTTTTCAAATTGAAGTAAACCTCGTGCAATAGACTAATGCGGTGGAGGAGATGCAGTGGCGGCTGGTGAGTTTTAAAAGTGGTAGACGTACACTTTGTTTGCAACTTTGACATAGCGAGTGAGCTCAAGTGACTCATAGAGGGTTTGTGGGGCCACGCTATGCAGTTGACAATGGATGTATCACAATGAACCTATCGGGAAATGCTATATATGTAGAGTAACGCTCCCAGGCATATACTTAAAGCACTTACACAATAGATTGAACAAACAAACTAGTTCAGTTTAGAAAATATACATTTTTAATTTGGTTAAAAAAGCAATAATAAAAGTCAGTGCATTGATCAGGCTTGATAAAATAACGATATAATGATACATGTGTATTCACAAAAGAATTAAAAAGAGGTTAGATGGCATCCGGTTGACGCGTTTCGACATAAAGAATATGCCTTCATCAGGACTTTAACCATCAAATTTCTGTAAGAAAGATCATAACAATGTTTTACTAATTTAGCCTCCTATCGTGAAATAATATAGCTGAACTAGTTTCATGTTTGTTACAACATTCTATTGGTAAGACATTCTTTTCACATTTATGATATACCGCTTTTTATACACAAATATCTGAGACCTATGCATATAAAAGTTTTCAAGAACAAGCCATATTGTATTTTGTGCGTGCAAACAGGGAGGTACAATACAGAAAAAATCTTTACCGAGATACAAATTTAACACCTTTAGACTGAAGACATATTTATATATTTTGGCAACAGCAAGGGCTACTCTCATGTTATCAAATTCAATGATTTAATTGATGGTTATTTTTCATTTTACGTGATACATTTCATCATTTCAATTGCCCTTGTTTGCATGTGACTTTAGCTCTAGAATAGAACCTACTAAATATTAAGTACAAGAAAAGTAAAGGGATGGGAAAATAGAGAAGAAAGGAAATCATAGTATTTTATATATGTTAATAGTTCCAGTGGAGCATTCATAACATGGGTTTATTAGGTTCAAACAGATGACACTTCCCTATAAGTAAAAACATATATTTTAGTTTTTGGCAACCATATTCCTACTTATTTTTGAGGAGAGACATGTTTATAATTATCTTACCCCTAAGGAATTAGGATACGTTCTTCATCTGGGGTCTTTTTATCGGTATGGCACCACGACTATACACTGATGTGTAGGATAGAGTCCTGACAATATAAAATACAAGTAAAATAAGCGGATGTTCTGAATTAAGCTACCCGTTTTTTACAGACTAGCTGCGGCTCGTATATAACTACCACTTACCTAAATATCATAGAACGCTGTTTATTAGTGGTACCAGTCCTTCCACGTGGTTAGGTTTAAAAATATATACGGCGAGGCGTCGTGTTTTCTATTCTATTCTACTGCCGTTCGCACATGCTCCTGATAAAAAAGGGTGCAACCTTTTAGTATATCCATTGTATTACACATTTGTGCAGGTTTGTTTTAAACAATAGGGCGTCTGCATAGTCGTTGTATAGCACCACAGCTATGTAGGATAGCATTCTCCCATAAAAATTAGCAGTTTAAAAGGGGCAGATGTAAACAACTAAACCGTGCATGCATTTCAATTTTAATGTATCTCGTATCTGGTTGCCGCTTACCTAATTCTAATAGAACGCTGTTTACTAGCGTTGCCGTTCTCCCCTCGTGATCAGGTTTTTGAGTATACGGCGTTGGCGTCGTGATATCTATTCTTTTTTAGTGCCGGGCGCACGTTACTCCTGATAAGAAAGGTGCAAACTATTAATGTTACCAAAGTTGTTAGCATAGTCTAGATTTAATTAGATTTTCAACTACACAGCATACGCGATCTCTTACCTGGAGAACTTCACGAGGGTACAGCTGATTACGGATACACTGCCGGTGGATCAGGTTTCAAAAAGAACAACCCCGGTTTGCAGTTCAGAAGTTCTTTTATAAGGACGAATATCATTGGTTTGCGTCACACCTAGGTTCTTAAAGGGGAAGGCCTTATTTACATGTAACTTATTTTTTGAACGATCTTATTATTTATTTAATTTTAACAGTTCTCATAAAATTGCATTTTCCCAGGGCAATTCATTATTAAGGCCGTGGCTAAAGGTCTTAAGAGAAAAAATCCCAAAAACTTCGCGTTTTTTTCGTATTTTCTCTCCTCCCTTAGTGCTGGGTGTATGGATCTTTTCCAATATGCGCCACCGTATTTCCGATGGGGCATGCTGGAAATCTATGAAATGTGCAACAAGTGGGGCTGCCAATTTCTTAGTTTTGATTGCTGACCTGTGTTCGGTTAACCGAATTTTGATTGTTCTTGAAGTTTCGCCTACATACCCTAAATTACAAGGGCATATGAGCAAATAAATTACATTACTGGTGTTACATGTCCACAGATCATTCGCTACAATATTGTATCCGTTCAGTTGAAATGTCTGTCCTGATATGATGCCATCACAAGAGTGGCAGGAGCCACATCTTGAAGTACCTTTTACAGGGTTCACACCCTGTATAGATTTTTGTACAAATGGGAGTCTTTCAGAGGTGCCAGCATATCTTGATCTCACCACAAGGTCTTTTAAATTTTTGTTTCTCCGATGTGCATACATCGGTTTCTTGAGTTTTGGTTTAGATGATTCTAAATTTAGTAAATGCCAATTGGCATTCACTATCTGCCTAATAGTTGCACTTAGTGTTGAATGTCGTGTGACACACACTAATTTTGGTTCCTGGACTTCATTTTTTGGTCTTAAGAGCGCACCCCGGTCATAATATCGGGCCCTCTTATACGCCTCACGTACTAGACGGTGAGGGTATCCTCTGTCCAGGAATTTTTGCTTCATCTTTTCGGATTGAATGTCGTAGTCTTTGATATTTGTACAGTTTCGTCTCACCCTAAGAAACTGAGAGAAAGGGATGCCATCCTTCTGATTCCTAGGGTGATAACTCGAAAAATGAAGCAAGGTGTTCCTTGATGTGGGCTTAGAGTATAGGTCCACTTCCAATTTATTGTTTTCGTTCCTGATATATATATCTAAGAACTCAACTTTGGTAGTATTGACATGGGCAGTGAAACGAAGGTTTTCGTCTGCAAGATTGACCCACTCGAAGAATTCTCCCAGAGTCTGTTCCCCACTAGTCCAGATGAAAAAAATATCATCAATGAACCTGTACCAGTGGGAAACAGACTCGTAGAAAGGGGCCATCTCATTGTATATATTGCGTGCCTCAAAAAGGGCCATATATATATTTGCTATGGACGGAGCCATGGCTGCCCCCATGCTCACGCCCCTGATTTGCTGATACATATGGTCTCCGAACTGGAAGACATTCTCCTGCAATACTATTGAAAGGCACTCATAAACAAACTGCTTGTTACAAGGTATCTGATGTAAATCTATAAACCACATAGTGGCATCCAAAGCTCCTTTCTGTGGGATGTTGCTATATAATGCTTCGACATCAAGCGTAACTAATAGGTCCTTATTGTCATTGAATTTTAGATTTTCCACCTTTGCAATCATTTCTCCTGTATCTTTGATGTAGGATGGAGATAGTGAGATATAAGGTCTCAATATATTGTCTACATATTTAGAAAGAGCTTCCGTAGGGGTGCCAATTGTTGAGACTATGGGTCGATAGGGTGGGTCCTGTTGGTTTTTGTGCATTTTGGGAAGCCCATAAATGCATGCTAATTCGGGAAATGCTGCACATCTTGCAGATACAGGAAGAGTCTCCTCGCCCTGACCGAGGCAGACTGTAACTAAAGAGTGAAATAAGCAGCCAGTGTCGACCCATGCTTTTGGAAAAACGAGGTGGATGTTATTTTAAACAAAACAAAAGGAAAGCTTACGTAGTACTTTGAGGTGCACACTGGCGGTTAAAGACTTAAAGGACACAAACAGATCTACAGGTTAGCATCCATGTCAGTAAACAGTGAGAAATCCCGGACTTGTCTAAAGCACATTCTTCATTCACACTTTGTTGAGATTCTACTACCTCCATTAAAACTATGTCGGAAAAAATAAACAATAATTTGCCAATTGTGGCCATTAGCTCCAAAAGGTGAAAGCCCTCCTTACTCCACCCCCCCCAGCCCCCTCCTGATCCCAAACTCAATAGCCTACCGTTGCCACCAGGTCAACGTTCACGACTAACAGAAATGCTCCATGTTATGCTAACATAACAATATGCCAAGTATTTGTTTCAAAATAAAGCACTTACTTCAGTAACTCCTTCTGGCTCGCCATGCGTACCGCCCTGTACCATCGGATCTCACAGGCCCCTCGACGAATCAGTGGGGGAGACCGGCATTTAAGACGTGTAGTAGCCCTAGGTGTGCCCCCGCAGGCCCATCTGCGACATCAGAGCTTAAATGTATAAGCTACGCATGGCCCTGCAAATCAAGAGTAGTAGCAATTTAGATAAGTGAAGTCACATACCATCGTGTCAGCAGGGCAATGATTACGCTCAACAGATACAGTCCCATCGGGAGGCAGCACCCTAGGGCACTGAACGCATAGGCCTTATCAAGGGCGAGCCAGGGAAAAGGAAAGGCCGCAACGGCCACAACAGCACCTGGGAACCAGGCCCCACCCCTCGGGTAGTACTTCAGACCGCAAGTCTTCTGGACCGATAGCTGGGTCATCGGGAAACTCCAGAGCAGTGGTCAACAGATTAGGCTGGCCTCGCCCATCACCGCAGGTAAAGGAAACTGCAGCGGGTGTCTAACATGGTGATCAGCCACATAGGTTGCCGGACACTACGGGACTGGTTCAGATAGCCCCGGGGATGTGGAGGTCCAGCAGCCGACTCTACACAGCCGCAGCAGCAATCAATGCAGCTGACTCTTTGCAACCCAACCTAAAACCTAGAAATAGATTTCAATGAAGGATGGCGATTCCCAGGTTTCCCTGCGGCTGGGGTGTGATTCCCCTTTTGCCTTTTCCTTCTGGTGGTCCTTCATAGCCCCCTTTCATATTTATGCAAGTACTAGACATCTGCTCTATGAACAGATAATGGTGCACTTGTAACTTCGACTGAGCGAATCCAAGTTCTAAGTGTGCCACTCTGCAGATGTTTTGCCTATTATACTGCGTGTTTCCTTCAGTCACACCCCTGGTCTACACCCACTTACATACATGAATATCCCTCCTCTCTGGAAATATATTTGCGGAACGATACAAGATAATCTCTTGGTGCTCGTGATTTTAATAGCCAGTGCTGTCTAGCACCTCTTTGTCAGAGTACGCCCTAACAAGGTAGTTCACCTGTGCTAGAGTCATACCAACCAGCACAGTCCATCATCAGAACTCTCCACCCCCTTGACACACATGGCCCCATGATTAGAACAGAAAAAAAGATTATCACTAACGAAAATACAGAACATATATTGGCAGCCAAGCAGAGACCAAGGAAATCGATATCAAATGCATGATAGAGGGACAGATTGAGAAAATATATAAGCCAGGGAGGGAGAGATTGCAAAGAGCAGTCGAGGCCGGCATTACGGGCGGGTGGGGGGGTAGAAATGGGGTCGTCAGGCCGCGGAGGGGGTGGGGGGGAGGCTTGAGGGGTTTAAGGGAAAAAAATATATAAAATAAAAGTAAAACTTACCGTCCCGCTTTTTAAATCTCGAGACTCCCGACTCCCGCCGTCCTGAGTCTTGAATTCCTGCAGTGCTCGTCATCAGGAAGGCTGCAGGCAGCCTCCCTCCCCTCCACCCCAGCGTTGTGATTGGTGAGGCCGCGCCCCACCCGGGTAATTTTCTTCATGTATAAAGAACAGGGAGAGTGGGTGGTGTTGCTCGAGGGCAGGGGGGAGCGGCTTCCGCACTGTTGTTCATACTGCCTGTTTGGGCGGCCTCAGGCTGCCCAAACAGTCAGTATGAACAACAGTGGGCAAGCCACTCCCCCCAGGCCTCGAGCAGGACCGCCCACCCCCAACCAGGAACTTCTGCTTTCTCGCCGTGCGAGAAGGGAGAAGCAAATGGTAGTTATTACCATTTATGTTTCTGCCTTCTCGCACTACGAGAAAGCAGGGGAGCAGCGCCCAAACGCCCCTATAGAGGAGCCGCCACTGAGGAGATGCCTAATCACTGAAAAGGAACTGGTATCTATTTGGTTAGAAAAAGAGGCCCAAAAGAATAATTCAGACCAATTCTTGATCTCGAATAACAAACAAATACATAAAGAAATATAATCTACTACATCATGGAACTGTGTGCCGTAGACCTTCAGGATGCCTAATTCCAAATGCCTATAATAAGGAAACCTCACAAATTCCTACACTTTATAGTGGGCATCGACCACTTCTAATACAAAGGTCCTACCATTCATGCTGTAGTTATGCTATAGTCCGTTCCTCAAGCATTTGCAAAAAGTATGGCCACCGACCCAGTACATCTAAGGGAGCAGAATATCCATGACTACCCTTATTTAGATGACTAGCTTGCCCAGTACAAAACAATTAATTTCTAGATGGATAGTATCTTAAACATTACTATTTTAGCAGCTGGCTTACAAACCTCTTCCCGCAAGACCTAAATCGCAATTTGCAAGAGGAAAAGCCACTACCTTGCCCCTTTTGAGGATTTGGCCAGTGTAAGGAATTGGGTCACTAGTTGAGGGGTGGATGCCCCACACAAACACAGGTTTAATTAGTGACTTTTATGGTTCACCCTGACAATAAATGTGTGTAACACTCTGGTAGGTTGGCGCAAAAGCAGTCAGGCTTAACTTAGAGACAATGTGTAAGGTATTTAGGCCGTAGTCAATCAGTAATTAAGGGAAAACACAACACCAATGTGATCCTAAACCAATTTAGAAACCTAGAATACATTTTAATAAATAAAATGATACTAAAATGACAAAAATCTAATTAGTAGAACCGTGAGTTCTGAATTAAGTTTCAGGTGAAAATGGCACCAAAAAGCACATACCACCACTTGCGGTTATTTGGTCGCATACAGTCACAGTTCAGGCCGACCCCCATTGGAGCGTGGATCGAAACCAGAAACCTGGTTTGTCCTACTGAAGAGTTTACCTTCTTCAGTCCAAGTGAAGGGCTGTAGGTGGAGGCTTTATTTGGCAGAGGCTGTGGCGATACCGTTGTCAGCATGAGAAGCAGATCAGACGTCTCGGACAGTCGCTGTAGTACCGCAAAGAGCTGGTCGTTTCTGGAAATTCGCATTTGTGGTCGATTAAAAGCCGGGAAACTCTTCTTGGGTAGCTGTTGTGCCTCATAAATTAAAATTATTAATAATAATAATAATAATAATGTGGACTGTGGTGACTGACGCAAAGAACAGTCATAGCTGGAGATTGGCGGATGAATGTCGTTTGGTGCAAAGAGTCAGCTTCATCCTTGCCAGGGGCCACAAACTTATTGATTTTCACCTGGGTTTCAGGAGGAGCACTATCTGATGATGACCAAGGGTCTAGAATTGGGCGCAGCAGAGGCCAGCAGAAGTGCTAATGTATATCCAGCTGGTGCTGGGCAGTTGCATGGATGCCAGTCCTAAGTTGCTTGTGCTCCGGTCCTAGGTGGCTTGTGTTCCGGTATAGGGAGGACCTACCCTTTAAGTTTGAGCTGGACTATCCCCATTAGAGCAGAACAGAAATTATCACTGAAGTGTAATAAGGTAACCCAATGTTAGTGTACGGGAGAGAGAGGCCTGCCACAGTGAAGAACGACTTTAGGCATTTTTCATTGCCAGGACATGTAAAAACTGAAGGACACATGTCCTACTGTTTAAATAGCATGACCTCTGCCCTATGAGCCTTTAGGACCCACGTGCAGGGTGACTTTTATGTATTAAAAGAAGATTTATGCTTGAAAAAAAGTTTATTTTGCAAGGTCGAAATGAAAGTTTAGAACTGCACTATAGGCTTCCATGGTATGCCTGAGACATGGTTTACAGTGCTACCTTAGTGGGTGACACATTGAGTGCTGCAGCCCTCTTGTAGCATTTCATTGACAGGCCCTGGTTACATGTAGTACTATTTACTAGAGACTTATAATGACCGATTTGGATTGCAGGGCAGATGCCAGTTAAGGGCAAGTGCCCAGAGAAATTTCTTTCAGTGATGGTTGAAGCTGTTTACTTTCTTATCCACCTCTTTTGTGGGATGGACATGCTATTCTATTAAGTGCTAATGACTATTGATGAGGATCCCATGGAAATACTATCATTATTTTCCTTCTTCCTTCTCCTTTCTCTCACACCCTCTTCTTTAGCTTTGTCCATCTGTCTCATGGTCTGACACCTTGCTATCCTTTACTCATACTTTCCTGTCTTACATTTCATACTCTGTCTTCCTTCCCCTCCCGTCAGATCCTCTTTCCTACCTTCGCCTCCTACAACTTTCTTCTAGGTTTATGCCATTTTCTCTATAACTTCCTCCTCTCTCCCACAACATCTACTTTCCTACCCAGGCACCCTCACTTTCTCATTGTACTCTCACACATGCTCACCTGATGCAGATTAGCAGATGGGATCGAAGATGAGAACCATCCTGAAAATTAGAAGATACAAGTCATGAGGGTGGGTGACAATGATGCTTTTGAAATGTACATTTTTGGTGATGACGGGGACAGTCTTCTACATTCTGAGTGTGTCCCACAAAGATGCTCAAATGAACTTGCGAAGAGTAGTAGAATATTGACTGAATTACCTGAAGTGTTTGGGGATGTTTATTTTGCCACAAGATACTGTCTAGAATGGTATTATTGCATGCAAGTGTGATAAAGTTGCTACTTCTTTTTTTTTTTTGTTGCATTAGTTGTTACTCTTTTGCAGTGCACTGTGTTATATAGCCATACTAAGCAATGTATTAATATGTTTAAGAACTAATCGACCTAATTCATCGACATATCGTGACCTACGGTTTAATCATTCCTTGGTAAAGGTTCTAGCATTGGAAGGAGGGAGTTGACAGTTCTGCTGGGATCTGTTAAGCTTCCAATTTGCCCTCCTATTCCCAGCTCCTCTAATGGAATAGGAAGCTGGGCACATAACGTATGAAGAGCTGTCGAATTCCACCTCCATTTGAACCATTATATTAGTCTATTTAGTGCCTGATGATTATTTGTAGACCACCTACCGTGTGCTTCAGGGAGCCCTGAGCCCATGACTGTCCATGGGTCAAAGCTAAACTTAACTATCCATTTAATGTACTTATACTCTGTACATAGTTGAGAGGCAGGCTTGGGCCTGGGGCGGAGGTCTCAGAGTTCTGCTATACAGAACTCTTGAAGTGACAAAAAAACTCAGTGGAGTTCCACAAGTGGCAGAATGCAGTGTGAACTGCAGTTCATGCTGATCCTCCTGCCACTCGAGTATAAATTCTACCCGAGTGCCAGCTTGCGCTTGCCAACTTACCGTGCGCGAGCGAGGGAAAAACTCTGCTGCATACATGGAGCAGAGTTTTCTGCACTCTGCGAGCTCCGTGGAGCGTGGAGTGCAGAAAACTCCACTAACTGAGCAGAGTTCACTGCCCAGGCCTAACTAAGATCAGCTTAGGCCACATTTTGAAAGATACGATGCATCGGACACTACCTTCAGTTCACTGGCCCTGAAGTTAGTGAGGCTTTCTGCATGGTACTAGTCTGTGTACATAGAAAACCCTGCTCCCGACCACCGCCTCCTTGGTTCTGTGACGATGGATTGAAACAGTGAGGACCTGTATATGGTAACTAGTTGTCACAGTATATATACAACTGTTGGCCTTGAGGATCAATATGTACCAGTTGTTCTTAGTGTCCTAATGTTACTGTGTGTACAACACTAGAAAGGTCTTCTCACATCGCGCTGTTTGTAAAACAGCATTGTTTCCACCATAGCACGGTCAGTGAGTAGTTTCATTTTCAAACAATAACCTAGGCCACGCCGTTTCCCAACAGTCCCTGCAAAGGTCACATCCCTTCACTGAACGGCCTTCTGGTTGATCGTGCAAGGAAGGCCTTCCACTACAGTCTTCTACCAGCTCTCCGAGCCAGTGCTGGCTTTTGGAATTAGAAATCAGATGTTGACAGATCCCGCTCGCGCTATTATCCTTGTCTGTAAAGAGACTTGCAAGTTACGTTCAAAAGGAACTATTAAAGCACGCTTTATGAAATGTTCAATTAGTGGCCTTGTGAAGCATTGTGGCCAAAGATTGGCATTACCATTGTTTAATGACGTTGACTGGTCAGTGTCGATCAAAAGGTGACTGGTAATACGGCTGTAACTCAGAGTTCACTAATAACAAGCTGACACTCTTATAGAGCCTTAGCGGTTATTTAATTGGTGGCTCACAAAATAACTTCATAATTTGCAGCAGTTTTGACAACCTAGTACGTTTGTCCCAATATCCCTGGTCTGCCCCGAACCCAGTCTTAGGTACTCCATTTCCGTAACCTTCAGTAGCTTAGTGAACTGCTGTCCACACGTCCCCAGTGCTGAGACACCCCTCCTTTGAATGCACTGGGCACTTACCTTAACACGTTGGCAAGCTCTATGCATGAGGCCAGGTAGTCTTGTCGTAATCCCTGGTATTTGGGTAGTATATTAGTATAGTTGAATATGGAATTTGAGAAGTGAACATGTTAGTCTGTTAATTTTGATTGAAAGGATAGCGGAGGGATAAAAGAGTGAAGGATTTAAAAAAGAATTTAGGTCTTAGCTGAAGGAGGAGGCTTTTGAATGAGTAAAAAGGAGTTTTGGAGGAGAGGAGTCAGAGGGAAGAGTTTAGAAAGGTTTGTTTTAGGGGATTGGTATAGTAAAAAGAGGTGTCACATGATGCAAGGAGGGGTAGAGTAGGAGAGATTCTAGAAAGGGTTATTTTGGCAAACATAGTAGTGGTATGGGGTTTGGGATAAATGAGAGAGTTGATGTAGAGAATGTATTGATAGATGTATAGGATACGAGATAGAGTAGTGCATTGGAAGGTGTAGTAGAAATAAGTTTGAGATGAGTCAGAAGGTTGGGCTAGAAGATATATTGAGCGAAGTATAGGCTGGGAAATAGGGTAGTGCATTGGAAATTCTAAATTAGAAGAAAGTGATAAATATATAGATCTATAAGTGCATTGAAACTATATAGATACATAAAGGAGGTAAGTATATGTGGATTACAGATATTGATAGAGGCACAGGATGAGAAATAGGGTAGTGCATTGGATATGTCTTTCAGGAGAAAATGTCAAAGGCAGCTGAGAGGTCCAAGAGAAGTAGTTTAGCAACCCCGTTGCGGTCAACTGTATTCTTTAGGTAATCCCAGATGGCAAGGAGGGCAGATTCAGTGCCTCTTCCCGGACGGAATACTGTTTGGAAGTCTGAAAGTATGTCATTCTCTTCAATGAATTGTGACATCTGGGTGAACACTGCTCTTTCTATCAGTTTGCCCAGGAAAGGTCCATTTGTTATGGGTCTGTAGTTATCAGGGTTCAGCGGGTCCTAGTTTGTTTTCTTCAGTAAAGGGCGTATGCATGACTTTTTGAGTTCTTCTGGAAATATTCCAGTAGCTAAGGAATCGTTGATGATTCTTCCTACTGGAGTGGCAGCAGAGGTTGGTAAAAGAATTGTCTTTAAAGTTTGTTGGGAACAGGGGCAGAAGGGCTGCCGGCAGGCCTGCTTGCTTATACCAGGTCCATAAATTCATCGTGTGAGATGTGTTGGAAGGAACGGAGAGGCTTGATTAGAACATTCTTGGATTGTTGTTTTGTACAAGGGTTAGTGTTGGTGCTTTGTTTCTGTTTTAAGTATGAGTCCAACGTGTCTGCTTTATCCGTGTAATGATTTGCCAATTTGTCTGTGAAATCTTGAGTAACAGGATGAGTTCCTTCTAGGCAATTTGGTTTGCGAAATTCATTGAGTATTTTATAGAATTCTTTATTTGCACATTTAGCGTTTTGAATTCTGTCTGAATAGTACCTTTTCTTAGCTTTTTTGATAGCCGACTAGTATAATCTGTTAATTTTCTGTAGGTGAAGTTTGTCTTGTTTGGCCTTTGTTTTGAGCCAGGTACGTTGCAGCTTTCTAATTCGTTGTTTTATATCTTTTATTTCTATGTTTCTTCAAGGCGCTATTTTTCTTTTGTTCTGTTGTGTAGTTTTGAGTGGTATCAGGATGTCAAAAACTTCCTGTAGCCCCTCATATAGATTTTGAACAGAATTATGGTTTCCAAATGTGTACTGGATGTTAGTTGTGTTTCCAAGTGTTCCAAATTGAGTTTGTTCCACGGCCGATAGGTGGATGGATGTAAGGTAGTTTTAGGTGAGTCGCTTAGCGTTGATTTATGTTGGAAAGCAAGTAAGTGGTGGTCTGACCTTGTGACTGGAGTTATAGTTTGAAAGGTAACTAGTTCAGTATTAGCAAAAATGACATCTAGGATATATCCAGCGGTGTGTGTTGGATTGTGGACAATCTGATGCAGCTCAATGCGTCTAGGCCGGTGATTGTTTTTGGATGGGTCATATTGGGTTTATCAAACCAAATGTTAAGGTCACCCAGAACGCATAGGTTGGAGTGTATTGTTATCAGGTTTGAGACTATGTCTAGAAGTGCTTCTGGGAATGTTGCCTTGCTAGATGGAGGTCTGTAAAGGAGCAGGAAGTCACAGGAGGAAGACGGTGTAGGATTGCATCTTGTTAGAAGAGTCTCACAATTCTTTATGGAGATGTTGTCGATTTTAGTGATATGTATTGTTTGCCTGAATACAACAGCTAGACCACCTCCTTTTTTGGCTATACAATTTTGGGTGATTATTTGATAGCCTAGAGGAATGCCTTCATGCAGGACTGGAGCCATATCCTCTCCCAACCATGATTCGGTTATGAATAGTATGTATGAATAGTATTTGCATCGGTGAGAAGGTCGTAGATGTGATGCTTGTTTTTAGAGAGGGATCGAGCATTTATTAGTAGACAGTTTAGTGAGTGGCTTTTGGTGATACTGGGACTTTGTTTTGTAGAAGAGTGATCAGTATGGTGTGGGTTTGTAGCAGGTGTGTTTTTAGTGCTGGTATTAGCTGTATTAGGATAGCAATCGTGTAGCTGTTCTGTATCGTGTTCCTCATCCAGCATGCTAAGAAGGCATTTTGATGGGTCTGCGTGTGTATGAGTTGGAGAAGGTGTTTGAGAGTGAGTTGGAGAAGGTGTTGCTTTTGTGGTGTAACATTGTTGTGAAGTAGACATGGGGAAGCAAAGTTGTGAGTTTTGGCATGTTGCTTATATTTTTTGTGTGTGTTTAAGGCGGAAGGTGTATGAGTCAGGGGAGGTAGTGCAGCATGTGGGTCATGTAGTAATGTTCTAAATTGTCCAATGGATGAGAGGCGGTTAGAAGAGAGGTGCTGTATCTGTATTAGGTGTGGTGGAAGAGTGAAAGCTTGGCATTGGAGTGTGTTCCTTTGTGTGGTTTGAAAGGTGGGTATATGTTTGTATTTTGTGATGGTAAGTATTATGAGGTGTTGCGCTTTGAAGATCTTGTGCTGGTGTGTGTGAGATGTTTTGCTTTTGAGGAGTTGTGAAAAGGGGTGCTGATGTATATGTTTCATGCAATGGATTTGGTTGTATAGTATTGTTTGTGAGTGGAAGTTGTGACGTAGAGGGGGTGGTGATGTGTTTATGAGTAGAGTGTAAGTTGTGTTTAGGAGGGAATGAAGTAGAGGTGAGAGTGTTTATCTTAGACTGGTTTGTTGCAAGAGTTACAAAGTGTGGTGGTGTGCAGTGTGTGTGTTGTGCGTTAGTGTTATTATGGTAGAAGGGAAAGGAGGGTGTTTGTTGGACAACTGATGGAAGGATGATTGTTTGTTAGTGATAAAAGGTGGTCTGTTAGGTGTAATTACAGCAGGGAGAGTGTGTCTGCATGGGATGTAGTTATATATGGTGTTGATTGGCGTTGTGTTAGTGATGAGTGTATTGGTTAGTGGTATAGGATAGAGTTGTGTTTGTAGGTGATGGTGGATATGTGTGGTAGTTGGGATAGTTGGGTGTGTAGATGTGGTTCGGTTGGGTTTGTGGTGCATGCTGGTACATTAATCTGTGCATAGTGTTGTGTGTGGTGTACATTTGGTGTGAGTGTGTTGCTCTGTTTGTGGATGTGGATGGTGTGGGCTGGGTATTGCTAAATGGGAAAATGGGCAGCATTTCTGACCCTAGTCCTGACCAGTCTCAACAGGCTCAACCAGGTAACTGCCCTTGTCCTCTCCGCCCTTAACAGGCTCAAACAGGTAACTGCCCTTGTCCTCTCCGCCCATAACAGGCTCAAACAGGCAACTGCCCTTGTCCTCTCTGCCCTTCGCCTCGACGCCCGGGCTGAGACGCCCTAAGCCTGGCCTGTTATAGCCCTGGTAATCAGGTGACCCCTTCAGCCAATGGGAACCCTAGCCCTAAAACTATCCAATCACAACACTAGCCCTAAAATCTAGAACCAATAGGAGACCCAGACCTAACAGCCAATCTTAGCCCCTAGTCCATGCACCCAATCAGTTCAAAAACCCTGATCTCTACGTCCAATAAAGGCCCTAGCCCTAGCCCTACCAGTAGTCCCAACCCAAGTGCAAGCAACCAATGGCACAGGTAGCCCTAGTCCCTTCTTCCAATAGAAAGCCTAACCCTACTCCTATTCCCTGGCAATGCTGTGACTGCCTCTCGCACAGAGGGAGGGTCAGAAGCTATGCTGAACTATCAGTACTTAGTGCAAGTAAGATCCATTTATTTAATTCATAAAAAGCAGGCACAATTATCATGTAACAATATTGTTTGTTTGTTTTTAGAGTTTTATATAGCGAGAACTAGACCTGAGACATAGGGTATCAGAGCGCTTTACATGAGCACCAGTTTCCTTACAGAAGGACACATTCATTTTTGTTAGGCATGGGGAGATTAAGTGATTTGCCCAGAATCACAGGATATTGAGCGTCGTTGCCAAGACTTGAGCGTCGTTGCCGAGACTCGAACTTGGTTCCCCAGCTCCGAGGTCGACTGCCCTAGCCGTTAGGATACATCCTCTCCCCTCCTCTCTATTGTGCAAGTATTGTTAAATTAATTTTAGCATCCACCCGTAGTATGAAGAACTAGTAGTCTGTCCACGTAAACATGCATTTCATCAAAGTTATCAGGCCTTTGTATGTCATTTCGCACCAATAACAGCGAAGGGGGACCAGACAAGAACATTTTACTCGCTGCGGAAGAGGTCACATTGTTTATTGCTTTATCAAGTAAGATTGGCAAGGACGGACCCGCGCTGCTTCGAGACCATTGAACTGAAAGTCCTGCACCCGAGCACATTACTTATAGAGTCGCACAGCAGAATCTCAGCAGCGGAGATCATGACGGACTAAAATTAAATATAATTGAAATTTACATTACCTGCCACTAGACAATGGCAGCTTGGCAGAAAGGCCAGCGGCTTGAGAGGCTGCAAGCCCCGGCCAAACTCTACTCTGGCAACCACGGCCGCGGTCCGGACGCGTGGCATCATGACGGGAGGCTGCAGGCACCAGTGAACCCTCTCTCAGGCACTGCAGCGGCCTTGGTCCAACTCTGGTCAGGACTCCAGCAGCACCTTGAGGAGAGGCTACAGCGTGCACGCACCATGCTGGCCGCCGGTGACAGCAGCGGCAAGCTCCACTCCAGCCAAAGTTTAATTAACTACCTAAGAACTGCCGCCTGCTCGCGTTGTGCCTTTGGCGAACGGTCCGCCCTTCCTTGGCAATGGCTAAATATGGGACACATTGTTGCACTATTGTGTCATGTGAATGCCTAATGGAGCCTGCGCAGCTATTGTTAAACCAGCCCCAGGGCCTGCAGCAGTCAGAGTCCCTGTCACATTGGCTGACAGAGTAAAGTGCTACATGTTGCTTTACTCAATGCTAATTATAGCATGCCTGCTTGAAAGGTTTACTGAGGCCTTATAAATGCGTGACTTCGCATTTCAGTGCAGTGATGCGGACTACCACACTGAAATGCACTAGTCCAACGCCTGATGCATGGCACTTGGCAAGACTGGTTAATTTTACAAGTGCCACAGAGCATGTCAGCAGATTTTAGGATGTGACTTTTACATGGCTAAAGAAGAATGTATTCTTCTGGAAATATGCCCATTGTGTGCGAGTTCAATATAGCAAAATGATAGGCTCGTGGACAGTGTGCCCACAGTACCAGCCACTGGAAGGCAATATCATTATCTTTATGATTTACCATGCCTCTGAAGCACAATGCCTTGTTTTTAAACTTTTCATGAGCTAAATTATTACATCATGATCAACAAAACAACCTGGCATATTAAGCTTTTCTAGAAAAAAGGACAACGTTGATTGAGCGTGGAAGAAGACAAGACACCTTTTGACAAGTTCTTTTCTATTAACCCCTCCCACGCTTGTGACGGAACCGTTCCGTCGCGCCCGCTCGCCGTGCCTGCGCGGCGCAAATTCCGTGCCTGCGCTGAGCGTTCTATTGAGCGGGCGGGACCGTGACGGAACCGTTCCGTCACAAGCACAACTCACCCGAGGGGCATGACGGAGCGGTTCCGTCACCAGCGCGGGAGCACCGCGCGGCCCCCCACCGCCCCTTAGCACTGCGGCGAAATAGCCGCCGCAGTGAAAGGGTTAATCCACTAATCATCACGCCCACCCTGGCTACAAAGGTCACGCGCCAGGCTCACTGTATCTCGCACCTTCCAGCGCCTGATTGCGTCAGCGTTCTCTTCCGCCCACCAGCGGAGGCAGCCGTCTGCATTCTGCTGCTGCGTCATCCAAACTAGAGTCCTGGGATGTCACCGACAACGGCCCGTGAATAGCCAAATCCTCGAATACTAAAACCAAACACCCATGTATTTGGGATAAAAAGGGTTAAAATGTAGATTGAGTGGATGCAGCAAGAAACGCACTGGGTCACAAACGTTTCCAGACTCTAATGGATTATTCGCATCAATAAAATAAAACAGAAAAACCCACTGACAATGCCAAATAGCTCCACTATTTAGTTTTGTCATCCTTTTTTAAGCCATGTTGTATAGAATCACAGCTGCTGGGCAGCATGGTCGAAAGTAAAAATTACAAAAGTGCTAGGATAAGACTAGCGTTGAACTCGTCGAATCACTGTATTAGATGTTCTATTTTTTTTTTACAGCAGTGTGCAGTGCTATCCAAAATGGCTTTAAAAAAACATTGACAAAATCAATGCCAATACAATAGATCTTGCATTGGAGAGGGGGGGACTGGCTTTGCCAGTACTTGTTTGCTATTCCCAGAAGTGTGTTTATCCTCAGTCAGCCTCTTTTCTTTGTGGTAAAGTGGTTTTCTTGCAAGTTGGTTGTGCATGGCACTACCAGGGTATAGTACAGCTACCATCCTACCCATGTGGTAAATAAGTCTTATCTCCACATATGAAAAATAGGGCCATATGTACGAAAGTTAGTGTTTGCGATTTCCAAATAGAGATTTTGAAGAAATCGCTTTTTGGAAATTGCAAAATGAGATATACGTAGAAGAGTATTCCACAAATAGCAATTTCTACAAATTCGGAAATAGGAAAGTTCCTATTTGGAAATCATGCAGATGCGATTTCCAAATACAAAATCACAATTAGGAAAAGTTTCATTCTGCAGAATGTTGATGTAAGAACCAGGAAGTTTTGAAATACAGGGTGTGGCCAAAACTCAGAAGCATAGCAAGGTGCTGGAAGAAAGGAGTACTCCTGTCTGATCTCTTTTGCAGTGAAATCTAATTTCTGAAGAACACCATGTACAAGGAAGATTTAGACAAAGACCCTGGCAGAAGGAATCTGTAAAATTGTATTAGAAGGAGCTGGAGCTGTTAACAGAAGAATGTGAGGCACTTATGGGCCAGCTTTTTGGAAAAACATATTTTTTTTGTTCCTGAGGCCAAGAAAACCAAATTATGGAACAGCATCCTGGAGAAAGTCAACTCACTTGGTGTCGCCCAGAACCCATATTAGAGATTAGTAAACACTGGTATGACCTAAGATACCACACCAAAGAGAAGGTGGCCATCAGGATGGCTGAGGCTCGTGGCTGAGGTGGTGGACCCTCAAAACATCCTCCTCGGACTCTAATGGAATCACTGATTGAGGGGACATTTAAACCTGAAAGTGTGGTGGGAGTGTCAGACATTGACACCTCCTATTCTGCAGGCTCCAGCCAAGGTAAGTCATTTTCCTGTTAATTTCTTACCATAACGTATTGTTTTTAAGTCCTCAAGTACAACATCATAGCTAACACTCAATTGAAATGTTTGCTGTACTTTGGCAAAGGTATGGGAGTTGCAGTATGACTTTAGTTACATGGTGGACTATGTGCTGATAGTTAAACTACACATATCTATACATAATCTCCATGTCACAAATGCATAAATCACATTTTCAACAATAATATGCAAAGGTATTACCATTTATTTACACTAGCTTTATACAAACAGGTCCACAGATCACACCCAGGACTTGTCTGAAACCATGTTATGTTATGGAGGCTGGCAAAGCATTGACACACACGTGGAAATGGAGGACAGCACAATTGCTTCTCCTACACGCATTACTCCCACTCCAGCTACATGAGAGCAAACGTGGCACCACTATGAAACTTTGAGGAAAGAGAAGAGGAGCTATCATAAAGCAGGAACACAACTTTCTGTGCGCAAGACACACGGGCACTGTAGATTACAACAACTAACATTCTACAATGATGTTTCGGATGACATGGCAGACAGTTCTCCATTGTTTGGTGGCCTGGAGAAATGCATCATCACAGTATACGCCTGTTAGTAAAACAGATAAAAACTGTTAATAGGCATCTGCAAAGCATGTCCACGTCAATGCTGCAATTGTAGAACGCCATGGAGAAGGAGCCATGTCTGCAAAGATGCAGGCACAAGCAGCACATGGGACTTTATGATGCTTTAATTTAATCTATCTGTCAATAGACTGGCCAAAGCCACAACTACTCTTCCCTGGAGAACTGTCAATATTCAAAATAACATGGGGCACTGCTGCCAAAATGTTGCACGCGATCTAGTCAAGGTGACCACAGCTCTGGGAAACATACAGACATAACCTGCCTGTCTCCAACATTTTGTCACAACCTGAAAGTGAAGACTGCTCTAGCCTTAGTGCCACACCTGTGCCAGATAAATGCTGTACCAGGCGAGCTTGCTGACACATATCTGGAACAAATACATCCCCACCTCCACAGCAAAGTCCTCCTAAGAATGCGACCAACACTAGAGGCCATAAAAAGTGACTTGACACTCAGATATATGAGATTACTGTGTTATGTTTGTGTTTTCAATCTTTGTTGTTTTTTTACCCCCAAAAAACCATCCTGTAAGGATACAGTTGATGATGAAGAATTACATTGTTACTACCGGACTAAAACATCAACTTTCAGTCATGCACAAAACATTGCCATCTACTTTTTTCAGACGTGGTCATCGTTTTTAGCTTGAAAATAGTTGTTCGTGTTCTCTCTGAGTAAAGCTAGACTCTGCTGCAAGTGTCCCATCTGTAGTGATGGTAGTCAGTCACCGGAGTCTGATTTTGGCTCTATGTTAATGTTATGCAGACCCTTCCTCATGGCTATGTTGTTGAGAATGGCACATGCGGCAATTATTTTACTACAGGTCTCTGTTCTGTAGAGTAGGGCTTCCCCAGTTTTGTGGAGACATCTGAATCAAGATTTGTATATTCCAAAGGCACATTAAATTATTATTTAATTAAAAAAAAACTTTTTATTGCACAAAACAAAATATAATCAGCTGTTTCAAATCATATTAGTACATTGGTGCATGCTGTCGTTTCCGACACAGCGGAGGTAATGTCCATTACGATCAAAAACATATAATTCTGAAATCCTCTGCCTCTCCCTTTAGGACTGCTATACACTTAAATGTCTTCAGGTGGCTCCCTTTTTCCCGGGGGGTGAGGGGGCATTGGTGTACATATCCCTCTGTATTCATTCCACCTCCCCCAGATTTTAGACCATTTACCTGCAACCATACACCATTCCATATCGTGCTTCCAGTCAGTCAGTGTACAGGCTATTGGGACTCTCCATAGTCTAGCAGTGTTGCATTTGGCCACCATTAATCATAGGGTGGATCCAAACTGGGGTAGCGTAGTGGGCAAAAGAACGATGGATTTAACCCAGATCTTTTGACTGGGAGAGAATGTTTGCATTGTCAGCATTCCGTCCATCATTTGTTTGCTGTAACACTTTTCGCCCTAAGTGGGATGGGTATGCCCAGGCTTGGGTCCCTTGCTCACTGTGCCACTGGATTCAAGCTAGCCTGGTTGAAGAAGGGTGGCCTACCCTGAAACCTGTCCCAGGATGCTTGTTTCCGGTCCAGGGAGGACCTGGCCTGGCAGTTCGGTCTGAACTGTTCCCATGGGTACAGGGTCAAGACTGATTTGCATATGGCTGGGTCCAAACTGGGGTGGCGTAGTGGGCAAAAGAACAATGGATTTAACCCAGATCTTTTGACTGGGGGAGAATGTTTGCATTGTCAGCATTCCGTCCATCGTTTGTTTGTTGTAACACCATTAATCATAGTGTCACCCACTATATGTTTAGATAAATGTTTTATGATGTCGTGAGATACATATTTTTTTGTAATACTGGATAATGCACTGCAATTTTGCAAAGATTTTAAGTAATTATGCAAAAAAATAATTCATTCATTCATTTATTCATAGTGTCACCCAGAGATATTCTTTTCTTGTGAGAGTTGTCTCTCCCCATATGTTCAACAGACACAATTTTGGTGATTTAGGTGTCTATAGAGTAGACTTCGCACATACATGACAGTATCGTTTCTCAGTATTCCTGTAGCTCTGGGCATTACCATATCATGTGGAGAAAGGTGCCTTCATGCCCACATCTCCCTTTTCACAACAAGGAATCAATTCTACCCATTTTAACTTTTGTGGTGCAGGTAAATTATGACCTTATTTTCAGCTGTACCAGTCGGAAACACAACAATGGCCACTTTATTTAGGGGAAGCCAAAGATTCCTGCCTATCTTTATCGTTCGATTGGTGTAGCTCTTGTTCCCAACAGGTCTGGGGAAATATTCATGATTTTATGGTATACCTTTTTATCAATGCATCATCTAGCAATCTATCTTCCAGAGGAGAGGATTCTGGAAGTTCCTCTCCTTTTGACAGCACTGGCCTCCGAGCATGTCGGACCTGCAGATATCGGAAAGTTTCAATTGTGCCAGTTGAAATTCCTGCTGTAGGGTCGTAAATAGTCGTACGTCTCCCCGTACACACATGCCTCCCAACCTCGAGAGACCAATAAGATCCCATTTGTCAAAACCTTGTTGTGCAGGTACGTTAAGCTTTTGATCACATTGTGTGCCTTGTTGTACTGCCTTTCACTTCTGGTTCTTGGATGCAAGTATGGTGTCGGAATCAAAACCCGCAAGGCTTATGAACTGTCTCCTAAAATATTATGAGAAGGATGGATTATTGAATCATTTTACAAACACACCATTGGACACTGTATGAATTGAGTTTACAATGCTCTTACCAAGTAAAAAGCCATAGCCAAAATCACTCTGAGACTATCAGGACTACCCAGAACCTTGTACCATCTCTCTGCACCATAAGTGCTAAAAGAACTCAAGTGACTGATAGATTCAAGAAGACTTTGACTTGGGGTGAGGCCTGGAAGATTAAGAATTCTAAGATGGCCGACGCTCCAGTTGAAACAGCGTTCTAGTCTTTTGGTTCTGACTCTGGAATCCTTTGTGAAGCGCTCAACTTAGAACGTTGTCGCACTTCACCTGGATTCATCCCAGTTCGGTCGCGTTTTCCGTTGGCCCTAGTTAGTTTAGTCCCTAAGAGATAAAACCCTTCAGACTCGTACCTCAACGTATTTCTGAAGTCAACCAAAGTCAGCCGGAATTTGTAGCTCGCTCGCGTTCATAGCGAGTAATTTCCGACATTATTTCCCCAGGGAGACGTCATCTTGCCTGAGCACATGCACATTAGGTAAAGTCTCGTATGACTCCAAACCGCTACGCGGTCGCCTGAAAAGATACACTACTCCCTCTGGAGGAAGGTCTTTGTGGAGCCCATGCGCAGTGAGAGAAGAAACGTTAGGTAACACTTCTCTCTCTACGCGTACCGAGTAGGAAGACATTTCACCAGAAGTTCTTTGATGCAAGGACCAGGAGAAGAGAACCCTCCCGAAATCCTACCAGACGAGCAGAACTCTTCAAATAAACGACCCACGACAGCTAAGTTATTTGTAGTGTGTACAAGCTGTATCCAGGGCCGGACTGGCTACCGGGCAGTTGTGTGTGCTGCCGAGCAGGGGGATGATTTCTCCGTGGTTTCTGCGTATTTCGTTGATGGGGACCAGCGTGCGCTTTGAAAAAAAAAATAAGCAAAACGAATTTCGTTTTGGCACGCACAGGTCCCCATCAACGAAAGCATCCCCCTGCTTGGCAGCACACACAATTGGCCGGTAGCCAGTCCAGCCCTGGCTGTATCATAGTCGTTTACGAATGTAGAATAAAAGACAATACTTACGGTGAAATCCAGTCTTGACTACAGAATCTTTAAGAGATAAAGACAAATATTGTAAGAGATATTTGCGTTCCAAGAAAGAATAATTTAGGTATGCACAGAAACTGTTGATGTTCTTGACAGTAAAGAATAGATAGAAGATTACATATACCATCACAGAAAGAACAGAAGAGAAGCACAGGCTGTAGTATACATTGGTAGGTAGTTAAGAGAATAAGAAAGAAATATTAAGGAATGTGATTTGAGAGTAGATCCTTATAAATGTTGGTATTCATCAAGCCTCCGGTATGCTCCATTAGAAAGAAGAAAGAAGATTGGAGCGGAAGCAGAACCTACAGCAGTCTCTTCTCTCTCGATTTGTTCTGTTATCCACTCCCCCTTCCCCCCCCCCTCCCCCAGTGGAGACATTCAACGCATAGTTTCATCGTGGTGCGTTGGTGGTTCTGCCGAGGAGGTATCGGGAAGAGGCATCTCTGTTCCCGCGCAAGATCGAAAAGTGGCCCTGACAGAGACAGACGGTTATTTATTCCACTGTGGCGAAACATAAAGGAGTCATGTGTGCTGCCTGGGAATCTGGCTACAAGATCAGTTATGATGCATGAGGAATCATACAGTACCTGTACATTGAGTGAATGTGTGCTTTTTTTTGTTTCTATGAATGAATTCATCTGCAGAGGGAGACCTATAGCAATATGTGTGCAATCAACCCAACCAATTACAATGGGAAACTGCTACTCAGTAAAACATTAGTTTGGTCTTTCTTAAATATGGGGAGTATTTGGAAAATAAATATATTGGTTTACCTTGCTAACCATGATGTCCAGAAACCTGTGGAATAACATAGAAAAAACACTTTGTGAAACTCTCCCTGCCACTGCTATGACTGCCTTGTAACTGCCGGAAGCTAAAAGGTGTGAACAACACAATACTGCACATGTGGAGGGATTGCATTGCTTCTGTCTGTTGTGGTCTGTAACTGAGGATGTAAAACTGCAATTAAATCTAGAATTACCTAAATACGTAGTCTGTACTGCTCATGTATTTCCTCCTATGTTTGTTTAAACCAGGTGACCCTCATCCCAAATATCCTCTCCAGTCTTCTCCTTCTCTGCCTACTAACCAAAATCTTTCTCGGCAAGACATACAGCCACCGATTCTGAAAGAGCAATGCATTTTGGGTCACTTTTTATAGTTTGCTCCCGGTTATGACCTGATAAACATTGATGGTGAATACACATCCTTAATGACCATTTTGTTACTTTTCACAATTGGGAAATCGTATCTACATAGTGTTAACGATTCACTGTTTGGAAATCCCAATTTACGATTTCCTATTTAGTGATTCCCAAAATGCGATTTCTACATAATGGAAATAGCAAATTGCAGCCCCGAAGGCATTTTGGATTTTCTAATGGCCTAAAATTGAAAATCGCACGGTTAGGAAATGCAAAATGCTTCCGTGCCTAAGGACCCAAGTCTTTTAAGTTACAATGGTAGAGTCAGCAGTTAGAGATTCAGAAGTTATAGTATACTATGGTGGGAGGGCGGGTGGTAAAAGGAATGACCATGGTGCATGTATTATTTTTCAGATGTAATATTCCTTTACTAGAAATACCCAGTGCTCCCTATCCTCTTCCTACACTCTTCAAAATAATCATAAGGGTTCCGTCGTTCTCACTGCCCGGCTATGCTTTACAAACCCTTTACTACAACCATTCCATTCTATTCCAATCTATTTCTGTGTCTGTCAGCACATTCTTAATACATGATTTCGTTCAATAAACATTTTACTTGCATGTGCATTTGCTGTTTTCCCAGATACAGTTGTCTTAATGTAGTGTTCTGTTAGCTTTACTGTCTAGTCTTTCCAGAACCTTTTGCACTCTTTGTGGACAACGCCATCCCTATTAAACACAAATTAAGAAACGTCCCATTCAGTGTGCGAGATCAGCTCGAGTCAGAACTTTTTGACCTTTGCAGTAGGGGAATAATCGAACCAATTGAATCCTCCCTATGGCTTTCCCCTCTAGTGGTCGCTAAGAAAAAGAATGGGGAACTTCGTGTCTGTGTCGATTTACGCAGTCTAAATAAGAACATCTGGGTTGATTCCTTTCCTCTCCCTAAGATTTCTGATATGTTGTCCCTTATTGATGGTTCCAAGTGGTTCAGCAAACTGGATTTGGCATCCGCGTACCACCAGGTGGTTCTGGATCCTGCTTCCAGACATTTCACTGCCTTTGTATCCCCTATAGGTTCCTTCCAATACTGCCGTATGCCCTTTGGTTTGGCCTCTGCGGCAGCCGTCTTTCAATGGATTATGACTAATATTTTGAAAAGCATTAGTGGGGTTGTAGTCTTCCAGGACGATGCGCTCATTCATGGTAAAACATGTGAGATCCATGATGAAATTCTGAGGGAGGTTTTGGAAGCTTTGAGTAGTGCTGGTGTTGTCTTGAAGAGAGAAAAATTTATCTTTAGAGCACCAAATGTAGAGTATCTTGGACATGTGTTATCTGAGAATGGAGTGGAGCCTAGACCCGGCCTGGTCAAAGCTATTGTCGATAGTCCTGCACCCAAAGACAAGAGTGGTTTAAAGTCATTCATTGGACTTTGTGAGTTTTACGCTAGGTTCATACCTGATTATGCCGCAAAGGTGCAGCCTCTGTCCAACATGCTTAAAAGGGAGGTTCCTTTCCTATGGGATATCAATTGTGGAAAAGTTTTTTTTCTTGGATCAAACAAGAGCTTACCGGTTCTAAAGTCTTAAAGCCCTTTAATCCCAATTTGTTATGCACTATCACTGTAGATGCCAGTGGGTTTGGTTTAGGGGCTGTCCTTACTCAGGAGGTTGGTGGTGTTGAGCATACTCTAGGATATGCCTCGAGAGTTCTTCGCGGAGCTGAATCTAACTTTGCAGTTATTGAAAAAGAACTCCTAGCTTGTTGTTGGGCAATAAGGAAATTTAATCCGTACATTTGGGGTAAGCATTTCCGCCTGAGGACCGATCACAGTCCTTTAGTCTCCATCCTTACTGGGGTTCGGATCAAAGAGCACTCCCCTAGGATTGCCAGACTTTCAACGAAACTACTTCAATACGATTTTGAGGTCAGCTACATACCTGGCAATAAGAACACAAGGGCTGATTACCTTTCAAGGAATCCTGTTGATCTTGACAGTGACAGGGATTGCGAGGAAGATTATGATGAGGAGGACTGCTTTGTAGCTTTTGTTGGCATTGATGACATGCGCTCTATTAGTGAAGGAGAGTGGAGGGAGCATTTATCCAGTGATGCCCTTCTCAGTGAAGTGATCAAATTTGTCAAAGGAGGGTGGCCTAGGGAGAAGAATGTCCATGTTTCCCTTCAGACCTTTGTCAAAGTCTCTGATGAGCTCTCCATTGAGGGTGGTCTTCTCATGCGTGGCGACAGATTAGTTCCTCCCAGTGACCTTAGGATCAGGATTGTTAAAGGTGCGCATGAGGGTCATCTCGGCAAAACATTGACCAAAAGAAGGGTTAGAGAACATTACTGGTGGCCCAAGATGGATCAGGACATAGACACTGTTGTTGCAGAGTGCGTTGTTTGTCCTAGTGCTGAGAAGTGTTTGAAAACACGTTCCCCTCCCCTTCAACCTATCCCCTTCCCTGATAGGCCGTGGGAAAAAATAGGTATTGATCTGGTAGGTCCGTTCTATTTACTCCCTCCTGCCTCCAGATTTGCGATAGTTGCTGTCGAATACTATTCAAAATGGCCAGAGGTCCGTTTTGTGAGCGAGGCCAACTCCAAGAATGTTATTGACTTCTTGAAAGATCTGTTTTTGCGTGAGGGTTTTCCTTCCTCCATCGTAAGTGACAATGGCTCGCAATTTGTCAGTCAGGAGTTTGGTTCCTTTGTTGGTTTGAGTGGGATTGATCATCTGAGGAGTGCACTTTATCACCCTCAGACGAATGGTCTCGTTGAGCGCATGAACAGAGTGCTCAACAATTGCATTCAGTGGGCCATTGCTCAGCACTGTCATGTGCCTAACGCAGTTAGATCCATGTTGTGGTTCTATCGTACCACCCCTCACTCCTCCACCAAGGTTTCCCCTTTTGAATTGCTACGTGGGAGAAAACCATGTTCGAAGGTTTGTCCTGGGTGGATGTCACGTTGGGTGAAAATGAATTCCATTGACAATGTGGATGAAGTTGCCAGGTCTAAACTCTCGTATGCCCAGTCCAAACAGAAGAATGTTTTTGACTCCAGGAAGAAAGTGATCTCTCAACCATTCGTGGTGGGTGAAAGAATTCGGATTAAATTGCCTACTCACTCCACCAAGGGTAGTCCCAAGTTTTCTGAACCTTTCGTCATTGACAAAATTTGTGGCAACTCTGTTAGAGTTAATATGAAAAACTGGTGGAATGCTGCCAGGGTCGTTAAAGTGGGCAAACCTATTGTCCATCTCCAGTCTCCTCATGATATTCCTATGTTGCCTTCTTCTCCCTTTGTTCCTGTATTATCTTCTCATGATGTTCCTGCGTTGCTTTCTACTCCTCCTGTTCCTGTTCTACCTCGTAGGAGCTCTCGCACTCGAATCACTCCTGCCAGGTTTCACTAACTCTTTACTTTCCTGTAGTTTCATGGTTTTCTCATCTTCTCCGGTTTCTTCTCCTTTGTTCTTCCTTCGTTCCAGTTCTTTTCTACCCTTCCCTTCTCCTCTCTTTTTGTTTGTAGAAGAGCGGATAATGTAGTGTTCTGTTAGGTTTACTGTCTAGTCTTTCCAGAACCTTTTGCACTCTTTGTTCTTTTCCTTCCATCCCTGTATTCTATTTGGAATGTGTTTTGAAATGACCAACTGTATTACTGATGATCTGCTGGCTGTGTGAGCTGCTGCGCAGCACTTGTTCCAATAAACCTGCTTTACAATCATCCCGTCTGAGCAAATTACTACACTTCTCCAGGAAAGTCATCATCAACAAACATGAAAGTGGCAAAGATAATGGAGTGGGATAGTAGGCAACCCCTTCGGAGGCAAACTGGTGCTCATAACATTGAGAAACAATTAAGGCCGCAATATAATCTCTCAAAAGAATGCCATCGTTGTTTTTTATTCTTTTTGACGATGTAACCAGTATTCACTAGTGGGTGAAACTTCTGGTCGTTCTGTCCCAGTTGTCTTGGTAGTTTGAATATTATAAGAGAAACACATATAAGTAGCAGGCCAGTTATTAACATGCACCTTCATGGTCCTCCGAAGTCTATCCGACGATTGGTGCAGCACCAGGAGGCTTTCTCAATCTACGGTCATGCCTGACCATGTTGGTTTGCTGAGGCAATGCCGGATTCTGCGCTGCTCTCCGTGCTGTTGCTGCAATGTTTTTTTAGGTGTATGAAGCGTGAATCCTGAAGGACAGTCCAGCACACTTCAAGGCTGTTAAAGTGACCAAAAAGACCTTGCAGGGCCTCGTCCAACGGGCCTTTAGCCAGTGATTACGTGCAAATATTTTCATGTATACCCAGAAAGCCAGTGGACTTGGGAGATACTCCAGCAGTACAGTAATTTCATATTGTCACTCTGCTGCTGTGGGATTAGGAGCCCTGTGCGTACGTATTGCAGCCCAATTAGTGCAGCGTTTTCTATTCGAGCAACTTTTAGTTCCTGGCCTTTTAGCTTGGTTGAGGACCATCTCTTGGCCCTCCACAGATTTTCCTCTGAACCCAACAATTTACAGTAAAGTCAAAGGAAGGCACCTTTCTGTCATATTTTAATGTCACCCTCTTTCTAAAGCCAAACACTGTGATAGCACAGAGGTCCCCAATACCAAAGAATACCAAACTGTTGTTAAAATTATTAAATCTAAAGACCATATTAGGGGACAGCTCCAGGCAGGGCAGAGTAGATATGAAATAAACAATATTGTAAAGCAAATTCCACATTAATTAAGCACTGTTTTCAAGTTGTTGTTTCTGGTCTTTACATTTTCCATTTAATGGGTTTTAACTATGTGAATAACGTCCCTTTTCACTAGAATCACGCAACGCACTTAACCTAACACTGTTTAAACTTGTTTTTTTTTCTCTTTAAAGCAGATGGTGGACTGATAGATGCTACGTTGTTTGAAAAGAACACCTCTCCATTTGAAGGAGCAACCCCACAAGTTCTGGGATCTAATGCAGTTTTTCATGCCTTCAAGCAGCTTTTTTTAGAGAAAAGAAAAAAGATTGCTAATTCTATTCCACAAAGCTAGTTCCTGCTTTGTCATATTTTGAAATTCGTTTTTTATCAGGATTTAACCTTCTGTTGGAAAGTCATGCATCCGATTTCATATGAATATTGGTCTTCATCCTGATTATATTGTGCAATGTACACAACACGAACAGTTTTGAATGCACTGGACTGTTAAATATGCCTTCTTGTTATTGTTAGCAATTATAAAATGCCAAAAATGCACTTTGACTTAGGTACCGGGTGACCACCATTACGTTAAATGTTTTTGCACTTCTGTACTTGTATTCTTGGTTCACATCAGTTGAACCAAGCTAGGGAAACTACCAATAACTGTATTCTGTGAAAGGAAAGTCTAAGGCTGTAGTATTGTATACCATGTGTTAAGGGCCCTGCATACTAAGCCTAAGTTGGTAGTTTTGTGTACTACCTACAAGAATAGAATGCTGTTTGTGCAGGCTCTGAAATTCTGTTAGTTGAAGTAGAATTGAGACTGCTAATCTGATGAAGATCCCCTCCTCCTCCGCCCCACCTCCCCCCAACCCTCCCTCCCCCCGCCACTGTAAGAATTCTTTGAATTTTTCAAGTCATACATTCCTTTGCCCTGTATTTAATTCGGTTTTCTTCTTTTTAGAATATTTTTTGGAAACATTTTGTTTTTTTAATCTGACTTTTCATTGTATGCTGTCTCTATATAGGTAAAACCTACTTTTTGAA